>NC_135900.1:69154510-69860214 GCF_964194155.1 Cetorhinus maximus
AGGGAGAGGAGGTGAACACGGTGGGCGGTGGTGTTGGGGTCAGGGGGAAGTAGGGAGGGTGGGGGTGGGGTGATGTTGGAACACAAGGAGTGGGTGGGGCAGGTGAGGGACATGCGAAGGGTCTGGGGGGTTCACAGGGAGGGTGGGTAGGTGGGAGAGCAGGTGGACACAGGGTGGGTGAGTGGGTGGGGGGGAGAGAGGAAACAGAGGATGGTTGGGGGGGTTGGAAGCAGGAGGAACAGGGAGCCAGGGCGGGGGGATGTTGGAACACCGAGAGGGTGGGGAAGAAAGGGCTAATAGTGTGGGTGGAGAGAGAGAAAGGGGGAACACAGGGTGGGGGAGGTTGGGAGAGATGGGAACACAGTGTGGGAGAGAGAGGGGAACACAGGGTGGGGGGAACACAGCGTGGGACAGTGAGGGAGAGAGGGGAACACAGAGTGGGAGGAAGCAGGAAACACAGCGTGGGGCAGTGGGGGAGAGAGGGGAACATGGTGGGAGGGAGAGCGAGGGGTAACATAGTGTGGGGAGGGGGGGACAGAGGGTGGGGGGAAGAGAGGGGAAATGTGGTGGGAGGGAGAGAATGGGCAGAGTTGGGGAACATAGTGTGGGGGGAAGAGAGAGGGAACACAGGTGGGGAGAGAGAGGGGGAACACGATGATGGGGTGTGGGAACACAAGGGGTGGGACAGGATGAGTGAGAGCGCGGGGTTGGGTGAGAGAACACAGGGCAAGGGGGAGGGAACACAGGGACAGAGGGAACATGGGAGGGAAAGACAGACAGGAGGGAACTAGGGTCGGGGGAGCGAGAGAGAGGGGGGGAACACAGGGTGAGGGGGAAGAGGGAACACATGGAAGAGGATGAGAGGGAACACAGGGGACAAGGAACCTTGGGAGAGGTTTACAAATTCTTTTCAAACTGAATTCAAATTGCAATATTGCACTATTAGTCTCAGTTTCCTGATTCGTAGTTCAGTAATAAAAACACTACACCACCATACTTTGTGTAGGAGTCAAAATAGCTAGTATTGGCCAGATGTTGGCCACAGAGGCACTAATCCTTGTGTGTCCACACATACTTTTCAGCAGGCATCACTGGACTGTGATTGCCAGTGCAAGAGCCTGGCTCTCTTGAGCCAGAGAAGGAGAAAGTTATCAAACTTTGCCAGTACAATCACAGAGTTGGGGCAGAGCCCACTGGTGGACAATAGCTGTCACTGTATGGTACAAAAAAATATTCCAGCCCTATAGCCAAACCGACACATGTTCTTTCAGCCACAACAATGTGTTGCCAGTGACAGAGAACAAACAATTGGGATACATTGTATTAGTAACAAGAAACCATCCAGACTGCATCAGTTACAAGCAGTGCAGAAGAGAATGTGTAATGGTCACTGGATTACGAGGCAGTTTATTTTCCACGACCCACTGCTAACTTTATGTTATGCTCATGTCAACTTGCCAACTGGTCTCAAATGATGGAAAATTCAGTATTGCAATAAGGTTACTGATTCCTGCCACAATTGAGACCCACTAACTCCTGCAGGAGCAAGTCTGCCGATTGGGGAGTAAAACACTCAGTCATTTTTGCAGTACCAAAGTCTCCCACTGAAGTGAATGGGCTTTCTCCTTTATTTATACATCAGTAATGATAAGGAGCGACAAATATAATGATCAAGAGCAAAGCATTTCTGGCAGTCATTCATCCCACTGTGGGAGTGTTGCACTGTCAGAAGTGCTGCCTTTTGGATGAGATGTTAAACTGCGGCCCAGTCTGTCCTCCCGAGTAGACGAGGATGATTCCGTCGCACTGCTTGAGAAAGAGTAGAGCAGTTCCTCACAGTGGTCTGGTCAAAACCTGTCCCTTAATCAACACCTAAAACAGATGGTCTGCTCATTAGAGGGAAGCTGGATAAACACATGGAAGTGAAAGAAATAGATGCCAGCATTTTCTGTTTATATTATAGAAAGTTATGCTGATAAAGTTCAAAGAGGGGTGGAAGGAGGTTTGTGTGAAGCATAAGCATATGTGTGGACCAGTTGTTCTGAAAGTGCTGTACACTTTATGTAACACTATCTAAAGGTCTAATTTATTTCACTGCTGTTTATGAGATCTTGCTGTGCGCAAATTGACTGCTGCATTTCCTACATCACAACAATGATCACACCTAAAAGGTGTGTCATTAGCAGTAAAGTGCTCCGGGGCACACTTACATCGTGAAAGTCATTATCTAAATGTTCTTTCACATAGTACAATGTTAATATGTGCTTTACTGTAAATAAGTGAAGGAAATGTGCTTCTATGACATGAACTGGTGCATGATTATTCTTCATCTTTTTTTAAGGAGATTCAGTGGTCCATTCACAGTCTCAGGTAAGATAATTATAGGACAGTGACAATAACCAGTTTCAACACAGCTGGGCTAGATAAAGGAACATTATCTGGCTATTCATTGAACCTTGCTGTCCAGCACTTTGGATTGAACTTGGCTATGTGGTCTCATCAAATTGAATAGATGGCCACTGTCCAGAGCTGCGCATGAAGAGCAGTCAATCGGTGTGTGGGCTGGTGATGCAAAGGGACTACTGCTAAAGGCAAGTCAGCATCTTTGGATGAAAACTTAAAATGAATGGAAGTTTCCACTTTCAAGAGGTAATGGGTACAAGGAAAGTAGTCCTACACTAAAGGGAGGTTACACAGGAATAATGGAGGAAAGAATATAGGGTCTGTTTAAACTTGCCTCAGAGGTTGAACTATGTGGTTTAATATTATGCAATATGATTGCAGAAGGATTCCTAGTTTTCTCCAATTAAGCATTGAGAGCATTTCTCTTTCCTCACACAAGGACACATTTAGCACACAGAACACTAATGTACATAGATGAACTGGTCATCTGCCCTCTGCCTGACCAGTAAGCGATGCCCTCAAGCTCATTAACTTCACATTTTCTACCCTATTTTGCCACCTTAGACTTGGTTGAATGTCCATGGCATGGAGCTACCAGCAACAGTAACTGCTCCCCAGTGCAAAGGTTCTGTAGTACTGGGCTAGCGGCTCTAATATTGCAGTACACCAGGAACCTGACCCAGTTACATGGACTATAAGGTGGTCAATAAAGAACATTCAAATTGTACCTACATCATAATAATAATGACAGTGTACAGCAATATAAAGGCTCTGTATAACTGCTATATAAGCATAACATCCTTTTATGTTTTTTTTATTCATTCATGGGATGTGGGCATCACTGACTAGGCCAGCATATATTACACATCCCCAATTGCCCTTGTTCAGAGGGCAGTTAAGAGTCAACCACATTGCTGTGGGTCTGGAGTCATATGTAGACCAGACCAGGTAAGGACAGCAAATTTCCTTCCCTAAAGGATATTAGTGAACCAGATGGGTTTTTATAACAATCAACAATGGTTTCATTATTTCCAGATTTTTATTGAATTCAAATTCCACCATCTGCCGTGGCAAGATTCAAACCCAGATCCCCAGAAAATTACCCTGGGTCTTGGATTTTTACTCTAGTGACAATACCACTACGCCATCGCCTCGCCCAACCCCAAGAGGGCTCAGTCCCTCTCGTAATAAAGGATAACATTCCATTAGCCTTCTTAATTACTTGCTTTGCCTGCATACTAACTTTTTGTAGCTCATGTACTAAAACACATAGATCCCTCTGCACCTCAGATTATGCAGCCACTGTCCATTTAAGTAATACTCTACTTTTTTCTTGCCAAAGTGAACAACTTCACATTTTCCCACATTAAACTCAATTTTCCAGATCTTTGCCCACTCACTCAACCTATCTATATCCATCTGCAACCTCCTCATGTCCTCTTCACAACGTACTTTCCTACCTATCTTTGTGCCATCTGCAAATTTAGCTACCATTCTATTCTAAGTCACTGATGTAAATCGTAAAAAGTTGAGGCCCCAATACAGACCCCTGTGGGACACCACTCGTCACATCCTGCCAATCAGAAAAAGACCCATTTATGCATACTTTCTGCTTTCTGCCAGCCAGCCAATCTTCTATCCATGCTAATATGTTACCCCCTACACCATGCACTTTTATTTTCTGTAATAATCTTTGATGTGGCTTATCAAATGCCTTCTGAAACTCCAAGTACAGTACATCTACAGGTTCCCCTTTATTCACTGCACATGTTACTCCTTCAAAAAACTCCAATAAATTGGTTAAACATAATTTTCCTTTCACGAAACCATGCTGACTCTTCCCAATTGCCTTGAGCTCTTTTAAGTGCCCAGCTATAACCTCTTTAATGATCAGTTCTAATAACTTCCCCATGACAGATTTCAAGCTAACTGGCCTATAGTTTCCTGACTTCTGCCTCCCTTCCCTCTTGAATAGAGGAGTTATATTTGCTACTTTCCAATCTGATGGAACCTTTCCAGAATCTAGCCAATTTTGGAAAATTAACACCAACACATCGACTACCTCATTAGCCACCTCTTTTAAGACCCTAGGATGTAGTCCATTGGGACCCAGAGACTTGCCAGCCCACAGCTCCATCATTTTGCTCAGTACCATTTCCCTAGTGATTTCAATTTCGCCAAGTTCTTTTCTCCCGTTCACCTCCTGATTTGCAGCTAGTACTGGAATGATTTTTGTACCCTCTATCGTGAATACAGAAGCAAAATATTTGTTTATTTCTTCCACCATTTCCTTACTATCTACTATTAACTCCCCGCTGTCACCCTCTAAAGGACCAACACATACTTTACTTACTCTTTTCCTTTTTACGTACCTGTAGAAACTCTTGCTATCCGTTTTTATATTTCTAGCTAGCTTCCTCTCATATCTAAGTGGGAGGATGGAGTGAAGCTATGTAGGAATTTATAGAGATGATTGGGTATTTACGATCACAATGTAACGAGGGATGAGTAATGGAGGTCAGTGTGCACAGGACTGATTGACTAACAGGAAAAAGTACAGATAGGAATGGAATTTTAGCAAGTTGGAGCTAAGGAGGTTGGCAAGGAATATTTGAGCCTAGAAGTAAGAGAAAGTTCGGTCAAAGCATTGCAACAGGCAGTCAGGGGCTCCTTTTAATGTTTCAAGAAAGACAGATCGTATTTGTAAAAATAAGCCAGCGATGTTATTATCTCAAGTTTGATGTTTTTCACAGGTGCGCCAGGTTTCTGTGGTAAATTGGGAGGATTTCAGATGGCCAGGTTCGACAACTCTTGGGCCACTTTCAGGATAAAGGAGGTATTGTAAAATCTATAGAAAGGCAGTGAAGGCATAGGCAGTTAGTGGCCATTGGCTTTCACCTATCCCCACCACTTCTGGTACCAGAAGTACACAATCAATGGTTAAATTAACATCAACATTCAATGAGGGATGAACTAATTCATTTTTATAACTTCATTTAAAATGGCAGAACAAAAAAACCTTAGGTTTTCTATGCATAAAAACATCATGAAATCCAGCAGAGTTGGTGTTTAGATGTGTAGGGAAATTGTCCCAAAAGGAAGCAAGCAGGAATGAGGAACAAATAATGAATTTTTATTTTGCCTCATGTTTAAAAACATACAGGAACTAAAAATAGCCTCTCAGAGTGAACAGGGAAGTGTAATTAAGGCAGGCCTTTCTATCCACTTGCAGTACAAAGGACACTATGTTATCTGTGAGCAATTACCCTTTTTAAATATGTGCACACTTATCTCATTCCTAGAATACTTTTCATCAAACAGGATAAAAGAAAGGCTTGTGACAGGCAGCCGCTCGGAATCTTGAGCAACATTAACCGTATCTCACCCCTTCAGGGTTTGACTAAATCTTCTTTACAACATCAAAACTATTTCTTAGAATTGACAGGAGTCACAAGTGGGGCACAAGTTTGTATTGGTGTCAGACATTGCTCTGTTGGTAGCACTCTTGCCTCTGACACCAACAATTGTGGGTTCAAGACCCACTCCATAATATGAGCACAAAATTGAAGGCTGATGCACCAGTGCAGTACTGAGGGAGTGCTGCACTGTCAGAGATATCTTCTTGATGTTAAACAAAGGCCCCACCCCATCTGGCCTCTCGGTTGCACATAAAAGATCACAATGGCTCTATTTCAAAGAAGAACAAGGGAGTTATTGCTGGTGTCTTGGTCAATATTTATCTCTCAGTCTTCATCATAAAAACAGATGATCTTGTCATTGTCTCACTGCTGTTTGTGGGACTTTGCCATGTACAAATTGGCTGCCTCATTTCTCACATTGCAACAGTGACGACAATTAGAAGTGCTTTATTGGCTGTAAAACGCTTTGAAACATCTGGTTGTCTTTTTTTCCCTCTAAGGTGTAGGTTTTCAAGATTCCCAATACAATACCGGGTATGTGGTGGTGGGGTGCTTGGCAGCAGGAAGTCATGTGATGAAATCTTCATGAGTATGTCCAAGCCGATTTGGCAACCTTACTAGAAGCAGATCCACCCTTTCTCAATACGGTATACTGGCCTCCATTGCCATCTCGATCCTGACTGAACTAGGGAAACAGGAACTCCCAGCCTAGGGGTCATTCTAGTCTAGGAATGACCTACTGTTTCCCACTGGGCTGTGCCAAGGATACAGAAGCCCGAAAAAAACATTCGGAGTAATTTTATGGCGCAGTAAGAATGTGGGAAAAATTGAAACAGGTAAAAACAATCTTTGTTAGCACATTATTTCTATAGCCTTCAATTCTTCTCCTTGCAGTTACTAAACCAAAGATCTGAAAGAATATTGCAGGATAGACGCGCACACACACACACACAAACAATTTCTGAGCCTGCAGCAGTTGAGACTTGTGCGATTAATATTGCCACGGGATATATTAACATATTGCTACAATACACTTGGGAGAGAGAAACAAACCCAGCTCTATTCTCATCTTGCTGAACAACTATTCCTTCACACTGTGACTTTCTTCAATCTGACAGCTGATATTAGAAATAAAAGGAAAGAACTTGCATTTATGTAGCACCTTTCACAATGGCCTATAGAGCTTTACAGCCAATTAATGTGCAGTTACTGTTGTAATGCAAGGAAACAAAATAGTCAATTTAAACACAGCACAATCTCACAAATTTCCACATGTTAATGACCAGATAATTTGTTTTTGGTTCTGCTTGAAGGATAAATGTTGCCTGGTATCCTGGGAAAACTCATCTGCTCTTCTTCAACCTTGTGCTATAGGATCTTTTGCATCCACCAGGAGACAGTTGGGTCCTTAGTATAACATCTCATTTGAAAGGAAGCATCTCTGACAGTGCAGCACTCCCTCATACTACCCTGTCAAGTGTTAGCAGTAAGTCAGTATTAATCCCCACCACCAACATTAGCATTACTATCCTTCATTTTTGAAGGGGGCTCTACACACCAATATTAACACTTCTCCCTCAAAACAGAACCTATATAAGACTTTACAAAAACTGCACCGACTTCAACGCATGTTAAAGTTGCATAATGCTCATCATCTTAGATTTCTCCCATTACTATCAATAACAGACTTGTAACAGCTCGTGTTTGATCCTAGTCTTCTACGCTTCTCCCAAACACAATCCAACTTTAGACAGGCAAAATTTGGCCCCATATTTTATTCCTATTGAAGTTAAAGCATTGGGAGGTGTAAACAGACTGCTGACTCATTATCACCTGGTTTTACATGATCCCACAAAGTCAAATCCCTTCAGAAAGGTTGTTCCAATATTACCTAGAGCTCTATATGCATGGATTCATCATCTGCTCTCCTGCTCTGCCCTTCGGCTCTTCACAGGCACACAAGGGACTCAGTCAGTTTCCATTAATAGTACCTGTGATTAAATGCATGACAAGTTCAACAATGTGTCCAAGCATCACCATGGCAGGATGTTCGTCCATTCTCATTTTACTGTAAGTCCTTCCATTTTTGCCTCTTTATGCAAGGTATTGGAAATCGAACCTGAAAACTAAAAGACAATGACATGTCAATTCAGAATTTGAGAAATGAAAAACTGACGGTGTTTTCAATGTTGAACGCATAACTATGGAGCATTATAAGGTTATTTATCATCCCTCACCCCCAGCAGTCATTAGATGCAACTCCACATTTCAGTAATATAACATTACCCTTTCGTTTTCACCAACCGAATGTGCGATATAACAATGTCCTGGACTCCTGTAATCCATACCTGAAAAGCATTTTGACAAGAGATATCACACATGCTATGATTCTTTTTTTTAAAGTTGCCTTTAATATGCATTTCAGTGGGGTTTTTAGTTGGTTGACTTTAGGAGCCAAGCCTTCACCTAGGATTCCATGTAAATGCTCTTTAAGCAGAGAGGCTGGATTGCAGTTAAGAATAGAAAACCTGACCCATTTTCCTCTTCCTAACTTGGGACACTGAGGGTAGTTGCTAGTGACCTTACTACCATCCCAGCAGACTTTAACATTTAATTTATAATAGAAACATTAAAAAAAAAACAACTGGGAGATGATTAGTAGCAGTCATCAACATCAATTACAGTGATGAGGAACAACAAAAACTTACATTTATATAGCGCTTTTAATGTAATAAAACGTCCTAGGGCACCTCACCAGAGCACTAAAAAGTAAAATTAGATGCTGAGCAACATAAGTTTGGCAGTTGGCCAAATGCTTGATCAAATAGGTATGTTTTAAGAAAAAAGGTCTTAAAGGATGAGAGATAGAGAGTTGGGGAGGATTGAGGGAGATTTTAGAGAGTTTAGGGAGGGAATTCTCTAGCTTGTGGCTCAGGCACCTGAGTCACCAATGGTGGAGTTATTAAAATGGGGGATGCTCAAGAGGCCAGAATTAGATGAGCGCAGGTACCTTGGTGGGCATGAGGCTGAAGGAAATTACAGAGATGGAGAGAGCAAGGTCATGGGGGGTTTTGAACACGAGAATGAGAATTTTAAAATCCAAGTATTGTTTGACCTGAAGCCTTTGTAAGTTATTAAGCACAGGGGACACTGGCTGAATAGGCTTGGTGCGTGTAACAACATGGCCTGCAGAGGCTTGGATACCTTCAAGTTTGCAAAGGGTAGAACGTGAGAGGCCGGCCAGGAGTGTGTTGGAATTGTCAAATCTGGAGGTAACAAAGATTTGAACGAACTTCAGTTATGTGCAGGGACTAGAAAAACTGGATTGTCCTATTTAGAGCAGAGAAGGTTAAAGGGAGATTTAATAGAAGTGTTCAAAATTAAGCAAGGTTTTGATAGACTGGATAGGATGAAGCTGCTTCCAAGGGCAGGTGGATTGGTAACCAGAGGACACAGATTGAAGATAATTGATAAGGTGGGTGGTTCAGGGACTGGGTAGGTATGAAGATAAAAATGTTATTCAAGTGAGGTTTTATGATCTGGACTACTCTGGACAAATACTTGAAAAGGAAAGATTTGCAGGGATAAAGGGAAAGAGGACTAACTGGATAGCCTGGTACAGGCACAGGCACAATGGGTGAAAGCATTACGTGCATGAGGGAGAAAAGAATAGAAGGATATGGTGATAGGGTGAGATGAAGTCATTTTGGTAGAGGTGTGTGAAGCATAAACACCAGCACAGATCTGAAACAACAGCAAGGTACTCTGGCTGCTTGAAAACGGAAATACTCAGCATGTCTGGTTAACAACCGGGAAGAGTGAGACAGAGTTGATGTTTAAGCTCAGTTACCCCTCGCAAGAATAGACTAACCTGAAGTTTGTTTATGCCTTGCAAGTGATTTGTCAAAATCAGACATTTGTCCCTCTGGTCTGTATTTATGGTGAAAAGTGTGATGTGGAATGAGTGCTGCTGAGGTGACTAACCCAAAACATTGGCCAGGGCTTTACAGCCCCTCCTACCCGGCAGAATATTACAGTCCCGCTGAACTGATTGGAGATTTGAATGGCTCGCCACATCCGTCGGGGGGGGTGGGGTGGTGGTGGGGAGACATGCTGCGGCAGGACTGTAAGATCCTGGCCATTATGTCTGTTTCCATCTCCACATCACTGCCAGGTCTGCTGGGTATTTCCAGCATTTTCTATTTTTATACCAGCATAGGCCTGTTAGGCTGAATGGCCCGTTTCTGTGCTGTAATTTCCATGTTATATATAATTTAATGTAATTTGTAATAGCCCTTTTCTGGGTCTGTTCCCTGATAGACCTGAGTTTACTTGTCTCCAGAGCTGTTTTTGGTAAATTCCTTTGGGCTGCCTCTTTTCAACGTGCCTTGGATGACCTGACACAGTTATTGCCTTGACAGTGCTCTTTACCAATTCTCTCCCACTCACAGCGGCAATCGCTTGGAAACCTGTCACCCCAGCAGCGTCCATACTTGGTCACCATAAGTACAGTCGAGAAGAACAAATGTCTGAGTTTTGACAAATCACTTGCAAGGCTTAAACAGACTTCAGTTCCTCCATATCCTAACATTCCTGGAACTGCCATTGCAGGAGCTTTTCTGGCTTTCCGTTGATCCACGCATTGATAGTTGCATTTCATTTTACAACTTGGAAGTGCAAACATATCCACCCCTCTCTCCCTTAAATAATGTTACAGGTTAAAGCTAAAATGCAGTTTGGATAAAGTACACCCACTCTTGATTAGGACTGGATCAACAGCTCTCATTTCTGATCTGCAAAAACCCTTGCAAAGTCAATTTGGCATTGACTGCAAACCGTTTAAGTTTTTGGATGGTCAAACAGCTGAACAGGATGACATGAGATTTTAAATTGCCCATCAGAGAGATGAGGCTTTTATTTTCAGCTTCTGGAGATGTACAGAAAGTGCATCACAGAATCAAGCAGCTAATGTGGACTGCTGTAGGTTACCTTATCTCCAATAAATTTTCATTTACTTATAATTTGGTGTAATGTCACACGTACACATTTTGTACAATTACAGTGTGCTATGAGGCTCAATGACAGACACCCCACTAGCCAAGACCATCCGGAGCAGTGAAGTTATCAACATCTCCAGAACACATCCTGGCCACCTCACAGTGACAGAACCAACTTCCCAATCAGAGACGATTGCTGCTAACCCTGGGTCCTAGTCTCAGCTGAAATCAATTGAAAAGTAGAAAATGCCACCTGGGATTGTCCATCTCACCCAGCTATCCACTGACAGAAACATGAAACAGCAATAGGCTAGTTAAGGAGAAATCAGAATCAGTAAAACTGAAGATCTCAATAACCACACTCCCCGCAACAGGGTGGTATTTAATCACTGCGTGATTGTAAAATAGATAATACATGTTTTATAAAATCTCCTCAGCTTTATTTAATCATAGTCTTCTAAACTTTCCTGTACAGGCATAGGACCCAGAGGTCATTAAGACACACAGAGTAGATCTTAAAACAAGTGAACAAGTGAGGGTTATTCACCCATGCTGTGTCTACTACTTAGGGCTTCTAGCCTACCTCTCCTCCCTCCGAGACTTTTTTTCTCAGAGCTGAACTATTTCTCTGCCCTTTACTCTTACAGGCTGGGAGTCGTTTCTGATTAAAAGCAACTAGTATCAATAATTCCTTAAAGTTCTCCCACTTTTTATGTAACTTAAAAGTTTCATCCCTATCTTGGGTACAGAACTCTTAACATCCCATGGCTTACATTTCATCCCTCTCTCATTCTAACACTCCCTAAGCTCCTAGTGCATGATCTTATACCTTCACTGCTCTCAGCTCCAATGTATCATATTTAGGACTTATTGCACTGTATCCCACACTAAATCATTATTTCCTAGGAGCTCAAAACTGTGCAGTATTTTTCTTTCCATAGAATTCCCTTGACCTTACAAGGTACGCTTTTAGAATGTGGGTGAGATCTCACAAAACTGCTTTTCCCAATTGTGTTCTTCATAACCTTGATGGTGGATCTTCACCTTGATTCCACAATGAACGATGAACATCTCTAAAACCTGGTCTGACCTCACTTACTATGCTGTACAAAGTACCAGAGAGCAAAGGACCGAAGGATGATGTTTGGGATTAATGTTGGGAAGTGGAGGGTGACAGACAAAGAACGTCATAAAGAAGGACTTGTATTTATGTAGCATTTTTCACAATCACCAGATGTTTCAAAGTCCTTTACAGCCAATGAAGTACTTTCTGAAGTGGAGTCATCTTTGTAACACAGGAAACATGCCAGCCAATTCTGCACACAGCAGAAAAGTGATGAAGCATGGAGTGGAAAAAGGCAGAAGAAAGGAGTCAAGGTTACAATGGACAAAAAAGGCAGACTTGCATCTATAACGTCACTCAGGAATATCTCAAAATATTTCCTATAAAGTGAGTTGCTATGAATTGTTGCAATTTAAGTAGCATTTGCACAAAGAAAGATTCACCGTCTAGCTCTTCTGTTTTTAGTGCTGTTGGCTGAAGAGTAGTGAAGGAAGAATGTTGACTAGGGCATCAGGGGAGCACCCTGCTCTTCTGTGAATATTGCCATGGGATCTTTACATCCACGGGAACAGGAAGGCAGACCCTCAATTTCATCTCTCACCCAGAGAAGGACACCTCCAGCAGTACTGCAAGCCTGTCTACCTAGATAATCTGTTTGAATCATGCAGAGGTGCTTAAAATCAACGACTGCTGGAACTGAGTCAAGCTGCCATTTTAAGATGAAAAGGTATTGTGGGGGAGGGGGTGCGGGGTGGTGGGTGGGCAGGGGTGGGGGGTGGAAACGGGGGTGTCATGAAAGAAGGAAGATAATTACAGAAAGTATTTCTACCAAGATGGAAATTGGTATTATTTAATTTAGATTACATTGTTTGCAAAGTAATTATAAGCAATAATTTAAATCCTTTTCCTCATCCACTGATAAGATCACTCCAACATTCAGAAGCTGTGGTAGAGCCTTACTGTTGGCTGTGGTTGCACTACAGTTCAGCATTCAGAATGAGTCATCTGCAAGTCTATCATGGATATTGTGTCCGTTGGAATGGTATAAGTTGTCGCAATACTCACTTTCCAGTGTAGAGAGAAAACGACTGCAATTTAAGGCAGGCTGATCTGTGCTGGTGAACAAATAACATCACCTGAAAAATAATCTTTGCAATATATAAATATATACATAAAAATAAATAAATATAAATATATATGTAAAAATAAATATATATAAACATATAAATAATTATCATATAATATATATAAATCCGGCTGATATGTTGTCAAGGCTGTACGAAGGAGCTCCATCAGGTGTTGATTTGTAAGGACTGCACAATGTTTCAACTTCACAAACTTCATTACAGAGTACAACGATTCACAGCAGTTGTGGGATGTCTTGCATGTCTGTGGATTCATCAAGAGCTAAGCTGAATGCTAGAGAATTGCTCAGATTGTTTTGTGTCTTGCCTGCAACATCAGCATTGATCTGGGAGATATGCCTCCTCTCCATAGCATGGCATGAAATTGGAATTTGTTTTTTTTTATTCATTCATGGGATGTGGGCGTCATTGGCTAGGCCAGCATTCACTGCCCATCCCTAACTGCCCTTGTTCAGAGGGCATTTAAGAGTCAACCGCATTGCTGTGGGTCTGGAGTCACATATAGGCCTAAGGGGCATTAATAAACCAGATGGGTTTTTACGACAATTGGCAATGGTTTCATGGTCATCATTAGACTTTTAATTCCAGATTTTTATTGAATTCAAATTTCGCCATCTGTCATGGTGGGATTCAAACCTTGGTCCCCAGAGCATTACCCCGGGTCTCTGGAATACTGGTCTAGTGGCAATACCACAATGCAACCCTCTCCCTTATTAGTCACTGAAGTTTTGTGTTATTTTGATCTATAAATGCAACAGCTCCAGCAATATTATTCTTAACAAATTCTCCATTATAGTATGGACGTTTAGTACTTCAATATTCCATGACATTACAAAACTAGCTTTGATCATTGTATCAGCTTCCTTACTGAACATTGAAAGTAGTGTCTGCTGGCTATTTAGGGATGATTTTAACATGGTTAACTTATTTTTCTGTAATTCTGATTTAGGAGGATATTCAGGAAAAACGTTTTAGTGATTAATTTTGTAGTGGAATTTCAAGTTACTGGCTTTGTCGTGAGTTAGTGACGCATTGCAGATAAGGCACATAGTTTTCCAGCCTCTAACGGTGAATGGAAAACCTTCCTCCCATTCTGACTTAAAATTTCTGCTCTCATCTTCAAACTTGCATTTCTTACAATCTGACGGTGTCATTTTCATTCACGAAGTTTGCACAGGGTTAACACTTAAACCTGAAGTTATTTAAATGCAACTTATGTTTATGAACTGTAAACACAACTTGTATCCTGAGCGTATCTTCACCTTTTTGCCTTGGAATTTTCTCCAATAGTTACTCCAAGTCAGACAGCTCCAACAATGGCCCACCTCACAGGGTTTCAATCTCGCCTTCCGAGATTCCATTCCACTAGATTCCTGAGTACACTCAAGCATCAAATTACAAGCACAATTTGCCAAGCAGAACACTATTGCTCCAAAGGGGTACCTTTGCCCCACTGGCCTGCAACACAGAGTCCTTCAGCTGCCTGCTTGGATCTTCAGGGCATCTCCCCTGCCCACTTCACTTAAAGTCTGCTCCCACAGTGCTTTCTTTAATTGGAGACTGTTTCTCCTTTTCTTAACTCAACTGGGACCTGTACCTGTTCATTGGCTCTTGCCCCAGACCCTGGGACACTTCTTTCCTCTCCTTGTCACCTCTCCCTGTCCCCCTCCCTTGTCCCTCTCTCTGGGACAATTACTGATTATGGCGCTCCGCACCCGGTCACCTGACCCACATTTTTGCGCTCTTCTTTTTCCCTATGCACAGGCGCACAGAGCCTGAAGAACGGAAAGTTCACAAATATTTTTTTAAATCACTTACGAGGTGTGGGCATTTCTGGCTGGGCCAGCTGTATTGCCCATAGCTAATTGCCCTTGAGAAGCTGGTGGTGAGCTGCCTTCTTGAACCGCTGCAGTGCATGTGGTGTAGGTACACCCACAGTGCTGTTAGGAAGGGAGTTCCAGGATTTTGACCCAGCGACAGTGAAGGAACAGTGATATATTTCCAAGTCAGGATGGTGAGAGACTTGGAGGGGAACTTCCAGATGGTGGCATTCCCATGTATCTGCTTCCCTTGTCCTTCTAGATGGTGGTCATGAGTTTGGAAGGTGCTGCCTAAGGAGCCTTGGTGGATTCCTGCAGTGCATCTTGTAGATGGTACACACTGCTGCTACTGTGCTTCGGTGGTAGAGGGATGAATGCTTGTGGATGGGGTGCCAATCAAGTGGGCAGCTTTGTCCTGGATGGTGTCAAGCTTCTTAAGTCTTGTGGGAGCTACACTCATCCAGGCAAGTGGGGAGTATTCCATCACACTCCTTACTTGTGTCTTGTAGATGGTGGACATGCTTTGGAGAGTCAGGAGGTGAGTTACTTGTCACAGAATTCCTAGCCTCTGACCTGTCCTTGCAGCCAGTGCATTTACATAGCTAGTCCAGTTTAGTTTCTGGTCAGTTGTAACCTCCAGGATGTTGATAGTGGGGTTTCAGCAAGGGTAACGCCATTGAATGTCAAGGGGCGATGGTTAGATTCTCTTGTTGGAGATGATCATTGTCTGGCACTTATGTGGCATGAATGTTACTTGCCACTTGTCAGCCAAAGCCTGGATATTGTCCAGGTCTTGCTGCATTTGGACATGGACTGCTTTAGTATCTGAGGAGTTGCAAATGGTGCTGAACATTGTGCAATCATCAGCGAACATCCCCACTTCTGACCTTATAATGGAAGGAAGGCCATTGATGAAGCAGCTGAAGATGTTTGGGCCTAGGACACTACCCTGAGGAACTCCTGTCGTCCTGGAACTGAGATGACTGACCTCCAACAACCACAACCATCTTCCTTTGTGCTAGGTATGACGCCAACCAACGGAGAGCTTTTCCCTTGATTCCCATTCACTCTAGCTTTGCTAAGGCTCATTGATGTCACAGTCAAATTCTGTCTTGATGTCAAGGGCAGTCACTCTCAGCTCACCTCTGGAGTTCAGCTCTTTTGTCCATGTTTGAACCAGGACTGTAATGAGGTCAGAAGCTGAGTGACCCTGGCAGAAACCAAACTGAGCATCATTGAGTAGGTTATTGCTGACTCAGTGCCGCTTGATAGCACTGTTGGTGATCCCTTCCATCACTTTACTGATGATGGAGAATAGACTGATGGGGTGGTAATTGACCAGGTTGGATTGGTTCTGCGTTTTGTGTACAGGACAAACCTGGTTAATTTTCCACATAGCTGGGTAGATGCCAGTTTTGTAGTTGTACTGGGACAGCTTGGCTAGGGGTGTGGCAAGTTCTGGAGCACAAGTCTTCAGTACTATTGCTGGAATGTTGTCAGGGCCCATAGCCTTTGCAGTAATGCCCTTCAGCCATTTCTTGATATCATGTGGAGTTAATCGAATTGGCTGAAGACTGGCATCTGTGATGCTGGGGACCTGTGGAGGAGGCCGAGATTGATCATCCACTCGGTACTTCTGGCTGAAGATGGCTGTGAATGCTTCAGCCTTATCTTTTGCACTGATGTGCTGGGCTCCATCATTGAGGATAGGGATATTCGTGGAGCCTCCTCCTCCAATGAGTTGTTTAATTGATCACCCCATTCATGACTGGATGTGGCAGAACTTGCAGATCTTAGATCTGATCCATTGGTTGTGGAATCGCTTAGTTCTATTACTTGCTGCTTATGATGTTTGGCACACAAGTAGTCCTGTGTTGTAGCTTCACAAGGTTGACACCTCATTTTTAGGTATGCCTGGTGCTGCTCCTGGCATGCCCTCCTGCACTCTTCATTGAACCAGGCTTGATCCCCTGGCTTGATAGCAACAATAGAGTGGGATATATACCGGGCCATGAGGTTACAGATTACAGTTGAGTACAATTCTGCTGCTGCTGATGGCCCACAGCGCCTCATGGATGCCCTGCCTTGAATTTCTAGATCTGTTCGAAATCTATCCCATTTAGCACGGTGGTAGTGCCACACACCATGATGGAGGGTATCCTCAATGTGAAGACGGATTTCGTCTTCACAAGGACTGTGCAGTAGTCACTCCTACCGATGCTCTCATGGACAGATGCATCTGCGGCAGGCATATTGGTGAGGATGAGGTCAAGAATGTTTTCCCCTTCTGTTGGTTCCCTCACCAGCTGCCACAGACCCAGTCTAGCAGCTATGTCCTTTGGGACTTAGCCAGCTCGGTCTGTGGTAATGCTCTGGAACCACTCTTGGTGATGGACATTGAAGTCCCACACCCAGAGTGCATTCTGTGCCCTCCCAAATGTTTCCTCCAAGCAACGTTCAACATGGAGGAGTCCTGATTCATCAGCTGAGGCGGGGCAGTACGTGGTAATCATCAGGAGGTTTCCTTACCCATGTTTGATGTCATGAGACTTCATGGGGGCCTGCGTTGATGTTGAGGACTCCCAAGGCAACTCCCTCCCGAATGTATACCACTGTGCTGTCATCTCTGCTGCGTTTTTCGGCTAATGGGATGGGGCATACCCAGGGATGGTGAGGGTGGTGTCTGGAGCATTATTTGTAAGGTATGATTCCATGAGTATGACTATGTCAGGCTGTTGCTTGACCAGTCTGTGAGACAGCTCTCCCAATTTTGGCACTAGCCCCCAGATGTTAGTCAGAAGGACTTTGCAGGGTTGTCAGGACTGGGTTTGCCGTTGTCACCTCCGGTGCCTAGGTCGATGCCAGGTGGTCCGACTGGTTTCGTTCCTTTATATTGACTTTTTAGCAGTTTGATACAACTGAGTGGCTTGCTTGGCCATCTAGAGTCAACCACATTACTGTGGATCTAAAGTAAACCAGATGGGTTCTTATGACAATCGACAATGGTTTCATGATCATCAATTAATTCCTGGTTTTTATTGAATTTTTTATTGAATCTGCCATGGTGGGATTCAAACCCAGGTCATTACCCTGGGTCTCTGCATTACCAGTCCAGCAACAATACCACTATGCCACCACCTCCCCAGTGTGCAAGTACAGCCTGTTCCTGGCCTGCGCATGTGTAGGAAGTCTGAAGACTGTTGGGACTTGGTGTTTCCGACGATGAGCAGGTAAATTTAGGTTTCGTAACAGTTTATATTAAAACGAGACGCAAAAATGTTTTCAGCCAATATTTTGCTGTGAAATGCACTTTAAGTGCCAAAGAACTGCACACAGCTTGTGAGCTGCAGTTTGGCCACACCTGATCTATATATATATGTATATATATATATATATATAGAAGTTACAACTCAGAAACTGTTCATTCAGCATTTACCCAACCTGTTCCCATATCCCTTCAACCTCTTTCCCTTCATCCACCAATCGAATATAAACTTGAATGGTGACATAGTTTCTGCCTCAACACCATCCTTGGAAGTGAATTTCCCCAGCCTCACAAATCCCTGTGCTAAGATGTTTCTCATATTCACACTTAGTGAGCTCCTATTAAATTTAACAATCTGTCATTTTTAACCCATTTAAAATGAAGGAGTCAATGTCTCTGTTAAGTCATCATACAACAATGCACAATGCTCCATCATCCTAACTTGCGCATATGTCCTCTCATTGTCACTGGATCAAAATCTTGGAATTCAATACCTAACGCCACTCTAGAAGCAAATTGACCATATGGACTGCAGCAGTTCAAGGTGACTAACCACCACTTTCTCAAGAGTAATGTGTAATGGCCATAAATGCCAGCCTTGTCAGCTATGCACGTGAATGTGTTTTTAAAAAACTGCATGATTTCATATTGTTCACAAAGCTTCTAAACACAAAATTTGCAGATCAACAGGGAAAAGGTGGGGGAGTGGGACTAGGCGAGTTGTTTATACTGGATCTCTGGAAGAGCACGATGGGCTGAATGGCCTCCTTCTAACCTGTAACCATTCTATGATTCATGGTTCTGTCTAATTCATGAACTAAACAAGTTTGTTATTATGGCTTAATTGTCACCAAGAACTTCTAATGTTCGTACCCTGAGGACTATCTTTTTAAACTTTATTTACCAGCTCAGATTCCCTTGAAACTTAATAATGCACTCATGCTTTAAGGAATAGCAGATCTCCAGGATCTGCAGTAAACTGAGAAAACAAAATTAGGCAGTCAAATTAATACAAAATACAAAGGAAAACTAAGCCTAACTTTGTGAAACTAGCAAACAGTCAAATATAACCAATTAAATTTGTAAAATCTAACATTTACAACAAATCTCAAAATAAGTCATAGAAAAACTAAGTCAACAAAAGGGCAACAATGCATTTTGAGTTGTATAACTGGATTTATTTGGTGGATTAGTGTCTCTGTTTTAAAATGGGTTAACATTGTGTCAACATGGGCTCAGTGATAGCACTCTCTCACTGAGTGCACATATGTAAACCTATACACAGCTACCATATCAAGTATGGCACTGGCACAGGATGAGGAAAAAGCTGCCCTTTTGTCTGCCATTTCAGCTCACTGCATGTGCAAGACCTGGAGAGAAAATAAAGAAATTCATGATAACATTAAAAAAAAACTTGCGAATCACAAGACCTTTTTCTCTGTTGCATCTTTCAAGATCAAGTCCAAAATTCAGAAAGGATAATGGTGCTTTGCCAATATCTCATCGCCCAATCCCAACCATGAAATTGGTTTCACGGTTTTGTCAATGTTTCATTATCCCAATTATTGTTGTGCCAGTGGGGCATGGATATCAGAGGTGGATTGTAAATGAAAGACGCTCTGTCTAAAAAAGGTTATCCCTACAGAAAGCACTGAGTACAAGCAGACTGCAATGGCTGAACAACAGAAGAAATAGGAGCAGACCCTACGGCATCTGGAGCCTGCTCCGCCTTTCAATACGATTATGGCTGATGATCTGCCTCAACTCCACTTTCCAGCCCCGCACCCCCACCCACCCCCACACCCACATCCCTTGATTCCCTGAGAAGCCAACAATCCATCTATTTCAGCTTTAAATATGCTCAACAATTGAGCATCTATAACCCTCTGGAGTAGAAAACTCCAAAGATTTACAATCCTTTGTGTGAAGAAATTTCCCCCCATCTCTGTGCTAAATGATCAACCTCCTATCCTGAGACTGTGCCCCCGTGTTCTAGATTCCCCAACCAGGGGAAACAATCTCTCAGCAGCTACCCTATCAAGCCCCTTCAGGATCTTGTATGTTTCAATGAGATCAACCCTCATTCTTCTAAAATCCAGAGAATATAGGTGCAATTTACTCAGCCTCTCATCATAGGACATCACCCTTCATCCCAGGAACAAATCCCGTGAGCTTTTGCTGTACTGCCTCTAATGCAAGTATATTCTTCCTTAAATATGGAGACCAAAACTGCACACTATTCCAGGTGTGGTCTCACCAAACCCGTACACAATTGAAGCAAGACTTTCTTATTCTTGTACTCCAATCCCTTTGCAATGAAGGCCAACATGTCATTTGCCTTGCTAATTGCTTGCTGCACCTGCATGCTAACTTTGTGTTCTTTGTAAAAGTACCTGTGAGTCCCACTGAACATTAATATTTAGAAGCTCCATGCCTTTTAAAAAATATCCTACTTACTACCAAAGTGATTAACCTCACTTCCCCACATTATACTCCCTTTGCGACCATTCACTTAACCTGTCTATATCTCTTTGCAGCCTCATTGTACCCTCTGTACATCTTACATTCCCACCTAGCTTTATTAACTTAGATACATTATTCTTTGTCTCTTTGTCTTAGTTATTAATATAGATTTTAAATGACTGAGGCACTGGCATTGAGACTTGTGGCACTTCACTAGTTACATTCTGCCAACTTGAAAATGCCCCCTTTATCTTGACTTTCTGCTTGCTGCCCGTTAACCAATCCTCTATCTACGCTAACATATTACCTCCAACTCCATTTGTCCTTATTTTGCTTTTAGCTTTTTGTGTGGCACCTTATTGAATGCCTTTTGGAATCCAAGTATACTACTTCTACTGTAAGGAGCCCAAACGGCGGGTCGCAACCCCAATTGGGGTCACGAGTTGAGATTTTGGGGTCACAAGTGCCGAGGCAGCAATGGTTGCCCTGAAGCTGCTAGGCCCCTTTAAATCCTCACATTTTTTGTTAGTAGGTGTGGCCTAATGAACTTCTCTGAGGTCCAATTGTTGCTGCAAAAAAAGCCTATAAGGGGGTATTTTTTTGTAGAAAGTCTGCCTTCTCATCAACTCCCCCAAAAGCTGAAGCCACTCAAAAACCCTTGTACCCCCTCAAATTTTCACCTTGGGACCACATAAGTGCAAGGCATTAAAACAGGGCCACACTGGGAAAGAGTTTGGGAAACACTAATCTGTTAGTTCTCCCCTACTGTACAAGATACATCCTCAAAAAACTCTAATAAACCTGCCAAAAATTATTTCCCTTTCCCCAGCCCATGTTGAGTTTGCCTGATTGTAGTATGATTTTCTAAGTGCATTGTTCAGACTTCATTAATAATAGATTCCAACATTTTTTTGACCACTGAGGTCAGGCTAACTGGCCTGTTTCCTCTCACCCTTTCTTAGTGGCATTACATTTGCTAACTTCCAATCCATTGAGAATAGAGGGAATTTTGGAAATAATAATCAGCGCATCCACCATCTCCACAGTTACATCCTTTACAAACCTAGGATGTAGGACATCCGGTTCTGGGGATTTGTCAGCTTTTAGTCCTTTAAGTTTCTCCAATACTTTTTCCACTGCTGATATTAATTACCTTAAGTACCTTACTCCTATTAGCCTCTCAGATATTTCTGGTATGTAACTTGTGTTTTCCACTGTAAAGGTAGACACAAAATATTTGTTCAAAAGGTCTTTGCCATTCCTTCATTCCTCATGATAATTTAAGACCATAAGACGTAGGAGCAGAAGTAGGCCATTTGGCCCATCGAGTCTGCTCCGCCATTCAATGAGATCATGGCTAATCTGATAATCCTCAACTTCACTTTCCTGCCTTTTCCCCATAACCCTTGATTCCCTTACTGATTAAAAATCTATCTCCATCTTGAATATACTTAACGACCCAGCCTCTACAGCCCTCTTGTGGTAAAGAATTCCACAAATTGACTACCCTCTGAGAGAAGACATTCCTCCTCATCTTTTTTAAATGGGCGCCCCCTTACTCTGAGATTACATCCTCTGGTCCTAAACTTTCCCACAAGGGGAAACAACCTCTCAGTATCTACCCTGTCACGCCCCCTAAGAATCTTATATGTTTCAATAAGGTCGCTTCCCATTCTTCTAAACTCCAATGAGTACAGGCCCAACCTACTCAACCTCACCTCATAAGAAAATCCCTCCATACTCGGGATCAACCTAGTGAACCTTCTCTGGACTGCCTCCAATGCCAGTATATCTTAGATAAGGGGACCAAAACTGTTCACAGTATTCTAAGTGTGGTCTAACTAGTGCCTTGTATGGTTTTAGTAAGACTTCCCTATTTTTATACTCCATTCCCTTTGAAGTAACGGCCAACAGTTACTTCATTTGCCTTCCCCATTACCTGTTGAGCTTGTATGTTAGCTTTTTGTGATTCATGCATGAGGGCCCCCAAATCCCTCTGTGCTGCAGCTTTCTGCAGTCTTTCTCCATTTAAGTAATATTCAGCTCCTCTATTCTTCCTGCCAAAGTGAACAACCACACATTTTCCCACATTATATTCCAGGCGCCACGTTTTTGCCCACTCACTTAATCTGCCTATATTCCCTGTAGACTCTTTGTGTCATCCTCACCACTTGCCTTCCCACCTATTTTTGTGTCATCCGCAAACCTGGCGATAGTACATTAATTTCCCTCATCCAAGTCATTCATATATATTGTAAATAATTGTGGCCCCAGCACTGATCCCTGTGGCACTCCACTAGTTACAGGCTGCCATCCTGAAAATGCCCCCGTATCCCAACTCTTTGTCTAATTTCTCCTGTCTCTGCCTCTAAGGGATCCATGTTTATTTTAGCTATTCACCTCTTTAGAAAGCTGTAAAAGTTCTTACAATGTTTTTTATATTCCTGGCTGGTACTCTATTTTTGTCCCTTACCAACTTTTTGGCAGTCCTTCACTGGTTTCTGAAACACTCCCAATCCTCAGGCTTACCACTATTCTTTGCAACATTATAAGCCTCTTTTTTTTAAATTTAGCACTATGTTTAATTTACTTAGTAAATCATGAATGGATCTTTCTTACTGAGTTTGTCTTCTAATGGAATATAGTTTTGTTGAACATTTCGAATTGTTTCTTTAAATGCTTCCCACTGTTTATTTACCACTTTATATCCCAACCTATTTGCCCAATCAACCTTAGCCAGCTCTCCCCTCATACTTATGTAACTGGCTTTGTTGAAGTTTAAGATTCTTCTTTGGGACTGGAGTATGCTGCTTTCAAGCTTAACATGGAATTCAGTTGTATTAGCACTTTTTCCTGGAGGATCTTTTACTATGATATTACTAATTAAACCTGTATCATTGCAAAATAGTACATCTGAAATAGCTTTATCCCTACATCAGCTATCAATATGGAGGTGCCTGCGGTCGACAGAATTGAAGCAAGAAAGCAACAATACTTGGGGCGTGTCCAACTAATGGATACAGATAGACAACTTATTTGTGCAAGATGAAAACTCTACTTTGAATCATCAAGAGCTTTATGTCAGACAACTAGTTGGATCATACACAAACAAGTCTTGGAGTCAAAGGTGGTGCTGGAGATGTAGAGTTGGATGTCCTTGGCATATATGTGGTGCTTGATCCTCATGCCAGTGCCTGATGTCAGCATTGGGTCAGCATGTAGACAAGGAGTAGGACTGAAAAGGGTTTACATGTCAACGAGGAAAAGAACTCTAAGGATAAAGCCATGTGCCACACTGAAGATGACCAAGTAGGTTTGGGGGCAGAGATTATTTGAGGTGGTACTGTGACTATATTGGAACATGTCAAATGTATTTTCAATATGCAATAAGGCTTTTGAGAATATAGAAAATTTATATGTGATATGCTTTTTTAATATTATGGAACATACGATACACATTAAATATATACAAATATATATTATATACACACACATATATGCATTCCTATATTGAGAATATACATGTATAAATAAAAGTTACATTTTATCTAACCCAATTGCATATCGAAAATTAAGTGATGGAGAGAAAAGTTTTGCAGCCAACAACTCAAGGGCAAGAAGGTGATACACAAACTGAGGACTCTTCTGGGTACATGATGAAAATGTGACTGTGTTGTAAGGCGGCCGAGCTGTACTATTAATGACAGAGTTGAACTGCAGACACTTCTTGGTGGAAATGTTAAGTTTATTTACAATATACTCAGCAGCAACCATACGTGTGCTTTCAACTCCAACTCTAACGCTACACTGACTACTGAGGCAGCCCGCATTACTCTCCTATTGGTTAGTACAGATCGTGTGACCTTCCCTAACAAGTATTGTTCTTAAAAGGTACATTACACACTAAATAAAACCATAGTTACTACATTCCTCCTCCTTTAACTCGGCTATACATATATTTACAAGTATATATTTTTCAAGGCAACATAATATTTACACTGGGTAAGGAATTTACAAGTTCAGTCTTTCAGGTGGTTTCCTGGTATGTGTGGAACTTCGCAGCTCCACAACTTCAGATTCTTTGTCAGGAACCCCCGCTTTCCGGAGTTGCCTGAACATCAGGTGCTATATTGGGCACTTGCAGTTCTGTATCCTCAACTCTTACAGGAACATCTTCATGTCAGTCCTACATTGAGTATCCTCAACAGGAAACACAGACCCGGTCATGATCACTGGTGGAACCAAATCTTGATGATTTATCTCTCCCTTCCTTAAATTATCCACATGCTTATGGATAATCTGGCCTTCCACCTCCACGTGGTAAGATAGAGGTCCAGTCATCGCTCATATTTCACCTGGTAACCTCTTTGGTCCTTCCCCGAAAATTTTCACATATCTCTCCCACGGTAAGACTTCCTCTCGCGACTATGCCAGTCGTGTCTAGTTTTCTGGCTTCCCCGACTCCTTTCCACCTTTCCCTCTAAATTCGGCATCATTAAGCTCAATCTTGTCCTGAGACAGCGTTTCAACAATAGCTTCGCAGGTGTGACACCTGTTGTTGTATGAGGGATAGTCCTGTAATGATAAAAAAAACGTGCTAGCTTGGTTGCCAAGGAATCGCCAGTTAGCTTTCTCATGCCTGCCTTGAATGCTTGAACACCCCCCCTTTCGGCCAATCTGTTTGAGGAAGGGTGGTACGGTGCAGTTTTCATTAGCGATACCGTTGAGGCTGATAAACCGTTGAAACTCAGCACTCATAAATGCCGTGCCGTTATCGGAAACGATTACTTCTGGTAGTCCATGAATGGCAAAACTCTGACGTAGCTTCTCAATTGTAGCAGCCGACATTGATGACTTTGCCTCATATACGTCCAACCATTTTGGGTGGGCATTGACAATGAGCAGAACTATTGTTCCCAGGAACGGTCCACTATAGTCAATATGTAACTGCACCCAGGGTCTACCTGGCCACTCCCATGGCTGTAATGGAGCTGTCACTGGCAACTTTTGAGTTGCTGACATTGCACACAGTGCTTTACTAAACTCTCTATTTTGCCATCCATCCAAGGCCACCATAGATAGCTGCACACTATGGTCTTCATCCTGGAAATTCCTGGATGTGCACTGTGTAGTTCAATGAAAAGTGGCTCCCTTCCATTTGGAGGAACTATCACTCATGCTCCCCACAATAAGATGCCATCCTGACTGGTTATTTCATGTCTTCTGTTGAATTACGGTTTCATTTTGTCAGATACGGGCTCCTGTGACCAACCACGTAGCACTTGTTCTGGCACTTAAGATAGGACTGGGTCCCGACTTGTCCAGTCTCTGATCTGTCGAGTGCATCCAGCGAGGAATCTAAGAAATTTAACAGTAAAACAAATTCCTGTGGAACTGGGACGTGCGCAGCATTTCCTTGTAAAGGCAAACAACTAAGGGCATCGGCGTTTGTGATTTGATTGCCAGGCCTATGCACGAATGTGTATTTTGTTTGCTGCCAGAATTAAAGCCCATTATTGTATTCCTGCTGAGGCTATGGGTGGTATAGCCTTGTCCTCACTAAACAATCCTAGCAATAGTTTGTGGTTTGAAACAATTGTAAAATGGCAGCTGTGTATGTACTGGTGAAATTTCTTGACACTAAAGATAATGGAGAGGCCTTTTTCTTTCTGCGAGTATCCCTTTTATGCTGTGGTAAGCGTTCTTGATATGTAATCTATTGGCCGTTCTGTGTCGTCATCCGTCCGATGAGAGCACACTGATCCCACTCCGTAGGGAGATGCGTCACATGTCAGCACCAATTCTTTCATCTGGTCATAATACAATAAAAGATTAGACGAGTGCAACAATTGTTAAACCTTTATGAAAGCTTCTTTCTGGGCCTCTCAAGATCAACGTTGGTTCTTTTTGAGCAGAGAGTGCAGGGGGGACAGCCCATAGACAAATTAGGTAAGAACCGCCCATAATGGTTGATCATTCCTGGGAATGATTTGAGCTCTGAGGCGTTCTTTGGCGAAGGTGCCTCTCTTATGGCTCTCACTTTCTCCTCAACCGGCTGGAGGCCCGACTAGTATTTCTGTATCTTCTTTCTACGTGCCTCCTTCTTTCTAACACAGACTTTAATCTCGGCCTTCTTTTTGACTTCATTATTGGCCAGACTTCTCTCAGATGCAAGCCCATCTTGTCTAAGCTCAGTGGCTGAGTCTCTGAAAATTTCATTATCTGTCTGCTTCTTGGGAAATTATAGGCTCATAGATGTTTACAGCACTTCATGTCCACGCCGGTCAACAAAGGTCTGGCTACACTAATCCCATTTTCCAGTGCTTCACCCATAGCCCTGAAGGGTATGGCAAAGCAAGTGAATATCTAAATACTTAAATGTTACAAAAGTTTCTGACTCACTGCTTTCAGGCAGTGAATTCCAGACTCCCACCACCCTCTGGGCGAGAAAATTTCTCAACTCCCCTATTAGCCTTCTACCTCTTATCTTAAATATATGTCCCCGGGTTATTGACCCCTCTACTAATGGAAAAAGTGCTTTCCTATCCACCATATCTATACCCCTCATAATCTTATACACCTCTATCGGGTCCCCTCTCAACCTTCGCTGCTCCAAGGAAAACAACTCCAGCCTATCCAATCTTTCCTCATTGCTCAGACGCTCCAGCCCAGGCAGCATCCTGGTAAATCTGCTCTGCACCCTCTCCAGAGCAATCACATCCATGCTATAATGTGATGACCAAAATTGCTTGTAGTACTCCAGTTGTGGCCTAACCAGTGTTTTATACAGTTCCAGCATAACCTCCCTGCTCTTGTATTCTACGCCTCGGCTAATAAAGGCAAGTATCCCATATGCCTTCTTAACCACCTTATCTACCTGCCCTGGGATCTGTGGATATGCATACCAAGGTCCCTCTGATCTTCAGTACTTTCCAGGGTCCCAACATTCATAATGTAATCCCTTGCCTTGTTAGCCCTCCCCAAGTGCATTACCTCACACTTTTGCAGGTTGAATTCCATTTGCCACTGCTCTGTTGCCTTCCACAGAGTTGCCCCCTCTTTGAGGTCTCTGGTTCCTTTCGGCATAGTTGCCCCCTCTCTGGGATCTCTTGTTCCCTTCAGCAGAGTTGCCCACTCTCTGGGATCTCTTCTAATTTTCTGTCCATAGCCATTTTCTTGCATTTACCACTAAGTGTATTGCCACTTAAAGAGCAGTCACTTTTTAAAAAATAAAACTTGGGCCATCTCTGCAGCTGTCGGCTTTTCTGTGCCATGTTTCCCACACTTTGAGTTTTGGCAGGATCCCTGCGATCATGGATCACCTCTTTTAACTTCGTAGAACTTTGTTTCTGTTCGGAAAAAACACAGTAGCGATTGCTTTTCCCTTTTCTGGTCTATTCTGTGGGGGTTTTTTAAAAACAATGTAAAACTGCAGCACTGCTTTCTGCTCTAATTGCCCTTTTTTTTAAAACTTGGAAGCTGTGCGCCAGCTTCTCTTACCTACCGAGTCTGCGGGGCTGCCGCCTATTTTAGAATTTAAATGCAGATTCTCTTTTATTTTTGTTTTGCTCGCCTGTCTTGTGGATTTGCATTCAGGGGTCTTGCAATTTTGGTATTATTTTTTAAATGTTGGAAGTGGTCCCGGAGATTTCTTAGCTATTTGGTTTGTGGCCTGTTTTTTCTTTAACATAAAGCAACAGCATACCTGATAAGTATATCCTCCTTTCTTTTTAATTATCTTGTCAGGTGAGGGATAGTGCCTGATCAGATCTCATCCTCATTGCCAGTTTGTTGCAGGGTGGCTGAGTTGTACTATTAATGATAAAGTTGAACTGCAGACATTTTTTGAGTGGAAGCATTAAGTTTATTCACAATATACTCAGCAGCTACACATGTGCTTTCAACTCTAACTCTACACTGACTGCTAAGGTAGCCCGCGCTACTCTCCTATTGGTTACTAAAGATCATGTGATCTTGCCTAACAAGTATTCTTCTTAAAGGTACATTGCACACTAAATAAAACCATAATTGTTACAGACTGACAGTAGCTTTAGTCACACCACCAGCAAAAGGAGACCAAGAAGCTCAGAGCACATATAATACATCTTGAAGAAACTAAAAAGAAATCCACCAACACGGTTTGTAAATTTAAGAACATGACCCATGATCTACAGGAATTTGGCATTCAATTGCGATGATTCGAAGTTTACAAATTATGTTGTGGTTGTCCTATGTATTCAGCTTTTTTTTGGTATGTAAAACTCCACTTACGCAAACGAGAATAAGGATGTTATTTATAACACTGCCAATTTTGTTTTATATCTGAATGAACAAACACTCGTGCAGAATGGAGTACCTGAAGAGCCTCAGGTAATTTTCACTGACAGTGAACTGTAACCTCAGGTAATTTTCTTCAGTTCAATGCTTTCACACAGATGCAGCATGGGCCAAGGGCAGTGAACGTACAGATCAATGCTTCAGGTAACTCACTGTTGGGTCTGGTGAGATCACTTTCCCCATAAAATTGTGGCATTCTGTTGTTGAATGAATGGTGCTTTTAAATATGTGTCAAAAAGTACAGCAAATGATGTAAAGGAGAGGCCCTGGCGTACCCCTCCAGAATCCTGGAGTGAGCCATTTATAATTTCCAACACTGGCAATTATGCTCAAAAAATGACCTTTCAAGTTATCTGCAATGCTCGGCTGGGTGACGTTTCCTTCAAGCTAAAACCGCACAAACAAGTAGGTTAAATTTATTTTTGAATAGTGCAAGAGAACACTCAAGGTATTGTGACTGCCTGAAAATGTCCAATTTCTGTTACAGATATAAAGCTAGATGGTTGTTCTTTTTACTCTCCTATTCAATGAGATACAAACATTGGCTACAAATTGCTTCCCTGGCATAGAAAAAACAGACTGACAAATCAGATACTTCCCACAAAAACATGTCCCAGTAGCATTATTACAAGCAGAGAACAGGATGCTTTTTTCCAAAAAAAAAATAAACTAAGAGAAACAACAGTGTGCGATCCACATTTTGAATATATGAGATCCAGTGTCACATTACGTTCTATACATAGAGAAGTTGCCTTCTTATCTCTACCCAGCAGTGTTAAGCTCAGGTATTCTACCCTAACACACACAATACAGAGGGGGAAGGAGTAGTGATCGACCTAATCAGGTCATATTAATCAATCTCAAAAAGTCTGTTCTGATGACCCATCCTTTTAACCTGTTCTTGCCTCAGGGAACTCATTTTTTCCGATCTCAACTAGCTTTTCGCCCCTTGACCAATTTTTTACCATCTATAACCACACATTTTTAATGTCCTCCTCCACTTTAACAATTTCCAGGCCCTAACAATTACCTCTTCACCACAGACATCCAATCACTCTACACCTCCGTCCACCACCAGAATGGTCTTGGGGCTCTCCGTCCCTCCTTAATCAGAGGCCCAGCCACTTGCTATCCACCACCATCCTCTGCCTAGCTGAACTTGTTCTTACATTGAACAACAACTTCTTTACCTCCACTCACTTCCTCCAAATAAAAGGTGTCTGCTTTTTCATGGGACATGTGGATATTTCTTTGTTTCAGTCCTACCGAGGTGTCATCCCTCAACTTTTCCAGTGCATTAATGACAGGATTGGTGCCCCTTCCTGCTCTCGCTCAGAGCTGGAAAATTTAATCAATTCCACCTCAAATTTCCACCTCTCCCTTGCCTTTACATGGTCTATCTGACTCTTTCCTTCCTTGACTGTTCTATCTCCATTTCTGAAAATAGACTGTCCACCAATGACTACTGTAAGCCCACTTCCTCCCACCCCAGTTCCTGTAAGGATTCTATTCCATTCTCCAAGTTGCCCTATTGCATCTGTTCTGACTAGTGTTCTCAGCTTGTCTTTTTCCCTCAGCCGAGGATTCCCTGTTACCATTGTTGGCAGAACCCTCAACTGCAGCATCTGTCCCATTTGCAGCACTTTTGCTCACACCCATTCCCCTCCCTCCCAGAACCACTAAAGGCTTCCACTCCAACAGACTCCACAATCAACAGATTATCCTCTGCCATCTGTGCCAGTGCCAGCAAGACGCCACCACCAAACATATCTTTCCCTCCCCTCCCACATCGGCATTCTGAAGGGACCATTCCCTCCGCAGTTTCCTGGTCCCCTCCTCCATCACCCTCAGCACTCCCTCCTCCCCGTCCCATGCAAGAGGAGATAAAAAACCTGCCCTTTCACTGTCTCTCCATCATCTCGTGCCCCAAACATTCCAGGTGAAGCAGCAATTTACTTGTACCTCTTTCAATTTAGTATACTGTATTTTCTGCTCTGGCTGTGGTCTCCTCTACATTGGGGAGACTAAATCCAGACAGAATGAGTGATTGCTTTGCTGAACACCTCCATTCAGTCTACAATTGTGATCTTGAGCTTCTGGCCGCCTGTCATTTTATTTTGCTGCCTCACTCCTACTCTGACCTCAGCCTCCTAAACTGTTCCTGTGAAACGCAAAACTCACTTTCCAGTTAGACATTTTATAGCCTTCCCAACTCAACACTGAGTTCAGCAATTTCAGATCATAATCACTTCTCCCAATTGTTTGGATAGCAGATGCTGGTAATGATTTTGCTGTTGTTTTTTACACCTCCTCTGGACCCATCTTTTGCTTCTTTAATTGTTTCAGTACCACCCCCTTTTGCCTTAAATTGTACTATCATCCCTTTTGTCATTTAAATTTTTCCTGCCTTCCACCCTTTCATGCACTCTCCCTTTTGACTCACGCACACCACCATCCCCTCCGCTCACCAACTTAACCTGCCTCAGTAATTTCTTGAAAACTGTTACATCTAATATTTTGCAGTTCTAACACAAGGTCAGAGACCTGAAACTGTTAACCCCACATTGCCTGACCTGCTCAGTACAGCCAGCATTGTTTGTTTATATTGTAAACCTGTAGACCTACTTTTTGCAACTGATACAGTGGAGACTGAAATTGCCGGCATCAGTGTCAGTCCTATCAAAATCTGCTTTAGATTCTTCACGCCAATCATGGCATAGTTGATTATTTGGAAATAGATTGTTGTGACGCTTTCACTAGCCATTATGAAATGGCCAGCATACATTCAGGTTAAGTTATTTAAATCAATAAGCAGTATGCATTTGCTGAAAATTAATCATGTTTGTATTATTTGTTGCAGAATCAACGTTGGCGATAAAGGGAAGGATACCCTGAAACACTATCCCTGTTGTAGACTCACCTCCCAGATTGTACATAGCAACACCAAATTGATTTCCTGGGGAACATGGAGGACCGAAGTGTCATCAGCTGAGGCTGTCCTGGGAGGCATGACTGTCTTTTGCCACTTCATCCAGGCTGATCATCAGACTGAGCTCTGAAATCCATACAGTAGAGAAGTTGACCTGAACTTGTCTTCCAGATAACTGGATATCTTGGACCTTTTTTGCAGGCCAGGCCTCAATTCAGTTCGTGACTGAGGCAATGTTTCCGGTTGTCCATCACTAAGTTTAATTCTGTGCAGCCCATCAGCATCGGGTGATTCCCTCAGGCAACCTTAAAGCAATTTGTGGAAATTTCTACTACTTCACATCTATTTCAAGGTACCAAAAGCTCAGTAGCTGTCTGCCAAGAGTCAGATGATGCTAGCCTGACTCACGATGCCTCTTAGGTTAGGCCTATACCCATTGGGTGTTTAGAAGAATGAGAGAAGAATTGAAACATATAGGATCTTGAGGGGACTTGAAAGGGTGGATACTGGGAGGATGATTCCTCTTGTGGGCGAAAACTATACAGGGCATTGGAGAGACCACATCTCAAATATTGTGGAAAAAGCAAAATACTGGGATGCTGGAAATCTGAAATAAAAACAGAAAATGCTGGAAAAACTCAGTAGGTCTGACAGCATCTGTGGAGAGAGAAACAGAGTTAACGTTTCAAATCCGTATGACTCTTCTTCAGAGCTCTGAAGAGTCAAACAACTCGAAACTGCAGTAAGACCTGCTGAGATTTTCCAGCATTTCCTGTTATCTTGAATACTGTGTGCAGTTTTGGTCTCCTTATTTAAAAGGAGGGTGCAAGTATGTTGGAGGCAGTTCAGAGGAGATGTACTAGAGTGATACCTGGAATGAATGGGTTGTTTTATGATGAAAGGTTAGACCGACTGCACTTGTTTCCACTGGAGTTTAGAAGAGTGAGGGGTGACTTGATTGAAGCATATCAGATCCTAAACAGTATTGATAAGGTGGGTGTGGAAAGGATGTTTCCTCTTGTGGGTAAGTCTAGAACTAGTGGGCACTGTTTTAAAATTAGGGTCACCCTTTTAGGACAGAGATGAGGAGAATTTTTTTCTTTCAGAGGGTTGTGCGACTTTGGAACTCTGCCTCAGAAGGTGGTGGAGGTGGGGTCATTGAATATTTTTAAGGCAGAGGTAGGTAGATTTTTGTTAGGCGAGGGAATCAAAGGTTATCAGGGATAGATGGGAATGTGGAATGGTGGAGCAGGCGCGAGGGGCTGAATGACTTGTTTATGTTCCTATTTCGTTTGTTCGTATGTATGTTCGTATGGCAAGAACTAGGGAACACAGTTTAAAAATAAGAGGTCTCCCATTTAAGGAGGAGATGAGGGGGAATTTTTTTCTCTCAAAGGGTCGTTAGTCTTTGGAGTTCTCTTCCTCAGAAAGCAGCGGGGGCTGGGTCATTGAATTTATTCAAGGCTCAGTCAGATAGGTTTTTGATAGACAAGGGAGTAAAGGATTAAGGCGGGGCAGACAGAAAAGTGGTCGAGACCATAATCAGATCAGCCATGATCATATTGAATGGTGGAGCAGGCTCAAAAGGGCGAATGGCCTAGTGCAGTTCCTGAGTCCTATGTTCTCCAAAGCCTCTGCCGGGGCAAGTGTTGATGTAGTGGTAATATCACTAGAATAGTAATCCAGAGGCCCAAGCTGATGTGCTGAGGACATGGGTTCAAATCCCACCAAAGTAGCTAATGAGATTTAAATTCAATCAATAAAATCTGGAATTCAAAAGCTAGTTTCAGTAATAATAACCATCGGTTGTTGAAAAAAACCTATCTGGTTCACTAATGTCCTTTAGGGAAGGAAATCTGCCGTCCTTACCTGATCTGTCCTACGTGTGACTCCAGGCCCACAGAAACATGGTTGCCTCTTAACTGCGCTTAAATAGCCTAGCAGGCACTCAGTTCAAGGGCAATTAGGGATGGCCTTGCCAGTGACACCCACATCCCAAGAAAGAATAAAATAATAAATAAAAAGTAAAGCACAGGTGGAATGCAACGCAGCACACAGGTAAGCCAATGTATGCTGAGGCATCTTTTAGATTACCTGAACAAAAACAAAAATACCTGGAAAAACTCAACAGGTCTGACAGCATCTGTGGAGAGGAACACAGTTAACGTTTCGAGCCCATGTGACTCCTCAACAGAACTGATATGTATTTTAGATTACCTGTACTGATCAGTGCCTTTTTATAGTGTCATGAAAAGCCAATTACTGCCACAAATTACTAATGGGCATATCGAACTTTTTTAAGGAAGACTTGCATGTTTTTAAAGAAATACAAGCGAGGATTTGCAGATGTTACAAAGATAGATGGAGGGACGGGTGGTATTGAGGAGGTAGTGAGGCTGCAGAAGGATTTAGGCAGGTTAGGAGAATGGGCAAAGAAGTGGCAGATGGAATACAACGTGGGGAAGTGTGAGGTCATGCGCTTTGGTAGGAAGAATAGAGGCATAGACTATTTTCTAAATGGGGAGAGAATTCAGAAATCTGGAGTGCAAAGGGACTTGGGAGTCCTAGTCCAGGATTCTTTTAAGGTTAACTTGCAGGTTGAGTTGGTAGTTAGGAAGGCAAATGCAATGTTGGCATTTATTTCGAGGGGACTAGAATATAAAAGCAGGGATGTGCTGCTGAGGCTTTATAAGGCTCTGGTCAGACCACATTTAGAATATTGTGAGCAATTTTGGGCCCCGTATCTCAGTAAGGATGTTCTGGCCGTGGAGAGGGTCCAGAGGAGGTTCATGAGAATGATCCCAGGAATGAAAGGCTTAACATATGAGGAACGTTTGAGGACTCTGGGTCTATACTCGATGGAGTTTAGAAGAATGAGGAGGGATTTGATTGAAACTTACAGAATACTGAAAGGCCTGGATAAAGTGGACGTGGGGAAGATGTTTCCATTAGTAGGAGAGACTAGGACCCGAGGACACAGCCTCAGAGTAAAGGGAAGACCTTTTAGAACAGAGACGAGGAGAAACTTCTTTAGCCAGAGAGTGGTGAATCTATGGAATCCATTGCACAGAAGGCTGTGGAGGCCAGGTCATTAAGTGTATTTAAGACTGAGATAGATAGGTTCTTGATTGGTATGGGGATCAAAGGTTACGGGGAGAAGGCGGGAGAATGGGGTTGAGAAACTTATCAGCCATGATTGAATGGTGGAGCAGACTCGATGGGCCGAATGGCCTAATTTCTGCTCCTATGTCTTATGGACATTGAGCAAAAGATACGATAACGTAAAGTGACCACTTTCTGTAAAATTCCTATGTGGATTATACTGACAGACCTGTCCTGAGAAAACATGGAATGCCACACCTGAAAAGGTGCTATGGCCTTCTTCAAGCAGACACTTGAAAGGGAGATAGGAAACATGCCAAAGACTAAACTTTAATCTCCTGTGGTTGGAGACAAAAGACAGATTTGTACGTCTTAGCAGCCACCCAAAAATCCATCCCCTGTTGATTCATATCTCAGAATGTATAAACAGTTCTGAGATAGATGCAAGATGACTATCTCCCTCATGGGAATACACAGGGGAAAAAGGGTTAAAAAGCTAGTTGCAGAGCAGTGCAGTGTGTGCTGTGATAGTGACAGCACACGACAACCTGCAGTTGCAGGCGAAGTCTCTCTCTCTCTCACTGTTGCAAGGCTCAGCAGTAGCCACAATCAAAAAGGAAATAGAACAGCCTCTTCAGCTACCCTGCAGAACCAAGTCTCCAAAATTTACTGTGAAACTGCCAAAGTCAGCTCTATCGGAATCACCCAACCTAACGGCTGCAACATACCGCCATCTACACCTCACAGACAAGCCAAAGACTGATGCGTATAGTTTAAAAACTTTTATTTGGACTCTTAACTTCTTATTTCTGATTTGTGTGTATGTGTGTTGCATTTTTATTATTTTTCTCAGGTTTTAGTAACTAATAAACTTACTCTTTGACTCAAGAGAGCTTGGTTCCTTTGCAATTGGCTCCTTCTAAAAAAAAAATAAATACATTGGGACTGGGAAAAGGTATCCACGGAGGGTTGTGGGGGGGGGGGGGGTGGAAAAAGAGGGATCCCTTTTAAATTAACCTTGTTGCAACCAACCGAGGGGGTTGAGTAAAGAAGGGGAGCCAGCTCATTTCTCCTCGCCTGGGAGCATAACAAAATTGGCGTCCCGTTCGGGAACTTAACAAAATTGGGGGACCTCACCCGGGGGCCAGTCGTAACAATAGTATGCTCGAGTCTAAGTGAAAGTCATCATCTGTTGCATAGCATCATTCGCAGCAGGAAGGAGGATGGAGGGGCCAAAAGATTTTGAACAAGCTGAAGGGAAGGGCTTATTCAACAACTGTGATAAAATTTTTGTAGAGAGCAGATAATAGCTCACTTCTTCACCAAAACACAATGGATGCCACAGCATTAAAATCAGTGACAATGCCCAAACTTTATGGATGTCACAGCACTAAGAACATCGTCAATGCCCAAAACGTATTAGATTTTTGATTTTCCATGTTTAAACAATGATATTTAAAATTAAAAGCCTTAACTCATTTACACAATATCAGGCCATCTAAAAACACAGGTTTTTCAAAACAATCTTTCTTCCACACATTCAATCTAATAAACCCACTCAGTCACTGGCTCAATCACAGCATCAGTCCTCACAGTGCTAATATTACTCACTCAGTCATTTCGAAAAGAAAAATAAGCTAACAAAATCTCAAATAATCAGGTTACAATGCAATGCTGGCAAGATTAATTCAATAGCAGTGACTCCAGAGAAATCCTCTATGATTAATTGTTTCCCAGCAAACAGTCCCTAAGTCATGTGGACTGAAGCAATGAAGCAGAACAGCAGGGTGTATGCTAATTGGCTGCTGAATTGACAGACATTAAGATTCTCACTCAGCGAGGATTCAGGTGGTAAAGTTAACATGTAGGTGAGCCAGAAGATTCTAGTCTCCATTTCTAACGTATGTAGTTAGATGATCTCAGGTGGGGTGACAATTGGCCTGAGCAATCTGAACTAGGAAGGGTAGAAGGTGGAGGGAGGAGGAAAAGAGGGAGAATTGGGGAAAATTAGCCAAGGTTTCCTTGCCTGATCACTGTCTTGTGCGCATGTAGATGCGAGGCCATGATGCCTCTCAGACCTGAAAAATGGATGCTTGGTGAGAAAACCATGTGTGCCATGCCTCTGTAAAGTCATAGCCCAGCAAGAGTACCTTCAGGACTCACTGTGGTCCAATAAACATAAAGGATGTTTGAACTTCTTTCCATATTTCATTCTTATCTTGGATGAATGCCCAGAATGTACTATTCAGCTAACATTTTTATTTCCCCTTTTCAAGTTCTTACCTATGTCAAGTTTTTCTTTCATTGAGAGGATGGGTTGGGTGAAGTTACGGACTTCTAAACATGACCATATAATCCTTGACCAGATTTAGTCACATCACACATAACAGAATGACTGAAGTCTCTCTCCCCCCTCCATCCAACAATGCCACAAAGTGGTTCCAATTGAAGGTAAGGATGGAAAGAGTCACACAGTTGAATAGCCAAATAAAAATCAGTTGTGTTCGGACGTTCATAGTTGGATCTTTAATGGTTGAGAGTTTGCAGTTCCACCACCAAGCTACCGATCTAAACAAAACCACACACAAGTAAGTAGCACAAATAAAGAATACCAAATTTCATAACAGTACATCAAACATTCACAACCAAATAAACACCTCACGCATACAAAGTCTTTGGGAACCAAGAATTTTGAATGTTTGGAGAAGTATGTCAATCAACTAATGTCTCAAAAGGCAGCATTAAACACTACACGAAATTGGAATCTGTGGCCATATAATCTCCAAGTTCTGGTACTTTTATTTCAGCATACTCAATTCACTATAACAAAGAGGAGACTGTACACACAGGAGATGTCACACTGTACTATATTTAGATATCCTACACCTAGTCTTTTGTTTCTGCTTTATGCTGTTTTCAATCCAGGCGACTGCAAACGGTTACTCTCTATCAGACCTAATCAACAATTTGAAAGTGCTTTTCTCATCAAACCCCAACTCTTTCTTGTTTTCTAGTCCAAAACAAAACCAACTGGTCTCTGTTCCCATGCATGCTTGTCTCCCACTGATCTTCTGACCCAATCCTGACAACAACTGGTCTTTGGGATCTGATGCCTGCTAATCTCCTGACCACGGGCCAACTTCCACTGGTCTGCCCCACACTGGATGTCTGCTGGCCTCTGGATCCAGTGCTTGCCAGTATCCTGACCACGGTCCAATTCTCATTGATCCCTTAACCCACAGCGGATGCCTACTGATCACTTGAACCAGCCTGGATTTTCCTGAAAACTTTCTTGAATAATCAAGAACACAGATAACAAAAGTGTGAATAATGGAGCTTCTAATGTAATATACAAATACAGGATTTTACTGTTTCATTATAAAACACACAAAAGATATAATGAAAAAATGTCCTATGATAAAATATGTTGGCTGCATTTAACATGTGGGCAATGATACTCAACACAAGCTGTGAAAGATCATCTGAGGCAGTGGATGCTGCATCACATAACATATCATGGGTCATGAACTACGGCTTTCAACACTTTACGCCTGGATGCTTAACCCAAAGCAGATGGTGATGTCATTATTAACAGAATAGAGCAAATTTCAATCATTGCACTAAAATTGTAAGATTTTCTAAACTAAATCCAAATATTTGTCACAAGCTGTTTAATCCTCAAAATGTTTGGTTTCGGCTATGATATGGTTATTAATACTCTCATGGGACAAAATTCTGCTGGCCTTCCTTCATATAAAGAAAGGATACAAGAGAGTAATCTGATTTATTTTCCTCAGTATTTCCTTGATCAGCAATATCAAGCAGTAATTCTGTTCTGTGTCTATCAGAATCTGGATTTTCTCGAGTTTCACAGGTAACCCTTGCTGGTTACTTTCTAAAATTGTGGAAACCAATGTTTACTTTCAAAATATTCTATTACCTTCAAAGTTTTGGTCTAAACCATCATCAATGGTTTGGCTTCCTGCACAACTGTTCCAGTGGCGATTTTCTTGTGTACATGTGCACCTTGAGAGTTCTGTTCTCAACTTTCTCCTTGCTCTGTTGAACTTGATGTCCAGCACTATAGGCCTTGACCCTTCAGCTAAGTTTTTCAATTTACCCTACGATGGTCAAAACTTGCAATCCTGTTGTTAGGTTTCAGCAAAATAGAATGCATTCAGACAAAAACGTGCTCAACCAAAGGCTTTATTGAGGCACCCAGTAGCTGAGAATGAAAACTCACAAGCTCTCTCAAAGAACCAATGTAGAAGTACAGTAATCAGCCGTGACAATTTTTGCTTTACCCAGATGAGCATTTGATACCTTATATAACATAAACAAGAAAATAATTCATGTCTCAAAGTCTAAAATTCTCGACTGCCATTCAACAGCTAAACATACTGCCAGAATATTGATATTTTTCAACTGTGCATGGTTATTAAAATTTGTCCCCCTTTCAGAAAAAAGGAATCGCGATTGTCCGCCAAGACGGACTTGTGAATTTCCACGTAATTTTAAACGGAGTTGCAATTTATTTATTCCTAGGCTACCACTGCTATCACAAATCACAGAAACCGACAGCTTTTTACCAAGGATAATATTTTAAATGTTAAAACAGTCACCACACGGAAATTTAAAAATAGCAGAGCTGCAATAAGCAGATTTTTAAAAAAATCTCTGGTAAATATTAAAAAAACATGGTTAAAGTACTTTTCTTTAAATCATGCCATTTCTTTCCAAACTAAAATCTGAGGCAATCCACATGCGACAGAAGGCACTATGTATCTGTATTAACCCGTCAAATGCCTGTATATTGGGAACCTGAGAGGTGGTGGTTAACCAAACCTTTCCCCGTAGTGCCTCGGAAGGGGGGAGGGTGGGAGAGGGGAGATGATTTTCACTCAGTTCACTTGAGGGAAAAAAAAAATACCGATAAGAGCCTCAAACGATAATCGAGTTACGGTCCAGCACTGGAAGGGTTCAACACCGGTTCCAAAGGTCTCCCGACAGCTTCAGTAATGCTGATGGATGGAAGATTTTTTTTTTCATGATGCCCTGAAGTTTAATAAAAATGCCATCTGTAGGTCAGTTGCCCCCTGGAGTTGCTCCAAAATTAAATGCTGTGGGAACTGGTGCAGTCATGTCAAAGTTATAACCACCCTGTCCTTCAATTTTCTTGGATTCTAAGAAAATAAAAGAAAATTAAAAATTAAACAGAAATCAAACGTGAAACAGGAAAGGCTTGGATAATAAAATTTACAGCAAACTGAGGATGCTTCTCATCTTCCAAGAATCCAATCTGGAAAATCTCATTGACACGTCGACTTAACTCTTATTCTTAGATTTAAGGGGACACTAGACATGGAGAATGGAGTCACATATGCACCAGATTTCAGTTTGATTCATTGTACTTTTAATGGAATTCTGAAACATGTCTGTAATCTTTTTCATCACTACTCCCACTGCTTCATTAATGTCAAATAAATTTGACTCCACTCAGTCTAAATGGCTCTCCTGCATTGAATGCCAATATAACAATTGCCCCCTGGTATTCAAGCAGTTTGATGCAAACAACACAATCAAAATACCAACATTGATTAATTTTTTAAATTGGGTAATTAAAAGCATTTGAGTCTGATGCCATATTGCAAAGAAAACTTGCCAACCACTTCCATTAACGCTTTTCAGGCTCACAACACTGATAAATACATTCTAATTTGATTTAAGAGTTTGAACTCTTAAATCCTTATTCTTGAAAATTAAAAACACATCACATCTTTAAACTAGTTTCACCTTAATTTGAAAATTAGCGATTTTCTGATTCCCAACACTATTGGTTTGGGGTTTTCAGGGCAAAAAGCAGAATCATGGAACAGCACCCCCAAAATGCCAGTAAAAATCCTAGGCAATAAAAAAAGGACTTGAGTTGCAGGGGTCTAGATGACGTCTAGACTTGGTTAGGTGTCAACTATTTTGCCACAGGAAATGGAATTTGATGTATAACTTAAAAAGGCTTGCAGATGAATTGCAGAAAGGCATTTGCATAAACCTGGAGGTCACATAGAAAGCAGAGGAAGGACTGTGGCAGGAGATTAGCTGTTTTCATAATAGGGTCACACACTTCCTGTAGAATACACCCATGAGGCGTTTGCTTTCCTTGCCATATTGGACAAACCTTTCACATCAAAACATCCGTAGCCCCTTGATAGTGAGGAATCATGCTCAATGTGGTGATGTTTTGCAGAGACACATGTGGCCTGGGTTGCAAAAATATCTTCAATTCCAATGGAAATCACAAGAATTTCAGGGTTTTGTATTATTCCCATCAATCTTTTATTCAGGAAACTCTAATCCAAATAGAGCATTTACAAGAAAACTGGTTCAGCATTACAGAAATTCAGCTATATACTGAATAGGTATATTGTTTACTTCACCTGGACACCAGCTCTGCTTTGTTGTACCCTTACAGCATTGAAGAGCTTGTTCAACTTTTCAAACATACACCTTGCATTTTGCACATTTACAGTAATCGTCGCAGTACCTTAGCAATCATCCAGACCACAGGCCTGAGTTGAAGTCTCACAACTTCAAATTCGGTAGACAATGTATTAAGATTTCCTGTGGAACTCATGACCATAAGTAGCATTTGAGGGGAATAGCACTTAAGCATTTAAGTGTAAGCTGGATAAACACAAGGGATAAATGGATAGAAGGATATGTTGATGGAGTAATGGAGTAGGCTTGGAGGAGACTTTTGTTGAACATAAACACCAGCAGAGATCAGTTGGGTCAAATGGTCCCTTTCTGTGCTTCTGTAAATTCAAAGATTTCCCTAATGTAAAATCATAAAATGCATTTCTGTAGAAAGTAGCACTTCTGTTAATTTTGCCTAATTCCAGACAGAGGTAAGCTTTTCAAACTTTTCATTTTGGCACTGAAGTTCGACTTTCATTCTGAGGATCAACAAGTCCACTAGTGACACCAGCAGGCGATCAGCAGTACTGCAAAAACTAAAAGTGCATGATTCAAAGATTGCAGTGGGTGGCAAAGGGGAGAGTGGAATATGCTCTAAATCCAAACATTCTCACCATTACCAGTTACACTTACACAAAAATACACTGCCCTGCACTTGGCACTAACCTGCTGCATTTTTCCGCTGTTCTGTCAGTGCAAAGATTTCCTGTAACTGTTTCCTCTGGTCCTCGCTCAAAGGGGCAGTGAGAGTCTGGTACCAGGCAGCATCCCTACTCTGTACCCCTGTAACAAAAAAAAAACCCGATTGTAGAGCACACAAACCTCTCATGTCAATAACTACATAACTCTCAGGCTGCAATGCCTATCATACTGATGTGGTGCTAATTGTATCAATACAGATATACCCAAGTTTCAAAAAGAGAACTCCCAATGATTGGACCTAATGCAGTTTAAGTTGCTCTTTTTTTCCTTTTCCCACCTCTCAAGTTTTGATGGAATAGAATTCAAGTTAGTGGCTGCAGTAGAAGTGTGATTTTACAGTAAACCTGCACATCTGTTAATTATGCATCTTAAGGCTTTTGCCTCCTTTTTTCTGTCAATGCTTTTGCTCAATGATGGGATGCCCTGATCAAATATGCGCAGAGAGGCATGTTTGCAATGCTCAAAAGCACTCCCTTCTCCCTGGCTCCATATATGCTTGCAGATACACAATGAGAATATATCAATATCGCTGCTAACAGGTGACAATGTGCTGATACACAAGTGATTTTTTTAGAACACGCTTTAAGCCACTTTCAGGCTTCAAAAACATCAATTATTGCGCCTGAAGACAATTCATGCAATGCTCATGTTTTACTTGCAGTATAAAACCACGGTGTTGCATTGCATTGACTGGAATTATGATTGAAATTGTCACTAATTTTTTTAGAAATCATCACTCTCCCATCAAACCACATTTAGTTAAATTTCAATATTAGCATTTGGGTGCGTGAGTTGTCTGAGAACACATACTTAGCAGTGCTGATGTAAAAATCTGGTATTCATCAACACTGTTGTCTTCATCCAGAGGTGTAGAGAACCCTTCCAGAGCAGTTTCTTCTAACCCATCTTCATCCCAATCATCATCATCATCATCCTCATCTTCATCTTCCTGCACCTGATGCTGCTCCAGCATCTCCAGGTACTGCTGTCCTGCTTCACGAATGTCATCTTCATCGCTTGGGATCTCTTCTGAAAAAGCGAAAACAACATCTTAGAAAGAAAATTGTGCTTCAATAAAAACATAAGCAGATTAAGGATTGAGTAAGCGTAAAGAAAAGGGCTCTGTTGTTCAGCTGATATATCAGTTTAATCAGGAAGCAACTGATCTGTAGAAATCAATGATATGTGAATTTCAATCCCCTGTCTGTGATGAGTCATCTGTTGGAGGGACACTACAGAGAATGGAAAGAGAAGGAAACAGCAAAACATTGTCAAGAAAAAAGAACGAGCTATTTGTAACTAAGCCATAATTACCAGAAAGTTCCAGATTTGATTGCTGGTGTATGCTGATTTAACTGATACCAACATATGTGGTGGTGAGAAAATAAAACCATTAAATGCAGAACAGTCACTCTATCCACCAGATGGTATAATCTTCAACCACTGATAATGTTAAGGAGAGACACAGAGAGAGAAAATACTAGCCAATTTCATGATAATCTTCTGGAAATTTCTCAACGCCATAAAACAATCAAGAAAGCTTCAAGAGATGCACTGAAGTGCTGCTTTGGACTGCATTCGAGTGCTTCAGTTGGAGTTTGGTGAGAGAGGGAAGGAGGCGATCCTTTCATTTTCTATCTTTCCTCAGTAAGAAGAACCTTGGTAAGTAGGACCTGGTAAGTATTTCTTCTGTCCTTAATATTCTCCAAACTAGAGCAAGTAAAAGTAAAGGGAGTAATTTAAGGGTAAGTCATGGCAGGACAGCTCGGCCAAGTGGAATGCTCCTCTTGTGTGATGTGTAGCCACGGTATTTATATGGCTAGTCCAGTTGAGTTTCTGAATCCTCCACTATCAACATCTTTTTGACCAGTGATGGTAATGACATTGAACGTGATGGTTGGGTTCTCTCTTGTTGGAGATGGTCATTGCCTGACACATGTGGTCCAAATGTTACTTGCCACTTGTCAGCCCAAGCCTGGATATTGTCCAGGTCTTGCTGCATTTGGACATGGACTAGTGTGGTGTATTTGGATTTTTAGAAAGCTTTTGATAAAGTCCCACATAAGAGGTTATTGTGTAAAGCTAAAGCACATGGGATTTGGGTAATATATTGTCATGGATTGAGAATTGGTTAGCAGAAAGGAAACAGTAAGAGTAAATGGGTCTTTTTCGGAATGGCAGGCGGTGACTAGTGGGATGACACAGGGATCAGTGCTTGGGCCCCAGCTATTCACAATATATATCGCTGATTTGGATGAGGGAACCAAATGTAATATTTCCAAGTTTGCTGACGACACGAACTTGGTGGGAATGTGAGTGATGCAGAGGGTGTTAAGAGACTTCAAGATGATTTAGACAGGTTGAGTGAGTGGGCAAAAACATGGCAGGTGCAGTATAACATGGATTAGCGTGAAGTTATCCACTTTGGTAGCAAAAAACAGGATGGCAGAATATTATTGAAATAGTGATAGATTGGGAAATGTTGTTGTACAAGGGAACCTGGGTGTCCATGTACACCAATCACTAAAAGCAAGCATGCAGGTACAACAAGCAATTAAGAAAGCAAATGGTATGTTGGCCTTCATTACGAGAGGACTTGAGTACAGGAGCAAGGATGTCTTACTGCAGCTGTACAGGGTCTTGGTGAGACCACACCTGGAGCAGTGTGTGCAATTTTGGTCTCCTTACCTAAGAAAGGATATACTTGCCATAGAGGGTGTGCAGCAAAGATTCACCAGACTGATTCCTGGGATGGCAGGATCGTCATATGAGGAGGGATTGGGCTGACTCGGCCCGTATTCACTGGAGTTTAGAAGAATGAGAGGAGATCTCATTGAAACATATAAAATTCTGACAGGGATGGACAGACTGGATGCAGGAATGATGTTTCCTCTGGCTGGGGGAGTCTAGAATAAGGGGTCAGTGTCTCAGGGTACAGGGTAGACCATTTAGCACTGAGATTAGGAGAAACTTCTTCATTCAAGAGGATGGTGAACCTATGGCATTCTCTACCACAGAAGGCTGTGGAGGCCACGTCACTGAATATATTTAAGAAGGAGATAGTTAGATTTCTGGATTCTAAAGGCATCAAGGGTTATGGGGAGAGCGCAGGAGTACAGTGTTGAGATAGAGACCAGCCATGATCATATTGAATGGTGGAGCAGGCTCAAAGGGCTGAATGATCTCCTCCTGCTCATATTTTCTATTTTTCTATGTAAGAGATCATGGTTGCCCATGACATAATGCTAGGTGTATTTAACTAACTCACAACCTATCTCCCTGCCAATGTCCTCATTCCTCAAGAACTTCAAATACCTTAAAATCATAGAATTTTATGGCACAGAAGAAAGCTATTTTGCTCATTTGATCCTTCCTAAAGGATTCTAGCAGATCCATATTTACCTCAAATATCAGTAGCCTGTTTCACAGCGTAGCAACCTTAACAGAAAATAATTATTTTCCGGAATCTAATCTGATAGTTATCTTATTTTGTTGGGATTCCTTTTAATCTTACTATTATCCATTTCAAAAGTTGAGATTCAAATTCACTATGTTCAATTGATTCAAAATTGTAAAGATCTCAATTCTATTTCCCCTGAGCCTCGGTTTGAACAAAACATAACAAAATTTTAATATTCTAAACTTACACTTCTAATTAAGAGATCCAACTTGAAGCATCATCTGAGTTACCATCTTTGAATAGCAATACCCATCACCAGATTTGGGAAACAAAACTGAACAGAATGTTCCAAATGTGGAGAACTAACTCCTTAGATAAATTTTTACTTTATTTGCCCAGTGACACTTTCTATAATTTTGGTTTCCCCATTGCTACTTCACATTGAGTAGTCACTGAAGATTCATATTTCATGACAAGTTCTGCTCAATTACTTTCTGACATACTGACTATTAAGTAAAATTTATCAGCCTTTTGTTCCCAAGCCTCAGTTCTTTGCCCTCTTACCAACAGGACCATATCCAGATAAGCTGTCAACCTTCAGCAATGACCACAGAGTACAATGATCTAATAAGAATATAATCTCTAGTTCCTTCTACACTCCTGGATAATTTGAATCAGATTCTGCAGCACTTATCAAATGTAAATTCATTAAATTTAGTGAATATTACCCTCAAATGTTATTTCTAAATATTTTCCCCAAACATCTCAGCCACAGTTCAGCAATTGGTTTCAGTGAACTGCAGTGCATGTGGTAATCAGTCAGGGTTCCTGTACAGTTGCTATCCAGTGACCCTTCCTGGAAGTTTGCGCTTGTGGATATTAGCTGAGAAATCTCAGACTTGGCTCTGGTTCCATTTGATTTAACAGACTGCCCACATTCACATGGGGAATTGTTACCATAGCTTACCTCCACTTTTTTATTAAATCATTAAGCAAAGCTTTGCTCAGTCTGTCATTGCACTCTATAAAAAATAAAGTGGGACAACACCGTGAGCAAGCAAGTACTCCTGCCTAAACCTTTACTCTCCTGCCTAAACCTTTACTCTTTTAATTTCCCTGCAACAACTAATGCAAGGCTCATTATTGTGAATAGTTACTTAAATCTTGGTGCCAAATGTGTTCATTCTAGTGTTTGGTTACATACCGTTTCTCAAACTAGGAGTGCAAGGGTTGAAAATTATTTTAAGAATGGGGCTGTCACGAATGGTCTCAACATCCCATGGGAGTGATTAAGGGGAAGAAATCAGCCAACTGTCCCACTCCCGATAACTATCCAGCAAATCTGGATGCAAAGTGTACATGTGGACGAGAGGTAGCTAAGCTATATTGTTCAGTTTGGTTGCATTCCCCAGGCTCTGCAGCAATGGTCAAGTCGTCTGCTGACTCTCACAATTATGGCCAACTGCAGAAGGTCGCAGATAGCAACCAGTTCATGTGGAACCATGAGTTAACTCCTTGAGGAGAGGGAGAACGGAAATTGGTGAGGAAACTTAACAAACCATATGTATACACACACACAAGAATCTGTATTCATTAGAAAGGTAAATGCATTAAAAAAAAAACAAAGAACCATTTTCTTCAGTATCCTCATTTTCCTCTTCTCCATTCTCGTTTTGATCATTGGGAGCTCTGCTTGCATATGCTCGTTTTAGGCCAAGGAAGAGGAGCAGCAATGAAGGTAGAATTTGAGCGGCCACAGCATCCACAGCTTCTGGTCTGTTTTGCATTTCCATTAGTGTGCTCAGACCAATGATACAGACTTTCCGATCATGAAGCCTAGCAACAGAAGTAATTATAACAGACGCATTAAACTGGAGTTAGAACAAATTACTAAATCTAGCACAGACAGAGAATCTTGTACTCAACTGAACCATTTCCTTTTAAAACATTTAAAGATAATGAAAATAAATGAAGCAATGACGAATTCATTAATGATATGAGCATTGTAAAAACTTGTGATCACCTTCCTTGCTGATGTATCACTACTACTGCAATTACCAAGGTTTACTGTTGTCACATAACAGAGGCAAAACAAATGATAAAATATTGTAAATTCAAAGTAAAACAATTTACATGCTGTGTGCCAAAGAACAATTCAGATACTCCTTCTGCAATATTTAATGTTTCCACATCCTCCATTACAACTGAACTATCATTAAGTGGAGCAGATCTCTATCTAACAGATAATGAAAACTGGTGGGAAATTGAGGTATTGTGGTCTTGCTTTTCGCTTCTGATGGGGGTTTAAATTACATAATCAAATTCCCAGCATGTGCACATTCACATGAACCCATTTCAGGAATGGGTCACTCAAAATAAAAGGTCAGCAGTTCTGACTATAAATGGTCTCCTGACCCACAATCCAGGGGATCGGTGGGGCCCCAAGACCTGCAGCCAGGGGATCGGTTGTTGCCCCAGACTCGCAGCCCAGGTGATTGGTTGGTATCCCACAAGCATGACCCGGGTGATAGGTAGGAGCCCCAGACGAGCAGCCCAGACTCCCATTCACTCCCTGGCTAAAGGATACAATCCTTCTCTATGCACCTGGGCAAAACTCTTCATAATTTAAAACCTGTATTAAATCATCTCTTAGCTTTCTACCCTTCTGTCTCAGTTTCGCTAGCATTTTCTAATAGTAACCGTTTCCCAACCTCAACAATAATTCTGGTGAATCTACACTGTACACAATGTATAAATGGCTTAGATGTCCTTTTGATATTGAGGTGTTGAAAACACAGTCTGCACTCTAACTGTGGGCTAACCAATCTTTTTGTGTAAATACTCATGTACTCTATGCAACTATTAATTAACAAAACCTAAAATATTGCTGGTCTTTTTCATGGCTTTATCTACCAGTGCTCAACCTCACGTGAGCACCTTATATTGGGATTTGCAGCAGGTCCTGTGATGCAGCAAAGAAGCTCACTGATTATTTGCCTGGCCAAAGGATTTGCTTACCCAAGAAAACAATCCGTGTCATTCATCCACTGATTAATAAACTGTGCTGTAATAGGCTCTGCACTGTGTGAAAAGCAAATGTTTTCCAAGGTATTCACAAGTAGCATGGGGCTGTAGTAAAGGGCTGCAATGGCCACCTGAAGACACATGGTCCGCAGTTCACTTGTTTTAACTCCACGAGTTAATCGTTCCAGGACTGCTTCAACAAACAATGGAATACACTAATGAGACAGAGAAAACATTTTTTTTTAGAATTTTCAGTTTGTATGTGAGCTGCTGCTTAGCTACATTTAAAAAAATTCAACAAGTTTCTTCCCTTCAATCCTGTGCTGACTGTTCAATAACTTGCGTTCTTTATATGTGAGCCTTGACAGTGAGTGCTGGCAAGCTGTTCAATTGTCTCTCCTCCAGCCTAAGCATGTCCTCAGCCAATATGTGCATACACTTTCCAGTATGGAATCACTGAATGGTGATCAGGACTTGGTTATGATGCCGCGATAGTTGAATAGCATGCCAATGCTCTTTGAATGGGTTAATGCATGAAGAACAGCCACAGCCAAAGTTCCTGTGGACCAGTTTCTTGAACTGCTGCCTATGTAATGTAGGTACACCCACAGTGCTGTTAGGGAAGGAGTTCTGGGATTTTGACCCAGCAATGGTGAAGGAACGACAATATAGTTCCAAGTCAGGAGGAGGTGTGGCTTGGGTGGGAACTTTCAGGTGGTGCATGCACCTGCCCTCATTCTTCTAGGTGGCAGAGGTCATGGAAGATGTTGTTGAAGGAGGCTTGGTGAGTTGCTGCAGTGCACCTTTCAGGTGGTAGGACACTGCTGCCGTTATGTGTCAGTGGTGGAGGGAATGAATGTTTAAAGTGGTGGATGAGGTGTCAATCAAACGGGCTGCTTTGCCCTGTGTGGTGTTGAGCTTCTTTAGTATTGTTGGAACTGCATTCATCCAGGCAAGTGGGGGGTGTTCGATAACACTCCTGACTTGTGCCTTGTAAATGGTGGATAAGCTTTGGGAAGTCAGGAGAAGAGTTAGTTGCCGCAGAATTCCTAACCTCTGACCTGCTCTTGTAGCCACAGTATTTATATGTCTGACCCAGTTCAGTTTCTGGTCAATATTAACCTCCAGGATATTGATTGTGGGGGATTCAGTGATGGTAATGCCATTGAATGCCAAAGAGGGATGGCTAAATTCTCTCGTCGGAGATAATCATTGTACTTGTACGGCACAAATGTTACTTGCTACTTATTAGCCAAAGCCTGAATTTTGTCCAGCTCTTTCTGCATATGGAAACAGACTGCTTCAGTATCTGAGAAGCCGTGAATGATACTGAACACTCTGCAATCATTAGTGAACATCCCTACTTCTGACTTCATGATGGAAGGAAGGTTATTGATAAAACAGCTGAAGATGGTTGGGCTTAGGACACTACCCTGAGGAACTCCTGCAGTGATGTCCTGGAACTGGGATGATTGACCTCCGACAACCACAACCATCTTCCTTTGTGTGAGGTATGACTCCAACCAGCGGAGAGTTCCTCCCCCACCCTTCAGTTTTGCTCACCTCACCTCGGGAGTTTGACTCTTTTGCTCATGTTTGGGCTAAGGCTGTAATGAGGTCAGGAGCCGATTGGCCCTGGCAGAACCCAAACTGAGCATCAGTAAGCAGGTAATTGCCGAATAAGTGCCACTTGATAGAACTACTGATGACCCCTTCCATCACTTTCCTGATGATTGAGTGTAGAGTGATCGGGCAGTAATTGACTGGGTTAGATTTCTCCTACTTTTTGTCAACGGGACACACATCTGGGAAATTTTCCGCATTGCTGGGTAGATGCCAGTATTGTAGCTGTACTAGGACAGCTTGGCTAGGGACACACAAGTTCTGGGGCACAATTCTTCAGTACCATGTCTGGGCCCGTTGTCTTTGCAGTATCCATGGCCATCAACCATTTCTTGATATCACATACAGTAAATCGAATTGGCTGAAGACTGGAAACTGTGATGCTGGGGACCTCAGTGGGAGGTCGAGATGCATCAGTCAGCACTCTGGCTCAAGATGGTTGCAAATACTTCAGCCTTGTGTTTTGCAATGATGTGCTGGGCTCCCCCACCATTGAGGACAGGGATATTTGTAGAACCTCCTCCTCCCCTTAGTTGTTTAATTTTCTCCACTATTCATGACTGCATGTGGCAGGATCTGATCCATTGGTTGTGGGATCTCTTAGCTCTAACATAAGCTACTTCCACTGTTTAGCATGCAAGTAGTCGTGTTGTAACTTCACCAGGTTGACACCTTATTTTTAGGTCTGCCTGGTGCTGCTCCTGGCATGCCCTCCTGCACTCTTCATTGAACCAGGTTTGATCCCCCATCCCTTGTTAGTGATGGTAGAGTGGGGAATATGCCAGGCCATGATGTTACAGATTGTGGTAGAGTACAATTCTGCTAATGGCCTACAGCGCTTCATGGATGCCCAGTTTTGAGTTGCTAGATCTGTTATGAAATCTATCCTGTTTAGCAGGGTGGTAGTTCTACACAACACAATGGAGGATATCCTCAATGCGAAGACAGGACTTTGTCTCCAGAAGAACGGTGCGGTGGTCACTCCTACCAATACTTTGATGAACAAGTGCATCTCTCACAGATACGTTCGTGAGGACGAAGTCAAGTAGATTTACCACTGCGCTGTACCTCTGGTAGGTTTGTCCTGCCACTGGGACAGAACAGACTCAGGGATGGTGATGGTGGTTTCTCGGACTTTGTCTGTAAGGTATGATTCTGTGAGTATGGCTATGTCAGGCTGTTGCTTGGCTAGTCTGTGGGACAGCTTTCCCAATTTTGGTACAAGCCTGTTAGTAAGGAGGACTTTGCAGGCCCATTTCAGAGGACATTTAAAAGTCAACCACATTGCTGTGGGTTTGGAGTCACATGTAGGCCAGATGAGGTAAGGACAACAGATTTCCTTCCATTAAAGAACATCAGTGAACCAGATGGGTTTTTGCAACAATTGATAATGGTTTCACGTTCACCATTAGACGAGCTTTTAATTCCAGATTTATTAATTGAATTTGAATTTCATCATGGTGAGATTTGAACCCATGTCCCCAGAGTATTAGCTTGAGCCTCTGGATTACTAGTCCAGTGACATCACCACTACGCCACCGCCTCCCCACAATGTGGTTAATAACCAAACACAAATCATGCAAGTCCATTTTAAATTTTAATACCAGAAAATCCAAGTTTCCCCGCCAAACCTTATACTCCCCATGTACCAATCCGCTTGACTGACTGAAAGGGTGGTGGGAGTAACTTTCAAAAAGGAACTGGATAAGTACTCAAAAGGGAAGATGTGCACAGCTATGGGGAAAGTGTTCATTAGTGGGATTAACTAGTTAGCTCTTTCAAAGAGCAGGCACAGGCGTGATGGGCCGAATTGCCTCCTTTTGTGCTACAGGACTCCCTTGAGGACAATCTATGTTTTCATTCAATGTTACATAATGTAAGACTGGAAGTGTAATTCATTATAGTGCATATTGCTAGTGCAAGACATGTGCCATGTGTTTGACATGCACAATATGTCAAAGAATATATTATTGCAAACTACCATTGGGAAAATTTTCTTCAGGGGAAAAAAACATTTCAGAGCCGTTAAAAACCATCTTAACATTATTTGCTTTGAAAGAAATATGCAATCAGCTGAGGACGATTTTTCTTTAAAAAAGCTGGTAGCATATCAACATTTTTCTTAAGGAAAATAATAAACGCATAGCAAGCTACCGTCAGGCATCACTTGTCTATTGGAACAGATCACAGTGGAGCATAGGCTTGAGGGAAAATGAAGCACTGAAAAGGGAGAGATATGAAGCACTGGATCACCAGGCTGCCTGCAATTCAACCAAATGCTGAGCACCATTACAAGGAAGGTTCAGCGGGTAAATACAATGATTAACAATTGGTCTGCTGAGATAGTCTGGCTAGTTCAGCGATGGGAGCACCATCAGTCTCAGCATCCCTGCATTAAAGAGGAAGATAAGCACCCTGCTGGATCTCTATCCCAGCTGGAAAATGTGTATGGAGGTCACATTAGGGGATTGGGATCAACTGTAATCGCTTTTGCAGTCAAATATTGTGGATATTGCCGTGCCTTGAAAATAATAAAATATACATTTGGGTCAGGTGCCAGAGTGCTGGAGGCACTTAAGTAATGACCCCAAACATGAATCAGTGTCAATATAGGCGGGAGGACTGAAAAATAAACATGAAAAACAGCTTTACTGAAGAGCTTATATCTGCAGCCTTTTGCAATTATTGATTCCTGCAGTGTTCGTTACAGACACTTTCCCAGGTTAATTAAATGCACTCAGCAGCAACACTCTCACCATGTCAGGGATGGGGTGCAGTGCAGTGAGACTCACCTGAAGTACATAAGTAGTTTAAAAAAAACCTCAGGAATTAAGTGAATACTTGGCATTATTTCATTGTACACATGGGCCTTATTTCAATAGCTAATGACTACAGTTGCAGTGATGAGACTTGTGCATTGGTGAAAACTATTTTCCAACTGATAGGCTCTCATAAAAGTTTCAGACCAATGCATCATAATTTATGATACGTCATAAGGTCAAAGCTTAGCAAGATTTGGGCCTACAAATGGAGGAAGAAAAGTGAGGATTTTAACCATAAAAAATGGCATAGCCAGACCATAATCTAAAGTTCCATCTGCGTAGCCTATTCAAAGGAATTTTGCAGAAAACATTGAGAATTGGATAATAGCACAGGATACGTGGAACACAAAATGACACAGCCAAAAGCCACAATTTGTTAACTCGCAGCAAATCTAAAATCTAGCCTTGAATCTGGTGGCGCTAGCAAGCTAATGACAGTTTCAGACATCAATGGATCCCACATTTATAAGAGAAACACGCCCGCTTACAAGAGAAAACAGGTTAAGCTTGATTCAAGCGGGACCTATTGTGCTAACATCAATCTAAGCACATAATGCATGAGTCAGGGCATTTGTGAATACGACAGCCGGATCCAACACAGTACAAAACTGAGGTCCCGAGATACTCCTTTGCAATACTGAGTACTGTGAGTGCGTGGAGAAGAGGATTAGCTTGGGTATAAGGATACAAATGAACAGCTAAAATTACAATAACTAAAACAAAACAAAAACTAAAATGGTTTGTTGGTCACTCAGTTGGTGGGAGCTGGGGATTCTACTATCAGCCACAAAATTCTGCTGAACAAACTAATCCAACACTTCCGAGTGAACTGCCCATTCAGCATGTTGCACATAAAATACGCTGACCTTGTGCTGAATAAACCCATGGATTAATTAATCATCGCCATAATTTATGGGAGAATCGATTACAGCCAGGAACAGTTGATCAAGCCTATGCAATACAATGCTCCGGCTGGCCTCCTGTGACCTCCTGCCTTTGCTGTGGAAATTGAAGTTAGAGATTTTATCCCAAGGTACATGCATGTGGATCCATTCATTACCTGGTCAATGCCCTTCCCCTGACATTGAAGGATGATCACCTCAAGCAGTTTCGCAGCATGGCACTCTGCATCTTCCCCTGCATCCCCCGTCAGGACCTGAGAATACATCACACAGTTACAGGTTTGGTGAATGAATGACCAGAGGTTCGTTTGGTAACAGCTACATAAAAGGCCAAATAAACACACCATCTTTATTTCAAACCCATTGAAAAATATAGACTAGGTGGCTGCGTAGGCAGTGACAATACAAGGTGAAGGCTGGTTCACTTTTTGTAAAACATATAACCTTTGAAATAACACCCTTAGCACTTATGACTACAATACTGTTCATTAAGGTCAATCACAGAATCATAGAAGAGCAACACAGGTCATTCAACCCATCATGTTTATGCTGACTCTCTGCAAGAGCAACTTACCGAGTCCCACTCTCCCGCCTTTTTCCTGCAGCCCCACAAATTCTCTCTCTTCAAGTAACTATACCATTATTTTTTGAAGGCCTTGATTGAATCTGCCCCCAACATACAGTCAGGAAGTGCATTTCAACTTCTCACCACTCACTACATTAAAAAAAGCTTTTCCAGATGTCACAATTGCTTCTTTTGCCAATCACCTTAAATCTGTGTCCTCTCATTCTGGATCCTTTTGCTAATGGGAACAGTTTCTCCCTATCTACTCTGTCATTATCTGAAACTGTTTTCCAATGCCACAACTGGCCAGTGACGGAAGCATCAGAGAAAATTGCTGCTCACTAGATCAGCAACGAAGACATGTTTATTCTCACCTAGATCATTTTAAGTAGTTTTACCTAAGAGCAGGAGTGAGAGAAATAGAAACTGGAAAAAAAATACATCATTCCCTAATGAGGATCTGGTTGGATTACAGAATTAGAAGGCTGAAAAAGCGTTATTTTTAACCTCTTTCCATTCTCCGTTGACTTTATCATCAGGCATGTTCTACGTTCAATGGTTTTCCCTCAGTATCTGGGCGTGTAAGCCTCAACACAGGTTAGCTCTTACATTGAGAGCGTAACACAGCCGAGCCTGATTCCATGCTCACCATTCATGAACATTTCTGACAAGAGGTTGCTGAATTCAACGTGGCACCCAAATCCAGGGGCACTGCAGTCAATCTAGAAAATGGACACGTCACACAGGGCTCTGATTGTTCTTTTCTGAGACTGGGGCTGAAACACGTTGAAATGGGATTTTTAAAAAAGTGCATTTAACCAAGCTGTCCCTGACTGAATACATCCAATTTAGTCTTAGAATCACAAAATGTAAATATGCTTCATTTCCCAACATCGGAATTCCTCATGAGAACAAAATACTATTATACTATTCTGTGCAAACATACCATTCCTCCTATAACTAACTGGCAGCATCATTTTCTATGAGTCAGAAGGCGGGTTCAAAAACCCCCCCTGCCCCCCCAGAATTTAAGCAGATAATCTTCACCGACAGCTGTCCTCCTGTCCTCCACCCGCTATGCTCCAGTTTGTCCAAAACTCAGCTGCCCATATCCTATTTAAAATCCTCATCCTTACATTTGAATCCCATCATGCCTATTTCTGTAAAACCTACCACTGCCACTAACACTGGCCCTCGCCCACACTCCTCTAACTCTGGCCTCTTGTGAATCACTAATTGGAATTAGAAAGTGCTGCATTATTGGAGCTGCTGTCTTTCAGATGAGACATTGAACCAAGGATCCCTGTTCTGATGGGCTTAAAAGTTCCATGGCACTTGGCAGAGAAGTTCTCCAGGTGCATTGAGCAACATCTATCCCTTGGCCAATTCCACTAAATCAGATTTAATGATCATTCATCTCACTGCTGTTCACATGACCATGATATATACAAACTATCCATTACCTATTCCTGCATTACAACAGTGACTAAACGTACAAAGTAATTCAATGGCAGGATGGTTTGAGGATGTGAAATGCAGAGTCTAACTTTCTTTAGTTATCACCATAAGAATTTACCTTTTTACACAAGTTGTAAATAATTTCTACGTTTTTAGGATTAGACAGAAATGCATCCGTGTCTACGGTCACATAATTGTGCAAAAGAGGCATCATATCTGAAAGACAAAAAGAATAGGATTTCTGTGGTATAAGGATTTTCCATTATTGATCATTCTATACACCCACAATAATCATAGAATAATTTCAATGCAGGAGGTCATTTGGCAGTCATGTCTGTGCTGGCTCTCTTGGACAGCAATCCACTTAATGCCACTCTCTTGCCTTTTCTCCATAGCCCTCCAGCAATAAATTTCTCTTTTTCTACAGGATGTCCTGAAATCATGGAAGACGCTATATAAATGCAAGACTTTCTTTTTTCTTTTTAGAGAAACATTTCAGGGTGTTTCAGAGGTGGCAGTAAGGAAGAATGATGAAGAAAGGTGTTGAGAAGGCTCACCAACAGCCTGATTGAAGAAATGAGCTTTTTAAGATCAGAGTGAACCAGTTAGGGAAGGACTTACAAAGATAGGACTGAGACATTCTGAAAACTATGAAGCCCTGGCGTCACTGGTGGACTGAGGGAGGGTGGCATGCACAGGATGCCAGTGTCAATATCCTCCATGCACTGCAGTGTTACTGATTGTCTCCAGTTCTCATGTGAACAAATAAAATTCTTCTGCATCTGGATATGTTCAAGGACTTGGTGAACTGCATGTTTCCTTCACCAAAGATAAATTAAGCTCTATTTGCCCTGTTACGACCAGGTAAGGAGGGGTGAACTGGCTCCCCTCTATTCAACCTCCTCGGTTGGTCACAACAAAGGTTTAAGTTTGTTTTTAATGTAGATTTTCCTTTTCCAAATCAGAATGTATTTAACTACTTAAGCTGTAAGCACTAAGGAGTCAATCAAACAAGATTTTCTTAAGTCAATGAAAGCAAATTTATTAACCACTAAACCCGACAAAAAAAAATGAAAACGCAACGTCAAGCACTCAGCCCTCATGCAGTCACACACATACATAGGTATCAGAAATAAGGGGAGTTAGAGTCAATTAAAAAATGTAAAATATATGATTAGTTGTCCTTTGATTGTCCTTAAAGAGTAAGTTTTAAACGTTGTGGCCAATTTAGGTTAGCTGGTTTCTTGGATGCGGTCAGATATGGAAGATGATTCAATTATTTTGATATCTCTGCTCGCTGGTAGGTTTCTGGTAAAGTTGGCTTTTCAAGCTGGGCAACACGCTTATTCCACAAGAGAGCGAGGGAGAGCATGAGCAGCCCTCAGCTTGTTTCCTCTGCTGAAGGCTTTCTGGACACCACCTGTGTCTCTTGCAATCCCTCTCTAGTGGCTGGGCAGCCTTGCCTTGAAATACTTCACCCAATGCATATTCCCAAGACTTTTTGGATGAGCCAGTCTGTGGCAGCCGTTGCTTCAATATCCAGTAACTTGCATTTTTTTAATGTCTCTTCCTTAGGCAGTTATGAGTTTCGGTGGGTGTCTGAATTATAGGTAATGTCTCTCTCTTCACACTCTCTGGAGGGTGATTTGTTTGTTTCTCACCTCTGCCTTAGAATGTGGCCTTGCATTTTTAAGCAGCTTGCTCTGTCTCAGTTCAAATTGCAAAATGTCCAGTCAGTTGAAATTTGAAAAATCATATTTTCAAAAATGAAGGGGGCATAGCCTCGTGACACGCCTCAGGCCATTCCCTACCAGAAGAACCCAAGCAGTGGGCTAAAAAGAGTCCAGGTTGGCAGTTGGACTGCACAATCATCCTCTAAACACTCCTAGCCCCACAATTCTTCATTTTTTTGTTGTTACTTGTGCGTAAGTGTGATTCTTTATGTGGATAGATTGGTCTATTTGACTACTAATTTATAAAAATGAGGCAATTTATTGAACTAACAGAAAACACTGGAAATATCCAGCTGGTCAGGCAGCATCTGTGTCGAGAGAAACAAAGTTAGTCAGGTCAATGGCTTTTTGTCAAAACTGGAAAAAACAGGTTTTACCCAAGTGCAGGTCCAGGGAAAAAAACAAGAGAGAATATCTGATGGGTGGAACGTAGGAGAGATTAATGTAAAAAGGGATGATGGTTTAAGGCGAAAGGTGGTAATGGGACAATTAAAGAAACAAAAGATGGGTCTAGAGGTGGTGTGAACAGGAATAACAATCATTATCAACGGATGTTTCCAAAAAAAAAAAAATGGGGACAGTGACCATGCTCTGAAATTATTGAACACAGTTGAGTCCAAAGGGCGCTAAAGTGTCTCATGAAAAGATCAAGTGCTGTTCTTCAAGCTTATACTGAGGTTCATTGGAAGAACGTAGGAAGCCGAGGATGCAGAGGTCACAGTCAAGGTGAGACGGGGAATAAAAATGACAAGCGACTAGAAGCTCGAGGTCACTCTTGCAGACTAAACTGAGGTGGTCCATAAATGCTCACCCAATCTGCGTTTGGTCTCCCAATGTACGGCAGCAAATACTATACACTTAATTGAAAGAAGCACAAGTAAATCACTCTTTTATCTGAAAGTAGTGTTTGGGGCCCTAGGGGAGGGTGGAGGAGAGGGGGAAATTGAAGGGGTGTTGCAACTCCTGAGCTTGCACAGGAAGGTGTTGTTGCAAGTGGAGGGCATTGGGAATGATTGAAGAAAGGACCAGGGTGACAAGGAGAACACAGTCCATTCGGAATGAAAGAGGTGGGGAGAGGAAGACACATTTGGCTTTAGCATCCCAATGGAAGTGGCACAAATGACAAAGGGTGATCTGTTGAATGTGGAGACTGGTGGTGTGGAAGATACGGACAAGAGGTTCAGGGAGGGAAAAGGTACAGTACAGAAAATGAGACAGATACATTTGAGGGTCCTGTAAACCAGTGGAGCAAAATGCTCAGTTGAGGAAAAAGGCAGACATATCAGAAGCGCTGGTATAGAAGGTGACATCATCAGAACAGATGCATGAAAATGGAGAAATTGGGACAATGAACTAGAGTCTTTACAGGAAACAGATGGAAGTGCAGTAAAGTTAACTGTGGGTTATATTAGAAACTGGTTGTCAGCCTAGCCCCAGAAAAGGAGGCAGACAAGTCAAGGAAGGTAAGGGTCAGAGATGGGACGTGTGAAGGTGAGGATAGGGTGGCAAATAAAAGTAAAATTGATGAATATTTCCACAATATGCACGCTGTTATTTGCTGTTGCTCCAAAGTCATTGATTAAAAAAATAGAGGTGAGGAACGGGATTTGGGGAGGGCTGAAGCAAAGAATGTTCCACATATCCCACAAAATGACAGGCATGGCTAGGATCTGTTATGAGTTCCAATTTGAAACATCTTTTATTTGGAAGGGGTGAGTGAAATCAAAGGAGAAGTTGTTCAATGTGAGAAAAGTTCTGCCAGACAGGCGGATACGAACAGATTGGGCCTCTGTGCAAGGCAGAAGTGGAGGGCCCTGAGGCTGCCCTGGTGAGAGACAGTTTAGAGGGATTGGGCATCCATAGTGAAAAGGAAATGGTTAGAGCCAAGAACTTGTCAAACTGGCAGAGGACAATGGAAGAGTTACAGATTTTTTAAAATTTGGTCATGTGGTGTGGACTGCACTGGCATGGCCAACATTTATTGCCTACCCCTACCTCCCTTGAGAAGTTGTTGGGGAGTTGCTTTCTTGAACTGCTGCAGTCTAAGTAGTGTAGATACACCCACAGTGCTGTAATGGAGGCAGTTCCAGGATTTTGATCCAGCAACAGTGAAGGGATGATGATAAAGTTCCAAGTCAGGATGGTGTGCGACTTGGAGGGGAACTTGCAAGTGATGGTGTTCCCAAGTATCTGCTGCCCTTCGAAACGTCAGCGATCATGGGTTTGGATGCTGCTGGCGAAGGAGCCTTAGCTGCAGTGCATATAACTGGGAAGAGACTGGGTGAGGGAAAAGAAAAGTTCAGACAAGAAATTTGTTGAATCTCACCAATGCCCCATGGCTATATTTCCACCTTGATTTTCAACTATTTGAGATCCCCAAGTTTCATTATTATGACAATCAAAGCCCATTCAAAACCTCTCATATTAGAAATAAAAACCATATCCTAAGAATATCCTTATGGAAGAGTCAACTACACGTTGCAAATTTAAATGGTCACTAATCAACTAGTGGTTATATGCAATTTTCCTGTAGCTGATTTTGATAGCAGTCTGACAGAAAACAGCCAATCATAATACACCTGTAATAATGCCCTTTCACATTTGTCAAGTTGCTAAATTGCCACTTAACTGGTACAGCTGATAAAAGACTCAGCAATCCAGCTGAGGAGTGTAATTGACACATAATGGCTCCATAAAAATAGAGACAATGTGATTTGTCTGTAAAGCTCCAGTTTCCTGAAAATGAAAACCCCAGTTCTAACAGTTGTGTGCCTGTCTGAAAAGATGCTGCAGCCAAGGAGAGTTTCCTGTTCAAATCAGAGACTAGGTGGAAAAGGTGATACACATATTGTGGATTTTTAATGACAAACCTACAAGACTGAATGTCACAAGTTCACTTTTAAATGACAGCCAACAAAGTGATTTCCCAGCCTGAGAACATTGAGCTAAGGTGATTGACTTGGGCTTGTACTTCCTAGAAAGATTGGAGGATTTAAATACATGGATCTGATCCTTTCTTAAGATTAAAGACAAACATCAAGTAAGATGATGGAATAAAAACAAAACATACTGAAAACACTCAGATCAGACAGCATCTGTGGAGAGAGAAACAGAGTTAACGTATCAGCTAAATGACCTTTCATCAGAGCATTTTTTCAGATTTCCAGCATCCATGGCATTTTTGTTTTCATTTTAATATAAAAAGATGAATGCTTGATATGACAGTGTTTGGTAGAACACAGGAGCACTGAAGAAGCGGTGAGTGAGGCCACAGCAGGAGAGGTTTTAGTCCTTACAATGGACAGGGGAGGGGCATGGGGAGCAGAGGCATTAAAATTTCAAAAGTCTGAAACCTGACCCCAATCTCTGTCTCGAACAAGCTCACAGTGAAGGATGGAAGGCTCACCTGTTCTTCAGAGGTGTGGTTTGACTATTCAGCCAACCAGTACGGTTAACGTGCTTATTTCAACCAGGCAAAACAACAATGTCACAATTCTTTCTGCTGTGGACAGAATGAATGCTACACAGAATGCCTGCGTTCCCTGTTTTATTCAAGATATCAGTTTTTAAACATAGGCTAAATGCATACTCTGCATATTTAATTTTCTGAACCTTTTTATATTCATGGGGTAAAAAATTCCTCGTTCAAGCTAAAATATATCTCGCATCAATCGTTTTTGTACTGCTAAGATTGCATAATCCTTCGGCAACAATTTCAAGTTTGGGCAAATGGGAAGGGCTGAACTGCACTTGAAAGTCACAATGTATTATCTGATTGGCTGTTATTACTGGCTACACGTTGAAACTATTAAAACATACCAACATTACTAATGGCATATTATTGCAGAGTTCATTAAAACCTCTTCTAGGATATCCTTCTTATAGCTCACTTCCATTCAGTTGGAGAGTCACTTTTCATTGACATGTTCATGGCACAAGTCCAGATGATTTTCTCATAGTCTTTATCAAACCCTGTACCAAGCTCAAAACAGTCTAAATAAGCAACATTTCTGACATCCACCTTAGTCTGTGAACAAGACTTTTAGTGCAATGATAATACCAGACGGTAAGTCTTATTTACTTAGAACCATAGAGTCAAACAATCAGAATGGTTACAGCAAGAAGGAAGCCATTTGGCTCATCATGTCTGTGCCATTAGCTTATGACTGCTTTCTCATTCAAATAGATACCAGAAGGAAAGTGGGTTGCAGTATCACACAAGAGGATTTCAATCTGGTTAAAAGCACAGGACAACTAAATGGTTTAGCAGCGTGGGATTACCAGGAATTTGAATCCTCCATTGTATGGATATTACTTTGCTTGATGCTTTCATCAAAGATAAATTAGGTATTTGAAGTGAAACCTTTCATTACAACATACAAGTTTTTTTTAAATAAAATATCCAAATGAATAATTGTGAATACCTGTGAAATATTCAAAGCAGTCTTGCTGAAGGACTTCATACAGAACACCAAGAAGTTGCCACATATTAGGAGATATTACTTGGCATGTTAAGCTATATGCTAAGGACAGAACCTCTTCATAGAATTCTGGAGCAGGAAGAAAGCAGGGATTATTGTTTAAAAAATCTCATACAAAGGAAGAATTATTACATGTTAATTTAACAACCGATAAATTAATCCCAATATCAGAATAAAAACATTGCAAGATTACAGGTCATTTTATTAAAGCAGAACAGTACTATAAAAGGAATTTCACAAGCAGTCCAACAATCACTTAACACTGAGGTGTTGGATAAGCGTAAAATATTGAGGAATGATAGAAGGCATTATATGGTTAATATTGCCAGCCGCAGCTCAGTGATAGCACTCTCGTCTCTCACCTGATCGCATAATTTAGACAAGGTGTAGGGAACCCCTGGGGGCCGGATCCAGCCCATTGTACTTTTTCATCTGGCCCGCGGTGTGATCTCAAAAAAATATATCATGTGCATGTGACACGTACGTCTCCGCCATTTTAGGCCTTGCACTTTCCAGCCCATCTCCTGAGAGCTGTCGAAATCTGGCCCCCTGCCCCCTGTGTGCTGCATTCTGGGCCAACCACCACCAAGTTCTGATGCCTGAGCCTTGGCCACAGTCACCATATGCCCAGGCTGTAGGGAGAAAGCGAGGCCCGAGATCCAAGAGCAGGACTGCAGGGCAGGGGCAGGAAGCCGCCGACTGCCAATCGGGTGGTGAGGTGCGAGTAACCCGGGGTGGGGGAGAAAGGGAGCAGGACACCCGCCCTCCCCCTTCCAGCTCCATTGGTGTCCCAGGACAGGGGCTGAGCCCCTGCAGACTGAGGAAGAGGCCCATGCTCCAGGCCCAGGTGCAGCCTCCGACTGGGTGTTGGCCAGAGCCTTGGGTTGTTGAGTCACTGCCCTGGGCTAGTTTGGGCTGAGACAGAGTGGGAGAGGAAAGGGAGAGGAGAGACAGACACAGAGACAGAGACAGACAGTGGGAAAGGGGAGAGAGAGAGACAGACAGACAGAGTGGGAATCGGAGAGAGAGAGACAGACAGAGTGGGAATTGGAGAGAGAGAGAGAGAGAGACAGAGTGGGAATTGGAGAGAGAGAGAGAGAGAGAGAGAGACAGAGAGTGGGAATTGCAGAGAGAGAGATAGACAGACAGACAGAGTGAGAAAGAAGAGAGACAGAGACGCACAAAGTGGGAAAGGAGAGAGAGAGAGAAAAAGAGAGAGAGAGAGAGAGAGAGAGAGAAGAGCCAGTTGTGAGTAGCAACACCATCAGTGTCAGCAGACATAACAAGGCTCATTAGGGAAAAGCAACTCAGCCATTGCATTAAAGCACTGGGTGAGTTGAACACTTCTGTATTCTCTCTAAAAATAAATTAAATTAAGTTGGTTTTTAATGTGTGTGGGGCCTGTAACTGATTTAGTCTAAGTCCTTGGTAAGATGTTAAACTAAGGCCTTGTCTGCCCTCTCCCAGGTGGATGTAAAAGATCTCATGGCATTATTTCAAAGAGCAGGGGAGTTCTTCCAATGTCTTAGCAAATATATATCCCTCAAGCAACTTCCACTAAAAACAGATTCTCTGATTATTTATCTCTTTGTTGTCTGTGGGTTCTTGCTGTGCACAAATTATTTGTTATATTCTCCTACATTATAACATGACAATACTTCAATAAGTGGTTCATTGGCTGTAAAATACTTTGGGCATCCTAAGGCTGCGAATGGCTCTATATAAATTCACTAAGTCCCCATTTTAAGTTGTTCCGCTTTAACGTCAGTCAGTTAACGGGGCCTGTATTTGCATCTAGTGGCAGGAGTTTTGTTGCAAAATCGTTTGGTGTCAGGTCTGACCTAGGACCCAATTGGCACAATTTTGGAACAGCCTCCGTCATTCCCTCTCACTGCCAACCCTTTGGTCTGCGGCCTCTGTCACTCCCTGACCCTCCCTCTCGCTGCCACCCTCTGGTCTGCGGCCTCTGCCACTCCCTGACCCTCCATCTCGCTGCCACCCTCTGGTCTGTGGCCTCTGCCACTCCCTGACCCTCCCTCTCGCTGCCAACCATCCAGCTTGTGGCTTACCTCCTGCAAGCCAAAGCTGTTCTTCCTACTTTACGCCAATCATCTCCAGAAACCTCGTGCACAGCAAAAAGGGTTCAGGAAAGGGAAGCGGCAAGGGGGGAGCGGGAGTTTCTGCGAAAGGAAGGGTCCACAGCGACCAGGAGGTGGAGTGTGTGATGAGCGGAAGATTTGGCAAGCAGGAGATCAGTGAGCTCCCGGAGTTAAGTAGAAGTCAGCATATTAATTTTATTAAAATTTATTTTATTTTAAAAGTTATTTCATTTACTAATGAAATACTTTACATTGCTAAATTCTGACAACTTACAAGGTATGATGTTTTAATTTTTTTTTCTGATGAGAAAGGTCCTACAGAACCTAACCACTGGGAAAATCTGATCTGCTTGAAGTTGTTTCACTTAAAGTTGCACTTTTCAGGAACACAGCTGCACTTCATGTAAAGGTTTACAGTGCAAGTTCTTTCTTAAACATTCTGTTAGGTTTTTGTGTGCTGACAGTTAAAAAGATGCTAACATTTATATAGCCTTATCGGGATCCAATTGCTCTTTAAATAATAAAAGTTCAAACAACGGTGCTTTGACTGTACCTATTACGTGTTTCTGAAGTACTAGTCCAATGACCTGCAAACAGATGCCCTCGAGCTGCAGTGTAATCTAGAGGATGGGGTGGAAATGGAGGAGGAAAAAGATGCGTACTGTTACTCTGGGATAAACAGGTAGCAATCCAGATGAGTAAGCAACAAAAAGATCCATTTACTCAATATAGCTGCAAGAAGTTTAACCTTCTTTTATGTCCAATTGAAGGATCCGCAACTCTTTAAAAATAGGGATCAAATTTCTCAGAATTAAGGGTATAATGAAGCAATTTGTTTTAGCATCAGGCCTTGGATGAGCTCTTTAAAATAAAAACATAGCCTTCTCTGCCACTGGAAAGTATAGCACCTGAGTTGCAGTACTAAAACGTCGAATCTGCTGTACTACCCAGTGCTAATTAACTGATGAAACCTCCTGGAACGTCAATTACAGCACACCTTTTTAAAAATTACCAAAAACAGCAAGCAATTTAAATGTTACATTGAGCAACAAGGATTGAGCAGAAGAAATTGAGTTAAAAGAAATTCATCAGAACGGTGAACAAACAATTGCTCAATGTCATTATTTCACAAGAAAAGTTAGAGATGAGGAAAGACCATTTGACCTAGCAAACTTCCTCACTCAATAAAACACAGAAACGCTTTTCCTTTTTGAGAGGTCCTTTCTGGGCCACATGCTTCTGTCTCACAAAGCTGAGTAAGTGGGCTGATCTGGACCACCAGCAAGTTCACATTTTTTGATAACAATTTGTCAAGTACTTCGGGATGTTTCACTACATTAAAGGCACTAGAGAAGTGCAAGTTGTTGTTGGTCAATGCCTCCCTGCAAAAGCAACGTAATGTGCCAAGTAAGTGGAGCAAGGTGAAAGGGCTGGGGCGTAGTGGGGCCAAAGTTGAGGAAGTGACTGGACAGTGTGTGGTAGGAAAGGTAAATATATCAAAAAAGAGAATTGACAACAGAAAGGCATCTGCTGCAGAGAGTAATACTATCATGCAGTGAACCCAATCGTGCTTTTGTCTTGAAGACAAGCTGGCAGATTGGTAATGTTTTTAAAATTGCTTTTATTTGTCCATTGAGCAGTCAATAGTCTGTTGTGTGAAGGAAATAGAACCAGCTTTGAAATGACGACCTCGGTCTACGGACGCTTGGAACATCAGGCAGTGAGGAACACCCAAACCTTTGCCCTTCTGGGAAATAAATCGGGCTGCTGGACTTGGACTGTTTCCTTCCAAATAGATTTTCATTTAGTGAAGCATAGCTTTCCATAAGGTTTGCACCTATAAACTTCAAGTCTACCTGCTGTTTGTGTAACTGTGTACACATTTTGATTGCCACATTAAGCCTGATCCCATCGCCCAACTCTTTTCCTTCCTTGTCCACTTCACCCCTTCAACATTCCCCTCCTCACAGAGTACCCTTATTTCTCTCTTTTTCCATATTTTCCCTCTCGTCCTGTAACGTTGTCTTCTGTTTTCTTCCCTCCCATTCAAAATTACTGTGCTATCAAATTCCTCTTTTGCTACTGGTCAGGGCTCAATCATTCCCCCTCCGCACCAAAAAAAAGTTGCTCATGGATTCCACCTGCTCCAAGCAAGAATATTGTCCACCATTTTCACTACACCCAATAAATGTACCAAAGTCGCAATGCCAATGGCCTCATCTCTTTCTTCCAATGCACACATCAGTCACATTACATTTTTGTTCTTTTCACAATATGATGAACCTCACCATCTCAACAGTAAATGCTCTCAACCAAACAAAACTGTCACTGACCTCCTTGTGAGCCTCCACTACAGTCAAGATGGTGTCTATAGTGTTCAGGATACCCATAGCCATCACTGTCTTGTCCTCTATCTCTTCATATGCGTCACTCTGGAGGACTTTGCTGAAAGTCATGGCCTGAGAAGGAAAACAAAAAGGCTTGCATTTACATACTTTTTTTTGGAAGTTTGCAAGTGCCAAAACTATTTCAGAGGGTTCATCCTGCACATACTACACATAAAAGTTATTGATGACAGGTAAGAGGGAGTGCTAATGGCAGCAATATCCAAAGCATTAAGAAATCAGTGTAAACTCAGGAATCTATGACTCTCACTTTAGGATGGCAGCTGGTCTGAACACAGTTGCTGCCCTTAATCATCACTCCAGCTATCCACTAGTTGCAATGTAACAAAAATCATGGTGCACTGATACCAATGAGATTTTTTTATTCAAAGGATGTGGGTATCGCTGGCTAGGCAAGCATTTATTGCCCATCGCTAATTGCCCTTAAGAAGGTGGTGTTGAGCTGTCTTCTTGAACCACCGCAATCCATGTGGTATATGTACCGCCACAGTGTTGTCAGGGAGGGAGTCCCAGGATTCTGACCCAGCAACAGTGAAGGAATGGCGATGTATTTCCAAATAAGCATGGTGAGCGGCTTGGAGGGGAACTTCCAGTTGGTGGGGTTCCGACGTATCTTGTCCTTCTAGATGGTACCAGGCATGGGTTTGGAAGGTGCTGTGTAGGGAAGCTTGGTGAGTTCCTGCAGTGCATTGTGGTGCACACTGCTGCCAATGTGCGTCAGTGGTGGAGGGAGTGAATGTCTGTGGATGAGGTGCCAATCAAACAGACTGTTTTGTCCTGGATGGTGTCAAGCTTCAAGTGTTGTTGGAGCTGCACTCATCCAGGCAAGTGGAGAGTATTCCATCACCCTCCTGACTTGTGCTTTGGGGAGTCAGGAGGTGAATTACTCACTGCAGGATTCCTAGCATCTGAGCTGCTCTTGGAGCCACAGTATTTATATGGCTAGTCCAGTTCAGTTTCTGGTCAATGGTAACCCCCCAAGGTGTTGCTAGTGGGGAGATCTCATCTCATCACTCATCTCATCTCTGGAGTTCAGCTCTTTTGTCCATGTTTGAACCATGGCTGTATTAAGGGTCAGGAGCTGAGTGGCCCTGGTGGAACCCAAACTGAGCATCAGTGAGCAGGTTATTGCTGAGCAAGTGCCGCTTGATAGCACAGTCAATGACCCCTTCCATTACTTTACTGATGATTGAGAGTAGACAGATGGGGAGGCAATTGGTCGTAGCTGGGCAATTATCCACATTGCCCGGTAGATGCCAGTGTTGTAGCTACACTGGAACAGCTTCGCTCCAACACTAGCATCTACCTGGCATTGTGGAAAATTGTAAGAGAATAGCAGATGCACTATAGGTTCCAGCCATACATAATATTTTCTGATGTCCAATTCAAATTCTCTTGGCTGGGAGAGCTTTGTGTCTCTTACTAATTTCAAATCCTTCCACAGCCTCTCCCCTCCTGGTCTCTATAATCTCATCCAGTCCCAGAATCTTCTGAGAACGACCTTCCTCCATCTCTGGCCTCCTCTGCAACCCCATTTCTTTCATCCAATCACTGCTGGCCATGCTCAGCACATCAGCCATGACTGTACTAAATTGTGGCGGGACAGGTTCCAAGGGCCAAATGGCCTACTTAACCTCCTATTCTTATCTAACATGCCTTCAGCCGTCTAGGCGCTAAGCTCTACAATTCCCAACCTCAACCTCTCCACCCCTTTATGACACCGATTAAAACCTACCTTTTTTTAAACAAGCTTTTGGTCACTAATTCTAATATCTCCTTCTTTGGTCAGCGTCAACTTTTGTCTAATTAGGTTCTGACTTGGGTCATCTTAGATTGTTAAAGACACTATCATAAATGCAAACTGTTGAAATTTTAAGTGCAGCAAAAGTATGGGTGGGAGTGCTGCAATGGTAATACATTTAAATAAGGTTTAAAAAGTGATCAATGGATCCCTTTAAGTACCATCTAAAGCTAGTGTGACACCTTCCTGGAAATTGGCGCCATAAGCAATGACATAAATCTGGCCAGCTAATGTGAGATTGAACCTACATCCCAGCCATAATTTAGTGCTTAGGTCAGGTTATTTAAATTCAGCAGCATTACTGTTATTACGGGAACTACATGCATTACTGACATTTTCAATAGAACTAAAACTCATTTTTTTTGGTGATCACCCCTTACTATCCCTGGTCTCACACTGCTGAGTACTGGCTCCATTCCAATGATACTCCATAGTGTGCATCTGCTGCAGCCATCCAGAGAGCCACAAAAACCAGACTTTAGTTGACAGGTCTAGGAACCACTTGCAGTTCCTGTGTTGCTTGCTGGCTACTACTGCATCAGGGAGTTCATGGTTATATCTGCTCATGGAGTCAGTTACTGACTGGGGAAATGAAAAGTGAGGCCTTGAACATTTCTCTAATTGTAGTCTATCCAAATGGGAGAAATACTTTTGATAATTGCCCTTTGAAGCATCTTGGGACGTTATATTCCATTAAAGACACTATATAAATGCAAGCTGTTGTATAGTTACAAACAACTTGTCAAAATTGCAGTGTTCATTACTCAAAACATTAAACTCGAAATTACTTGTACAGCAAGAACTATTTAAAGCTTGATTCAGTTGCTACAACTCACACCTTGGAATTCAAACTTTGAGAGTTCAAAACCCGCTCCAGAGACATGAGCACTTAATCTCAGCTGACACATTAGTGCAGTACTGACAGAGTGCTGCATTGTCAAGGTGCCTTCCTTTGGATGAGGCAATACAGCTTGGCCCTGTGCATTTGTTTAGGCAGACAGAACCACAGAATCTAGAATCAGGAGGCCATTTTGTGCCAGCTCTCCGAACAAGCGATTTACCCAGTCTCATTCCCCCCTCTTCTCCCCATAGCCCTGCACATTCTTTCTTTTCAGATAACAATCCAATTCCCTCTTGAATGCCTCAACACAAGAGGTCTGATGGTAGCATTATAAAAAAAGAGCAGGGTGTCCAACGCAACATTTCCCCTTCAACCAACACCACCAAGAGATTATCTGGCTATTTGTTTATTTTGTTTGCGGAATCTTTCTATGCACAAATTGACCTATAACACCAATGACTGCATTATAAAAGTGAGACATCTTAGAATAAATGCTATATAAATGCAAGTTATTTTCTTCTTTCAACAATTCTGTGCAATAACTTCCATCAGATGACTAGAAATTAAATAATCATTATAGGCTACTTTTAACTTAACGCAGCAACAGATTTATACAATAACTTTTCATAACATGGCTGCAATACCAGAAAATTAAAAAACAATTACTGTGCTACAATGTTATTTGATAGAACCTCTTAGTTGGGAGGGTGAAATGGTCTTGGCTGTTGGCCTTATCACAACTGATATCAATGCTTTAACCCAGACTATTTAGATGGAAGGCAGGCATTTCCCTTGTTGGAAAAACTTCTTCACATTTTTCATCATTCATAAGTACATGATTTTACAATGTGTGAACGCTGCAAATCACGTGCACTACCATTTTGATCCACAACACTGGAGCTGTAGTACCAGAAGAGCACAGTTTAAAAGTGGTCAGTCTTAATCTTCAACAACCAACAGATGGGCTAACACTATTTGAATCAAACCCCAAGGAAGCAAAATAGAGTGTGCTTAATTTTGGAAGGAGAAGTTTGGGTAAAAAGGTAAGATGGTCAGAGTTAATAAAAAGAAAAAAAAAATTGGCAACAATGGGGGAGCGTCTCAGCTACTTTCCCTCTATGCACTTCACTCATGAAACATGGGACTCTTGCAAGCAAAACTGCATGCAAGCCGAGGCAATGGAATTCAAAATAATCACAAACAAAAAAGACTTGCATTTATATAGCAGCTTTTGCAACCTCTGAACATTCCAAAGTGCTTTACAGCCAATTAAGTACTTCTGAAGTGTCATCATTATTGTTGGAAATGTAGCAGCCATTTGGTACACAGCAAGCTCCCATGAACAATAATGAGAAAATGGCCAGATAACCTATTAAAAAAAGTGATGTTGCTCGAGGGATAAATATTGGCCAGGGCAGTGGGGTGAACTCCCTTACTTTTCTTTGGAATGTTGCCAATGTTTTGCATCCAACCGAGGGGGGAAATGAGCTTTCAGTTTAAAGCCTCAAGCAAAACATGGTTGCACTGCACTGAGAGTGCTAGGGTAGATTATCTCTGGATTGAGACATGAACCCATGTCCTTCAGACTCAGAGGTCAGAATGCTACCAATGAGCCAAGGTAGAAACATTACTGCGCACTTCAAAGAGACAATCATTCAACTAAAGGATCAAGTCATTGAACTGCCAACGCTGTTAATAGATCCAAGTCTCAGATATGTACTTACTAAATGCTGTGTCATGTCAACAGCAATAGTGGTCATCTCCTCACTGTATTCACATATCATCTTCTGAATGACGTTGGTGAGATCATCATTCTCAGTTTCTCGGACAACATGGAGCAGCTCTTGCATTACTGGCCTAACTGATGGTTTTATATATTCCTTAGCTGGAAAGCAAATATCAATGTATTAACTACAAAGTGTTTTTTTAGTTTTTTGCTTTCACAGCCTCAGTTGTCACTGCACTATACAACTGGGAACAACAATTTGTGGATAAGCTACGCTTTCCCTCATTAATAATGTATTTTTTCTCCACAGTAATGCAAACTCAGCTGAAAGCACTACTGACTTTTGGATTGGGTTTGTAGTTAAGAGCAGACAGATTCCAATACTTAGTCATGTGAACAGCAGCCAGTTGAAGATAGACTACCAAGCTATACCATCCAACAGGGATGTTCCCAATTGAGAGTTTGCAGTACAGTAGGTCTTCTGAGGCTATTGGATCTACATCATTAGCCCCTTTCAGATAAGAGGGATAACACACTGAATTGAAATATCCAAGGACAAGAAGTATTGAGACTTCTACTCAGCTCTCCATCTGGTCCACTGTTCTCCTAGGCTGCTAATACTGATGTACCTGCAAGGTGAAAACTGACCCTATTCACCAGTGTAAAAATGTATTTAAGCAGCCACATTACTATCCTGTACTCTTCTGCTCTCCAACCCCCAATCAGCACATGCAATGGCCAGCACGAGACCAGGAGTCAGGACAATCAGCACTGTTGCACTTTATGCCATTCAGTTCTAATTTGGCATGCCCAGCAGCATAGCAAATATCAAGTCTCGGTGCTGCTGACAGTGAGAGGGGAAAGCAGAGGCCTTTACATAAGCCTGCTGATTCTAAATGAAGTAATAATAGTGACTGTCTTTCTCTGTCTAATCGTGAAGTACTCTGCACCAGGCATGTAAATGGACTAATAGACACTGTGTTCTTTTAGACTTCAGCAACAGCAATCAATGCCATCACTCCGACCCAGAACCATTTCTATCAAAGCGTTTCTGCGCTAGTGCAGTCGTATAACAGAACTGTCATATCACCAAAGGTGCCAATAGTTTTTAGAGTCAACTGGAAATGGACTCTTAAGAAAAGTTCTAATATCAATCAATTTTTATTTAGCTACTCAAACATAAAAATGTATCCTGGCTTGCTTGAATCCAAATACTTGGTCAAGGATCTGAGCAGCTTATCACATGTGTCAGACAACTAACAATGATAACCAGCCCAAACAATTGCAAGAATTAAAGGTAACACTTCAGTGCAAGTTCTCTCTTTGACTCACCTTGATCCTGATTACTTATAAGCGTCTGCAGAGCTATGGCAGCTTCCACTTTGACTGGCATCTCTTTATCTTCAATTAAACTCTTTTTTGTCAACTCAACTGCATTTCTTAAGTTGAGATCATTTGTGAACTTCAGATTGCAAAATGAATGAAGAACCCAGCAAGCCTAGAAGCATTAAGTCAGAAGCAAGAAAAATAAATCAGTTTTATTTGAAACGGGTGACTGTGTATTTTAAAAGAAAAATGGCTAGAATAGATTTTGTCCATTTTTGGGCAATTACATGCATGTCACTCTGTGGCTGAAGAAGGACCTGACAGTTGGGAGTTGAAACATTTCAGTAATTTACAACAGTGGCTGTTTTCCAAAACAGTCTGAGAATATTTCTGTTCTGAAGGAGTGATGCGGACTCGAAACGTTAACTCTGTCTTTCTCTCCACAGATGCTGTCAGACCTGCTGAGCTTTTCCAGCAATTTTTGTTTATGTTTCAGGTTTCCAGCATCAGTAGTATTTTGCTTTTATCTTAGTGACAATATTTCATTAAGTTACTTCAATTGCTTCACCCACAGTCTATCAATGTCAAGGATGAGAAAGGTGAAATGCTCTTTTACAAATAAGCTTTTCAAAGCTGATCAGATGGTGACACATCTTCGCATCAACAGAGATGAATTGCTGTATTTAAGAGAAAGTATTTTAAAATGTTCTTCCAGTTTTTTTTTCCCCCCCCCAGAGTGTCCAAAACACAGAGACACTTGAAGAAAATGTAGATAGTGGAATTCTACTGGAAAAGTTGAACTTTTATTAAGTATTCAAATTGGCATCTTAGACCAGGCTGATCCAACTCAAATCAAGATGTGTGCAAGAGTTCAGTTGCAAATCTTCCTAAAGACGTTTAATGCTAAAATGTAAAATAGAGAGTATAACAAACAACTTGCAGTGAGTGGAGGGATTTTCATTGCTATTTGGAGTGCGAGAATGGGGGATGAGTATGGTTCCTGTGAAATGATTAAATCAGAAGATCTTGCCTGGTATTGCACCTTTTCACAATGGCACTGTTTATTGTTGGGATGCTCCATCTAAAAGAGGGCAGCTCAAAAGCATGACAGACTAAACTGTCTCTGTTAACTGAATTTTTACTACTGTATTGGTCTCTGCATCAACACACAAAAAAATGCTTACATGGGTGGGTTATTCTAACAAATGGAAAGTTCATGCAAAAACAAAAGAAAACACAATTGTGGTCATGGAGTTATACCAAGATTAGCGTACAATGGCCAATTTTAAATACAGTTATTAAGTTATATGATTGCCAGGTGGAAAGGCACAATATTGGAAAACAAAAATTATTTCCTGAAAAAAGCATTGATACTTTACTTTAATTAACCAAAGGTCTGGCACTGATGGTAGAAAATATGGCAGCCTGATATTTATTTTAGTGTGTTAAGGATAAATGCATAACTTAAATGATGGAAGTTAAAGTTCAAAGAGAGCCTATAGTAAGAAGACTATAGAATCTCATGGTAAACAACTGACCTAATAAAAAATTTTCAGATGATTACAAATGAACATATACAGTTACAAAAGAGCACTCTCAGGTTACTCCACTCAATGACAACACTTTGCTTAAAAAAAATCTATGGGCCTGAGCTGCACAGGCCAAAATATTCAGGTTTGATTCCCAGGGTATGTTGATTTCAGAGAGGGTAGCTGCTGCAGTAGTAACATTCACTTCATGCCTCTGGACTAGAGAATGGGAGGAGTGTGGAACGGGGAGGCAAGCTGACCTTGTCCTCCTTTACGCCTCTCCGAACAACAGTCAATGGATAGCAATTTAATGTGTCCCGATCTCCACCCGGCGGTTTCTGCTAGAAAAGGTGCATCCAAGGACAAAATCAGGCTTTGCCATGATACCCTCCATGGTCAAGTTGCTTGCTAATACCTGTAAAACAGGTGAAAGGCCACTTGAACAAGTTACCAGAAAATATTGGTGCTCATGGTTCCACACACCCAACAAGGAAGCAGGATATTAAGCAGAGGAACAGAAAAACTTGGAGGGAGAAGAAATTCCTGAGATAAAAGCAAAAAACTGCAGATGCTGGAAATCCAAAACAAAAATAAAAATACCTAGAAAAACTCAGCAGGTCTGGCAGCATCTGCAGAGAGGAACACAGTTAACGTTTCGAGTTCGTATGACTCTTCAACAGAACTAAGTAAAAATAGACAAGAGGTGAAATATAAGCTGGTGGGGGGCGGGGGGACACAGGTAGAGCTGGATAGAGGGCCAGTGATAGGTGGAGATAACCAAAAGCTGTCATAGACAAAAGGACAAAGAGGTGTTGAAGGTGATGATATTATCTAAGGAATGTGCTAATTAAGGGTAGAAAGCAGGACGAGCAAGGTACAGATAGCCCTAGTGGGGGTGGGGTGGGGGGAAGGGATCGAAATAGGCTAAAAAGCTAAAACAATGGATGGAAATATATTTAAAAATAATGGAAATAGGTGGGATATTAGGGGGGGATAAAAAAAAAGGGGGGGGGGGGGGGGATGATCGGAAAGGGGGGTGGGGATGGAGGAGAGAGCTCATGATCTAAAGTTGTTGAACTTAATATTCAGTCCGGAAGGCTGTAAGGTGCCTAGTCGGAAGATGAGGTGCTGTTCCTCCAGTTTGCGTTGAGCTTCACTGGGACAGGCCAAGGACGGACATGTGGGCATGAGAGCAGGGTGGAGTGTTGAAATGGCAAGCGACAGGGAGGTCTGGGTCATGCCTGCGGACAGACCGAAGGTGTTCAGCAAAGCGGTCACCCAGTCTGCGTTTGGTCCCTCCAATGTAGAGGAAACCGCATTGGGAGCAACGAATGCAGTAGACTAAATTGAGGGAAGTGCAAGTGAAATGCTGCTTCACTTGAAAGGAGTGTTTGGGCCCTTGGACGGTGAGCAGAAGGGAAGTAAAGGGGCAGGTGTTGCACCTTCTGCAGTTGCATAGGAAGGTGCCGTGGGCGGGGGTTGAGGTGTAAGGGGTGATGGAGGAGTGGACCAGGGTGTCCCGGAGGGAACGATCCCTGCAGAATGCCGCCAGGGGATGTGAAGGGAAGATGTGTTTGGTGGTGGCATCATGCTGGAGTTGGCGGAAATGGCGGAGGATGATCCTTTGAATGCGGAGGCTGGCGGGGTGATAAGTGAGGACAAGACATGTGTCTGGGAGGGAGAGGAAGGTGTGAGGGCGGATGCGCGGGAGATGGGCCGGACACGGTTGAGGGCCCTGTCAACCACCGTGGGTGGAAAACCTCAGTTAAGGAAGAAGGAAGACATGTCAGAGGAACTGTTTTTGAAAGTGGCATCATCAGAACAGATGCGACGGAGGCGAAGGAACTGAGAGAATGGGATGGAGCCCTTACAGGAAGGGGAGTGTGAGGAGCTGTAGTCGAGGTAGCTGTGGGAGTCGGTAGGCTTGTAATGGATATTGGTGGACAGTCTATCACCAGAAATTGAGACAGAGAGGTCAAGGAAGGGAAAGGAAGTGTCAGAGGTGGACCATGTGAAAATGATGGAGGGGTGGAAATTGGAAGCAAAATTAATCAATTTTTCCAGGTCCAGATGAGAGCATGAAGCAGCACCGAAGCAATCATCGATGTACCGGAGGAAGAGTTGTGGGAGGGGGCCGCAGTAGGACTGGAACAAGGAATGTTCCACATACCCCATAAAGAGACAGGCATAACTGGGGCCCATGCGGGTACCCGTAGCCACACCTTTTATTTGGAGGAAGTGAGAGGAGTTTAAGGAGAAATTGTTCAGTGTGAGAACAAGATCAGCAAGACGGAGGAGAGTAGTGGTGGATGGGGATTGTTCTGGCCTCTGTTCGAGGAAGAAGCGGAGAGCCATCAGACCGTCACGGTGGGGGATGGAGGTGTAGAGGGATTGGATGTCCATGGTGAAGAGGAGGCGGTAAGGGCCTGGGAACTGGAAATTGTTGATATGATGTAGGGTGTCAGAGGAATCACAGATGTAGGTGGGAAGGGACTGGACAAGGGGAGAGAGAATGGAGTCAAGATAGCAAGAAATGAGTTCCGTGGGGCAGGAGCAGGTTGACACGATCGGTCTGCCGGGACAGTCCTGTTTGTGGATTTTAGGTAGGAGGTAGAAGCGGGCCGTCAGAGGTTGCAAGGCTATTAGGTTGGAAGCTGTGGAAGGAAGATCTCCAGAGGAGATGAGGTCAGTAACAGTCCTGGAAACAATAGCTTGATGTTCAGTGGTGGGGTCATGGCCCAGGGGGAGGTAGGAGGAAGTGTCTCCGAGTTGACGCTCAGCCTCTGCGAGGTAGAGGTCAGTGCGCCAGACAACAACAGCACCACCCTTGTCAGCAGGTTTGATGACAATGTCAGGGATGGACCTGAGAGAACGGAGTGCAGCAAGTTCAGAGACAGGTTAGAGTGGGTGAGAGGAGCAGAGAAATTGAGATGGCAAGCATGACCCAGACCTCCCTGTCGCTTGCCATTTCAACACTCCATCCTGCTCTCATGCCCACATGTCCGTCCTTGGCCTGCTGCATTGTTCCAGTGAAGCTCAACGCAAACTGGAGGAACAGCACCTCATCTTCCGACTAGGCACTTTACAGCCTTCCGGACTGAATATTGAGTTCAACAATTTTAGATCATGAACTCTCTCCTCCATCCCCACCCCCTTTCCGATCCCCCCCCCAACTTTTCCCCCCCCCAATATCCCACCTATTTCCATTATTTTTAAATGTATTTCCATCCATTGTTTTATCTCTGCCTTTTAGCCTATTTCGATTCCTTCACCCCACCCCACCAGGGATATCTGTACCTTGCTTGTCCTGCTTTCTACCCTTAAATTAGCACATTCCTTAGATAATATCATCACTGTCAACACCTCTTTGTCCTGTTGTCTATGATATCTTTTGGCTATCTCCACCTATCACTGGCCCTCTATCCAGCTCTACCTGTCCACCAACCCACACCCCACCCCAAACCAGCTTATATTTCACCTCTCTTCTATTTTTACTTAGTTCTATTGAAGAGTCATACGGACTCGAAACGTTAACTGTGTTCCTCTCCGCAGATGCTGCCAGACCTGCTGAGTTTTTCCAAAGAAATTCCTGACCAAGATTCACTTGAAAACTTCAAATGATGTTAACATCTTTACTAAGGGCCAAATTTCCAGCATTAAACTATGAAAAGTTATAATCCAGTTCAATACTATAAATTCAAATTTGCTTTCTTCCTTACAAGCAGATGACAGTAAAATTAGAATATTGTTTATTAAAAAAAGGCATTTACATAGCAGTATTAACAAATGTAAACACTACATTATCTTGTATAATATTACGATTATGGAACTGGGAACCAAACAGGAGTCAATTTGGTCCTTAGATGACTTGACAAGTTAAAGTATCACCTCGTATGATACTGAATTGTAGATGAGAAGGGAGCCAGCTTTGATCCTTGGCCTCAGCTGAGATTGCTAATCTCAGATGGAGTGACAGCTAGGCTTGGCCTCAGTACTTCGGGGTGGGGGTGCGCGGAGGTTGGGAAATGATTCAGGGTTGCCATTTATGTGTGTACAAAGTACAACTTGCTGATGTGAGTTGAGAACAGGTTGGGCTCATTTGCGATGGCCTCACAGTTAAACAGCACGCCAAACCCCAGTGGCTCAATTTATGCATAAAGTAACAGTCACTTGAGCCAGGGAGCAGAGGGCTGCAGGTGACCTTGAAGGAATATCTAGTTATTCACTCTGCACACTGTCAAGTATGATTTTGTTTCAGCAAAGAGCCAGCACAGAAAAGGGGAAAATTGAATAAAGTAAAATTCTTGTACATTTATAATCTGTGTGGCAGCCTTCCATCCTCTAAAACTATGGTTTACACTGTGGCGGTCAACTCTGTGTTAAGCATTGCCTGATGTGGCTCAGGAGCCTCGCTCTGGCATGGCAGTCCCTGCTGCATTTGCTGCAGAGAAAGACAGTGGTCTGAGCTTGCTAAGCTTCTCAGTTCTGCTCGCCTCTTCCAATGCTCTTGCAGTCAGCCTCCAGAGGTCACAGCCATCAGCGATTGTCTCCTAGTTGTCAGTATCAATGTTCACCATCTTCCTATCCCGCTTACAGGTGTCCTTATTGCTGGGGTATGGATGCCCAAGAGGTTGTGACCCAGTGGCCAGTTCACTGTACAGAGCGGAGCGCGGTAGATAAAATTGAGGAGTTACAGGTGCAGATTGCCAAGTGGAAATACCATGTTGTGGCTATAATACAGGCCTGGACATTAAATATTTCTGGATACAAGGTGTTCAGAAAAGATAGGAAAGGGAGAAAAGGGGGAGGAGTGACAATATTGATAAAAGGAGAGAATTGTAGTACTGGAGAAAGAGGATGTCCAAGAGAGGTCAAGGACAGAATCTATTTGGATAGAGCTAGGGAACAAAAATTGTACAATTACATTGTTTTGGTGTATCTATAAGCCAACCAGTGGAAAGATGTCAAGGAACAAATTTGTAAAGAAATCACAAAGAGGTGCAAAAATTATTGGGTAGTTCTAATGGGGGAGTTTAATTATCCAGCTGTAGACTGGGATAGCAGTATTAGACAGGCAGTGAGGGGCAAGGTTCCTAGAGTGTGTTCAGGAAAATTTTCCACAGAAGTATGCTTCCAGTCCAATGAGAGGCACTGCTGGACCTGGGAATGAGGTGGGCCAAGTGTGGAGACAAAGCCCCATCTTCACATTGAGGATACCCTCCATCGTGTTGTGTGGCACTACCACTGTGCTAAATGGGATAGATTTCGAACAGATCTAGCAACTCAAGACTGGGCATCCATGAGGCACTGTGGGCCATTAGCAGCAGCAAAATTGTACTCGAACACAATCTGTAACCTCATGGCCTGGCATATCCCCCACTCTACCATTACCATCAAGCCAGGGTATCAACCCTGGTGCAATGACGAGTGCCAGGAGCAGCACTAGGAATACCTAAAAATGAGGTGTCAACCTGGTGAAGCTATAACACGGGACTACTTACATGCCAAACAGCATAAGCAGCAAGTGATAGACAGAGCTAAGCGATCCCACAACCAACAGATCAGATCTAAGCTCTGCAGTCCTGCCACATGGTGGACAACTAAACAACTCACTGGATGAGGAGCCTCCACAAACATCCCCATCCTCAGCACATCAGTGCAAAAGATAAGGCTGAAGCATTTTCTACAATCTTCAGCCAGAAGTGCCGAGTGGATGATCCTGGCCTCCTCCAGAGGTCCCCAGCATCTTCAGCCAATTCGATTTACTCCACGTGATATCAAGAAACAGCTGAAGGCACTGGATACTGCAAAGGCTTTGAGCCCTGACAATATTCTGGCAATAGTACTGAAGACTTGTGCTCCAGAACTTGCCACACCCCTAACCAAGTTGTTCCAGTACAGCTACAACATTGGCATCTACCCGGCTATGTGGAAAATTGCCCAGGTATGTCCTGTACACAAAAAAAAGGGACAAATCCAACCAGGCCAATTACCACCCCATCAGTCTACTCTCGATCATCAGTAAAGTAATGGGAGGGGTCATCAACAGTGTTATCAAGTGGCACTTGCTTAGCAATAACTCGCTTACTGATGCCCAGTTTGGGTTCTGCCAGGGCCACTCAGCTCCTGACCTCATTACAGCCTTGGTTCAAACATGGACAAAAGAGTTGAACTCCTGAGGTGAGGTGAGAGTGAATGCCCTTGGCATCAAGGCCGCATTTCACAGAGTGTGGCATCAAGGAGCCCAAGCAAAACTGGAGTCAATGGGAATCAGGCGGAAAAACTCTCCGCTGGTTGGAGTCATACCTAGCACAAAGGAAGGTGGTTGTGGTTGTTGGAGGCCAGTCATCTCAGCAGGAGTTCCTCAGGGTAGTGTCCTCGGCCCAACTATCTTCAGCTGCTTCATCAACGTTCTTTCTTCCATCATAAGGTCAAAAGCGGGGATGTTCACTGATGACTGCACGATTTCAGCACCATTTGTGACTCCTCAGATCCTGAAGCAGAACATGTCCAAATGCAGCAAGGCCTGGACAATATCCAGGCTTAGGCTGACATGTGGCAAGTAACATTCGCGCTACATAAGTGCCAGGCAATGACCATCGCCAATAAGAGAGTATCTAACCATTGCCCCTTGACATTCAATGGCATTACCATCACCGAATCCCCCACTATCAATATCCTGGTGGGGGGGTTACCATTGATCAGAAACTGAACTGGACTAGTCATATAAATACTGTGGCAACAAGAGCAGGTCAGAGGCCAGGAATCCTGCCACAAATAACTCATCTCCTGACTCCCATAGCCTGTCCACCATCTACAAGGCACAAGTCAGGAGTGTGATGGAATTTGACCCACTTGCCTGATGAATGCAGCTCCCACAACACTCAAGAAGCTTGACACCGTCCAGCACAAAGCAGTCTGCTTGATTGGCACCACATCCACAAACATTCACTCCCTCCACCACTGATGCAAAGTAGCAGCAGTGTGTACCATCTACAAGAAATACTGCAGGAATTCACCAAGGGTCCTTAGACAGCACCTTCCAAACCCACGACCACTACCATCTAGAAGGACAAGGGCAGCAGATAGATGGGAACACCACCGCCTGGAAGTTCCCCTCCAAGTCACTCATCATTCGGACTTGGAAATATATCACCGTTCCCTCACTGTCGCTGGGTCAAAATCCTGGAACTGCCTTCCTAACAGCACTGTGGGTGTACCTACACCACATGGACTGCAGCGGTTCAAGAAGGCAGCTCACCACCACCTTCTCAAGGGCAACTGGGGATGGGCAGTAAATGCTGGCCCAGCCAGCGAAGCCTACATCCTGTGAATGAATAAAAAAAAAAGTGGAACAAGTGTCAGTAGGAGAACATTTAGGGGACAGTGATCATTAAATCATAAGGTTTCGGCTGATTATGGAAAAAGGCAAAGAACAATCCAGAGTAAGAATAATTAACTGGGGGAAAGCCAACTTCAATGGGTTAAGACCAGAACAAATCAAAGGTTGGCAAGAAAAACAGTAGCTGAGCAAAGGGCTACGGGCTACCTTCAAGGAAGAGATATTTTGGGCACAGTCAAGATATATTCCCTCAAAAGGGAAAGGTAGGGCTAACAAAGCCAGAGCTCCCTGCATGATAAAAGTAATAGAAAACTAAGATAAGAAAAAGTGTGTTTTTAACATATATCAGGTAGGAAATACAATTGAGAACCAGGCTGAATATAGAAGGTTCAGAAGGAAGGTATAAAAGCAAATATGAGAAGCAAAGAGAGAGTGTGAAAAGAGACTGGCAGCCATTATAAAAGGAAATCCCAAAGTCTTCAACAGGATGTAAATAGTAAGATGATGGTAAAAGGGGGAGTAGGGCTGATTAAGGACCAAAAAGTGGATTTATGCATGGAGGCAGTAGGCATGATTGTGGTATTAAATGAATACTTTGTATCTGTCTTTACCAAGGAAGAAGATACTACCAGGCCATGGTGAAAGATGAGGTAATTCAGACACGAGAAGGATTTAAAATTGATAAGGTGGTGGTATTGGACAGGCTGTCTGTAATTTAGAGTGGATAAGGCACCAAAACCGGATGAGGTGCATCCAAAGATACGGAGGGAAGTGAAAGTGTAAATTGCAGAGGCCATAATTTTTCAGTCTTCCTTCAACAGGGCAGTGGTGCCAGGAGACTGGAGAACTACAAACATTCAAAAAAAAGATGTAAAGAGAAGCCCACCACCTCAGGCCAGTCAGTTTAACTTTGTTGGTGGGTAAAACTTCTGCAGACAATAATTCGGGACAAAATTAATAGTCACATGAACAAGTGCAGGTTAATTAAAGAAAGTCAGCATGGATTTCTTAAGGGCACATCACGTATAACTAACTTGGAGTTTTTTGAAGAGGTTGATGAAGGCAATGCAGTTGATGTTGTGCACGTGGACTTTCAAAAGACATTTGATACAGTGCTGCACAACAGACTTGTCAGCAAAGTTATAGCTCATGGAATAAAAGGGACAGTAGCAAGATGGATACAGAATTGGCTGAGTGACAAGAAACAGGTATTAGTGGTTAACAGATCTTTTTGGGCTGAAGGAAGGTTTGTCATGGAGTTCTGCAGGAGTCAGTGTTGGGATCCTTGCTTTTCCTGAAATATATTAATGGCCTAGACCTTGCTGCATAGGGCACAATTTCAAAGTTTATGGATGATACAAAACTAGGAAGCATTGTGAACTGTGAGGACGATAGTGTAGAACTTCAAAAGGACATAGATAAGTTGGTGGAATGGGCAGATAGATGGCAGATGAAGTTCAATGTGGAGAAATGCGAAGTGATTCATTTTGGTAGGAAGAACATGGGGAGACAATATAAAATAAAGGCACAATTCTAAAGGGGATGCAGGACCAGAGTGTATATGTGCATAAGTCATCGAAGGAGGCAGGTTAGGTTGAGAGGGCAGTTAATAAAGCAGACAGTATCCTAGGCTTTATTAATAGGGGTATAGAGTACAAGAGCAAGGAAGTTTAGTTAAACTTGTATAAGACACAGGTTCAGCCTCAGCTGGAGTATTGCATCAGTTCTGTGCGTCGCTCTTTAGGCAGGATATGAAGGCATTGGATAGAGTGCAGAAAAAGATCATGAGAATAATTCCAGGGATGAGGAACTTCAGTTATGAAGATAGATTGGAGAAGTTAGGACTGTTTTCCTTCGAAAAAAGAACAGAGGAGATTTGATAGAGATATTCAAAATCATGAGGGGTCTGGACAGAGTAAGATAAGGGAGAAACCGTTTCTACTGCTAAAAGGATCGAGAACAAGGGGGCACCAATTTAAAGAAATTGGTAAAAGCAGCAAAAGCGACTGAAGGAAAAACTTTATCATTCCAGTTACAGTCTGGAATGCACTGCCTGAGAGTGTAGTGGAGGCAGGTTCAATTGAAACATTCAGAAGGGAAATAGACTTATCTGAAAAGGAAAAATGTTCAGGGTTACTGGGAGAAGGCAGGAGAATCCACACTCTCTTACTCAGCTTGGACATAACAGCTGCGACTTGTATGTTGGTTTCAGCATCAAGTGACAGGTTGCTGGTGATTGTGGAGCCTAGATAACATTCTTGTACACTTTTATCTAATCCAGTAGTTTCAATACAAGGTTTCAATTTCAGGACCCAAAAGGTGAATGAGGAAAGGGGTACCTGATATAGGGTTTAGAATTGTTTTGTTCCAAGAGTTGAATGTGAAACTTACTGTTATAGATTCATAGACGTTTACAGCACAGGAGGTCATTCGGCCCATTGTATCCACACTGGTCATCAAAGATCTGACTACACTAATCCCATTTTCCAGCGCTTGGCCCATAGTCCTGGAGGCTATGGCAACGCAAGTGAATATCTAAATGCTTCTTAAATGTTACGAGAGTTTCTGACTCCACCATCCCTTCAGGCAGCAAGTTCCAGGCTCCCACCACCCTCTGGGTGAAAAAAATTCTCAACTCCCCTCTTAGCTTTCTACCTCTTACCTTAGTTCTATGCCTCCTGGCTATTGACCCCTCTACTAATGGAAAAGTGCCTTCCTATCCACCTTATCTATGCCCCTCATAATCTTATACACCTCTATCAGGTCACCTCTCAACCTCCAAGGAACACAACCCCAGCCTATCTAATCTTTCCTCATAGTTCAGACCTTCCAGCCCAGGCAGCATCCTGGTAAATCTCCTCTGCACCCCCTCCAGTGCAATCACATCCTTCCTATAATGTGGTCACCAGAATTGCATACAGTACTCCATTTTTGGCTTAACCAGCGTTTTATACATTTCCAGCATAACCTCCCCGCTCTTATATTCAATGCCTTGGCTAATAAAGGCAAGTATCCCATATGCCTTCTTAAACACCTTATCTACCTACCCTGCTACCTTCAGGGATCTGTGGATATGTACCACATCTTCCATGTCCACACACATATTACCTCTATGGTCCCTAAGTTCCCTAGTTATTCTCTTGCTCTTTATATATTTAAAAAAAACCCTTTGGGTTTTCCTTTATTCTACCCACCAATGCTTTCTCATGCACTCTTTTAGCTTTCCTAATTTCCTTTTTAAGCTCCCTCCTGCACTTTTTATACTCCTCTAGGGACTCTGCTGTGTTGAGCCCTCGGTATCTGCCATAAGCTTCAATTTTTTTCTTAATCCTAACCTTTATGTCCCTTGACATCTAGGGTTGTCCGGACTTGGTCCTTCCCCTTTGTCTTTATGGGAACATATTTGCCCTGTACTCTCGCTATTTCCTCCTTGAATGCCTCCCACTGCTCTGACACAGTTTTATCTGCAAGTAGCTGCGCCCAATTCACTTGGGCCAAATCGTACCTCATTTTAGTAAAATTAGCCTTTTCCCAGTTTAGAATCTTTATTCCCAGCCCAACCTTATCCTTTTCTATAACTATCCTAAATCTATCTAAGTTATGGTCACTATCTCCAAAATGTTCCCCTACTAATATGTCTTCCACCTGCCCAGGCTCATTTCCGAATATTAGGTCCAGGACTGCCCCCTCCCTTGTTGGACTTTCTACGTACTGGCTAAAAAAGCTCTCCTGGATGCAACTTAAGAATTTTGCTCCCTCCCTACCTTTCACACTGAAACTATCCCAGTTAATATTTGGGTAGTTAAAATCCCCTACTATTACTGCCTTATTATTCTTACACTTCTCTGAAATTTGATTACATGCTTGATCCTCAATCTCTCCCTGACTGTTTGGGGGCCTATAGTACACACCCAAAAGTGCGTTTGCCCCTTTTGTGTTTTTTACTTCTACCCATATGGCCTCATTTGATGATCTTTCCAAGATATCATCCCTCTTCACTGCTATAATTGATTCTTTGATCAGTATTGCGACGCCCCCTCCTCTTCTATCCACTTCTCTATCTCGTCTGAATACCCTATAGCCAGGTATGTTGAGCTGCCAATCCTGCCCTTCTTTTAGCCAAATCTCAGTCATAACAATGATATCATATTCCAAAATGTCTATCTGTGCCCTCAGCTTGTCTATCTTATTCCTTAAGCTCCTTGTATTAAAATATATTCCATTTAGTCTTGCTAAACTCTCTTCTTTCTTATCCAGCCTATGTTTCCTCTGCTTTGCAGACTCACTTACTAGCGTTTTAACTTCTAATTCCATCTCAGCTTCTCTCCCCTCTGAACTGCTTTTTAGGATCCCATCCCCCTGCCAATTTAGTTTAAATCCACCCCAACAGCATTAGCAAACCACCCTGCGAGGATGTTGGTCCTGTTCCTGTTCAGATGTTACCTGTCCAAGTTGTACAGGTCCTGCCTCCCTCAGAAATGCCAATGCCCCAAGGATCTAAAGCCCTCCCTCCTGCACCATCTCTCCAGCCACGCATTCATCTGCTCTATGCTTCTGTTGCTATACTCACCAGAGCGTGGCACCGGGAATAATCTGGAGATTACAACCTTTGAAGTCCTGCTTTTCAATTTCCTACCTAACTCCCTAAAGTCTGCTTACAGGACCTCATTTCTCTTTCTTCCTAGGTCATTGGTCGACCTCTAGCTGCTCACTTTCCCCCTTCAGAATGTCCTGCAGTCGCTCCATGACATCCTTGACCCTGGCACCCACATACCATCCTGGAGTCATGTCTACGGCCGCAGAAGCGCCTTTCAACTCCCCTCACTAACGAATCCCCTACCACATTTCTTCCTCCCCACCTGAGCAGCCAGTGCCATGGCCTTGGCTCGGGTTGGCCTCCACAAAGGAACCGTCACTCCCACCGTTTTCCAAGGCCAAAAAATGGTTTGCGAACGGGATGCACTCGGTGGGGGTTCCCTCATTACCTGCCTGGTCTCCTTCTTCTGTCTGGTGGTCATCTATTCCCTCTCTGCTTCCTTACTTCCTTAAGCTGCGGGGTGACCACGTCCTGAAGCGTGCTATCCACAAACCTCTCAGCCTCGTGAATGCACCGTAGTGACCCCAGCTGCCACTCAAGCTCCAAAACCTGGAGCTTGAGTTATTCCAGTCAGAGGCACCTCCTGCACATATGGTCATCCAGACCGCCAGGAGCATCTAAGGTTTCCCACATAGCACAGGATGTGCAAATCACGGGACTGAGCTCCCCAGACATTTCTTAACTAAATAGAATATGGACCTTTGTTTTTATTTTACCCTTACTCCTACTTGAATATAGACTAGGTGATAGGTCCTCTAGGTGCTGCTGACTGCCTGTCCCAGGGTCCTCCTCTCACAATCTCCTCAGGAGGTGTATGTAAGAAATTATTTCCTCCCCGGTGAACAGAAGATTAGAATTTTTCTTGGCATTTTGCAATACAATGGCTATTCGATAGCCACTTGCTGAAAACCATATTTTGTGATGTAACAGCCCATAATTCTAGATCTCTAAGACGAAGTCTTCCCTGTCAAAGAACATTACTGAACTTAGCATCCAACTTGAGAGTGCTCTCATACAGGGGGTTTGTCCATTCTTCTACAGTACTTATTACTCCTGCCCTTGCTGATGAGTACTCCTGCCAACTGCAGCTGCTCAACATTGATTCACAAAACTTGAAGAGATTGCGTCATATTGATTCTACAAATAGAAGCCATCTATTTCTCTGCGTCTTTGGGTGCATTACTCTATTTCAGGAGAGTGGCACCTTCATCAATCTCAATGCTTTCCTCCACCTTCTCACCCTAAACTGTTTTCAAAAAAACAGACAGGAAGCCAATGGGGAATGGATACTAATTTATGTGTGAATATGGAGAACACGATGACACCATTCCAACTGGCACATTCTAAATTGGTTGTCACTGAGAACATCAAGGTGTTATTAACATAGCAATGCTGTTGACATCAAACATGCTGTTGAACTCGGTCTCATTCAGCGGGCAGATACAGAGCCGGTCTATCCCATGGCAGCCACCAAAACTTGGGCCTCTGCTGCTGTAAAGGAACCTAAAATGTTCAGCAAGGTCACTAAAAACAACCAAATCCTACATTTTAACATATCTCTTGAAGGTACACCACTTCATGTACATCCATTACAAATTCTCACAAGCTTCCCATTTTAGCAGGATATTGATTTACGTTTCAGATCAGTCAACCAACTCTCAGACCATATTTCATTCAGATGTCCACCCAGCTTAACCACAAATGACTGCTGCCACAGCAACAGAGGTTATTGATTGGATCTGCTCTCTGTTTCTCCCACTTGTGCGTGGCCTTGAGATAAGTGTACAGAACAGTCATCTGACCAGTGGAGGTTTGATGCTGTAATAAGATTCTCTCTCAACATGACTGCAGTGCAGCACAAAGACAATGTGCTGACAGTCAGGAGCAGTGGGAGCTGTTTAATAGTTTTCACCATAAGATCAATCCAAGTGTAAAACAAGCACTGCTTGGAGCACTGAATAACCCATGCTACAAGTTTGCACATTGTAAAAACTGCATGAATTTGGAATATATACAGTGTGCACCAACCAGGGTGTAATTTCAGCAACCAAAATAAATTCAAGTCCTGAACGATAACACACAATTGCAGTACACATCAGTTAAGTAATGTAGAAAGAGCTAAGTGACCCCACAACCAAGGAATGAGGTCCAAGCTCTGCAGTCCTGCCACATCTGGTCATAAATGGTGGTGGGCAATTAAACAATTAACTGGAGGAGGCGGCTCCACAAATATTCTCACCCTCAATGATGGGAGAGCTCAGCACATGCAAAAGACAGGGCTTTAAGCATTTGCAACCACCTTCAGCCAAAAGTGCCGAGTAGATGATCCAACATGGCCTCCTCCCGAGGTCCCGAGCATCAGTGATGCTAATTTTTAGCCAATTCAATTCACTCCACGTGATATCAAGAAACAGCTGAAGAAACTGGATACTGTAATGGCTATAGACCCTGCCAACATTCTGGCCAAGTACTGAAGATTTGTGCTCCAGAACTAGCCGCATCCTTATCCAAGCTGTTCCTGTACAGCTACATCCCTAGCATCTACCCGACAATGTGGAAAATTGGTCAGGTATGTCCTGTCCACAAAAAGCAGGACAAATTGAACCCTGCCAATTACCACCCCATCAGTCTACTTTCGATTATCAGCGAAGTAATGGAAGGTCTTGTCGACAGTGCTATCAAGTGATACTCACACAACAATAACCTGCTCACTGATACTCAGCTTGGGTTCTGCCAGGGTCACTCAGCTCCTAACCTCATCACAGCCTTGGTCCAAACATGGTCAAAAGAGCTGAACTCCAGAGAGGAGGTGAGAGAGTGACTGCCTTCAACGTCAAGGCAGCATTTGACCAAGTGTGGCATCAAGGAGCCCCATCAAAACTGAAGTCAATGGAAATGGGGGAAATTCTCTACTGGTTGAAGTCATACCTAGCACAAAAGGAAGATGGTTGTGGTTGTTGGAGGTTAATTATCTCAGTCCCAGAACATTGCTGCAGAAATTCCCCAGGTAGTGTCCTAGGCAAAACCATTTCAGCTGCTTCACCTTCCCTCCATCACAAGGTCAAAAGTGAGGTAGTTTGCTGATGATTGCACAATGTATAGTACCATTTCCGATGACTCAGACACTGAAGCAGCCCGTGTCAAATACGCAGCAAGGTCAGGACAAGATTCAGGTTTGGCTGATAGGAGGCAAGTAACATTAGTGCCACACAAGTGCCAGGCAATGACCATCTCCAACAAGAGAGAATGCAACCATCTTCCCTTGACATTCAATGGCATTACCATCGCTGAATCCCCCACTATCAACATCCTGAGAGTTACCATTGGCCAGAAACTGTACTGGACCGGACATATAAATAATGCATAAATAGTGATCTACAAGAGCAGGTCAGAGGCTAGGAATCCTATGGCGAGTAACTCGCCTTCTAATTTCCCAAAGGCTGTCACAAGTCAGGAATGTGATGGAATATTCTCCACTTGCCTGGATGAGTGCAGCTCCAACAACGCTCAAGAAGCTTGACACAATCCAAGGCAAAGCAGCCTGCTTGAACAGTACCTCCATCACCTTAAATATTCACTCCTACCACCACCAAAGTATAGTGGAAACAATGTACCATCTACAAGATGCACTGCAGTAACTCACCAAGGCTCCAAACCCATGTCCCCACTACCCAGAAGGACAAAGACAGTAGATTCATGGGAACACCACCACCTGCAAGTACCCCGCTAAGTTACACCATCCTGAATAAATGAATTTTAAAAAGTAACAATCCAGAAAAAATTAGTACAAATGCCACTGTAGTTTTTTAAATATATATTCTGGAAATAAAAAGCTGGTATTTGTAATAGTGACGATGAAGCTGTGAAGTTGTACCTTAACCCTAACCCCAAATAGGTCAAAATGTCCTTTATTGGAAGGAAGCCTACCATCCTATCCCAGTCTGGCTTATATGTGACTTCAGTCCCACATGAATATCAATGTGGATGGTTCTTAAATGCTTTTTGAAGTGGATTAGCAAGTCAATCAGTTGTATCAAACCAGTTCAAGAAAGCCCACCCCCATATTTTTCAGCGAATCATTGAATGGTTACAGCACAGGAGGAGGCCATTCGCTCTTCGTGTCCATGCCAGCCCTCTGCAAAAGCAACTCACTTAGTCCCACTCCTCTTGCTTTTCCCCATAGCCCTGCAAATATTCTCTCTTCAGAAAATTATCCAATTTCCTTTTGAAAGCCATAACTGAATATGCCTCCAGCAAATACTCAGGCAGTGCACACCAGATCATAACCACTCATTGCCTAAGCAAGTTTTTCATGTCGCCTTTGGTTCTTCTGCCATTCACCCTAAATCAGTGTCCTCTGGTTCTTGATCTTCCACCAATGGGAGCAGTTTCTCTCTAACCACTCTGTCCCGACCACTCAAGATTTTGAAAACCTGTCAATTTTCCTCTCAACCTTCTCTTCTCAAAAGAGAGCAACCTTAATTTTTCCAATTTATCCACGTAACTGCAGTCATTCATCCTTGTAAATCTTTCCTGCACCCTTTCTGACGCTTTCACATCTTCTGAATTAGGCACAATATTCCAGGTGAGCCTAAACCAACATTTTATAGAAATTTATCATAACTTCTTTGCTTTTACACTTGAGGCCTCTATTTATTTTGCAACAAATGCTGGCCTTTCCAGTGACGTCCACATCCCATAAAAAAAAGTGAAGAAATAAAAAGAGAGCCCAAGACCCTATATGCTTGAACTGCTTTCTCAACCTGCCCTGCCATCTTCAATGATTTGTGAACATATGCTTGCAGGACAGCTAGGTGCATGCACTAAATGCTGGCATAGCCAGCAACAACTACATAGCAAAAATTGGTGGCAGGGGTGGGGGAGCCTGCCAAAATCACCATCAAGACTCACATGAACAGGTATTTAGGTGAAGTATGAGAGGATTCCAGAGAGTGGAAATTATTCAGCTGTTGATACCTGATTCTATAAACATTGTTGGATATGAATTAAAAAAAACACACAGGAACTATAAACAATTAATATTCTGTGGGATTTTGATAGACTACTTGTACAGAGCAGCTACCTGGATTTAGCTGGAAAATGGTAGCATGGATGGCCTATCTGAGGCTACCTTCCAAGATACACGAATAGAAATGCGACGGGAATGTGAATAAAACATGAATGAAAGGAAACAGTACGACTTGGTCCATTAGAGAGCAGCAAAATTCTAGTTTTAAATGTAAACCAAAAAATAGTTTTGGCATTTTGTGCTTCACTATGTAGTTGGAATTTAGGACTCAAAGGATTAACTCTTTTCTTGAACTGAAGGCTCATTTTGTCTGTGCAAATTCACAAAAATAGTTTGTTTAGCCCAGTACCTGTGGAAAAGCAGACTATAAATGTGCAAATCAACATATACCTTCACACACAAGATTGGGGGAATGCAACAAAGGTTCACTAGATTGATTCCCAGAATGAGAGGAGATGTTAAGTAGAATGGGTTATGTTCTCTCGAGTTTAAAAGAATAAGAGCTGATCTCATTGAAACATGCAAGATTCTGAGAGGACTACAGTAGGGACATTAGTGGGGCACATTGCCTTTGATGTGTCCATCATGCTCAGTCATTTCTTGGCATCATCTGGAGTGGATTGAATTGGCTAAAGACTGGCATCTGTGATGCTGGGGACCTCAGGAGGAGGCTGTGATGGATTATCTGTGGCTGTGATGGGTCAAAGTTCTGGAACTTCCTTCCTAACAGCACTGTGGGTGTACCTACACCACATGGGCTGCAGCGTTTCAAGAAGGCAGCTCACCACCATCTTCTCAAGGGCAACTAGGGATGGGCAATAAATGCTGACCCAGCCAGCGAAGCCCAAAACCCGTGAATGAATATAAAAAAAAATCCACGGTACTTCTGGCTGAAGATGGCTGTCAACATTTCAGCCTCATTTTTTGCACTGATGTGCTGGGCACCACCATCATTCAGGATGGGGATGTTATTGGAGCCTCCTTCTCCCATTAGTTTTTTAATTGCCTACCACCATTTACGACTGGATGGGGCAGGACTGCAGAACTCTGATCTGATTTATCGATTGTGAGAACTCTAAGCTCTGTCTATAGCATAAAGAAATCCTGTGTGGTAGCTTCACCAGGTTAGCACCTCATTTTTATGCCTGGTGGTGCCCCTGGCATATTCTCCTACACTCCTCATTGAACCAGTTAGTCCCATGGCCTGATGGTAATAACAGTGAAGGATATGCCAGGTCATGAGGTTACAGATTTGGTAGAGTACAATTCTGCTGATGACCCACAGCATCTCATGGACACCCAGTTTGAGCTGCTAAATCTAATCTGAATCTATCCCGATTAGCAAGGTGTTAATAACACACAACATAACAGGCAGTGTCCTTAGTGTGAAGACAGGAAAACCAGTGGCGTACATTTAAGGAGATTATTTCATAACTCTCAACAAGATATATTCTATTGAGGAGGAAAGACTCTACCAGAAGGATACACCATCCATGGCTAACAAAGGAAGTTAATGGTCATATCAAATTGAAAGAAAAAACATTCAATAAGATGCCACATAAAAGGTCACTACACAAGATAAGAGTTCATGATGTTGGGTGATGTATCAACATGAATAGATGAATGGCTAACTAACAGGAAACAAGAGTTGGAATAAATGGGTCATTTTCAACTTGGTAAACTGTAACTAGTGCCGCAGGGATCAGTGCTGGGGCCTCAACTATTTACGATCTATATTAATTACTTGGATGATGGGACCAACAGTATTGTAGCCAAATTTGCTGATGATATGAAGATAAGTAGGAAAGCAAGTTCTGATGGGGGTGCAAAGAGATATAGATAGGTTAAATGAGTGGGTAAAAATTTGGCAGATGGCACTTAATGCAGCAAAATGTGAGGTTGCCTAATTTGGCAGTAAGAACAGGAAAGCAGAATATTATTTAAATGGAAACAGACTGCAGAACGTTGTGATACAGAGGGGCCTTGGGTGTCCTTGTATATGAATCACAAAAAGTCAGCATGCAGGTGCAGCAAGTAATTAAGGTGGCAAACAGAATGTTGGTCTTTATACAAGGGAGATAGAATACAACTGTACAAGGCATTGGTGAGCCCACATCTGGAGTACTGTGTGCAGTTTTGGCCACCATATTTAAGGAGGGACATACATGCATTGGAGGCAGTTCAGAGAAGATTCACGAGACTGATTCCTGGGATGAAGGGGTTGTCCTATGAGGAAAGGTTGAGCCTGTACTCATTGGAGTTTAGAAGAACGAGAGGTGACTTATTGAAACACGCAAGATTCTGAGGGAGCTTGACAGGGTAGATGCTGAGAGGATGTTTCCCCTCATGGGAGAATCTAGAACCAGGGAGTATAGTTTAAAAATAAAGGGTCTCCCGTTTTAAGATGGAGATGAGAAGGAATTTCTTCTTTCAGAGCATCGCTGGCATTTGGAATTCTCTCCCCCAGTGAGCAGTGGAAGCTGAGTCATTGAATATATTCAGGGCTGAGTTAGACAGGGAAATCAAGAATTATGGGGGACAGGCAGGAAAGTGGAGTTACGGCCATATTAGATCAGCCATAACTTTATTCACTGGCGGAGCAGGCTTGAGGGGCCGAATGGCTTACTCCTGTGCCTATTTCTTATGTTTTTATATGCAGTGGTCACTTCTACCAATATTCTCATACACAGATGCATCTGCATCAGGCAGATTGGTGAGGACAAGGTCAATTAGATTTTTCACTCCTGTTAGTTCCATCACCACCTGATGCAGGCCCAGTTTGGCAGAAATGTCCTTCAGGGCTCAGCCAGCTTGGTCAGTAGTTGTGCTACAAACCAGTCTTCGTGATGGGCATCAAGCCCCCACCCAGAATACATTCTGTGCCTTAGCTATCCTCAGTGCCTCTTCCAAATGGTGTTCAATGTAAGGGGTACTGATATCACTGGTACCACTTTTGGTCCATCTAACATGCCAGTGGCACAGGTCATACTAAAGGATGGTGATGGAAGAGTCTGGGGCATAGGCTGTAAGGTATGATTTGGTGAGTATGACTATGTCAGGCTGTTACTTGACTAGTCTGTGGGACAGCTCTCCCAATTTTGGCATAAATCTCCAGCTGTTAACGAGGAGGGCTTTACAGAGTTGACTAAGCTGGATGTGCCAGCATAGTATCCAATGTCTGGGACGATGCCAGGTGGTCCATCTAACTTTTCTGTAGTGGTTTGATATAACTAAGTGTCTTGCTAGGCCTGTTCAGAGGGAAGTTAAGAGTCAACCACAACGCTGGGGATCTGAAGTCACAGGTAGGCCAGAACAGGTAGGGATGGCAGAGTTCCTTCCCTAAAGGGCATTAATGAGCAGATGGGTTTTTAGCACAATCCAGTAGATTCGTGGTCACCATTACTGATACTATCTTTTATTCCGGACCTATGAAGTAATTGCACTTAAATTCTCCAGTTGTCGCAATGAGATTTGAATTCAATTCTCCAGAGAATTAACCAAGCCTCTGGGTTACTAGTCCAGTAAGGTTACCACTATGCTACCATTCCCAGCACGCCATTGGGCACATATCTATTCATCCAGTGAGGGAGAGCAGAAATTCCATTCATTATGATATTGTGATTTGTGAAGATTTCTTTTTGGTATTTCTGGGTAAAAGCATAACCACATTTTAATTACAACTTTGTTAAGCAAAGTGACCACTGTCATTCTTAATGGAAACATACACCACTTTTTAGAATCATAAGATCTATTCTGTGTTCCAATATCTAGATACAACTCAACATCACGCTTAAAGAAATCCAATTAATTGCACATGTCATGTCAGTTGTACTCCTACATTTAGGAGCAAACAGGAAGAAGCAAGAAGGTTAGACTTACATACAAGACTTTACAACAAGTGCGCTGAGCCAGAAACATGAGTTTGAATAGACACGGTTTGAACAAATTTTCTCACAAATAAATTAAAATGGTTTCAAATTGGAACTGTCTAACTCTATTTTAAGCACTTTCTAGGTGAGGTATATTGGGTGGAGGAAGGAATTAAATTTACCTTCGAGTCAAATGCAAGTTTGTCAAAAGTTTTCAGTTAGTTGTAAATTAACCCATTATGTTCCAAAAACCTCTTTTACTGCAGAGGCAAACAACACAAAGCCACTGGTTCCAATTTCCAACACTCAAGTTAAATGCACTGATTAACTGTGTACTGGGTAATTTATCATCTGCTGGAAATCTGGAATGAACACAGAATACACTCACAGTAACGCTGGAGGTCTGTCAGCAGCTGTGAAGAGGAAAGATAGGTCAACAGATTGAATAAAACCCTTTGAAAAACTGGGACAAAAAGTACTATTGTATTTACCCTGCCCAGGCCTACACAACCCTTTATGAACTCTGTGTTCCTTGAATTTTGGCCTCTTGTACACCCCAATTTTCTTTACCCTATTATTGGTAGCCATGCCTTAAGTCATCTAGGCCTGAAAACTCTGGCATTCTCTCCCTAAACTTCTCTGTCTCTCTCTCTCTTCTCCTTTAAGACACTGCTTAAAATCTACCTCTCTGAACAAGCTTTTGGCCAAGTGCCTCAGTGTCAAATTCTGCTTAGTAATGTTCCTGTGAAGCACCTTAAAGGTGCTGCATGAGTTCGAGTTATTTTTAAGTTGGAAAAAGAGGGTGAGGTAAAATATTACATATCATCCACCAATTAACTGTTCTTCTCTTAAGACAGCAGGACATACAACCTTTTAAAATTTTTTCTGACTGAAGTACTTGTTTCTCCCCAACACCCTTTTTACACTCCTAAAAGGCAATTCAGTTTCAAAGACATGTTTTACCCTCAAAAGTTCATCTGCTTTTACTCTTTACAGATGCTGACAAACATTGCTGCATTTTTGACAGAATTCAGAGGCCAAATTAACTGTTTTTTCTTCAAAGTTTCTCCTGTTTAGAAGTGCAGATGGCCTCATTTTCAAATGCGTTTTTAAGAAAACAAAGCAGAAAGGAAAGAGAACAACCTTAGTTAGTTAGAGCTACTCTTCACAAAATTATGCACATGGTACTTAGCCTTACCCTAGCTCGGAGATAGCCTAGATCAGAGTTAAAGAGTGTAAATACATAATTCTGAAGCATCAACTCCATTTGGCCCTTGTATATGTTTTTCTGTTGGTATAAACATAAATTCAGCGTTAGTTGACAGAAGGTGAAACAAGAGCAAAACAAAATGCACAATACTTTAAGGGAACTGTGAGAATAATGTTTAACAGTCTAGGAGTGGTTGGCTCAGAGGGCGAGATAGTGCTTTCTTCATTCCTGGGATGTGGGCATCACTAATAAGGCCAGCATTTTTGACCATTGTTGTGCCCTTAAGATCGTTATGATAAGCAGCCTTCTTCAATTTCTGCAGTCCATATGGAGAGGGTACAGTCAGAGTGCTGTTAGCTAGGGAGTTACAGAATTTTGGCTGAGTGACAATGAAGGAATAGCGATATAGTCCTTCCTTAAATAAGGTGGCCAAAACGGATAAAGTAGGTAGCTCAGTACTTCTTTCAGATGGTACATCCATCAGCCACGATATCAGTGGTCAAGAGAGTGAATGTTTAAGGTGGTGGATGGGGTGCTAATCAAGCAGACTGCTTTTTCCTGGATGGGATTGAGCTTCTTGTGTTGTTGTTGGAGCTGCAATCATCCAGGCAAGTGGAGAGTATTCTATCACACTTATGACTTGTGTGTCTTAAGGATGGTGGACAGGCTTTGTGGAATCAGGAAGTGAGTTACTCGTTGCTGAATTCCCAGCCTCTAACCTATTCTTGCAGCCACTGAATTTATATGGCTAGTGCAGTTCAGTTTCTGGTCAATGGTAACCCCAGGATGTTGATGTTGGGGGATTCAATGATATTCAATGGCACTGAATATCAGAGAGGTGATTAGACTTTCTCTTGTTGGAAATGATCAAAGCCTGGTAGTTGAGTGTAATGCAATTATTACTTGTAACTTATTAGCCCAAGCTTGCAATGTTGTCTAAGCCTTGTCGCAGGTAGACATGGACTGCTTCAGTATCTGAGCATTTGTGAATGGAACCAAACACTATGCAATCATCAGCAAACATCCCCACTTCTGACCTTATGATGGATGAAACAGCTGAGAAGGCTGGGTTCAGGACACTACCCTGAGGAATTCCAGCTCGTGCCAATGGAGAACTTTTCCACAGTTCCCACTGACTTCAATTATGTTAAGGCTCTTTGGCCTCATGTCCGAGATGTGGGCTTAAAACCAACTCAGTTAGGGTTCTGAAAGTCTCCTCCATTGGCTAGAAAGGTTCTACCAGAGATTAGTTTGAGCATTTTTGATGCACGTCCCGGTAGGCATGAGCCCACACTGCAAAAATTAGCTCTACAATACTAGTCTGGCCATTAGAGGAACAAAAAATGTCTGTTGTGGGAAATGGGTGCAGGAGCAAGTGCTTGGCCAAATTAGATACTGGTACAAGCATTGAACAAAGAACAAAGAAAAGTACAGCACAGGATCGGGCCCTTCGGCCTTCCAAGCCTGCGCCGATCATATTGCCCATCAACTAAAACATTTTGCACTTCCAGGGTCCGTATCCCTCTATTCCCATCCTATTCATGTATTTGTCAAGCTGCCTCTTAAACACCACTATCGTACCTGCTTCCACCACCTCCTCTGGCAGCGAATTCCAGACACTCACTACCCTCTGCGTAAAAAACTTGCCCTGCGCATCTCCTCTATAGATTTAAGGTGAGAGGAGAAAACTATGTCTCCTCGTAATTGACTCTTCCACCCTGGGAAAAAGCTTCTGACTATCTACTCTGTCCATGCCACTCATAATTTTGTAAACTTCTATCAAGTCGCCCCTCAATCTCCGTCGCTCTATTGCTGGACAGAATGTAGGAAGCTTAGCATTATATTGAATGGTCTTGAACTTGCTCTGTGCTGTTCGATGCTCAGCATTCAAATATAATGTTCAAAATACAGAAAATGCAGGGAATGTGAAAATTGAATTCATGCTAAGGTATGCAATATCCTTTCCAAACTCAAGATATCTTTATCGCACTGTCAAGGTGCATTAGTGACGTTTAGTGACAGGATATTACCTATTCGTATGCTGCCCAAAATGGTTCCACTCTTTTATAAATGTGAAACTATAGATGACATTTTTTTTCTATTGTGGATCAAGAGGATTTATAAACCTACGGAAGGTCAAGTACACCGAACATGGTTGAGATAAGCGCTGGAGGTGCCTGGCATTTCTTGATACTCCACATCTAGGTCCTATTTCAGAGATAATATGACCAGCTTTGGAGACCAAATTATCTATCTTTTTCTTCAGTAGCTAATTTCTCCCCTTCTTGTCTGAAAAGGCTTATTTTTTATAATGCAACCCTCAGATAAGTGACCAGTCTACATGCATGAACCCAAATCTTGAGTGCCAACAGGTTATTCTCAGAGACATCAACAACCAAGGCTAATCGCGTCTCTGTCCAAAATCTAAACATGCCCTCACTGCAGATGTCATTAAATTCAAAAAAATCTTGCAGCACAAAAGGAGGCCAGCTGGCAGGTCATTGAAAGAGTTATCCATCAGTCCCACTCCCCAGCTCCCTCTCCATATCTTTGCAAATTGGACCTTTCTTCTTCTCCCCAAATGCAGGAGCCCAAATATTGCCCCAACAGAGATCGACTAACTTAGTACAAACTGCACCTCAAACCTACAAGCTTCTGATTCCCACAGCTCAGCTTTATCCTGCCTAAACCATTAAGGTGAGCTTGACATAAACATTTCTCTCCAAACCTATTCATCAACCTACTTTTAGCAGTATATCCGCCAAAGAACCAATTACATGTAGTGCTCCATCCTTCTTTCGCGGATCACCGCTTGGGTCTGTCAAGATCTGGTAACAAAAGCTCATCATCTTTGGCAAAACCTATAGAAGTCAAATCAGTTCAAAGTGACAAAATGGTGGAATTAAAATCATTGTTATTACAACGAAAGTTTGTATCATAAATAATTAAAATTATTTAAAGTTCATTTTGCCTGACTTCAACTAATTTATACAGGAATCTTCATTCGTCTAAGGGGTGGAGGGGAGACTGGGAATTGAACTTTGACTTTAGGTTAAGCTTTAGGGTATGATGCAGTTCATCTGTAAGCATTATACAATGTTTTCTAATCAGCAGCATGCAGACACTTAATACTTGCTTCAGAAAGTACAAGCTTGCTTTTCTTCTCCTTCTCCTCCCCAAAGGGATTTCCTCCAATTCTCCAGAACCAGCAAACATGGCAGAGTAGGTTGGCGGCTGGCCTACTCACAAACCTCTACCATCCCACTCTGAACCTGTCGCATGGTGACAGGAAAGGCTACTCCAGGATTGGCTCTCTTTTATCTGAGGAAGGCACCTGGCCTCGACTCTATAACCCCCAGGCCATGTGGCCTAGATCAGAAATCAAATTCTCTCACACCGTTCCAAGGCATAGTATGTTGATGCACCAACTCATTGCCATGTTTTATACTTTTAAGTGTAAATCATACTTTTAAGTGCCAAGGTGCACTGATAAAATTATAAAAATTGTGTTTTTTTAAAAATATCTTCATAAAGTAACGCCAAGTCCTGCCTGGAATGGAGATGATGGGATGATTCCTCTATCAATCACACTGCTGTGATTAACCGGGATTGATTTTCAATACATCTTTTTATGCAGCGATCCATCACTCACTACACTTTGCTGGATAAATAGTCACACTTTTATCAGGAGTCTTTGCTGCAGTTTTGGTCATGAGTTGCAGCTCATGGAAGTTCAATTTAAAGATTCTCTTTGCTAAGGAAACAGACTGTTTTCTGTAGTGCATTGTTTAAAAAGACTAGTTTGCTGGGTAAACAGATTTTTTTTGCTGCACTAAGTCCTGCCCCACCTCCAACTACTTGGCCCAATACTGTGGAGTTAATACTCAGGTTTTTTTTTAAATGGGCCAGATATTGCTGGGAAGTCACACCATTCTAATTATACGGTAAAAGTGCTCACCATTAATTTGGAGAAAACTCCATGGGCTGGGATTCCTCTCAGTTTGCTGGTTGATATGCACCACTCAGCCTTTAGCCATGCCCAAACCGATGAAAGCCTCTTCTCGTAATGAGGGTTCCCTTTCAACTTAATGCCGATTATGAAATGGCTGGTTTTATGCAACACAAATATTCCAGCAGCAGGCGTTTAGAGCTGGAAAACCCCAATAATGATGTGATTTATGGCCCTGACATATCACTCAATCTTGCAGGCCCAGAAAGAAATCTGCCACTGCAGCAATTTGTGGCCCAATAGCTTTCGTGTTTAACTTTCACAATAAAGCCTAAAGTCATGTTAAAATTTACCAGCTCCAAAAGTCAAACAGTGTTGTTTCCCAGAGTCAGAGAGGTGCTCAAAACTTCAAACTGCTGCTCACTGATATTACAGTTTAATAGCTGCAGAACTGAATTCCATTTGACACAGGGGAAGTTAGTGCCTCACCTCCTTTCTCTTCTTTGCTGCAGTGTAAAGGAAATTCTGAGCTGCAATGGTTGGGGAGACATGGTCCTCGAATACATCTGAAAAATATTTCAACAATCTTACTAATTAACGCAGCTGCGGTTTTCACATTCACTAATTAACAACACTGCAGTGCCCAAAGTGAGAGAACACCTCAAAAACTGTTTTTAATTATCTTGGCTTCACAATTAAATAAAATTACCTTTTTGCTGGGACAATAGAGAGGGAATAGAAATCACTCAGGTTCTCAGCTTTTAGCAACACAAGAAAATCTATAGCACAATCAAATCCAGGGACATTTTGTGGACCTCACCAAATTTCATCCGAATGTATTCGTATGGATCCTCCTGCCACAGCTCCTCATCTTCATCTTTATAACACATCAGTGGGAAGACGACCTCTTCAGAAATGCTCTGTATCAACAATGGGTTTGTGGTGGGGATTTGCGCAAAGGGGGCCAGAAGGAGTGAGAGAGAGGGGGAAAGAAAGAAAAACAGTTTCAGGGATTTGAATTAATTTTACCATGTGCCCTAATCTGGTGGTCTCCAGCATGGAACAATCAATTGTTCTAAATGTGCTAATCAAGTGATGCCAAATTCCAAGCAAATCACTAGATTGATCCATGCCGCACTTGTGACACTATGGATTAATCAGATTATTCCATTAGTCCCCTCGTTAACCCTTCACCCCAAGCATTTCATGCACTCTGCCCAGCCTCAGCTCCTCTAGGCCCACTCCAGCTCAGTTCCATCCCCGTCAAGTCCATTGCTAGCTCCCACGGGACCTCCTTTCCCTTCTAACTCCACTCTTGTTGTATCCGCTCCAAAACAGCTTCCCTTGCCCACCATTCCGATGTGTTCAAAGGAGTTGCATGCAAGGGTATGTGGTGTGCAACTGGCATTGTCATCTGAGCCTTTCTTTACATTCTGATGTCATTCCCATTCTTTACAAAATCATCTCATCATCCTCCTTCCTAAAAAGCTCTCTCTTAGCTGTCCCTTTTGGTCAAAGATCTTGAACACATCGCTGCCGCTCAACCCTCCTATGATTTAGTACAGCCACAAAAATGCTAATTAACAGCAAGCTACTAGTTAGATTTCACAATGTTATTATGAGTGAGTTGATATCACCTTCATCTTATGGTTGTTATGGACCTGAAAAGGGGCCCTACAACTACTGTCAGGCTGGAATTTACAGATTAATCTAATAGTGCCAATTTAACTGAATTTAGATTCTCTTTTATCTCGCTACAGTCCATCTGTCTGAGCCAAGAAAAGGGCAGAATTTACTTCTGAGCTCCTGTCCTACAGGTAGCTACCAGAAAGAGTACAGGAGTGGATCAAGATGATTGGCTTTTCCCTCCCTATGCAAAACATTACTGCAGCAAGCTAAAATTCAAATTTTTATCCTGTGGAGACCTGCAGCATCCCTTCAGTCTGCTATGCAAAACATTACTGCAGCAAGCTAAAATTCAAATTTTTATCCAGTGGAGACCTGCAGCATCCCTTCAGTCTGCTATGCACTGTACTCCGCCAAACCCATTTCTTGTAAAAATACTGGAACAGGAGAATGCTATCCAAATCCTTGAGAAATGCACCTTTTTCTATGCAATTTCTATTCTGCATTGTTCTGTAATGGCCACATGTACAAGCCCCTCTACTGCTGGATACTGTGTGATCCATCCAGTCCATTGGAGGACCTTGCAGCATCAACCCCCACCATTAACTGGTTCAGGATAGTTGGCTGTGCATTGCTGCTATGTAACAATATGGAGGGTGATTTTAAGACTGTGTTGCCCTTCTACCAGTGAGCACATAATCAAAAATAGTTTAACTATTTTCTGGTTGAGGCAAGGAATTGGGCTCTTTCAAGGAACAAATGGATGTTCCAAAAGCAGGACAGTGCGGTTGACATTTTGGAAATACACGAACAAATGGATCAAATACAATCTTGCGAACATTGCAATCTTTCATCATCCATTCCCCACCAGTGTGTTGTTCATTGGTGCACAATTCTTACCAAGTACATCAATAGCAAAAATTAAGCTCTGTGACAAAATCAAATGAAGAATTTTGCAAGTCTGCTCTCAACTGTTGCCACCCAGGCTACAAGCAACGTCCCTGGAAAGTACGGCACAAATCTTGTTCAGTGTTAAAAATTGCACATGCACAGCGGTGGAAAAAAATTCAAAGTGCCACGCATTGAGAAAAACAAAAAACATTAACAGATAAAACTGAGGAAACAGTTGTTATAGATGACTACACAGTCACAGTTGCACAAGAATTTTAGGTTATTATTTGTGGCCAAGCGTAGGGAGTTGGGTGATATAGAAATGGGTCACAGTTCCTCAGGTTTCCAGTTCATCAAAACAATCTCCCCAATTATGCATTCCTGGCACTGCCATCATGTGTTGCTCCATTCTACATCCCCATCGCTGTGGTAACTAAATGGAAGCTTTCATTCCTGACTCCTGCTCTAGCTCCCGCTTCCAATATAAAAGAAGAAACCACCCAGTGAAGGAGATTTCAAATCAGCAGTAGGAGCCTCAACAGAAAATCAGGAGGGACTAGTATATTTAAATGCTACAGTTTTGAAGGAGTGTAGCAACTATACACTCTGTAGTGAAAGCTAGGACAGGCCTCCTCCTCCTGTTAGTTGTCCACAACCTTTCACAACTAGATGTGGCAGGACTCCAGAGCTTAGATCTGATCCATTGGTTGTGCGATTGCTTAGCTCTGTCTAATGCATGCTGCTTCTGCTGTTTGGCATGCGTGCAGTCCTTTGTTGCAGACCTTCACCAGGTAGACGCCTCATTTTTAGGTATGCCTTGTGTTGCTCCTCACATGCCCTCCTGCACTCCTCATTGAACCAGAGTTGATCCCCCAGCTTAATGGTAATAGTACAGTGAGGAATATGCCAGACCATAATATTACAGGTTGTGGTTGAATACAATTCTGCTGCTGTTGATGGTCCACAGCACCTCATGGATGCCCAGATTAGAGCTGCTAGATCTGTTTTAAATCTATCCCGTTTAAAACAATAGTAATGCAACACAACACGATGGATGGTATCCTCAGCGTGAAGACAGACTTGTCTCCACAAGGACTGGACAGTAATCACTCCTAGCAATACTGTCATGGACATGCATCTGCGAAAGGTAGACTGGTTAGGGTAGACCGAGGTCATGTAGGTTTTTACCCTCTTGTTGATTCCCTCACCAGCTGCTGCAGGCCCAATCCAGCAACTCTGTCTTCAGGGCTCGGTCAGCTTGGGCAATATCTGTACTACCGAGCCACTCTTGGTGATAGGCATAGAAGTCCCTGACCCAGAGTACATTCTGCAGCCTTGCTACCCTTAGTGGTTCTCCCAAGTAAGTTTCCTTAAGTGGGCACATATGGTATGAATGAAGACTTTCCACATTTGCGGTGGTGAGTGAACAGAAGCAGTTAAAAGAGATCACAGTGGCAATGGGGTCAAGTTACACTGATGTTCTTAGTGGTTTTTCATTCTCTTATTCCTCAAGAAGTTCCTGAGTTCTACTGCTTGCCTGTTCTCTCAGTCTCCGCAAGAAATCAGTTATGTGTACTGAAGATTTATAATGACAGCTCATACAACAGCTATAAATGGAATTTTTGACAGCTTTTCGGTTACTGAGCTCATACCACATAGCTTGTAGGTTAATATTGACTTTAAAGTCTGCATTGCAGAACTAAGCCTTATAAATAGAGGCCAGATACCAAATTCAGTATGCAGGTGGTGGGTTCGGAGACTGTGCCAAGCAATACCAGTTATTACTGGTACCTATGACTGTTCATTTATATTACAAGCTGTTCTGGAACACAATCAAGAACTTTTTAATATATATTTTACTGATATCAGATTATACAGTTGAGAGGTAGGAAGTAATGTGTGCTATTTTCAGAATCATGCATTCTATTTCCATGGCAACTCCCATTCTTTTGTGCATCACAATTCCCTGAATGCAAACCCAAAGGAGAGAATTTCAAACACACCAAGTCTGGTTATAGTGATTGACTTGGTTGGTAGCCAAATGGTTAGCATAACCCACTGATTAGTAGGGGAGATTCTCAATTACTGTGCTGTGCTGAATGATGCTGGCTCGTGATTTGAACAGGAGATTGAACAGTTTCTCACTACACAACAGTGCTTGCCAATTCCCCCTTTATAATAATTCTCTGGATTTTCTATCACTTGTACTGATCAGCTGGAACCCGTTTCTGTTGAACAGATTTCTCAGAACTCCCACACTCTTCATGTTAAGCCACTTTGCAATCCATTCATTTTCAACCCAAAATTAGCACTCTCAAATAAACAGCTGAGCTACTCAGACTTGCAACTTCAGACTGAAAATGAACAATAGAAAAAGAGCGCCAGTAATCTGAGCAGCTCCTTATACCAGCAGTTTACTGCCCGGGGTTTAAACTACCGATCAGTGATCAATAGTGAAGCTCATCTGGTCAAGATACCAGGGATAACCAGCACAAAACTGATCAGTACAACCCATGGAAAATCCAGAGTTCATTCATTTGATTGGGGTTTCGCAAATTCTATTTAAGCATTATATCCACACGATCACCAAAAGAGTCACCCTCATTCATTTTATGCCATATAAGGGTTACCACTGTGACTGTGATTACTCAGAGAACGACTGAAAATTCAAATGGTATTAGTGGCATGCCTATAGTCCTGCTGTCTGAGAAGAAGTGTAGAACTAACCCATTTCACCAGAATGCACCAAGTTGAATTCCTAATCCGAATTGAGTTAGTTGATGTTAAGTGGGGGTTTCTCCGATGGTGGGCACAGCCTTCAGCTGTCTAGACCCCAATCCCTGGACTTCCCTCCATAAAACTTTTCCTTCTCTCTCTCCTCCTTTAAAACCTACCCTTTCATCAAATGTTTGGTTCCTGCCCTAATATCTCATATCATTCAGTGTCAAATTTTGTCTGATAACATGCCTTGGGATACTTCACTGCGTCAAAGGTGTTACACAAATGCAACATACTGTAACAAACATATCTTTTTATTTCTGTTGGGCTGTGGATAAAAATTACAATGGCTGCAGTTTGAAAGACATGTCTACTGGAACAGTGTAAGGGATGTATACAATGTTGCTATCCTGGGACAGAGTTTACCAAGAAAGACAGGATGGTGCCAAGGAGGAGTCCGGTCTAGTGGGGAACTGCCTGGCAACAACGTTTTAATTGGCTCCTGACCAAATGACCAGGGCTTCTGTGAGAGCAGTGCAGCTGAATAGTACCTGGCATGAAATTAGACAAGACCTAAACCCTCTTCCTCCTGTGTAAGATTCTAGTAATTCTACAATAATAGATGGCTGGCTTCTTTTTTCCTCATATCTCTATAACCTGCTCTCTCTCTGAAAACCCTTGTCAAGAGGAAAAGGGGAAAATCACCTTTAGAAACACTGAAAGGCAATTGCTCAAACAGTGAACTGCAGACTGAAAGTGCTGGAAGACCGCCTCGTGTCATCAACAAAGAACTGAAAGGAATTTGGAAGACATCGATCAAAATCAACCCATCGAATCCTATACTCCAGAATTGGTGCTATGGAACTGTTTCATCCCACCCTTAAAAACCATGTTTTGGTGTGTCTTATATGTGTGTGTATAGAGATTTAAGAAGGGCTAGAGTTTAGGTTATAGAGTTAGAAATTAGCAGTTCATATTTCTTTCTTTTGCCACCGGTTAAAAACAATTTGTTCAATAAACAGTTATTTACTTAATAAGTTTAAAAATCTGGTGCTTGTACTTTGTTAACCTAATTTAAACAATTAGGTGGGTTGATCAAACTTTTCACATTTGTTGCAGCTCAGGGAGCAGTGGAGCTTGATATTGCAGTGCTATATCCCCAGTGAATAGTGACAATACAAACATATGAAATATTAAACAACTCATTGGAGGAGGAGGCTCCACAAGTATCCCCATCCACAATGATGGGGGAGCCCAGCAATCAGTGCAAAAGATAAGGCTGAAGCATTTGCTACAATCTTCAGCCAGAAGTGCTGAGTGGATGATGCATCTCAGCCGCCTCCAGAGCTCCCCAGCATCACAGAACCCAGTCTTCAGCCAATTTGATTCACTCCACGTTACATCAAAAAACAGCTGAAGGCACTGGATACTGCAAAGGCTACGGGCCCTGACAATATTCCAGCAATAGTACTAAAGGCTTGTGCTCCAGAACTTGCCACACCCCTAGCCAAGCTGTTCCAGTACAGCTACAACACTGGCATCTACCCGGCTATGTGGAAAATTGCCCAGGTATGTCCTGTATACAGAAAAAACAGGACAAATCCAACCAGGCCAATTACCACCCCATCAGTCTACTCTCCATCATCAGTAAAGTAATGGAAGGGGTCATCAACAGTGCTATCTTGCTGAGCAATAACCTGCTCACTGACACCCAGTTTGGGTTCGGCTAGGGCCATTCAGCTCCTGATCTCATTACAGCCTTAGTTCAAACATGGACAAAAGAGCTGAAATCCCGAGGTGAGAGTGACTGCCCTTGACATCAAGGCTACATTTGATAGCATGTGGCATCAAGGAGCCCAAGCAAAACTGGAGTCAATGGGAATCAGTGGGAAAGCTCTCCACTGGCTGGAGTCATACCTAGCACAAAAGATGATGATTGTGGTTGTTGGAGGTCAGTCATCTCAGCTCCAGGACATCACTGCAGGAGTTTCTCAGGGTAGTATCCTCAGCCCAACCGTCTTCAGCTGTTACATCAATGACCTTCAGTGCATCATAAGGTCAGAAGTGGGGATGTTCACTGATGATTGCACAATGTTCAGCACCATTTGCGACTCCTCAGATACTGAAGCAAGTGCAGCAAGACCTGGACAATATCCAGGCTTGGGCTGACAAGTGGCAAGTAACATTCATGCCACACAAGTGCCAGGCAATGACCATCTCCAAAAAGAGAGAATCTAACCATCGCCCCTTGACATTCAATGGCGTTACCATCACTGAGTCCCCCCACTATCAACATCCTGGGGGTTACCATTGACCAGAAACTGAACTGGACTAGTCATATAAATACTGTGGCTACAAGAGCAGGTCAGAGGTTATGAATTGTGCGACGAGTAACTCACCTCCTGACTCCCCAAAGCCTGTCCACCATCTACAAGGCACAAGTCAGGAGTGTGATAGAATATTCCCCACTTGCCTGGATGAGTGCAGCTCCAACAACACTCAAGAAGCTTGACACCATCTAGGGCAAAGCTTGATTGGCACCAGATCCTCAAACGTTCAATCACTCCACCACCGATGCACAGTAGCAACAGTGTGTACCATCTACAAGATGCACTATAGGAATTCACCAAGGATCCTTAGACAGCACCTTCCAAACCCAGGACCACTACCATCTAGAAGGACAAGGGCAGCAGATACATGGGAACACCACCACCTGAAAGTTCTCCTCCAAGTCACTCACCATCCTGACTTGGAAATATATCACTGTTCCTTCACTATCGCTGGGTCAAAATTCTGGCACTCCCTTCCTGACAGCACTGTGGGTGTACCTGCACCACATGGAATACAGTGGTTCAAGAAGGCAGCTCACCATCACCTTCTCAAGGGCAACTAGGGATGGACAATAAATGCTGGCTTAGCCAGCAAAGCCCACATCCAGTGAATGAATAAAAATAATATAAATTAGGAGCAGGTGTAGGCCACTTGGCCCCTCGAGCCTGCTCTGCCATTCAGTAAGACCATGGCTGATCTGAATGTGACCTCAATCCCACATTTCTGCCTACCGCCAATAACCTTTCACCCCCTTGTTAAATCAAGAATCTATCCAGCTCTGCCTTAAAAATGTTCAAAGACTCTGCTTCCGCTGCCTTTTGAAGAAGAGTTCTAAAGACTCAACCCTCAGAAGAAATTTCTCTTCATTTCTTTCTTAAATGAGCGACCCTTTAATTTTAAAGAGTGACCCCTGGTTCTAGATTCTCCCACAAGAGGAAACAGCCTCTCCACATCCACCCTGTCAAGACCCCTCAGGATCTTAAAGGTTTCAATTAAGTCACCTCTTATTCTTCTAAATTCCAGTGGATACAAGCCTAACCTGTCCAACCTTTCCTCATAAGACAATCTGCCCATTCCTAGTATTAGTTTAGTAAACCTTCTCTGAGCTGCTTCTAACGCATTTACATATTTCTTTAAATAAGGAGGCCAGTACTTACACAATACTCCAAATGTGGTCTCATCAATACCCTGTACAACTGAAGCATAACCTCCCTACTTTTGTAATCAATTCCCCTCACAATAAATGATAACAATCTATTAGCTTTCCTAATTATCTGCTGTACCTGCATACTAACCTTTTGCGATTGATGCACGAGGACACCCACGTCCCTCAATCTCAGAGCTCTGCAATCTCTCGCCATTTAGATAATAAGCTTCCTTTTTATTCTTCCCACCAAAATGGACAATTTCACATTTGCCTACATTATACTCTATTTGCCAGATCTTTGCCCACTCATTTAACCTATCTATGTCACTTTGTAACCTCCTTATATCCTCTTCACAATTTACTTTCCTACCTATCTTTGTGTTGTCAACAAATTTAGCAACCATTCCTTCGGTCCCTTCAATAAAGTCATTTACAAATAAATTTCAAAAGTTGAGGCCCCAGCACTGATCCCTGCGGCACACTACTCGTCACATCCTGCCAGCCAGAAATAGATGCATTTATGCCAAATCTTGGCTTCCTGTTAGCTAGTGAATCTTCTATCCATGCCAATATGTTACCCCCTACACCATGAGCTTTTATTTCTGCAATAACCTTTGATGTGGCATTTTATCAAATGCCTTCTGGAAATATATAAATTCAAGTTGTTGTTTAGATAGAACCCATGAAACTATAACCAGCCTGAGTGCTCCTACACCAGTGAATAAAAAAAGAAATCTAAGTCTTATGGAAACTTTTCAGTAATTGGAGTCTCACCCTTCACCAGCAAGCTAATAGCGTACAGCTGTAACAGAATGTAGAGCAAACACAGATGTGCAAAGTTCATGTGGCGCTTACCTGAATGTGTGGCTTCATTTGCTTCCACGTGAGAGAGTGGTTGACACCTTGATTCAGGTAGTTAAGGACTTGCTGCAGCACACGAGGTGCAACATATTGTTTCTGTCGGTGCTGATCTACCAACTTGAGTAGCACCTGGGACAAGGGAATATAACCAATGAAGCATATAATCACTGCACTGCACACCACTCAACTGAACATTGGGCAGGCTAAAGCACAAATGTCTGTTTTCACTTTCACCAGAAACTCAGACTTGGATGCTGCGAGTTTTAGCCTCACTAAATGTATCCTTTCTTTGCAACATTTGAAATCTGAGACTTCACTTCTGTCACATTTTTTTTCTTTACCACCTGCAATTTTGCAGTGTCAAAAAATTGTGTGCATTGTTTTTCCTCACTAGAAAACAAAGTCAATCTTATAGAAATTGGATTCATCAATGGCAGTTAATGCTGACGTTATTACATAGAATTTAGGGCACACAAACAGGCCATTTGTTCCATAAGTTCTATGTCACCTGTTTATGCTCCACATGAGGCTCTTCCTACTCCTTTCATCCTTTTAAAGCAAACTGATTACATAGAAATAGGCAAACACTTAGGTCTGCATCTTGCTCAAAGCCACCAGGCCTCACATTTTGGAAATGGGACAAGAGGAGTAGGGTAGAAATGTGCCAAATTTGGGAGGGTCTGCTCAATGCAATGACATATACAAGTAAAACCTTTAACCATATTTTCAGGGGATAGGGATGAAATAAAATGGGATCCACCAAACTGCACTTGGGTGACATTTCCAACAACCAATTATAAAACTGGAATATGGAAACTTGCACAAATGTTCAACTTGGCATCCCAGCTAGAAAGGTTTACAGTGATGACCTCCGAAGGCAGGCAAGTGGGATAAGGAAAATAAAATCAAATTAATGCACTACTTAAAAATGAACATTCACCCAACAATCATAGATAGCATGCCTTTTCATCTCCTTTGCCTGTTCTCCACAGGCTGCAGCTCAAGGCTCCTGAAAGGAGGGCCCACTGCAAATTAAATGAGCATATGAATCTCTCACAATCATAATTCAAAGCCAAAGGCAATCACAGTGGCCGAAATCCCTTTTTTTTTGATTGCATTGGATAACTGGCTACATTCGACTGCTAAGTTTTAATTGCAATCAAGAATATTTCCTTGAATATTTTACTCCCTTTATGCTTCCAATAAAGTACATTGATTAGCTGCATATTCTAAACAATTACTATAAGTAGATAAGTTTTTCCTGATGCATAATTAAAATATGGCTTGCCCTAATTTCAATTTTTATTCTAATTAAATTAATTACATCAGGAAAATTATATCTGTTTCATTTCATTTGAGTTCTGAAGAGTCATTTTGAACTCAAAACCTTAACTCTGTTTCTCTCTCCACAGATGCTTCCAGACCTGCTGAGTTTTTTCCTGCAATTTGTTTTTATTTCAGCTCCCCAGCATCCACTGTATTTTGCCTTTAATTTAGTCTGTATATCACTTAAGCTTTTGTATCAATGAAGTCTTCTCCAAATTATCCCCTTTCTAGGCTGTGAAGCTTAATCTTCTGTTATCTCCCCTTCTAGCTCATCCTCATTATATTTAGCTGTCAATCACTCAGCAAAAACACACAAGCTCCCCAATGGCCTTGTAAGTAAAGGTAGCACTCACTGCAATAATTGGCTCAATTACTGTACTACAATTCTTACCCGAGTCAGAAGGTTGCGACTTCAGGAACTGAACACAATGTAAACTGACACTCCTATGCAGTAATGAGGGAATGCTAATGTTAAACCGAGATCCCACCTGCTTGTTTCATGGGATTAAAACAAGATCCCTCTGTGCTATTTGAAAAGCAAGGAGTTCTGTGTCCTAGCCAACAATTACCTTCACAAATAATACCATTAAAATCAGATTAACTGATTATTTATCTTGTTACGTGGGGGAGGTTGCTAATGCAGAATGCTGCTCTGTTGCCTACATAACAGCCACTGCGTCCCAAAGGCAGTTCACTGGTTGAAGCACTTTGAGGCATGATGAGGTGCTATATAAATGCAAATATTATTTTGCAGTTTAATGCAGATAATAGCTCAATTACTCAGATGTGGACACAGCACCAATTTTACACAGTTGATAATGAACATCCCAAACGCCTGCTTCAAGATAATCATTGTGCTCTTACCTGCTGAATACCCACAGCATATGTTTTAAAGAAGAATTCTGAAAACTCATTGTACTCTTTTGTTACATTTCCAGGGCTTCCATACCTGCAGAGAAAGTGATATTGTAAAAAGTGTAATCAAGTCCAATGATCAAATTATAGCAAAATAGAATTGAATTTAAATAAGTAGCATTCTAAATGTAAGAACCCTGGACAAAAATTGGTTTATTCTGTAAATCTATTCAATTAGTGGGGTACATTCATAAAGGAGATAGAAGAGGAAATTTAGATTCCAAAGCAGGTTTTTCAATAAGCTGCTGTGGAATTAACTCTGAGGAACTACTGTCAGTCAGCAGAACCTAAACCTTTTACCTTAAGAGCACATGCCAGGCTTTGAGACAATCTCTCTGCTTTATTAAGTTCTTCACATAATCCTCATTAATTCTCAATCAAAACCAGTATTGACCAACATTTTCTGTACTGCTTCCTGTTCCCAAAGAGCAATTTTGGAGTGGCAGGTTTGGTGGGATGCAGTGTGTTTCATTGGGTTATGAATTCCATAACCCTCCATTTTCCTCCATGAAATATTCCTCCACCAGGCACATTTCCCGATCCACAGGCTGTCAGGCCTTTACTCAAGTTACTCTATAATCAAATACTGAAGGAATCATGGCAAACTGGCCCTCTTTCGATCACCATCTCTTGTAGGAATCACTTAGCCTCCGCTCAACAGCTTTCCACAGCAACACTTTTGAGATTGGGAACGTATCACATGGGGAATGCCCCCATTTCATCACCACTGTCTGGCAAATCTTACTGGTGCACAATGCTACAGTATCACTTCCCAAACAGAATTTATTAATGAAGTGCAGTACTCAGTCTCTGAAACGCTAGATATTAACAATCCCAACTTTCTCTGTCAGCAAGATGTAGCTGTGAACCTGCTTTATTATAAAAAAATTCAATTCAGTGTTAATAATATAAAGCATTTAAATTAATATCCCTTTCTCTACTCGGATAGAAATGATAACTACTCCCCAATAATTTTCCTCCAGTGTCTGTCCCTCTCTTTCTATCTGTGAAGGCTTGAGGACAGTTTTCTAAGTTAAAGGCATTGTAGAAACACAAGTTATTTTGAATCTCTGACATCCTTTTTCTCCACCTTGCTAATAACTGATTATATTTTGGGAAAGTTTTCAGTGATGCAGCACCTATTTATTTCTCCCTCAACTACCGACACTAATTGTTAATTGTTGCAGTTATCAGTGTGGGCAATTACAGGCAAAAATGTTAATTAAGTTGTCTAGATGGGTACCCTGATGGTTCAGCAGAATTAGACCGTGTGTAACTGTGGTCTGTGTATCAGGAAGACCCCAAGTTTGAACCTCAACTTATGCTCAGTCAACTGATCTCAGCAGGGGTGAAGATACATGCTCTCAGTAATTTAGGTGAAAATTGGCAAATATCATTTCTGATCACTCTCTAGCGATTCCATGTTTGTGGAAGTTAAGTGAGCAGCCTCTGGTGTGATACCTCCCATGATCATAAAGCTTTCCAGCACTGGTCATTATCATAAACACATGAATAATGCAACTTAGGCTGCACACCTCAGAGGTTGACCGGTCCCAATGGTGGTAGTCCCCAACAAGAAGAGAGTCACCAGAGGAAGGGCAAGGAAAAAAGATTTAGAGAGAAAGCCAGTGAAATATATATAAGTATGGTCCACTACTACAAAATGATGGACCCTGGAGAAGAGAATAGTGAGAAGTGTGGCAGCAATGGCAAAGTCTTTTTCAGGTATGTTAGGATTCAAAGGGCCAACAAGGACCATATCCAGCCATTGAGGGGTTCTGCAGGACAGATCTGGGTGACAGCCCACAACAAAACATAGGCTTTAAATAATTACTTTGAACAATTCTTCACAACTGACGATGCTGCTGGATTACCGTTGCAACAATATACCAATGATGCTAAAATTGAGCATCTTAAAGTGACCATAGTTCTTTCCAGAATTAGAACTCTTCAAGCAGATCAACCTAGGGTGCTCAAAGAAATGGAGGCTGTGTTATACAAGCCACTTGCTCTTGCATATTTAATAGCTCGGGGTCTAGAATTGCTCCAATGAACTCGAAAGAGGCTCACGTAATCCCTATGTTTAAAGTGATCACTATGTCAGATGCAGCAATGTATGGTTTAACTTCAGCGGCAGTCAGATTGTTAGGAAGAATCATTAGAGGTGTACCATACAATCATCTTTAAAGATTGTTCCAGAATAACGTAGCTTTTGAAAAAGGTCCTGTCTCACCAACTTGATCAAAATCCTTGGCAAAATACGAAGTTGGTGAATTTTGGAAGGCCAAATGATCGCGTGTAACTATAATTTCAAAAGCCTTTCATAAAGCGCTACACAAAAGGCTATTGGGTAAGGATAAGGTTATGGGATCAGCAAGCAGCTACTACATCGGATAAAGAACTGGTTGCATACAAATATGCATTGCTGGTCATGATTCTGCTTCATGGCCAGTCACCAGCAGAGTTCCGTGGGTATCAATGTTAAGTCTTTAGCTCTTCATCTTTATCAATGATCTGGATTGTGTTAGAGTTATCGGTGAAGATCTACCAGACACAGTTTAATACAGAAAACTGTAGGCGATTGAAAACAGGAAACTCCAAACATGTATGTGCCATGCTAAGTTGCATGTTCAAGGCTGGTGAAAAGGACCCGAGAGTCCAGTAATTGACGATTCATGATTTGTGTCACAAATGGGGTGTAAGGAAATGTTGCTAAGGCAATTAAATAGAAAAGATAAGTACCAATTTTTTTTGTATGAGGCTTTGATCAGGCCACATCTAAATTAGTCTTGGTCTGCAGACTAGAAAAGGTTCAGAGAAATGCCACTTGGTTGGCACATACTTTAAGGTCCTTTAATCATCATATCAGGCTGAGAACACCAAGATATTTATTCTGGAAAACTGCAGTCTTTGAAGAGATCGTTTATGGTCTTGAGAACAATGGAGGAATTAGACCCTGCATATGTGGGTAGGTTATTTGAGATAGGCAGGTTAAAATGGACAACAGAACAAAAATAAAGATGCCAAGAAGTGCTTCTTTTCAAAGAGTTACCAACCTCTGGAACAAATTGCTAGCACACAGCCTGTGTGGATTTGTTGCAAGCAGTGAAAAGGGAGCTGGATGGGCTACTGCATGCAGCATTGTGTCCCTTGTACTCAAGGACGATGATGTCAACAATAAGGGGAACATCATTTCATGATAGATGGATACATTGATGACTTAAAAATCAATGTGTGCTGGACATTGCCAACTACAAGCCTCATCTAACCAATTTACTGAGGAATTCTCCTGCTGATCCCTCTGACACTGCTGATTCTTTCATCTCTCATATCCTGCCTCTGGAATGGCTCATTCACTCATTCTCTAACTTCTGCGCATGATTGTTAGTCGTCAGTGCCCAGGTTTTCCTCAAGAGTCAACGCCATGTTGCATTGCTTCAAGCGAATCCTTGGTGTGTCTTTTTTTCCTCTGTTATCTGTCTTGCTTTCTTCTGCCAGTTCTCCATAAAGCGCCTTCTGTAAGTAGGGAGCATCTGCACATAGATAACAAATGGGTCAAAGGAGGCCAAACGTCAGTCACTGTATCTCTCGGAACTCGCTGGATTTCCTTGGGGGAGGGATTGGAGAGAAATTTCAGAGTTCTTTTCCTAAATTATCCAAAGTTATTTTGACAGAGATTGTGTGACAGCAGGGATGGAGAATGGTGTTTAACTTACACCATGCTGAGATGGTATGGGCTCGGCTCATCAGCTAGTCCCTTTCTTTAGCATACATGTGAGTGAAACAAAATTACTGGCGTTCTGGTTCCATCTCCTCAAATTAAACCATGACAGCAGGAAAAGGGACACAGGTGCAAAATTAAGAGCTGAAAACTGGAAGCCATGAACATAATAAAACAAACAATTCCTGCAAAAGGACCATTGCTTAGGGCCACAGAGGTAAAAGTCCAGCTGGATGTTGTGACTTCCTGGGATGCACGGGTTTAGATGGGCCAAAAAATATATTTTGAGAGATATGCAATACCTTTCAAAGAGTCTCGTAACCAAGTGCAAAGCCCACTTCTTACATTTCCACCATACCAGTTCAGGCCTGTCATCTTCATCCACCTGCAATGTTTCCTGCAGGTTAAAGGAACAGATTGAAAATATATGCAGTCAATCTCTTTTACGAAATAGCACACAGCATATTGCACCAAGAACCGCAAACCATCAAACCAAAGCACAACAAAAGCAGTTTCACAGTGCTCAATTTCCATACTCACGTAAATTAATAGTTTGCTTCAAGAAGTTAGAACATTTCTCTTTTTTAAAAAAATACAATTAAGTGTTACGCCATCACTACATTTTCAGGATTATAATACAACGCTATTTTGTTACAAGGTTTGTTTTGTGAATGGTATCATTGTGCTCCAGGGAAAAACAATTAAGCCAACATGCTTTATTGATGGAATAACGTAAAGCTCATAATTCATCACCTCAATTTGTTTTCACTAGGTCCAACACAGTGACAGATCCGTTACCATCAATACTTCATCCTAGCGTTTGGAACCAAGATGGGTAAATGTAATTGAAGTCATCCGTGATCAAACTGAATGGTGGAACAAGCTCAAGGAGCTGAATGGTCTACTTCTATTCCTATGTTCCTAGAGTGTTACAGTGTCAAGAACTCAAAACACATTCTGCTGGCACAGGCAAGATTTGACAGGACAAAGAACCTTTAACTGCACTGTTAGGTGTTAAAGCAGACAGAACATGAACATGTCACATGCCTAATATTATACTTTATGCAACTTCCAGCTTTGGGAAGTGAGGAAGATACCCTTTCGGGCTGCTGCATGAAAATTACACATACTTGCTATTACGAGGTTGTACAATACAAATGGAACTCTTTCACACTGAAATCCTGCTTGCCACAGAAATTCACTGCATCAAGAATCAAATAATTAAATGTTACTGAAAAGTAATTTCATGAAACAAGTTTAAGAGTATGTTTGAGTCATGGCATACTGTCAACATGATTCAAAACTACTGCATGTCACACACTGCTTCAAAGATGATCTCATTCAAATCCTGTAGTTGAATTGAACTGAATCTTCTTATTTTTATGTAAATATAAATCAATCGACATATTGTTTCACTGAACCATCCATTCTGTGACTTATGCAGTAATTTGGAACTCTGGAATTGTTTTAACTACCAATACAGTTTAACAAATTCTTATTTTCCCAATTCAAAGATAAAAACAAATTGTGACAGATGTGTGACAATATATATATTTATAAACATATGTTCATCAAGTTGTACTTCTCAATTCACAAAACCATCATCAAGTTTTGATAGACTCAAGAGTTTCAGTAGTGAAGTCTCTTAGGCCCTGTGCCGATGCCAGCTCCACCTCAAGAGCCAACTACTTGAATCCAATTTCCCTGCTCTTTCTCCATAGCATTTATCCTCGAGGATTTACCTAATTTCCTAAATGTCATCTCCTAAGTGTCACGATTGGCAGTGGCCTTAATACTCATTCATGGTAACATATTTCACATATTCATCAGAAACAATGTTCAGTAACCATTTTTGTGACAATTTCTTCTATTTTCCCTTTATATATCCAGTGCTAATCAAATCTATACCTTTGGCTGCAGATTCCATAACCAGCAGAAATAATCTTCAACTACACTTAAGTCTTTCAAACTCTCAAACTTTTGAACAGTCTCGCACTGCCCCCTGCTCTGGAGAATACAGTGCTGGAAGTCTAAGTCTCTTATTATAAAAATATCCTGCTTGCCTCGTTATTATTGTGGTGAATGTACTTTCTTTATAGATTAGTTCATAGGATGTAAGTGTCACTGGCAAGGCCATCATTCATTGCCCATCACTAATTGCCCTTGAGAAGGTGGCAGTGAGGCACCTTCTTGAACCGCTGCAGTCCATGTGGTGTTGGTAGATCCACAGTGCTCTTAGGGAGGGAGTTCCAGGGATTTGATCCAGCGACACAGGATGTTGCATCTGTCCCTTAGTTTCATTATTCTTTCCATAATAGCATGTTTAATTTGAAGTAGTGGTGGTACAGAAAAGGGAAATGAGAGGAGAAATTAAACCTCAAACGACAGTCACCACTCCTAACACTCCTCCCCATGGCTCAGTGCCTCACACTAATGCTCTGTAAAACATTTGAGGTGTTTTGCAAGTTAAAGATGTCATATAGCTATGAGTTGTGGCTGTTGAGAGAGAACATGAATGATAGAGAGAACAAAGGAATCAAAAAAGAAATGAAAAGGATGAGGAGGAATTTGGAAAGAATACAGGGAGACAGGAATATAAGATATTAGGGAAAGAAGGACCACACAGGAAAACAGAGAAGAGAGAAGGAACATGTGTAAAATAAAAAAGACAGTAAAGAACATGAGAAGGATTGAGAGATGGATAGAGAAGAAATATGAGAGTAAGACAGAAGAAAGGATCAGGAAAGGAGGCCAGGAACACAAGAGTAAGCCATTTAGCCCCTCATCCCTGTGCAGACATTCAATGAAATCATGGTCGATCTGCAACCCAATTCATATGCCCACCTTTGACCTAATACCTCTGGTTAACAAAAATCGATCAATCTCAGATTTAAAATTAAGCTGAGCTAAATTCTGAAAGCCTGTGGCACAGAATTCTTGTAACTAATGAAAACATCAGTGAGTTAACTATTTTAAGTGAGGTTCTTTTCCAGTTTATACATTTTCTTTTCTGGCTCTTTAGTTTAAAAGGTTGGCCACTCTGATTTGGATCAACAAGAGCAAAAGTAAGATGGAATAAACAAACATCTTTTTTGACAGTCTACAATGACAGGAACTACGATGCATTACTTAAGAGACTGAAGTTCAAAGCAATCTCAGCTAATCTCACTAGTACAGGAAGTTCCTGTATGACTAAAATGTTTGTGATTTTTGTAACAAATATCATCTCATATTATTCATGGCAAATTAACCTGACAAAAAAAAACCTGTTGATCTGTTTTGCATCAGGAATATGTTAAGAAACAGAGAGATAGACAAATCACGTACACACATGAAAGTGTGAGATGGAGATGGAGAAGGGGAGGGAAGAGAGAGACCTAGGCAGGCACAAAAGTAAGAGAGAAAATGAGAGGAGAAACAAACACACACAGAAAGTAGGCAGACAGACAGGAAGACAGAGAGCAAGAATGGGAGAGACAGATAAGTGCACAATCTCTCTCTCAACCTGCTCAATTAAAGGTGAACACATGCATTGCAAAAAATTCAACTTATTAAAGAACACTTACAGGAGGAACATCTCGGTCAATGATTGTCCTAAATATTTCCATCCATTGAGTCATGGTTTGCTTATTTACCAGTTGCAGTGGTAGTGCGTACTAGCAAAGGGAAGCAAGAGAGACAGCTTGTTGAACAAATCTCCAACAAAAAAGAAAAAAATTGTTAAAAAGTTCTGGTTATAAATGTAGTCCTTTACATTAAATTAGTTCATATTTAATTCGCAGAGTTTCTAGGTTCAGTCACACACACTAAATATTCAAAAATTCTTTAATTTTGGCATTAGGCAGAGTCAATGAACTGTGGGATGATGCAACTTAATGATAATAGAGGGGGAAGACATCCTTAGGAAAATTATTGATGAAGTTTTGACCCTTCTTTATTATCTTTCCTGTGTAAAACCCCAAATAGAGGATAAGTATGTGACCAACATCACAATGAGCAGCTACTGGGAGATGGGAGAACTGATAACTCTTCCATTTTCTCTCTCTACTTTGAGGATTCACGATTTCCATTTCACTTTCCTACCCTCCCCTCCCACTATCATAATAAGATAACAGCAGGTCAATTGGCTACATGAGTCAGTGTGCTCCAAAAAGTATTTTGTTGCGTGAATCTTTTTGAAAATATGTTAAGGTCTTATACAAATGCCAGATTTTTTAATAATACTGATCATGAGACAACAGTGGGCACAAGCCTCCTTTCTAACAACTATTGGCAAAGGATACTCGACCTCCCAACACATCTCACCCCAATACTATTCCATACCTTATCCATTTGCCACATGTGGCTAAGTGCAAATTCAGATGTTGCTAATTACATTTTTGATTAGTAAATAAAATGTTAGTAATAGACACACAATTGTTGGCAGTGTGATCTCAATGCTTCTACACTGCAACAGTGGCTGCAATTCAAAAGTACTTGATTAGTTGTTAAACACAGGTACATCCTGAGGTTATGAAAGGCGCTCTATAATTGCAAGGCTTTCTCATATTTGCACGGCAAATACAAATGAATTTTAACCTTTGTGCATCTGTTGGTAAAATGGTCTGACAAAAAGCAGAGCATGAGTGTGTTTTGGATTGCTGCATGTGCTTTACTTCCTTGATTATTGTTTATTGGTTATCTGTGAAAATAGTATGCAATAGGAGTGAAAACAGATGGGCTTCAGCACACTGGAAATGCTATCAATCTCCCTGCGGGGAGAGGAGAGCCATAATCCTGCTCAGCTCGATCTATTGAAATCATCACTCCAGGCAGCAGACGAAAGCCAGCCCAAATAATAATGAAGGCTCGTCATGGCAAAGGGAAAGATCACGCAATTACATTGTGGAAGGAGTGCAGGGGAAGGTCTGACGCATCTCACTGTGCGAGTCAACTCTCAGTAATCACTCTGAAGAAGTCAAAATACCACTCAAAGCTGCGAGACAAAAACCTAGAAACTGCACTAAGGCCTGCTAAATCTGATTCTAAATTTTGCTGAAGGAGCAAATCTGCAAAGCTTTGCACTGAATGGTGGAAGATGCTTAATTGCTTAAACATGTGAAGTGATTGTCAGTGTACATAAAATCATCTACAGAAAACTTTCCAAAAGTAAAACACTGTGGATGATGGAATACTAAAATAAAAATAGAAAATACTCAGCAGGTCAGGCAACATCTGTGGAGACGGAAACAGGGGTTAACATTTCAGCTCAACAGACTGTCAGAATGGTTCTGATGAAAGGTTATTGGTCTGAAACGTTTTCTCTCTCCACAGATGCATTCTAACCAGAGTATTTCCAATATTTTTTGTTGCACAAAGCATGAATAAGACCACAGTTGGAGTACATTGTGCAATACAGCCAATACAACAGAAGTTGAGACAAAACAGAGGCCATGGAGCAAATTTGCTAAAATTCTGCTTGCCATTAGTTATTTAAAATGGGATGACGCAGAGCAGGTAGAACCGAACTTCAGGTGGTTGAAAGAACTAGAATGAAGAGATAAGCCATACAATATTATACACAAGAAATTGAGGGAAGAACAGAAGAAACCTTGGGTAGGATTTTCCAGCCCCGTCTGCCGCCAGGATTGTCCAGTCCCGCCGAAAGTCAATGGGCTTTTGGCTGGGCCGCCACAACCCACACAGTGGGGACGGAAAATCCCGGCTTTTGTGCTACTGGAATTAGTGATTAGCATGGAGGCCATGCAAACTTTTAAGACCAGGTTAGATAGATGTTTGAAGGAAAAGAGAATAAAGGGATGTGAGAATAGGGCAGGCACATGGGGTTAGCAGTTTACTCAGGTGGAGTATAACTAACAATACAGAAATGGTCTATTTCTATTTTGCAATTTCCATGTAATTTGCAACTTAACTCCTCTGGTCTCAATGTCTTTTTTTTTAAAAGTGTGAAGTTATCTTGTTCTAAAACCATCAGGGTTGAAAAGTAACTATTTTGCAGATTCCTTCTTTGTAAAAAAAATATAAGGGAGTTAAAAATTCAGAGAGGCGACATGGAAATGGGAGGAAAATTCGGTACCTGTATTGGAATGATTGGAAATTGTTTGTAAGTATGACTCACTCCCTCACTGACTTACAGCTGTGGTTGTCAGACTGGCTAAAAAGTCATGTTTTGTTGTACCCGGTTTTGTGTGTTCGACTGGCACATTATATATAAGTATGGTTATATAGCAACTAAATGATGTTCCACGTTTTCAGAGACTCAAAGTAACTGTTCAACTATAAAGCAGAGTTTTATTGGCTCAAGTGAAGCATCCCACAATAAGCATCATAACGCTACTAAATCATAACGTACTGGAAATGCTCCACCCATCAACAGTGTAAGCTTAAATCTGCAGAACCTCATAAGAATATTAAACAGGTGTGGAGGAAGGCAAAATAGGTATGCAGCGACACGTAGGCTTCCTGCAAGTGTGTGGGTGAGGGTGCCCTTGTACTTAAATAATCAGTGCTTGAGCACACACTGAAAGATTACTCAGTTGACAAAGGCACCCGAGGGCCATCAGCATTTGTACATCATGAAAAGTTAGAGCCTTTGAATGCAATTAAAGAAAGGCTTGAACTTATAATGTTTTTCATGGCCTCAAGATACTCCAAAGTGCTTTATAACCAATGAGGTACTTGTCAAGTGTAGTCACACTAATGTAGGAAACGTGGCAATCAATTTACACTCAAGGTCCCACACACAGCAATGTGAATGGCTAAGGGGATAGTGGGTGCAAAAGAGAAGCGAGGCATTGAATAGTAAGAATATGAAATCCTTAATAAGTATATTGACAGGACAGCTAGACCAGCTATTCCACTCAAGCTAATAAAACTCCACTTTAGAGATGAACCAGCAGCTTTGCGAGTCTCCAAAGATGTGGACCACCAGTGCCGTTGCGTCATTTAGCTATATAACAAGATTTATGCATATGTGCAAGTCTAAACATAAAATCAAGTGTAACAGAAACATGGGTTTTGTCTACTTAATCATGCAGAACATTCTTTCAAGTTACGTGAATGTGGTGGATAATCAGACTGTCAGAATAAGCTGGCTGCTTTTCTAAAAATTTATTCGCAAGATGTGGGTGTTACGGGCAAGGCTGGCAGTGGTGGACCTTCTTGAACCGCTGATCGTGGTTTAACGCAACCGAGTAGCTTATCCAGTCACAGTTAGAGCCAATATTGTTGATGTGGGATCCCAGTCTCATAAGTAGGCTAGATCAGGTAGGGGCAGCGTTTACTTCCCTGAAGGACAGTAGCAAAACCAAGGGGGCTTTTAGGACGATCTGACAACTTCACGGTTACTTTTACCAATGCCAGCCTTTTATTTCCAGATAAACCGAATTCAAATTTCAAACTGCCATTGTAAGATTTATTCTCTGGGTTATTCGTCCAGGTCTCTGTCTTATTTGTCCAATAGCATAGCTATCACACCACCATACCCTATGCATCTGCTACTAGAGTTAGCAAATCCATGTATGTTACATCCTCCCAATCGGGTCTACTTGCACAATTCTAAGTCGTAAACATCAAGATTTATAAACTACCCAATCAAATGAGGATGCAGAAGACAGTCCCAGTAATTGAGAAATGTATCCTTCCTGTCCCGGGTGTTGTTCATACCTGAACAAGTGCAAAGAAGATTTTTAAGATCTGCTTCTGAATCAGCACTGACCAATGGGTTGCATCAGGCAGAAGTTGCATGATTTGCTGCTGAATTCGTGGTAAAAATATCTGCATCGCTGCAATCAGAGGATCTCGTTCCTCTGCCTTCTTGAATCTAAAAAAACACATTGGAATTTAGCAATGATTTGAGACTGCACCGGTGCATGTGCACCAGAATTAAGAAGAAACGAGCTTTACCACACAACATCAGCAAAAAAATGTGAATTACAGAGAAAGCAACTCAACAGATAAGAGGCAATATTGAAAGAGTCTCATCTCAGTGACTTATTTTTCTAAAACAGTGAATTTAACTTAGCTTTTGAGTTCTGCAGTTACACTTCACATAGCACATTTAGAAATGTCAAAAGTTAAAGAAAGAGGGAAAATGATAGACCATCATTGTGTGCTAAGGTCAAATGCAGCGCTACAAGGCATGTTTGCAGATTGATCCCAGTCACAGATTTACAAGCACTTGATAATCTTCAAATTTCCCCCACTAACAGCAGTTAAGCCGTAATTCGACTTCAGACTTGTACTTATTTACTGCAATTAGATTTTGTGATCTTAAAACGACAGCTGATACAACGCCAAATTCATAATAGAATAATGCATTGTGCATTCTATGGTATTTAAATCCCTGTTGTTTAAAAAGTTGGAGAATCTAACTTACTGTCAGCAGTGTCAAAGGAAATTGATGAGTAATATGTTAAGCATGGTGAATGCAACTTGCTGCCATGCTTCTGAATACCCATCCCAGTCTCAAGATTTCAGCTTTATTTACTTGCATTTATTTTGCAAAATATTAACAAATCCCAATTCAAAAGCACATAATCAAAAAAAGAGCAAAATAACCACTGAACATTCCATAAAACCAAACCGAAACTGACCACTTGTTATTCTATGGCCAGGATTTTCCGGTTGGCAAATGGGGGGGGCGGGGTGCTTGCCGACATGTAAAATGACGTGCGGTGATGTCAGGCGGAACTCTCGACATCACCCCGCCCCATTTAAATTTTCAGGTAGGTGGGGGCTCAGCAAAATTAGCTGTGCGCCCGCCGACCTGTCAATGGCCAATTTAGGCCATTGACAGAGTCATTAAACTAATTAATTGTCCTGATGTCCAACCTTAAGGTTGGCGGGCAGGACAGGAGCCCTGGCGGGCATGAGAAAAAGGGTGAAACCTCATCCATGGGGTTTCATGTAGGTTTTAAAAAATTTAATTAAAGTGCATTCAAAAGTCATGGACATGTCACATGAGGGAACATGTCAGGGAATTTTTTTCTCTCTCCATTTTTAATATTTTTTAATGTACAGCCGATCTCCCTGAGGCAGCACTTTGCGCTCTTTCATGTGCATGCGCGAAAGAGCGCACTCTTGGCTCAGGGAATCACCCACACCACCTGCACAGGGGGCGCATAGCGATTCCGTGCGGACGGCCCACCACGCCCCCACATGCCCGCTCTTCAACTTCCCCCCCAATGAGGGGAAAATTCTGCCCTACAGCTGTGCAACCTCCATCACCAGAGTCCCCACATGGCTGACTCTTTGAATTTACCTTACAGCCACTATCTCTGTCAACACCCTATATCTTTCAATGTGTCTTTCAATGCTTTTTCCTCCTATGTCTCCCTGTGAGCAATGTCATGGGAGGTCCATTTGCTGTTCTCAATTATTTCTGGGAAAAAACAACAATCCTATCTCTGAGGCTCACTGCTGACATAAAATCAGGATCGAACAAAACAAGTACTTTATTGAAATAAAAACAGAAAATGCTGGAAATACTCAACAGCATTTGCGAAGAGAGAAACAAGAGTTAATGTCTCAGGTTTGTGACCTGTCATCAGAAATCACATATCAGGAGCATTAGCATGGAATGTTGCATTGCCTGTGCAGATGCAATGGAGAAACTAGGAGAAAGAGTGCTTACAGGGAGCAGGGTGTGTGCAAGTGTAGTCATGGTAGCTGTGAAAGTTAGTAGGCTTATAAAAATATTGGTTGACAGCCTATCCCAAAAACAGAGATAGAGACATCAAGGAAGGGAAGAGTAAGAGATAGAGAAGACAAGAGAAGGGTGGAAATTGGAAGCAAAGTTGATGATGTTTCCATTCAGGGTCAGAACAGGAATCAACACGGATAGTGTCATTAATGTACCAGAAGTGTACCAATTGCAGCAGTGTGTACCAACTACAAGATGCACTGCAGGAATTCACCAAGACTCCTTAGACAGCACCTTCCAAACCCATGACCACTACTGTCTAGAAGGACAAGGGCAGCAGATGGATGGGAACACCACCACCTGGAAGTTCCCCTCCAAGTCTCTCACCATCCTGACTTGGAAATATATCGCCGTTCCTTCACTGACACTGGGTCAAAATCCTGGAACTCCCTCCCTAACAGCACTGTGGGTGTGCCTACACCACGTGGGCTGCAGTGGTTCAAGAGGGAAGCTCACCACCACCTTCTCAAGGGCAACTAGGGATAGGCAATAAATGCTGGCCCAGCCAGCGAAGCCCAAATCCCGTGAATGAATAAAAAAAAGAAAAAAGGTGAGGGAAAGGCTTGAGTAGCACTGGAACAAAGAATGTTCCACATTACCCACAAAAAAGGCAGGTATAGCTAAGACTCATGCTGCTACCATAGCAACACCTTTATTTTGAGGAAGGACTGGAGTTGGAAGTGGAAATTGTGCAATGTGAGAACAAGTTCAGCCAGGCATAGGACTGGTTGGGCCTTCGTTCAAGGAAGAAGCAGAGAGTTCTCAGACCATTCTGGTGGGGGATGGAGGTGTGGAAGGACCAAACGTAGAACATTTTCATGAAAGGTCACAGACCTGAAACACAAACTCTGTTTATCTCTCCACACGTGCTTCCAGACCTTGAGTATTTCCAGCATTTTGGTTTTATTTCAGATGACCAGCATGTGCAGTTTTGTGCTTTTATACAAGTACTTCATTGTATTACTCTAAGAACCACTGTCGGTATTTTAAAATCAGCTTTCCTCATTGCACATCACTATTTGGTTTTTAAAAACTATGATATTTGGTATAATATTCTGCTACAAATCAGCCTCTCTTATGCAAGAAATTGACTCTTATCTGTAATCCAGACATCAACGTGCTCTTTCTAAACGTGCATCTGCAATAGGATCCCACTACAGACTTCAGCAACAGTTACAATGATTGTTCAATCAGGCCTATCTTCATCATATTTAATTGACTTAAAAACTGATTAGTCAACACACTAGCAAAAGCATACACATTGTAGATACTTACTCATAAGTCCTGACCAACTGGTACAGACACATTAGGCTGCCGAGCCAGCTTGCATTATTTGGCGATTGCAGGAAAAAGCCAATTTTGTCCACCACTGCCGTCCATCGTCCTGGGAAATCGTACTTAATGATAGCACGAAGACACACAGCCAACTGAGACCTTTAAACATGACATTAGCATGTAGATAGTCATATGTCCATGAAATAGAAACTTTATAACTGTTTCACTAGATACTTGGCATGCTCAGCGAAACACTGTACAATAACCAAATGAGAAATGAACCAAAAAGCCATGTAATGAAAGACAGGGAATCTCAACCCCTTGTGAAAATGCTTCATTCTGATTTTGTGTTCACTAAGAGGACATGAGAGCTGTGCAAGAAAACACTCTTTATTCTTAGTGCTTCATGAAAAATGGGGGCAGTGGGAAGGTTAGGAAATCAGAAGAGGTTCACTGCAGCCACTCTTTCACCCAGTAAGTTGCTGGCTCAGAGTGGTACTGGAGGTGCCTCAGTAACAGGTTGTACTCCCATACTATCAGCTATTGTGCTGCATGGGGACATTCCATTGCCTTTCAAAAGGAAAGCAATCCAAATTGGATATACAAATGTAGGCAGCCGCTCTGCTCAATAACTGGCAAAGAAAAAGCACAGTTCCTTTCCCTCAAAACATTTAACTGACTCATGAATAACAGAAAGATCTTCACCTGCATACCCAAACCAGGTGCCTACAGCAGGTGGCGATTGCTTTCTATGAAGCGATTCTTCTCAAGATGATTCCCTATCATCTCTCTCACCAGTTTGTTATTGTCAGGGGTTTTCTTTAAGTAATGCTGTAGATATATCCTTTCATACCATACATTTCTATATAGCTTCCATATACCCCTTTGGTTGTTGCGGTAGATGGGAGGAGAGTGCTCATTTTTTTCAAGTGATGTACAATAAAACTTTCAATATTTCTTTAAGATACCATTGCAGGGAGGCACTGCATCCATTTTAAAATGTCTTACACCAAGTACAAGAGCCCAGTAGAACATCTGAACCAGAACTCCCATCATCCTTGGCTCACAAGTATGTAAATAATGGTTTCAATTCTTTCCTGGTGATGCTAATTATATTTCAGAAGATACTCAACAGGCTATGAGAAGACTCAGCCTTACAACTAGGAACAGGAGGTGACCATTTACCCTCAAGTCTGTTGCACCATTCAATGAGATTGTGGCTGACTTACGACCTTACTCCATACATTCACTTTTGCCCCATATCTCTTAATATCTTGAATTAACAAAAATCCATCAATGTCAGTTTAAAACAAGCGAAGAGGGCACTCGGTAGAACACATACCTCCGCCACGCTGTTTTAACTTAACGTTATTACAATTACACAGCTCTTTCTTGAGGCTGTTCCCTGCCTGGTTGATGCTCTGCAACTACAAAGCTGAAAAAAGATTTTTTTTTAAATGAAGAACTTCCATCTCCTGAGGTGGCTTCAGGCCCATCCACACCCAATAACCTGCTCTGAAAACTCTGCTCACATTTTGACAGCTGTGACAAATCCCACCACAGCAGTTGAGCCAAATTAGAACATTCCAAATAAATCAACAACATTCTAAATAAAACGACCCACAACATTCTAAAAAAAAGTAATTCACCCTATCTTCCAAAGTTAACGGATATTTTTAAAATGTGCAGGATCTGGATCTGCTTCTTTGCCAAAAACTAATTGGGTTATGACCCAAGGAAGAACTGTGCACCAAATTTTGTTGAAATCCATCCATTAGTTTGAGATGTATTATTTACAAAAAGACTAACAAACAGAGGTCTAAATCTTGGTGGAGGTAATTAACAATTGTTCTAACATGAACTGCCTTTTATGGAAAAGGGCTCCAAATTTCTAACAACCTTTGTGTAAAGAAGTGCTTCTTAATTTCACTTCTCTGACTTTAATTTTTAGACTATGCTCCCTAGTCCTAGACTCTCGAACCAGCAGAAATAGTTCAGACTACCTAGTTTAGCATGCATCACTGGCCTATTAATGAACCACATAATCCAAACACCTCAATTAGATAACTCCTCTACCTCAAAAGGAATACAAGCCAAGAATACGCAACCTGCCCTTGTAATTTAACTCTCCATTACTCTGATGAATGTGCACTGAGCCCCTTCCAAGGCCAACATATCTTTCTGGAAGTTGCTTCCAAATCTGAATGCAGTAACCAAGGCTCTGAACAACTGAAATATCACTTCTTTCCCCTTGCATTCCAACTTCTTTGAGAAAAAAGCTAACATTCCATTAGCCTTTATGATTATTTTTGTACCTATGCACTTGCTTATAGCGATTTGTGCATATGGGACACCTAAATCCCTTCGTTCCTCCATAGTCCCTAGTCTCTTGTTGGAGTTTAACGTGGGGAAATGTGAGGTCATCCACTTTATACTTGAGAAAAACAAATTATATATAATTTCTCACTCATGGAGGGACTAGGAAAATATATGCTTCTATTTTTAAAATAAGCAAATTGAACTCTCTCCAAAAGGCACCAATATAAAAAAGAGGCTAAAAGAAAGTATGATAATCCACTGACATGGACTACTGTGACATCTTTACTTTGCATTATTACATGCAGGTTAATTATAGAATTATTTAAGGGAGGTCAGGCAGCTTTTGTGGACAGAGAAACAGGGTTAATGTTTCAGGTTGATGGCCATTCGTCAGAACTCCATTTCTCTCTCTTCAAATGCTGCCTGATCTGCTGAGTATTTCCAGCGTTTTATTATTTTTCCAATTTTTAGATTTAACTGCTGTTCTTTAAATGTACCTTGTTGTAAAAATAAAGCAGCATAATGATACATATCTGGTCTCATCTCATCAGATGTTTGCTTGGTCTGCCTCCCGAGTGATTGAAGAAACACACGTCCAAAAAACATGTATGCATGCTCAGGTCACAGGGGGTACATTACAACACTAGCATACAAGCAGATATAGGACATGAGTCAACTCTCACAAAAGAAGCACATTCAGAACTGAAGTAACTGAACCCACTGCATCACAGAAGGTAACTACAACTAACTAAATCTTAGCACCTGCAAAATAATTTCTCAAAAGGTAAGACTGCATTTTAAATGTTTTTGCAGATTTAAAAATCCAGCACTTTTGATATACTGGCTATGATTTTGACCTAGCCATAGAGGTAACATGCAGTTGCATAATAAGCTATTGGCATTAATCAGAAAGACTACATCCACAAGGGACCAGGGTAGCTGTTCATATTCCAAGATGCATCCTTCAAAGAAAGATTTACAAAGAAGGCCATCAAAGGAACAACAGAATGGTTTACCCCTTTATGGATTGGTTCAAAACTCCCATGCTATTTTGACTGACTTCAACATCTCGTTATTACTGCTTGCTTTTTAAAATGTTTGTGCATAAACCAGTGTGACAGTTTAGTCTGGTACATAAAGGTTCTGGTACGACTGATGTTAATTGGCTTCAGCAGTAATGTAGGCATGTCATAGATATCCAGAGACAAAAAGTATCACAAGAAACTAAAACCATAACAATTGCCATATTTTCTCAAAGTTAAAATTACAACATGGAAAAGAGCCATCCAGCCCAACTAGTCCATGTTGGTTTTTGCCCTTCACATGACTATGAATCATAATTCTGGTTCCCATATTCCTTAATCCCTTTCCTCAAACCACCTATCTGTCCTATTCTTAACAACTTGACAGGGGCTCTGGTTCTGCACTGTAGCAATTCTGTGATTCTGATTCATTCACTAATTCTGACAGAGGGAGTTGTGAGGCTGTGGAATGCATTGTCCAAGTTTCTCTTGGACCCTGTCCTAAATATCTTACATTTAATCTTATACTTATATCCTCTCATTCTAGACCTCTCAATCACAGTAAACAGCTTGATGCTATCTACTCTGTTCCATCTTTTCCTAATTTTAAACTATCAAATCACTCCATAATATCCTGTTCTAATAAAAACAGTCCTAATTTTTCAAATGGTTCTTCCTATTTCTTCATACCAGGTAACATCATCATATGTTCTGCATTCTTTCCATCTCAGATAGAAGAAAATGTGTATAATTTGCATAACTGCAGACCTGGGGCAAGATTTAATTGAGGTATATAAAATAATGAAGGAACTGGTTTGGAAATTGGCTGATCTGTTACAGACAGTGAATAGAGATATTAGTGGTGTCCCAAAAGGATCTGTATTGGGGCACCAACTATTCACTGTATTTATTAACAACATAGATGATAGGATTAAAAAGCCACACATCTAATTTTGTTGATGACGCAAAGACAGCATTGTAAGCTGTGTAATATTCCACACTTGCATCTACAATATGACATTAATGGATTAAGTGAATAGGAAAAACTATGAATTTCAATGTAGGCAAACGGTGGGGTCATCTGCTTTGAATTTCAGCGATTGCTGTCTTTGACTAGACTTTACCTGATTAAGTCAGGAGATTGAATGATCCCCTCTACAATGTTGTCTCGGATTTGTTGACGATCATTTTCATGTATGTTGAAAGGCAACATAGCTTCCCCAGGAGGTGCTTCACGATCCGGCCAGTACTGAGTCACCATGTTCTTCATGTAGATAGCCGCTACACATTAATTAGATAGAAAAATAGGAAGTTCAATTTGAAGGTTGGATACAGCTACAAAATTTTTTTCAGTGCCTTTTATTTCAAGTAAATGGAGGTTACAAACAAACAGATAGCTCAGCATTTTTATACAACTGTGTAATTTCAGTGTTTCCAAGCAGCTTTACATCTTGCCCACTAACGCTGAAGTAATAACTAAAAGAATTTTGTTTGATCAATATTTCACAGATTTTCTCATTGTTTTTTTCCACTCTCTCCTGAACACATTGACTATGTATAAGGGCATATAGTTGCAAGGTCACCAGCGGCCTTATAGTATCTCACTCATGGTTGATACGAAAGCATACAAATTTTAAAAAGGTAAATTCAATCCTTGGTTTCTTTCGAATTAACTGATCTCAGCTGGGCCTTAGTGTCTCTGAACAGGTGGCATCGGTGGGGAATAAGTAAGGATTTCTGCTCATGATCATTTCATACAGAGGGTTATTTGCCACAATCGGCTACTGAGTCAGAGACTGTAATATTATTTGACAAGCATTTGAAAAAATATAAAAGGATGCAAGGAAATGGCATTACAGAAAATAGCTCCAGTTCAACAACATTGTGCAGACATGAATGTCACCAAATGGTAGCATTCTTCTGGGTTGCGATTTCCCAGATTCTACTCCCAATCAGAGCATTTCTGATCTCAGCTGTAGTGTGGGGAGGTGCACAGTGCAGTCCAGGCTGTACCACACAGTAAAGGGAGGGCAGGAAACAAGCAGAGGACCAATAGCCTTCAACTCCTCTCCGCCTTCACAGTTCCATGGGTCCCTGCCTTCCCCCAGCATTGTACAGACAGCACTGCCTATGCTCAGAGCCAGGGAAAAACAGAAGACGTCCAAAAGGGTGGTAAAGATAATGAATCAAGATAATGATTCAGTCTCATAGTCAAACTACTTCTCAGCAGTAATACAAAAACCAGCAGATTTAGCATAATTCCAATCACTGTCAAATGTGCTGCAGCTCTGTGAGGCAAAAGCACAGCTGTTTCACCTTCAGGAATTGAGTTCAAATTCAAATTTGACTGAGGGGATCAGTTAAATATTGTTGTTGACCAAAAGGGTCCTATCAAAATGAGGTTTGGTGTTGAGAACTATGGTGATTAGATGCTCAAGTCCAAATAATGTAACTGCCCATAAAATGCTGGGAAACTGATAATGTCACATGGAAAGAAATTAATGGTGGTTGATAAGAAAAATTGAGCCAGTAACAAATGGTTTTCTGAAGTTAGAGATAAAGCTCATCAGTATGGGAAGAGCACAAGGAACTTCATTTTAAGTGTTGCTGTGCTATTCCACACCCCAAGCGGGCTCAGTGTTAATACTGAGTACCAAAAGGAAAACAAATTAAATTGCCAGTACTGAACTTCCCTGAGTTTGATGACAAAAAAAAGCTCAAAACATCTTGGAAGAGGATAACCTAAACTCACCAGCTTGTCTTACTGGAAATTCGACCTGATCAGACACGATGATCTGAAGCAATGTCGGAGCAAAGTTTATGATCTTGTAAGACTGCAAAAAAAAAAGACATTCTGTTCAAGAGCAAATGCAAAACCAAATTTAATACACACAGTATTTGCAAACCGAAGTCTATGGGTCAAAGCTCAGCACAGTTCATGCTGTTCTGACAGGCCAGACCACATTAACTCATCACAGAGTCTGATGAGGAATTATTTTAGTTTGCCTGCTTCCAATCTATGAAAACTTTGACTAGGCGACATCTAAATGTAATCTTAGGTACTCCAAATACCATGTATATTTAAGAAACTCAATTCAAAAGCAAGAAAGAAATAGTCTGCTGTCCTCACTTTAGTCACATTGACGTCCATTCTTTGCAAATCCCTGCAACTTCCACATCAGATCTAGGCTCAACAGCTTTGAGATATCCTATGGTTGCAAAAGCCACTATATAAATGCAAGTCCCTACATTACTTTTCTATCTGATCACAATTTTGACAGCAGGCTAGCCCTAGTCTCTAATTTATCCCTTTTTATGTCCCAATCACAGTCTCAGCCTTTCCTCATATTTCCAATTATTTTTGCGCTGAACACACCTCTGCTGGCACTCACTTTTGCAGGTTGAGAAGTAATTCTTGACTAAATTTATCCTGGTTCAAATCTACATTGTTGTGGGAGGGTAGGGAAGATAGGAAGGGGGCCAAAAAAGGAATACAATGGAGGAATGACAAAAAAGAGACTGCAGGCAAAATAGTGAGAGAAATAAACAAGCAGGAGTGGAACAAAGGTTAGCAGAGCGACCAACAATAGCAGTCCACATTTTAGCCTCACCAATAAACATTTTCAAGGCATTAATTATCTGAGTTTACTTGCCATTGCAAAGTTTTCTGGTTTCGCAGTTATTACATACTTGCAGAAGAACAGAAATTTAATGCTTCTTTTCCACTGATACAACCAAATTGCCAATGTTTTATGCCCCAATAACATTGCAGATACTTGGTTCAGCTGACAGCATCCTTGCCTCTGAGTAAGGAGGTCATATGCTCACATCCCGCTATAATAAATTGAGCACATTAACCATGCTGTTGCTCCAGTTCAGTAAAAACGGTGCACCACATTGTTGGAGGTGCCATCTTTCAGTTGAAACTTGTCTCCATCTCCCTATTCTAATGATTCAAGTCTGTGTAATACATCGACACAGTGAAAGACTCTCTTTGGCCTATCCAAAACTTGGTCTTACAGTGCAGAGCTGTCCTTGACCAAGTGTTGCAGACTGGCACATTTCGAGATCTAGGACTTCGTGTTGCAGGATGTACCAAAGCTTGGGGCAGCCGACACAAAGGCTCAATAGGGAATGGCCGCTGACCAACACCCTCCCGCCATAATAGACTAAGGAACTGGACCAACATAAAATCTATCGAGCTGTATGTAGCACAGAATGTTTTGATTTGAAATAGAAATGTATATTGTACATAACATGTAATTGTAGGTGCAGTGAGGCATCTCAGAGGGTCACATACTCTAAAGAAAGCAAACTGTATTATACAGTATGTAATGTCAAATTTGAATTAGGTAATGCATCTTTGCAAAGTTTATAAGGAATAATTTTTTGGAAAAAAAGTAATATATTCAAAGAAGGGCAGGAGTTATCACAATATTCCTCACGCAATTATCAAACACATTCAACATGCGGCATCTTGTTACATGCAAATTGCTGTTGAATTTGCCTGCATAACAAAAGACAAGATACAGTACTGTTTAAATGAAACTTGTTATTTCTTTAACTAAGGTTGTATCGCACAAGCAGATAGAAAAATATTTTTGATTCAATGCTTTGAAAGTTGGGCTTCACAAGAGTGGTTGACGAGGTCCTGATTGATAAAGCTTTTAATTTAAAATTCCTGTCCTTATCTTTAAATTCCTTCATAGCCTTGCCGCTTCCCTGCAGCCCTGTTATCTCCCCCAACACACCATTTCTCTGATGCAGATCCTTGTGCATCCCTTTCCCTTCAACTTATCCTAGGAGACATGCCATCAGTACCTTGGACCCACTCTCTGCAATTCCTTCTCTTGGTTTCTGCAAACTTACTTCTATTGTACAGTTCCCATCCCCCCTAAAACCCTGCTCTTAGACGATACTTTGATCACCACTTCTTTGCAGTCTTTATATGGCTCAGTGCCTGTTTTCATTACAGCTCTGTAAAGCATCACGGTGCAATCTTCCAAATCCACTACCAAAACTATAGTATAAATGAAAGTTGATTGCGAGAACACACTCAGAGGCTAGAGCTTCCGCTTTGGCCACAATCAGGAAATTGGACACAAATTTGTTTTGAAATTGCACAAGTTAGGTACAGTTCAAATTTCTGCTAATATTCATTTGCGGAATCACAAATATAATACCTTTCATGCAATAGTGCAACCAGTCAGCCTAATGGAACATGATGTATTATCTTTGCATTTTAAAATATTGAGTGATACATTTAAAAAGAGGTAACCTGGTACAATTTTATTAATATAGTTGAAAATGCATTTATTACAAAAAATAAGTATTTTAATGTGTCTAGTACTGCACCTTTGAGTAACCTGATTTTAAAATGACTGAAAATGACTTCTAACTACATGCTACCATTTATTCGTTTCATTTGGTATACTTTGTTTATTAATAAATTAAACATTTTTCAGGATATAAAAACTTTTAAAACATGTCGAATTGTGCCTGTGCACTAAAGAAAATAAGCTGAATGTGACAAGCCTTCGCCAATGGCCATAGTCAGCATATGTGCACTGTTCTCACTACTTCGAGGTGGGCCCAGCCTCAAGTGAAGTGATTTATAAACCAGCATTAAAAATTGTGGAAGGTTGATTTACACTTGATATAACTTGCATTTAAGTTTCTACAATCTTGTGCGATCGTTCGGCCAGTTTCATTCAATTACACTGATAAAACTAGTGCACAATCTCCCACAGCGGGGCTAGCAAAGAAAGAAAAAGCAAAGCCCAGGGAGTGGAAAGGGAGTCACACACTTTTACCCACAAGTGCTGCTTGCACCATGCAGGCATCCTACCCTCACAAAAGACAATGTGATGGAATGCCAGCAAAATAGCAAATTTATGAACCCAGTTGAGTCACTGGAGCGAAGCTGTTTCAGAGGGAAGAGAGTAAACCATTTCAGGTATGACAATCTAGAATAAAAACAAGAAAGCCAACCCTAGCTACTCTCTCTCAGCTTCTGACAGTCAACTGAAAAGTGCAATTCAGTTAAGCCTGGGAGCAGGCTGCCTACCAAGACACAAGTAAAATAAGAACATAAGATACAAAAACCTCTGAGCAAAGAATAGGGGGGTAAAAAAAAGAGATTATGAAAATATATGAGAAAGCAAATTAAATGATTAAGGTATCGGGACTGTAGGTGAGTGAACAATCAGTTGAAATTGAAGTTGTATAGTTTTGCCAGAAACAGATACATATCTAATATCTCTTTCTTGGTCAATGTTTTATGAGTTGAAAATGCAACACCGACCATGTTCTGAACAGAATTATTTTGTCTTTAAATCAGGGAACGTGAGTTAAATGGGGCAGGAGTTCTGTCTAAACCACTTTCAAAAAAATTCAATTTTTTTGCTTCTTGCTGTCTTACTGAGTTCATGCCCTTTATTTGCAAACTAATTGCACCAGTAATTGAGTCAGCTCTTTGAAGTGTTTACAAGCTTGAATTGGTATCAAACTACTTGCTTTTTTGAGCAAACCGTTTGTGCAAATTGGGCTTCAAAAATATACAAAAATCAAAGACCAAAGACTCTGAAAAGGGTGGAGATTTTTGAATATTTTGATTACAACTTACAGTTTAAAGTAATCTGCATTTTTAATTATTTATCCAATATTCCATAAAATTATATAAATAAATTGAACTATACATTTTAGTCCAGTGATAAATTTGCAACTGCCTGAATTGCAGCACACATTGACTTATTTCAGAAGTGGAATGTATAACTGTCCAAAGCTGACCCACAATTATTTGACAACTGTTAAACATACGTTTTCTTACTGAACATCTAAAATTAGATCAGAATTCAAAAGCTTATAAACATCACAACAATTTCAAGGTAAAGTCTCCAGCTCTGAGTCGTATAGACAGGAAGGCACCAGATTTGATCCCAGTCTGTGGTGAATAAGTTAGCTCAGCAAAGACAGCTGTTACAAGTGGTCTCAGCACCCTTTGGTTGGGGACAGGGTAAGTAAAATAGAGAAAGATTTGTGTTTATATAGCACCATACATGACCTCAGTCAGTTCCAAAGCTTCACACAGTCAATGAAATAATTTTGAACTGTCGTCACTGTTGTAATGTAGGGAAGCGTGAACGTCAATTTGCATGTAGCAAGTTCGAACAAACTGCAACATGACAATGGCCAAATAATCTATTTTAGTGATGACGGTTGAGAGATAAATATTGGCCAGGACACTAGGGAGAACTCTTCTGCTCTTCTTTGAAATAGTGCTATGGGATCTTCCTCTGAGGGTCCACTTGTGAAGGCAGAGAGCACCTCAGATTAAGGTTATTTCCAAAAACCAGTACAGTCTCAGTACTGCACTGGAATGTAAACCTAGATTTTGTAAGTCATACTTGCCACTCTTGATTGGTATTCAGCAGCCATTGAAACAAGCAATATCTGGTTTTACTAGAACCCCTCCACCATATTTCCTGTCAATTGTTAACACTTTAGACATGAATGGTGGCCTGAGGGACAGGAATGGGATCATCACCCATGGTATAATAACCTACTGAAGACATCAATACAGTACCTTCAAGAGGACAGGATAAGGATCAAGTTGCAAGAAAAAATTGGAAAATCATGATGAGTAGTTATATAGAATGTAAACAAACATGTCACATACATTTCTAAAATCACTGGTGGTTTTTAGAAAGGGACTTTGTTACTAATTTGGGAAAAAACTATTTGTTGGCAAGCTCTATAGATTCAACTGCTACATTTCAAAAGCTCTTTTCTCCATGCTCTATTTCCCGTTTCCTCCACATTTTGCTGTTTAGTCTCTAATAAGGAAACTCAGAGGTGAGAAAAACAACTCAGCCCATCCAAGATCATCTCTTTAGGACATCACCTCTCCAACACTTTTGAATAACCCCAATGTTGATAGTATTATTACTTTGCTTCATAGATGACTCCAAACATTTAGCACTCTGAGTAAATAAAACTTTTTTCAATTATTTGTTCTAATGTTACTTTTAACTAATTTATGTCCTCTCATTTTAACTAGCTTTCCAATAGCTATGCCAAGTGAGAGATCAGAACAAAGCAACAATCACTTTGCTGTCTTCCATATTACTTGGCTTCTTTAGTTGCCTTAGTCTCATATCTCTCTTTTCTTGGCTATCTCATATTCCTTTCAGTCTGCCAACCAATTTTTGAGTCATCTGAATAGCTCTCAACCCGAAAATACTTTTCTCCCCAATTGTCATGTTGTGTGTTTTTTCACATTTCTCAAGGAATGCACCTTTTTCAACAAATGAAATTGTAATGCCAATGTCAAACACTGAAAGAGTCATCTGATATCTATCCAAACTGACTATCAATATAAAACAAGAAATGGTGAGAATGAACTACCATCTCTGCATAAAAATTGCTCAATTTTCGATCCTTTAAGGTTTACGATTGCCCGGTCCCACCTCATTTTCTCCTCCTCCATTTTCTTTAGTTCTTTGACCAAAGGCAAGTCCGACCCACAGCACTACAACCTCCACCACTGGTAGAGCAAGAAGGTTGGTCCCGAATCCACCCGTGCCAGAAAGGCAACATACACATTTACATGCATGTTGTAGCCTGGAGCAATGAATAGCGATGGCAGAGGCTCCAAGTTTCCTTCCATCACATGCTTGACCAGGAATCTCTCCCACTGCCACTGGTGTATGTTGGAAGGATTTGCGGATTGATGCTCAGCCTGTTTGGCCACGTTCTGAATGCACCTTCCTTGGTCATCCTGGAGCTTCTGGCTCAGCGGCAGGAATGCTACCCACTGCGCCATTAGGCCTCCCTCATTTCCTACCAGCTGCAATACTTTCCTGAAGACAGTTGCTCATGCTGAGGTACAGTTCCTCTGGCATCAACCACCCTCTGGTATGTTGTCCAAATGGCCATTCTTCAAATATCAATCTGGGTAATGAATACTGGTAAATTATGTAACTATGGTGGCAACAGAGCAAAGATTATGACCTCCACCAAAAATACGTTTCAATAGGAATCAAAAGACAGCAACCAGGAATGAGAGCTCTTCCCTAGCCCAGCGTGCAATGTTTCTCTCATTAGTTAAATATTTTACATCAGGCCACAAGTACAGATATTATCTAAACTATTAACTTAGCTAAGCACGAAAGCTTAAGTTTTTCACGGTTACTAAAGTAGTCCTGTGAAAGTTGAAGGTAACAAAGTTGTTTCAGAATAAATATTTTCAATATAAATTCATCAGAAACAGAAACTCGGTCTAGACAGTCCTTCCATGGTGACTTTGGATGTCCACTCTACACAGGAGCAGTTAGCAAGGTCACTGGTAATAATATAACTCCATGTTCTGCTCCAGCTGGATGCTAATTAGGAAAATTCTGTGCTGTTTAAAGGACCAGCTAGGATTTTTTGGATTACACATGACAAAATACCCTGCAATTCAGCATATGCTATGAGCTGATATGGATTAATGGATAGATCTCATGGTTGCACTGCTTGAGATGGCAGGGTAACTAAATAGTGTCCCTCCTCAGATGCTGTACTTGTTATCACTGTTACAGTGCCACAATCTAGCTAGAGGAAATATATTTCCCTGGGAATAGAACCAACTCCAGGATTAATTTCAGTAACTCAGGAACAAACAAAAGCTGACAGCACCTCACGCGTCTGTTCAAATGCACCTAATAAGAAGAAAGCTGAGAAAGGGGCAACATCACTCATGGCTCCACCAAAAAAGATGCCCTATGATACTTCCCCATTGCACATTTGCCATTCGTAGCACTTAAATCAAGCCTTTTTTAAAAAAAATACCAAGCTTATTTCAGCTAGGGAAGTGGTAGCAGACATAACATTGAGTCTTAGCACTTTTGGTTTAGGCCTCCACTCCAGACCATTACCGTGTGACCCCTGAAATTTTTATCAGCAGAGATACTGGGTGAGGATAGGGACTGTTCCATGACTCAGCAAGTGCAACTTTGTTCTTAAGAGATTTTAAAAATACAAAACTTTATTTTGTTTTTTCTGTGACATTTCCTTTGTCTTGTTTTTCCCTCTCTATTAATTCAGTCTATATTTTTCTCTCTATTTTTGTACCTGATTCGACTTAAATTCACCTTCTTCCTCAGTTTTTTTTGGATAGAGATATGCTGCTGGTGCCAATGATCAGAGGTCCCAGATGCCCCATTGCCCACACCATTATCAACTCCCACTTCCAGCAAACTACAGCTTAAAAAAACTTGGTGCTCCAGTAAGATCTGGACCAGGGTTTGATATACACTCGTGTTTACTCCTTTAACAAGATTCGCCACACCCTGAATTTAAATTCCCTCCAACACCACTCAGAATTATCTGGACAAAGGCAATTTCTTTTCCCCCAAATAAGTTATTTGATCTCAAAAAAATGTCCCAAATAAGGTATGGTTTACTTAATATCTAGAAAGCCTGCTTCAATTTTCCCCCCGATGTTCTTTGGTCTCTCTCTTAATTCATACTGGTGAGTGAGCCCCAAATTATGAAAAATAATAGATATTAATTTAAAATATTAATTTTAAAATATACAGAACCAATTGCATTGTATAAATAGAATTAAATGCTGGAATTTATACCTGTATGTTAAATTAGTCACTTTTGCCACTGCTGTGCAAGGCCAAATCCTGACATGCACTACTCGACAGTTAGTTTGGAGTAATGGCATAGCCTACCTCCCACAATTTTGGGACATAGGAGTTAGGAGCATGAGTAGGCCATTCAGCCCTTTGAGCCTTCTCCACCATTCAATAAGATCATGGCTGACTAGATTGTGATCTCAACACTCTGCCGTCTGCCCCCCATTAACCCTTGACTCCCTTGTCCAACAAAAATCTGTCCAACTCTGCCTTGAATAAATTCAGTGATCCAGCCTGCACTACCTTCCGGGGAAGAGAATTCCACAGACTAACAACCCTTTGAAAGAAAACATTTCTCCTCATCTCAGTCTTAAAAGGTTATTCATATTCTTATTCTTTTTCCTTATTCTTAAACTGTGTCTCCTGGTTCTAGTCTCTCCCACAAGTGGAAACATTCTCCCAAATCCCCTCATAACCTTATATGTTTCAATAAGATCACCTCTCATTCTTATATAATATCTGATCAGCCTGTGCTGGATGCAAGCTCAGGCACATTTGTCACTTGCTCCAGACTAAGTGGCCAATGGTTCAGCCAACAGTAGATTTTACAATGATTTGTGCAATGTCAGCACTTCGACATGCAATCTGGCAGTCAACTAAAGAAATCATTAATCCATGCCATATATAGCACTGCAAGCAATCTGCAGCATCAAATGTTTTCACCCATGAAGATCTACACTGTTCTCAGTCCCTGTCTGAATCATTTGTGTGGAAGTAGGTTTAGTATTGAAGTGCACGACATTGTTATACAGGATTTTATTCCTAGTTTTTTTCATGAATCTTCATGAGATGCTGCTCCATCGACACCACGAACCCTTCTGTATCTTGTCCAAGTAACCATTTGTTTTATACAGCATTAGAAAGTAAGTGCTAGTGAATTACTCCACCAAGCTTAATGCTGCCCTCACCAGACATCCACGCAGATGTACTGGCCAACAAAAAGCCACTGTACAGCTATTAGGAATGGGAGTCCTGCTGGACATTAGACTAAAGCTTGAAAGAAAATCATAAATCACCAAACTGCTGTCCTAGCCAGGGTCTGTTAGTTCTGCACAAAATCAGGATTCAATCTGCGTGGCTTAGGCCTATAACTGGACATTTACTTCACCCATTAGAGCACTGAGAATACACAGCAAAAGGTGAGTGTTTCATTCAAAATCTTTAATTTCATTTAAAGTGCAGAGTTAAACTCTGCTATGAGGACTTGTGTGTGTACTGAGGTACACCCTGTACTTGTGGCTTAGGAAGCAATAAAGCTGGGCCAACCAATAACAATTTATTGGCAATGAAACATGAATCATTCAGGTCTGAGATCCCTTCAAAATTATGGCACCTGCATATTCAGCAGCAAGAGACTATTAATCAGAAGGGTTACAAGAAAGTCCCTTTCCTATTCAGTTGCAATTTTTTTCAGCCAAAACAGATATTAGTCGGCAAACCACACATTACATTGCTTCCTACAATACAGTATTGATGATATCTCTAAAGTGCTTCATTGTTTGTAAAGCACTTTGGGATACATATGAACATGCAAATTAGGAGAAGTAGGTCATTCGACCCCTCCAGCCTGTTTCGTTATTCAATAAGATCATGGCTGATTTGATTGTGGCCTCAACTCCACTTTCCTTCCTACCCCTATACCCTTTGACTCCCTTGTAAATCAAGAATCCACCTAACTCAATCTTAAAAATATTCAATGACCCTGCCTCCACTGCTCGCTGGGGAAGAGAGTTTCACAGACTCACGGTACTCAGAAAAGATTTCTCCTCACCTCCATCTTAAATGGCAGACCCTTATTTTTAAACTGTGTCCCTAGTTCTAGTCTCTCCCACAAGGGGAAACATCCTTAGCATCCACCCTGTCAAGTCCCCTCAGAGTCTTATATGTTTCAATAAGATCACCCCCCAATTCTTCTAAACTCCAATGGGTACAGACTCAATTTCTTCATCCCAGGACTCAGTCGAGTGAACCTTCTCTGAACAGCTTCTAATGCAATAATGTCCTTTCTTAAATAAGGAGGCCAAAACTATACACAATACTCTAGATGTGATCTCATTCTCATGATTCTCATCATTGTGTTTAAATCCCTCCTAGGGCTCACCCTATTCCATCCCTGTTACCTCCTCCAGCCTTACAACCCTCCAAAAACTCTGCATACCTCCAGTTCTGGTCTCTTCGGCAATTCATTCAACCCACCATTGGTAGCCATTCCTTCAGCTGCTGAGACCCTAAGCTTTTCTGAAAGTCTCTCCAGCTCTCTCTAATCCTTTAAGACACTCCTCAAACCCTACCTCTGATAAAGCATTTGGTCACCGGTCCTAATGTTTCATTTGCTTGCTTGGTGCCAGATTTTGTCTGATTATGCTCTTAGGAAGATTTCTCAAGGCACTTCACATGTTAAAGACACTATATGAATGCAGGTTCTTGATACTGCTAATTTTCAGTATCTAATCCCATTCTCTAAACTTGAACAGATATTAATTCCTTACGCACCCTGTGAGAAAAGTGTCTGCGCATGTACAAATTTTATACACGTTATGTCCTGAAATTGTGAAAGGCACACTATGGGCAGGATTGAATGACAACCCCACCCCCAAGAATGGGTTGGAGGACAGGAAGTGCCATTTAATCAGGTGGAAAGGCATAGGTTGGCGAGCCTGTCACCTGCCCAATGGCATTCCCCTACTCCTACCCGATTAAGTCAGGGGCAGAGAAGGTAAAGCAGGTTTGGGTGGGGCTGCAGCCCTTGCTGAAAGCGCTCCCCTGCCAACTTCCAAACTGATAACCCTTCTGCTTCCCCATTCAGCAGGGCCTGCCTGGCTGGCACAAGCAAGACCACCCCACTTACCTGCAGTCTAGCCCTTCAGCAGTGCACTTGGTCCTGGGCCTCCTGTAGCCCCAGAAATGGCCATCGCTCCCAGTGGAGCTGCTGGGGCTGAAGGGCTGCCGACCCTCTGGTTGGGCGGAAGCTCTTGGAGGTGGGATCTTCATCTTGAAAGCCCCCAGGAACCCCAATGGCAGGCAGCAGACTGTCTGATTGGGGTTTAATCCTGTTGGGGCTCTCAGGAATGACCATGACAGAGTTGCCACTGGCTTTCCAGCTGGTATATAGAGACACTGCCACTGCCATTAAATTCAGTGCTATAAGTGCAAGTTCATGCTTTCTTTGTTTATCAGTGCGACGGTCAGCAGTCGCCTCCGAAACAGCACAGGTCAATGGGTTTTCAATCAAAAAACAGACAGAAAAGCTGAATAAATCAATTATTTGAGCAATTTACTGCTAGTTGTACTCAACTTCAGCCAAGATGTTGAGAAAACTATTCCACTGTGATAGCATCCAATGAAAAAATTATTTACAGAGTCACACATTATTTACCACTGCAAAGAAAACATCTCTCACGTAAGCAAATTGTACCATTACTTTGTAGGCCAGAACTAGCTGTTAATTTTCCAGCAGCACTGTACAATCAGAAGGCTATAGGTTTCAGTACTAAAAAGAAAACTAGGCATTTGAACTTTAGTGCTATTGGAGAAAACAAGCAGAAAATACTGCAGTGCGGTTCCACCTTTAACATAATAAAACATCCCAAGGTGCTTCACAGGAGCATTATAAAACAAAATATCGCACCAAGCCATATAAGGCAGATTACCAAAGCTTGGTCAAAGAGGTAGGTTTTAAGGAGTGTATTAAATATCGGTTAAAGATATTAATAGATCACAGTAATATTTCAACCATTCCCTAACTTCTTTTCAGTGCAGATGAATTGAATTTAATGCTCTTTAAGGGATGGGTTCTCAACCAAGGGTCCTTGGCCTTCCAGGGATCGGCAACAAAGTTTCAAGGGGTCTGCCAAATCTTCAGGTTGTTTCTAATATTGACTTCCTATTGCTTTATTTTCAACTATCTCTTTGTGCAGAGGCAGGTTTGTTGCCCGGGATGGGTGAAGGACACAATGTTGCTAGTTCCCATGATGCTGTGGGAGCAGCGAATATCATTCATAATTGTCTTATTAAATGAGATGAGGTATTCCTGTCAGTGCAAAATAAAGGGAATCACCAAGCAACTTACCCTGACACACGCCAGTGATTGTTTTTGTGTGGGTTTTTGCAAACCTTCTAATTTACATTCTGCACACGGGTCCAGTGTCCATGAAATTATTTACCAGTCAGCCTATGTACTCTGGTAGTGGGCTGCCTTACTTTAATTAGGATTGCAATGTCAAGGGCAACGGAGTGCATTCTGTTTGATCTCTCCCTGGTGTTGGAGCCAATGTAAAAATAAATTTTGTCTAAAATAATGGCATCCTTGCTATTATGAACATTGATTTCTGGATAAATAACCAACAGGCTGAAAACATTAAACTACAATTTTCTGCTTCAGAGCTGCAAAGCGACTCCCCAAATGGTCAATGCTACTTTTGCAATGTCCCATTTGGTTCCCAAATCTTAACACTGAACGTTGAGGTGCTCAGTTTGACAAATTTGGTGTTTCAGCTAGTTTTCAGAAGTGAGAATTATCATTTTCAGATTACTGCAAAGCATGGAGATTTAAATACACTTAATTGGGAAAGATTATTTGATAGTCATATGGTAGTTTAATTTATAAAAATAAAAATAATTTTAAAAGATGCAGATTACTAATAAAGATAACATGCCCCTTCTATTTAAATAACACTGATGCCAAGTTTACAAAAACACCTGAAGACATTAATTTCTTACTTACAGTAAATTAATACAACCGTTAAGAATCTTGCCATACATGTTAGGACAACCTTTTGCTTCAAACAGATTTTTATGTCAACTTCATGAACTTTAGGAATTTGAAACCTTACAGGTGATAAAGATATTAAAATAACTGTTCCAGAGATCAATTAATCCTGCCCGATGTTTACATACTGACCTTAACATGCCAGAATTCATCAAATTATTGCATTAGCTGGACATCTAAATCTAAAAATCAAAATAAAGTCAGTTGTTTAGATCTAATGTTGTTAGAGATTTTGGTGCCTGGCATGGGGCATGTTCCAGAACTTTCACTATATAATGCCAATATTCTGGCGGTGTTCCTGAGTCACACATACCTATTGTATTGAGATATCTATGGGCTAAGGTCAGATTTCTGTGCATTTATACAAAATAATACACCTGCTCCTTATAAATTGACTCAATACATTAAGTGCTGAGGAAGTCTTACTTCCAGGTGAGCTTTGAAAGGCAATACCAATTGTGCTCAGGCCGTACAAAAGTAATAGATCACCTTTTATGGAATCATTGACTACAGAAAGAGGACAATCAGTGCATCATGTCAGTGCCGGCTATTTGTTTAACTTTGCAACGGAATTTTTTGCAGAAAAAAAACTTGTATTTTCTTACAAGGGGTCCGTGAAACTTTTCTAACACAGGAAGGGGGCCTCAGAAGCAATAAGGTTAAGAACCTTTTGCCTAATAATAGATAAGGCCTGATGGGGTGTTGGGTAGAAGCAGTTAAACCTCCAAGTTGGATGATAATTTGAAATCATTTGCTGATCTGTCCACTGAAATACACACATCCACATGGTTTCGCTATCTCGGCCAGACAAACTTCCTGAACTCCAGGAGTAGATAGATCAAGACATCATCACAATCTGTGGCTGTTCTACTGCAAAAATGTTCACATTTTATTTGAGAAAGAGACAAGCGGATATTAAATGTGTGTGCTGAAGACTTGAAAATTCTGATTCTTCCCATTGAATACCCAGTATGGAAAATACGCATTCAGAAATGTATGGGGAAATGTACTTTGCGATAAGTGTTGCTCCATTGATAATTACAAGACAATTTCGACAGTGGATTTACTTTTGAACAACAACACACGCTCTCACAATGAAGTCTATATGCAACCACTTTGTAAAAGAAATAGCCACTGGAGAACGTGTTCGGGAAGATCCATACAAGTCATCACATGGTAAGAGTAGCTCTTAAGCTGCTCAGCCACGAGCAAACACTTTTTGGGCACCACTGCCTCCAACAACGCCTGCATGGGAGCATGGCACTGATATTGGATTTGATATCAGCGCTCCCAGGGAAATGGCTATAGAACTAGCTCTACTGTTCTGCTGTTTATCCCTTATTTTCAAGAGGGTGGATCAGAGGCACACAGTAAATAAAAATGGGCAAGGGAAACATTAGTTGTTCTGCTGCCTTTGGTCACATTTGTTACTTCACCAAGCAGACCCAATTTGCCTTTTCTCCTCTCTTGTGGGTTTGCCATAGCACTCGCGTCTTACTCTGACGTTTGGAAAGATTAGTTAGTGCTGACATTGCACAACAAAGTAGTATTAAGTAGCATAAACTGACAAAAAGTCATCACTGATTCCACCTTGCAGACTCGCCACACCTTGACCTAGAAGGAGAGCCAATTTGGCAATTTCAAAACAATAAAAATCATTTGACCCCACCCTCCTGCAGTCTCACAGAGAGCTGGCTGATTTGAAAAACGTTTTCTATGATTTTCTAAACCAGTCTCCAGTGTGCTAACAGGACAGGTGGGAAACATCACCACATCAACATATTACATATTGTGTCTACCTTGAAATAACTTCCATCAAACTACCCTTCAAAAAAACCCAGCTTCAATGGTCAATCAATGGTCACTCATTTCAATACAATTCTTAAATCTTAATTGTTATTTTTCCAAGTTGTAGATTTCATTCTAGGTTCATTTCTACATTCCACTGTTGCCTCACAAGTGCAGCTCACCCTGTTTAAAATTCTGGTCTGGTTTCTGTCTCCTCCCCTGCCCCATAGCACAGATACTGTTCTAGTCAAAATCATCAATCACATTTTCTGTAACTATGACTACACCTTACTTTCCTTTCAGCTAGTCCACTGCCTTCGACTCTACTGGTCATTTTATTCTCTACCAATTCTGTGAACATCTCTCCTTAACAGCCCACCTTTATGACTCTCTTCTCTTCTAGTTCCCACCTGACCTTGTGGGGACACTACATGCTCTCCTGTAATATCTCTTCCCTTGTCTGTGTTGTCACCGCCAGTACTGTAGGAAAATCATGTAAACATTCGATTTTAAATGTTGGATTTAAAGCTCTGGATGAAGTTTTTTTTAAACTGAAAACTGTATTTACCTGAAGTTCTTCATGCTGGCTTAAAAGAACGATTCATGTAACTCCAAGGACAGATTGAACCAGTTTGAACTGATCCGTAACTAATAGTATGTATAAATCACATCGCCCCTGGGAGGGGCCAGGGCTAACTTTATCACGTCAATTTCAAATCACATCACATAAAGGAGGCCTAGACACTGCAAACTGTATAAAAGGAGTGAGCCAAAAATCCCCCATTAGAGCAGAGAAGGTGACGATCACAAAGGACAGCCTCACAGTGGTGTTAAAGGCAAAACTGCCACCAAGACAGGACCACGTGACAAGAACTACAAGCAAGGAACGACCACCACTTGACGATGCTAGTATGCTCCGTTGTCAACAGTTAAGCCTGTCTGAGCCTGTAAATTACTGCCTTGTTTTGTTCTTAATAAAGCTTTCCAACGTTTTACCAGTTGACTAGTCTCACTGTTGATTCCCTTCTCAAGTTTGAGCCTGAGTTCCTCACAGTAATCTAAGAATCTGATTTTATTATACAAAAATGATTTGCAAAAATGATACCAGAACTAAGAAGTTATACCTATTTGGAAAGATTTAGCAGGCTGAGGCTCTTCTCTCTTCAAATGAGAAGACTGAGGGGTGACCTTAAAGAGGTCTTTAAGATTATGAAAGGATTTGACAGGGTAGATGTAAAAAATATGTTTCCATTTGCAGGCGAGGTCATCAGAGCCAGGGGGTCATAAATATAAGACAGTTACTAATAAGTCCAATACAGATTTCAGGAGAAATTTCTTTATCCAGAACGTGGTTAGAATTTGGAATTCACTGCCACAGGAATGGTTGAGATGAATAGATGTATTTAAGGGGAAGTTAGATAAATACATGACAGAGAAAGGAGGATATCTTGATGGGATTGGAAGAATGGTAGAAGGAGCCTTGTGTGCAGCACAAACACCAGCTTGGAACTGTTGTGCCGAATGGTCTGATTCTGTGCTGTAATTACCTTGCATGCATTAGCCATCATCTGGAGACAAGATCAAGTTTCATATAATTGCTGATGCCATCCAGTTTTAACTTTCCACCTCCACAACTAGGTTGTCCAGCTGCATATCTGATGCAACGCATGTGGTGAATGAAAAGTTTCCTCCAGCTTAATGCAGACAAATCTGAAGATATCACCTTGCACACTTGGCAACTCAGGTTAGCTACATCATTAACAGCGATTGCTATCTGAAACTAAGTCCAGTGATGCAGAAAGCTCGGCATGTTACTTGACCCTGAACTAAGTTTTCTTAGCAAAATCTGTTCCATTGCCGGGACCATCTTCTTTCACCTTTATAATATCAGCTGGCTCCACCCCATCATTGTTAATCATCTACTCTGTGCCTTTGTTGTGCCAGAGTACCATTTCTCTAATCCTCTCCTGGCTAGCATCCCTGTTTTATTCCAAATGCCATTGCCCATGTTTTTGTCTGCACAAATCCCCACACTACCACGGCATTGAATCTCAACAGACTATATAAACCTCTCATTCTCCTCTGAATCAAATTCAAACTCTTGTCCTAACTTCCAAATGCCCCCACTACCACACTTCATTGGTCTCCTTCAGCTGACATCCTTCACTTCTTTTCAATGCCTGGCCTTTATACTCTTTCAGCTATTTTGCACTGCCCTGTGTAATTTCCTCCTCCTCACTTTCTCCATTCTAAACTCCAAAGGCTAAATTAAGAATTTTGTCTTCAACCCCTTTGTTTGACCCTGCCCCTTCACTTCATTCTAGCTGATCTTTCTTTTTCATTCAACATTCATTTTCTTTGCTCCACAAAGCACTGAAGATTACTACATAAATGCACAGTGTTGGTCCAACGTTATGCAGCTCAAAAAGCTCTCTTTAGACACAACCAAAGATTGTAGTAACAAAACCAATAATTGTACTGTCAGGCACTTTTCAGTTCAAATGGCATAATACAAACATTTCATGCACCCTCAATTATGTTGTACCGAGATCCCAATGACAAGACTGTACACTGACCAAGTACTTGCACTTTTTGCAAGCCTGCATTAACGGTCTGTAAAAGAGCATTTGCAGAGGTGAAAGGGTGACCTGCAGTGGCCTTTCACATTCTACACAAGGAAAACATTCATCTCTATGCAGCATCCAGCCAGGACAGCAGACAAATGCAAGTGCCAACTTTGTTCTGAGGTAGCACTCTTGTCTCTGAACCAGGTGGTCATGGATGCGAAGCACAGGCTTGAGCACATTAGTCTAGGTAAACAATAAAGGAATGCTGCACTGTCAGGAGCTGCCAACTTTTGGATGAGACAATAATTTGCATCACACATTTAAAGTAGGAACAATTCCTAAGGTACTTCACAGAAGCATAATCAGGTAAACACTGGCATTGAGCTAAAGAAGGTGTCAGAAGGAGAGCTGAAAGTTTGGTATAAGAGGCTTTGAAGAGGGCCTGAAAAGATAAGAGAGAGGCGGACAGGGAATTCCAGAGCTTAGGGTCAGAGAGGTGTACAGTCATCAATGGTGGGATGAAGGAAGATGGGGATGCACAAGGGGCCAGAGTTAGAGAAAGGCCAAATTCTTGGAGGATTGTAGGGTGGTCATTTATCTCTCGGCTCCTTGTGGGTTATGCTGCACGCAAGAAGACTGGCATGTTCCCCATCATTACAGCAGAGATTACGCTTCTTAAATATTTAATTAGCCATGAAACGCGCTGGGATATCCAGAGATAAAAACAAAAAGCTAAAAGCTACTGCGGATGCTGGAAATCCAAAACAAAAACAGAATTACCTGGAAAAACTCAGCAGGTCTGACAGCATCGGTGGAGAAGAAATCAGTTGACATTTCGAGTCCTCACGACCCTTCGGCAGAACTGAAGTATAGTTAGGAGAGAGGTGAAATATAAGCTGGACCAGCTTATATTTCACCTCTCTCCGAACTATACTTCAGTTCTGCCGAAGGGTCGTGAGGACTCGAAACGTCAACTGATTTCTTCTCCACCGATGCTGTCAGACCTGCTGACTTTTTCCAGGTAATTCTGTTTTTGTCTGGGATATCCAGATGTTGTGTAAGTGTTATATGAATGCAAGCTCTTTCTTTAAGAATTTACTTGCAAGGGGATTTGACATTTGGGATGTAATGTGGATTAAAGTTAGATTAAACATTTTACATTGAACCTTTTTACCCCAAAATTACTTTCTTCTACAAGATTCATGGAGATCACCTGTTCAATATATCTATAATTTATATAAATAAATAAATAAATGGTGACAGTAAAGCTTTTAGAAACAATAATCAGAGACAAAATTAACAGTTACTTGGACAAGTGTGGATCAAATAAGTAAAGCCAGCACAAAATTTGTTAAAGGCAAATAGTGTTTAACTGACTTGGTTAAGTTGTTTTATGAGATAGCAGAGAGCGCTGATGAGGTATACTTGTACATGGACTTCCAAAAGGTATTTGACAAACTACCACAAAATAGGCTTGCCAACAAAGTTGAAGCCCATGGAATAAAAGGGAAAATGGCAGCATGGATACAAAGGTTGCTGAGTGACAAGAAACAGAGAGCCGTGGTAAAAGGTAAATAAAAGCAAAATACTGCAGATGCTGGAGATCTGAAATAAAAACAAAGGGCTGGAAAAACTCAACAGCTCTGGCAGCATCTGGAAAGAGAAACAGAGTTAACGTTGAGTCCAATATCACTCTACAGAACTGGTAAGAGGTTGTTTTGTGGACTGGAAGAAGGCAGCGGGATCCCCCAGGAGTTGGTACAAAACCACTGCTTTTCTTTACATACATTAATGACCTAGACTTGGATATACAGGGTATAATTTCAAAATTTTCAGATGACACAAAACTTGGAACTATTATAAACTGTGAGGAGGTTAGTGATAAACTTCAAGAGGACAGGCAAGCTAGTGGAATGGATGGGCATATTGCAAATGAAATTTAATACAGAGAAGTGTGAAATAATATATTTTGCAAGGAAGAATGAGAAGAGGCATTATAAACTAAAGGATACAATTCTAAAGGGGATGCAGAAGCAGAGGAATCTGGGAATACATGTGCACAAATCATTGAAGGGAGAAGGGCAAGTTGAGAATGTGGTTTGGAAGACATACAGGATTCTGAGCTTTATAAATAGAGGCAGAGTATAGAAGCAATTAAGTTATAATGCACTTTAGGAAGGATGCGAAAGCTTTCAAGTGGGCACAGAAAAGACATGTGAGAATGGTTCCAGGGATATAGGGACTTCAATTATATGGATAGACTAGAGAAGCTGGGCTGTTCTCCTTAGAGAAGGTAAGGTTGAGAGGAGATTTGATAGAGGTGTTAAAGCAAAGTAGATAGATTAACCGTTCCCTTTGGCAGAAGAGTTGAGAACCAAAAGAAACAATGGTTACATGAAGGAAAAAAAACACTTGCTGTGTTTGGAAAAAAAAGTTATGATCTTGAATGCACTGCCTGAAAGTGTGGTGGAAGGAGATTCAATTGTGGCTTTCAAAAGGAGATTGGGTAAGCACCGGAAGGGGGAAAAAAATCGTAGGGTTACAGGGAAAGGACAGGAGAGTGGGGCTAGCAAAATTGCTCTTGCAGAGATCAAGCACAGACTCCACAGGCTGAATGGCCTTCTCTGTGCTGTCACCATTCTATGAAATCACATCCTATTTATAACCAATTGACAGCCAGCAGGCCATGGCACAGGGCAGACAGCTCGAAATACTGGCTTCTTACACTCAGAAAATTTAACTTTGCAGCATGAACAAGAAAACTACACAAGAGGCAGCAGCAAGCGACTGACTCCAATCAGATCACCTCGCACCACAACCAGCACAGGAAGATTGCAACAGGTTCCTGAGCCACCAGTATAGACCTGCTTACCCAAAGAAACTGTAATGCCAAACAAAATAGAACATAAAATATCTGGAGGAAAAAGTATTTTCAGGTACAGAGGCAAAGGATGTAGGGTCACCGGAAATACCAATCTGCTTTTTCACTGCATTTGCAGGATTTCTCTTTTGATTTTAGATTCCCAATCCTTGGAGTTTTTTTAATAAATGATCCAGATTTTAAAGGGGACTGAGATTGGTGACTAATGCTGTAAATCTGTGCCAATCTTTGTTGCTGGCTTGCTCCGGGTTTAGTAAGAGGCAAGGGGTCATTTAAATTCTGAAAACAATCTCAAATTGAACGGGCAATGGGTGTGTAATGTGGCAGTAAGAAAATTAAAACCCCTCGTGCAGAAAGTGGATATTCAAAGATGCTGGTTATAACAGTAATACGTACAAAGATTAAACATTTTTAACAACTGAGTTTAAACCCAGTCTTGGAGCACTAAATCCACCACTGCCAGACTATTTAAACCATGTTTTTTTTAAAAGACTATAGATTGCAATATATTTGTGCCACAAATTGCCACTTGATTATCAATTTGCATTTCCAGCAATGCCAATGGGGCATCTGGGACCCAATGAATGACGTGCCCAATGGTCCTTAACCAATAAGAACATAAGAAACAGGAGCAGGAGAAGATCTTAGGGCATCTTGTGCCTGCTCCAACACAATCATGGCTGCTCTTCAGCCTCAACTCCACTTTCCCAACCACTCCTCATATTCCTTGATTCCCTAAGGGCCCAAAATTCTCCATATTTCAGCTTTCAATATATTCAATGATGGAGCAAAAATGCCTAGGGTGGACAATTCCAAAGATTCACAAATCTTTGAGTGACAAAATTTCTAACCTCAGCCTTAAATGATTGGCCCCTTATACTGAGACTGCGACCACATGTTTTAGATTTCGCAGCCAGGGGGACCTCTGTGTCAACCATGTCGAGTCCCTTCAGAATCTCGTAAGTTTCAATGAGGTCAACTCTCATTCTCCCAAACTCCAAAGAATATAGTCTCAATTTACTTAGCCCCTCATCCCAGGTACCAACCGAGTGAACCTTCGCTGTGCTGCCTCCAATGCAAGTACATCCTTCCTCAAATATGGAAACCAAAACTGCATACAATACCCCTGGTGTGGTCTCACCAAAGCCCTGCACAATTGAACCAAGACATACTCATTCTTGTACTCCAATCCCTTTGAAATAAAGGTCAACATGTAATTTGCCTAGTTAATTGCTTGCTGTACCTGCATGGTAACTTTCCTTTTCCAACTGTCACCTTGTTGCCCACTCATATCTCTTCTGAGCCTCTATGTCCTCCTCACAGCTTACATTTTCACCTAGCTTTGAATCATCAGCAAGTTTGGATACATTGCTCTCTGCCTCCTCATTTAAACCATTAGTATAGATTGTAAATAATTGATGCACAGTAAAGATAGTAGCGGTACTTCACTAGTCTCAGGCTGCTTTAGTGACTGGAAGCCAGTGTCCAGTGGCGTACCACAGGGATCAGTGCTCGGTCTCCTATTATTTGTCATTTATGTAAACGACATAGATGACTATGTGGTGGGGGGGTAGGATAAGTAAGTTTGCGGATGACACAAAGATTGGCTGGGTGGTTAACAGTGAGGTTGAGTGTCTTGGGCTACAGGAAGATATAGATGGGATGGTCAAATGGGCAGATAAGTGGCAGATGGAATTTAACCCTGAAAAGTGTGAGGTGATACACTTTGGAAGGAGTAATTTGACAAGGAAGTATTCAATGAACAGCATGGTACTAGGAAGTTCTGAGGAACAAAGAGACCTTGGCGTGTGTGTCCATAGATCTCTGAAGGCGGAGGGGCATGTTAGTGGGGTGGTGAAAAAGGCATATGGGACACTTGCCTTTATCAATCGAGGCATAGATTACAAAAGTAGGGAGGTCATGTTGGAGTTGTATAGAACCTTGGTGAGGCCACAGCTGGATTACTGTGTGCAGTTCTGGTCGCCACATTATTGGAAGGATGTGATTGCAAGGATGTGATTGCACTGCAGGGGGTGCAGAGGAGATTCACCAGGATGTTGCCTGGGATGAAACATTTAAATTATGAAGAGGTTGGATAGACTTGGGTTGTTTTTGTTGGAGCAGAGAAGACTGAGGGGCGACCTGATCGAGGTGTACAAGATTATGAGGGGTATGGAGAGGGTAGATAGGGAGCAGCTGTTCCCCTTAGTTGAAGGCTCAGTCACAAGGGGACATAAGTTCAAGGTGAGGGGCAGGAGGTTTAGGGGGGGATGTGAAGAAAAACTTGTTTACCCAGAGGGTGGTGACGGTCTAGAATGCATTGCCTGGGAGGGTGGTGGAGGCAGGTTGCCTCACATCTTCTAAAAAGTACCTGGATGAGCACTTGGCATGTCATAACATTCAAGGCTATGGGCCAAGTGCTGGTAAATGGGGTTATGTAGGTAGGTCAGGTGTTTCTCACGTGTCGGTGCAGGCTCGATGGGCCGAAGGGCCTCTTCTGCACTATGTGATTCTGTGAAAACTTGAAAATGCCCCTTCATCCCTACTCTCTGCTTTCTGTCCATTAACCAATCCTCCATCCTTGCTAATATATTATCCCCAACTCCAAGAGCCCTTCTCTTGTGTATTAATCTTTTGTGTGACATCTTATCAATTGCCTTTTGGAAATCCAAGTACACAACAATTACTGGTTCCGCTTCATCCACCCTACCGGTTACATCCTCTAATAAATTTGTCAAACACAACTGCCATTTTGTAAAACCATGTTGATTTTGTCTGACCATCCTATGATCTTCTAAATGCATTGTTAAGGCTTCCTTAATAATAGATACCAGCATTTTCCTGATAACTGATGTCAAGGTAACTGGCCTGACATTCCCCCTTTCTCTAACCCTCCTTTCTTGAATGCATTTGCTAATTTCCAATCCATTGGCACTGTTCTGGAACCTAGGGAATTTTGGAAAATCGTAAACAGCATATCAACTATCTCTGCAGCTACCTCTTTTAGGACCTTAGGATGTAGGCCATCAGGTGCTGAAGATTTGTCAGAACTTTGTTCCCCAAGTTTCTCCAATACTTATTCTCTGCTGATAATATGACTTCACATTTACTAAGCTCTTGGTTACCCTCCATTTCCAATATGCAATTTAAGTCTTCTACAGTGAAGGCAGACAAAATATTTGTTCAGTGTCTCCGCTATTTCCTCATTCCCATGATAATTTCTTCTCTCAGTCTCCAAGGGATTAAAGTTTACTTAAGCTACTCTCCTTTTATACTTGTAAAAGCTCTTATCTGTTTCTATTCTTGGCTAGTTTACCTGCCCTTCTGTGGATCACCACATTAATATGGTAGAGAGGCTTATGCGCTCCACAATCCCTCGAGCGATGCCATTGGGTGCTCCTTGTTCCTGGTAGGGCCACCCATGTTGCAAGGTCGGGGAGAGGTACCAAAGTGCAGCTCAAAAAGTCCTCAATGACAGAACAGGCAAAGGAAGACTGTTCACCCGTCACTGAAATCTGACCACCAACCTGCCAAGATCGTATCAAGAATGACAGTATGGACAATGATAGTGCCTAAGGTCAAACAAAGTCACTTGCAGGCTTCTACCAGGGTCCATTTACCAAGTCCTGTGGCGATGGAGAATTGATGACAGGGACAGGGCTTTGAATCAAGAATCTGCACACAGGTGACAGATGCAAGAAGGTCATTGGACACCCACATTGGAACAGAGGTGTCTTTGGGCAGCAGCATCCATGATGGAGCAAGCCTCTTCCTGCTCACCACCTTCCACCCCCCCCTTCCCCACCCCCCCCCACACATCCCCCACGCTAAATGGGGAGGGGTCTAGAAAAGGTGCCTTAAAATTAGGCTGCCCCACTTCCTCCTGGCTGGGAACCACAACCTGTGGGATCACCATCTTTGTGGTCAAAGAAAAAAACTTTAAATTTTGCAACTTGGAATGCTAGAAAACTCATGGATAATCTCAAGTGACCGTTCAGAGAGAAGAACTGCGATTGCATCATGTGAACTATCAAGGCTCCAAATTGACTCAGTGGGCAGAGGATACACCTTCCACTGAAAAGGAAACACTGACAGCGACCCTCATACCTACAGAGTTGGTTTTGCGGAGTAGGATCTTGAATGCACTATCAGAACTCTCCAGTTGCATAAATTAAAAGACTCATGAAACTTCACCTACAGCTCAATTGTAACCAAGATGTTTACTCTCATATTCTGTTTTTTCCCTTATCTTTTTGATGGCACTTTGCTTGTTTCTAAAACACTTCCAACCTTTAGGCTACGACTATTCTTTGCAACATTATAAACATTTTCTTTTAATCTAATACCATGCTTAACTTCCTTAGTAAGTCACAGATCGCTCTTGCTTGCTGAACTTAACTTTACCCCTATATCTTTTCACCTATTTACTCAATCACCTTTAGCCAGCTCTCCCTTCATATCTATGTTATTAGCTTGTTTGGGGCTGGAGAACGGTGGTTTCAAACTTAATTTGAAATTGACTTGTATTATGCTCACTTTTTCCCACTGGATCTTTTACCATGAGATTACTAATTAATCCTGCCTCATTGCATAAAATTAGATTTAAAATAGCTTTATCCCTATTTGGTTCCAGGAAACTGTCACAAAAACATTCTACAGACTCAGCTCCTTTACCAATTTGATTGGTCCAGTCTATATAAAGATTACAGCTCCCACTATTATTACATTGCCTTTGTTACAAGCTCGAATAATTTTTTGTTTAATGCTCTGTCCAACAGTATAATTTACTGTTAAATGGCCTATAAACTACTCCCACAAAAATCTTGTTATTCCTAATCTCCACCTATACTGATTCTGCTTCCCAATCTCTAAACCAAAACCTTTCTCACTTTTGTCCTTATGTCATCCTTTACTATCAGGGCTATTCCTCCTCCTTTTCCATTCTGCCCATCTTTTCAAAAGGTCGTGTACCCTGGAATCCTTATTTCCCAACCTTGGTCACGTTGTAACCAATGCCAATTAGATCTAAGCCATTAATTATGTGTGCCACAAATTCATTCATCTTGCAAATGATTCACACAGATAACGAACCTTTGATTATTTTTACCACTATAATTTCCATGGATCTTATTCTCTGATGCACTGTTACCGTCAAACTCTCTGTCTCTATCTGTCCCACTCTGCTAGTCTTTACCCACATTCCTTGTCTCTACAATACGACGACTTTTCTGTTTAGATTTCGAAATCTCCTGCATGTGTTTAGATTTCGATATCTCCTGCACCTGAACCCTCCCCCAGCTGTTAGGTTAAAACCTAGTTAGAAAATTTGCAGGGACCTTTTTTTACAGCCCGACTTACTGGTGCTAGTGCCCCATGAATCCAAATCACTTCTTCCAATGCATGCCACAAACTCCCACGTATCGCAGTCATGGCACACCATCTGCCTTGTCATATCTGTCTGACCTTATTTATTTATTTGATTACTTGACTTAATTAGTAACTGGTTAGCTAAAGTAATAGCATTCAACATTAGATGAGGATAAAAATAAATCAATGAGACTTGAAAGATCCGGAATAAAATTCATTACAGCAATTACCCAGAGACATATATATTTACATCTTTTGTATGAATTAATTGTGGATAAATCTATATTTTAAATTATTTCTTGCCTGGAAAAAGGTCAACTCACTGATGCTGATGGCTGCCTCTGCCCTCCAAATCCTCCTCCTTCCTCCATGGCCATCATCTATCCCACCTCTTCAATAATCCATGCCCAGCCCTCCACCTTCCTCTTTCCCCACCAACATCCCCTCCCCATCCCCCCTCCTGCCCCCATTCTTTCAACCCCTTCCCAGATCCTTCTGCCTCTCCCCCTCCCTCCCTGCCTGCCTGGAGTCCCCACTAACCCCAATCCCCTGCCTGCCACACCTGCCCCTTCCATCCTGCCCCTTCATCTCATTGAACAGTGCCCCGCCCTTCTTCCCTCCCATTACACCACTCCCCCAGACCTTTAACACTCTGCCCACTACTACATCCATCGCCCACTCATTCCTACCTTCTCCCACTTGCTGTGCCCTTCCTTCAACCCCTCCCCCACTCCTTCCGTTACCCTGACCATTCATTCTGCCTTCCATCCCCCTCTCCCACACCTTCCCTCAATCTCGCCCAACTCGTTCATCCTCTTCCCTACCTCCTCACCCACAACTTCCCTCCCCTCTTCCATTCCCCCTCTCCCACCCCAGCCCTCCCATTCCCCCTCCCTCACTTCCATTGCCCCTTTCCCCTCCCATCATCCTCCCCCACTTCTGTAGCCCCAATCCCCCTCCCTTCCCACCTCCCCCATATCCAATACCCCCTCCCGCCTCTCCAATATCCCCTCCCGCCTCTCCCATATCCAAAACCCCCTCCCCCATATCCAATTCCCTCTCACCCCACCCACCGCTAACCCTGCACCCCCATACCCAGTACCTCCTCACCCCGAACCCCCATACCCAGTACTTCCTCACCCCTTACCCTCTCCCCCACACCCAATATCCTCTTACCCATATCCAATACCCCCTCCCCCCACCAATACCCCCTCCCCCTCCCCAATACCCCCTCCCCCTCCCCAATACCCCCACCCCCTATCCCCGCTTAACCATTTCCCCTCCCCATCCCATACCCCCCTCCCCCTTTCCCCCCTCCCCCTATCCCCCCCTTTCCCCCCTCCCCCCCCTCCCCCCTCCCCCCTCCCCCTATCCCCCCCTTTCCCCCCTCCCCCCCTTTCCCCCTCCCCCCTCCCCCCTCCCCCTATCCCCCCCTTTCCCCCCTCCCCCCCTTTCCCCCTCCCCCCCCTTTCCCCCCCTCCCCCCCTTTCCCCCCTCCCCCCTCCCCCCCTTCCCCCCCTCCCCCCCTTTCCCCCCCTCTCCCCCTTTCCCCCCTCTCCCCCCTTTCCCCCTTTCCCCCCCTCCCCCTCCCCCTATCCCCCCTTTCCCCCCTCCCCCTTTCCCCCCTCCCCCTATCCCCCCTCCCCCTATCCCCCCTTTCCCCCCTCCCCCTATCCCCCCTCCCCCTATCCCCCCTTTCCCCCCCTCCCCCTATCCCCCCTCCCCCTATCCCCCCTCCCCCTATCCCCCCTTTCCCCCCCTCCCCCTATCCCCCCTTTCCCCCCCTCCCCCTATCCCCCCTCCCCCTATCCCCCCTTTCCCCCCCTCCCCCTATCCCCCCTCCCCCTATCCCCCCTTTCCCCCCTCCCCCTATCCCCCCTCCCCCTATCCCCCCTTTCCCCCCCTCCCCCTATCCCCCCTCCCCCTATCCCCCCTTTCCCCCCTCCCCCTATCCCCCCTCCCCTATCCCCCCTCCCCCTATCCCCCCTTTCCCCCCTCCCCCTATCCCCCCTCCCCTATCCCCCCTCCCCTATCCCCCCTCCCCCTATCCCCCCTTTCCCCCCTCCCCCTATCCCCCCTCCCCCTATCCCCCCTTTCCCCCCTCCCCCTATCCCCCCTCCCCCTATCCCCCCTCCCCCTATCCCCCCTTTCCCCCCTCCCCCTATCCCCCCTTTCCCTATCCCCCTTTCCCCCCTCCCCCTATCCCCCCTTTCCCCCCTCCCCCTATCCCCCCTTTCCCCCCTCCCCCTATCCCCCCTCCCCCTATCCCCCCTTTCCCCCCTCCCCCTATCCCCCCTTTCCCTATCCCCCTTTCCCCCCTCCCCCTATCCCTCCCCCTATCCCCCTTTCCCCCCTCCCCCTATCCCCCCTCCCCCTATCCCCCCTCCCCCTATCCCCCCTCCCCCTATCCCCCCTCCCCCTATCCCCCCTCCCCCTATCCCCCCTCCCCCTATCCCCCCTCCCCCTATCCCCCCTTATCCATTTCCCCTCTCCCTATCCAATACCCCCAACCCCCCCCCCCCCCCCCTCCCTCTCTCCCTACCCCTTCCCTCTTGGCCCTTCGCTCGCCCACCATGACCCAGAGGCCAGGCCGCGACCACGGAACCGAGTAGAATAAAATCCCACGCAGCCCGGAAAACGGCGAGCGAGAGCTGGGCGCTCACCTGATTGAGCTCGGTCTCGGCCGCGATCCTTTGGTTGGGGTCGATGGTGCCTTTGAGCGCCAGTATGATCCGGTTGGGGTCCATTTTCTTCAGTCTCCCCCCTCCCTCTCTCCCTCTCTTTCTGGCCCTTGGAGTAACTAAGGCGGGCGGGCGACAACGCCACTCGGCGATTGATTGTGTTTCTTTTTTTTGTTTTTCCTCCCTCCGCACCCGTGCGTCAACCGCGTCACTCAAAGGTGGCGCCAAACACTAAATTTAACCGGCTCACGCGCGCGCCTCGCCGCCGGCCGACGCCAGTCATGGATACCATGGTAACGCTGCCTCCCGCCGCCATTCGAGGCTCCGTCCGGAGAGCCTGTGTGACGTCACTGTACGGTGAAGCCTGTGACGTCATCGTACGGCGAAGCCTGTGTGACGTCACTGTACGGCGCATGCCATCGCCTCTCTGCAGGTCAGGCTTGGTTCTTGTTTCGCTGAGGAAGGTGAATGTCTGGTCGTTGAAGAATTTAAAGAAGTCCGACAGCTCGTCAATGGCTCAGTGTTTAATTAGCCACCCACTGCGTAAAGTAGGCCACGCAGGCTCTATGTATATCTGATGAAGAGTCATATGGACTCGAAACGCTAATTGTCTTACTCTCCACAGATGCTGTCAGACCTGCTGAGTTTTCCCAGCTGTTTTTATTTTTGTTTCAGATTTCCAGCATCCGCAGTGTTTTGCTTTTATCTCTAATATTTGACCCAGAGCTTGCGGGGTAGGGGTGGGGTGAGGCGGTTGAAGCTGAGCAGCTAGGGCTGCCAACCCTCCAGGATAGGCCTGGACTCTTCATCAACCGCCAGAGGACACTGCTCTGTGCAACGCTGGAGAAAAATCATCAGGACATTAAAAAAGCTTTTTTTGTAATTTCCTTCAAACATTTCTCTTTACCAGATATAAAAATATTGGAATAAAAACAAAAAATGCTGGAAAAACTCAGCAGGTCTGGCAGCATCAGTGGAGACAGAAGCAGAGTTAGCGTTTCGAGTCTGTATGACTCTCCTTCAGAGCTAAAGAGAAGTAGAAATGTGAAGGATTTTATACTGTTTAAGAGGAGGTCGAGCAAGATGGAAGGTCAGGGATAGGTGGGAGCTAAGGAGAGACTGACTAAGATGTCACGGACACAAGACAAAGGGAGTGTTAATGACAGTGGTAAAGACTAAAGAAGGTGCTGATAATTCCATTCAAATATTGAAAATGGGGATAAAAGACTGTTTGGCTGACAGTCAAGAATCATCCAATTAGCATGGGAAGGCAGTGCAGCACAAGGATGGATGTGTTGGTCGACTAATGGATGGAATGTGGGGACAAGTCATGTGACAAATCTTCCAGGAATATATTTATTCACAGTTGGCAACCCTATGAGCAGCTTTGGCTCAATGTTAGCACACACAGCCTCTGAGTCAGATGATGTGAGTTCAACCCCACATCAGAGACTAGGTGATACCAGTTTTGCTGCTACATTTATTGTGGAGATCCAGGGCAGAGGTGCCAACTATTAGATGAGGAATATCCCCCAAATGCTCTCTCAAGTGGCTATAAAGTACCTTTTTTGTCTGAAGGCAAGTGTTATGCACAGGATCGGGGTTCATTTAAATAGCACTAATTTCGCCTCTCACCGCCCGTCCGTAAACAGAAAGGTGTTTTGATTTGTTTTCCTCTGTATAAGCAGTGGCGTATTTCCCCGACCCCTCAGTTTTTGTGTGATCCAATTTTCTAGTAATAGCCCCACAGCAAACTCACGATAGGATGAAATCAAAGGGTTAGATTGTTTGCACACATTCAAAATGCGGGAGGAGGGTTGCGATGTCGCCTCCACACTTAGACAGTAAAGAGGGGGATAGAGAAAAGAAGGATTTACAATACAGAGACCACAGAAAATAAATATTGGTTTATGTGGATTCCAGATTCCAGACTCAAAGTCCAATGAGTTATTCTTTCACAGAGGTCGGTGGCTGAAAACCAAGGTTGTAGAATTCACTTTTCCGGTGGTGTGGACTTCACCAGTTGAAATAGGCACACAGAAATGAAGCAGTCTTGTAGGCAATGGTACAGAGCTTCCAGCAGAAGCAGGGTAGTTGGGTGCCAGGTATCCAACCTGGGCCAGAGCTCCCTCGGTGTGGCCTGCTAGTCAGATATTAAACAGCAGACTGAGCTTTTCAGTTCAGCAAGTCAATATTACTTGTTCCACAAGCCAGAGGCCCATGTTTCATGACTCCCACCTCTCCACCGTCTTTGACAAAGGATGGTTATCCATTGTCTGAATTCCAAAGCGCCTTTAGGAATTGAAAGGAACATTGCGGGGCCTTTGTCTTAGCAGGGAATCCATCTCCTTCTGGCCAGCCTGGGTTATTAAATGCAGATGGCCTTTGTATAGCTCGCTTTGAAGTTGGGCTGTACAGTCCACAGAGGGCTCTTTAAGATCAAAAAAAGGAGTGAGTTTTCCTAAAACTGCCAATGGCTTATTTTGTTCAGGAGTCACAGACAGACACAGTTTCACCTATTTTAAAGGTCTTTGATCAGTTTTAAATTATTTAGGAATAGTGATGAGCATATCTATATATATATTTTATAAAAATATTCAGTGTTAGGTCCTAGTCCCTCACATAGGTCCTTCACAATTATTTACTGAACCACAGCAAAGTGCTGTGATTGTTTTTCTCTGCTGGATTGAGGAGGCAGGCCCCAAATCTACCTCAGCCAGAACAGGGATCAAACCCCATGCGGTTGGCACTAATCTGATCAACATGCTAGCTGTCTAGCCAGCTGAGCTAACCGCCCTTCCACCCCCACCCCCAGCCCTCCCCCAACATAAAACATCCCAGGCATTATTAGAAGAAAAGCTGACATTTATCCCAGTGTCCTAGGCAACATCTATCTCTCAATTAATATCACAAAAATAGATTATCTGGTTATTCATCTAATTTCTGCTTGTTGGATGTTGCTGTGTGTAAACTGGCTCTCAGGTTATAACAGAGACAATTCAAACCTATTTCATCAACTGTGAAGTACTTTGAGATGTCCTGAGTTGATGAAAAGTACAAGTTCTGTTCTTGCTTGCACTTCTATAGCAAGGACCTTTCACCTTTCATAAAATGCCTCTGTGACTGGTCTACCCCTTATTCCCCATTCTCCCTGCTCTAACATTAGTGGCTGTTCAACCATGCTTCTGCCCTCTGCAAGTTCTCTCCTACATACATCCACTTAACCGCTTCCCTTTCCCTTTTCAAGTCTGCTCAAAACATTTTTTCTTCTCCCTTGTTGGCTCCATCCCCTAACTCCGTCTACCTGATCTTCTATCCTGCTCCAAGTCCATTCTTTTCGTTTCCACACTGAAGCGTTCAAGATAGCTAGCCACTATGAGCACAGCTATACATGTTGTTGATATTTGTAATACTTAAAAATTAAACGCTTTTAATGGATTTATTTAAATCAACTGGGATAGGAAACTACTGCCAATGTATTTGTCTCTCACCACAGAAAACAAAAAGCATTTCACCTACACAGATGGTATATAGCATGTTATTTGGACAGAATTGGAAGGCCAGAGGAATGATTTGGGAATGCTGAAGATGACTGATTCTTTCTGAGGTTGGCTAAAATTTGAGCAGTCAACCCCTCCACATCAGATGATTATGTTCTGTGGTCTTTCCACCTGACCTACCAGGAAAATCCTGTGATTCAGTGGGGATGACAGGTAAACAGGTATTCGGTGCTGAGGTAAGGAAGTATTGAACTCTTGTGGGCACAGATCTTTAATAAAAAATAGAAATTTGATTCAACTGCAGGACATGTGCAATCCCTTTGGACCTTAACTGAAGACCACCAATCCAAGATTAGCAATCATTGCATTAATTTATACTTTGTAACAATGCAATTAGTCAGGGAGCCAAAAATTTAAAGTGGTTCTGTGACCAAATTTAAGAAATCATTATCACCATTTGAACAACGGTATACCCCACGTGTAAGTAAATTGTCCAATCCAAGCAGAAAAAAATGGGCAGTCACCCAAACTTTGATCCTCCTTGACTCAACCATATGACTTCTATTGCCTAAAAGTGCTGTGAACCAAGTGTGTAACTCATTATGTACATTGAATTGCATTGGATGTCCAAATACAAGACATGTCTGTTTAAGCTCACCATTCAACAGCCCATGTGCCCATCTTTCTACTTGGAGTTTACAAGTTGCAAACATCAGTGGTACACTTAGTCCATCCAGTTTGATTGACAAACAATGTCTGGAAAAGTGCCTGTTTTCCAAAGGAATTATAGTTAGTACAAAGATACAGGATTTTTTTGTGCTGGGGTCAGCTTGCTATGGGCTTCACTGAACTCCTTAAACTAGTGCAATTCCTCCAAAGACTGGACTCATTTCTTTCCAAGGGGAATTTTGTATCAATGCACAGCAACTTGTGGAATGGGGTTTGTTTGGTTAAGTCTTTGTAAACTGTCTCATACTCTCATGTTGTAAGTACTTAATTGACTGTAAAGCGCTATTGGACAGCCTGAGATTGCGAAAGGCACTATATAAATGCAAGTCTTCTACTGCATTGTTTGATATCTCATGAATATTGGTTACCCCTGTAAGTAATTGAATTTGCAAATAAATCAGATTAGTGGATAAGGCTGCTATGAAAAGTATATTGTGTGACTGTTTCATTTTGATGGTTAGGATGTAGTCACCCTGCTCAGCAGAAAGATCAAAGTTGTTGTTTGTTGTGAAGTGCAATGCAACCTGTATGAAACCTCCTGTGAATTGATGGCATAAAGCAATAGAGTCTATCAGTACACTGAACGTTGTGTGCATACAGGTGAGCCAAGTGGTTAAGATGTATCGAACAACAGTACCAGCTGCAACCTTTTTTCTCAGTCAGTGAAATAGGATAGGGCTTTTATTTGTGGAAGTAGTAGACCCAGACTAATGAAGTCTTCAGCAGAATAAAAGAACGGTGAGCTGTTCAGCCAAATTAATTCTCACATTACTTTTGTTAACAATATGGGTTGATTCAAATAGACTGGCCAGTTAAGGCGTATGGATCAACTATCAAGTGTTTCAAAAATAACATAGCGAACAATGATCAAACTGGGCTGAAAGAGTGTTCATCAATTTATGAAGGACCAGATTTAGGGCCGAAGTGAAGCTTACAGAGTAACAGGAAGATCAGTGTATCATAATCCTCTCATGGCTTGGTAAAGAAATAAACCTCCCCTTCCAAAAATGAAAATCTCCAGCTAATTACTGCTCACACACAATGAAGCTGAAGGTAAGCCATTATCTGGTACATGCTATGGACCAAAAAGGACCAAAGCTTCTCACAGTAGCTCCTCGCAAGTGAACTGGACCAAATTCTTATTCTAAAGCCATGGCACGAGCCTTTCTCTCACCATACTGTAACCCAGAAGTTCAGCCCTGCTTCATAATGTAAAAGCTTTGTGATATTTTTGCTCCGCCAACCTATAGTTCATTCCTGAATACTTGGGAGTTATATTAGCATGATGAAAACTTTGAATTAGCCAATATTTGAATTAAGCAACATAAATAAGAGTAAAGTGCTAAGATATTGAATTATCATATTATTTGATTGAAGAAAATTTGAATTGAGAAGACAGCTACACTATGGAGAGAATAACTTTTAGCTGTCCTCTAAAAAGATCTCCTTCATCTCAGGGTTTTAATGTACAGCAAATTCAATGCACTGGCTGGAGTGGCTCAGCGTATCGAGAGTGATAGTTCAGTATAATTTGGTCAAATTCCATAGGAATTTGTAATGTTGTATGTATGAATTGACTGAGAAAGTTGACTACGGTCTTCACCTGTATTGACTTATTCCTAATCAAGGGGACCTCCTGAAAACAAGGCAGTTGTATCAAACTTAATTCTTGGGACATGAAAGGCTTTATTCTGAGCTTGACATAGTTAACGCTACAGTTAATAACAATGCTGGGACTGCACTTCAGGCCTTTAGCTACTTAGAAGCTAGAAATCATATAAATACCAGCTTGTTGAGGAAAAAAAATCAGTGGTTTCTTCAAGGGAAAATGGCTTCTGCATATATGAAGAAAAAAGCAATAGGATGCTTCATTTCCAATGTTATGGCAGAGCAACAACTCAAGTACAAAGATGCTCCAGGTAAGAATGATCAATTATTTGCTTTCGTAAACAGCTTAAATTATTGAAATAAGCTAGGTTTTTTTTTTACTCTGCTGTTTTATTTTGCTTCTGTATAAACATATTTCTCACAATAAACTGAATTTGTAGTTTCAGCTTTCACTGTGTGGCCTGATAGTGGGGTCTTTTCTCACCCATTGAAGACATAAGGCATGTACAGAACTGGCATAAAAACAGAAAGTGCAGGAAAAGCTCAGCAGTCCTGGCAGCATCTTGCAGAGGGAAGCAGTTAACATTTCAAGTCCAATATGACCCTTCTTTGGATCTGGCATCTTGTATTGTACATTAAGGCCATGTTACAAGGTTAACCCTGATGCACATCATTCCTATCCACAGTATGCTTTAAATTGTGAGCTTCAAATCATACGGGATATGCGTCTACCTCGAAAAGATGCTATCAGCTGTGAACTTGAATGAGCAAAGCTGGGAGAATTATAACAGTGCATAAGGATATATCTGATCTGGAGACAGTGATCAGCTTACCTTTCTTTTGGTGCATTCTCCTTTGTGCAGAGAATAAGTCAGTTCTGCTTGTAAGGATCAGGCAAGGTGTGTATGAAGAATCCGGCCTTTGAATTACCTATTCTTTCCTGTTTATCGTCCTTGCCTCGAAGATCGGTAGAAACTGGGCAAAACTCCGCAAATTCCCTCCCTTGTCAGAAAAAGCCCAACTGGCAGTACAAGCAGTAAAAGCTTATGTGAAGCTGGGCCTCTGAAAATACTTCGCATCCCATCAAAGTTTATTCCTCTGTATTCATAGCTGAAACTAACAGGACTGCAGCTAACTTAATTTACCTGTATAAATTAGAGAGTGTCCCTCACACTTCAAAAGTGTATGGTTTCAATAAGACAGTTTTTAAAAAATAAGGTAAGAAGGCAGTTATTCCCTGCTGGATTACATGTCCCTAAAAGTGTAAGTTTAACTTCTTGTTTCATGCTGCTTTCACTAAACAGGAGCTGGAAAGTTAGAAGCACCTTCCAATCTGCAAACCTCACTCAACGATACATATTAAACCCTAACTGACTCCACACTTGCATATATTTACAGTAATTTTACTATGTGGTCTTACAAGGCCAATAACTAAGCAGTAGCATAATACATTTGTATTACTAAGGTACAATACTCTGTTCCTTTGTAAAACAGCACATCATCCAATTCACATAAGAAAGTTCACATAAAGATTCTTTATTTATTCCTGGAAAGTGGGCATCTCTGGCAAGGCTGGCACTTATTGACCCATCCTTAATTGATTTTGATAAGGTGCTGGTGAGCTGCATTCTTGAGCAGCTGCAGTCTGTGTGGAGAAGAAATTCCCAGTGTTGTTAGGTAGCTTTACGAAAGGGAAATCATGTTTCACAATTTTATTTGAGTTTTTTGAGGATATAACTGGCAGGGTAGATAGAGCGGAACCAAAAGATGTAGTTTACCTAGATTTATAAAAGGCATTCGATCAGGTGCCACATAAAAGATTAATAAGCAAGCTAAGGGTTCATGGAATTGGGGGTAATATATTAACATGGATAGAGGATTGGTTAACAGACCAGAAGCAAAAAGTAGCAGTAAATGGGGGCATTTTCAAGTTGGCAGGCTGTGGCTAGTGGAGTGCTGCAAGATCAGTGCTGGGGTCTCAGCTATTTATAATCTATATTAATGACTTAGATGAAGATACAGAGAGTAATGTATCCAAGATTAATGACGATACAAAACCAGTTGGAAATGTAAGTTGTGAGGGGGACACAAAGAGGCTGCAAAGAGATATAGATGGGTTAAGTGAGTGGGCAACAAGATGGCAGATGGAGTATAATGTGCGGATGAGTGAAGTTATTCACTTTGGTCGTATGAATAGAAAAGCAGAATATTTTTTTAAAGGCGTAAAACTTATATATGTTGGTGTTCAGAGGGACTTGGGTGTGCTTATACAAGGAATGCAAAATGTTAACATGCAAGTACAGTAAGCAATTAGGAAAGCAAATGGCACGTTGCCCTTTGTTGCAAAAGGTTTGGCGTGTAGAAATAAAGAAGTCTCTCTACAATTGTACAGGGCTTTGGTGAGGCCACACCTGAAGTATGTGCAGTGGTGCAGCAAAGGTCCATTAGATTGGTTCATGGGATGAAGGGGCTACCCTGAGGCTGAGTAAATTGGTCTTATATTCTTTGGAGTTTAGAAGAATGAGAGGCGATCTTGTTGAAACATACAAGTTTCTGAAGTGGCTTGACATGATAGACACCGAAAGGTCGTTTCTCCTGACTGGGGAATCTTAAACACGAAGGATAAGAGAACTAAGATTTAGGACTGAAAAGAGGAGAAATTTCTTCATTCAAAAGGTTGTGAGTCTTTGGAATGGTCTATCCTAGAGGGTGTGCATACTCCATTATTGAATATATTTAGGGCTGAGATTTGGTCTCTCAGGGAATCAAGGGGAGTGGGACGGGAAAGTGAAATTGAAGCCCAAGATCAGCCATGATCGAATTGAATGGCACAGCAGGCTCGACGGGTCATGTAGTCTACTCCTGCTCCTACTCTTGTGTTCTTGTAAGTTCCACAGTTTCAACCCAGTGACAATGAAGGAATAGCAATATATTTCCAAGTCAGGATAGTGTATTATTTGGGAGATGAACTTGCAGGTGGTGGTGTTCCCATGCGTCTGCTGCCCTTGTCCTTCTAGGTGGTAGAGATCAGAGGTTTGGAAGGTGCTGTTGAAGATGGTAGACACAGCAGCCATGTTGCGTCAGTGGGCGGGAAGGAATGTTTAAGGTGATCAAATGGGCTGCTTCATCCTGGATGGTGTCGAGCTTCATTCAGAGGAAGAAACAAGCACGAGTGAAGGTATCTGTATTAAGTGTAAGAAGTGAAAAATCAAGTACATTTAGATATGTCTCCAAATTTTCCGGTAGCATGGTGGGTAAATGGAGTGGAAATAAAGGTCAGCCACAATCTTTTGCATAGCAGAACAGGCTCGATGGGCTGAATGGCATTCTCCTGTTAAGATTGTTCCTAAGAGCAGACAGTGCTTTCTATTTTGGGTGTTTGCTTGATTTCCAGCAGTTATAAGAAAGATCTTAAGATCTTCTCCACTCCAGAGTAGAAGTCACATCCTGAGCAACTGCAAATCTAAAACTCCCGTTCCCAAGTTCTTAATTTAATTTTATAAGGAATCGAATCCCCCAAAATGGCATGCCGATAATTACACAGAGTAGGCTATAGAACTAAACTTCATCATCAGACAATATCCTGGATTATAAAAGGCGATTCATTTTTCAGAGGGGCAGAAGATAAAGTAACAAAAGGGGGGGAGAGAGTATTGAGTTAGCTTCATTTTGCTACAACACCCTACTTTTTGCGAGAATATTTTATTATTTATTTTTAAACATACATTTAATGGCTGTAAACAAAGTCAATGTACATCCAGAAAACCGTGACTCTGCATTTCATGTAAAATCTGAAATGTCTCAACAGTTGAGGAATACTGCACCCCTACATATTGCAAATTTACACAACTCACATTCAATGCAGATTAAACAGGTAACAGCATAGAATGCATTCCTCAGGGGAAAGAAAGACAGTACGAGCTACAGTACAAGTAATAACATCGCTGCCCTTCTCATGTTATAGTTCAAGTAAAAATACTGTATGTGTTTGAATATAAGCAAGGCATCAACAGTGTAGCTGTCTTTACAATTCATACACAAAAACATTTCCACAATAAATATCTTGAGCAATTTAGCAATGGTTGTACCCAATACAACTGGCATGATGTTCCATGCACCCTTAAGACACTGTTTTTCCTCAAGCTCCCAAACTTTCAGCAGATGAAGTTCAAATTCCCTGAAGTCTGAGATGAAATGGGAACCAGGATAAGGACGTGTCTCAAAACAGTCTGTAATGATACGAGAATGGGTGTGCGTAATACCGCCAAGACGCTTTTTGTTTGTATATTGTATCAGACTGTGGGGAGTATGTATTGTAAACTGCAAAACTGTGCAAACTTGATTGTGGTGGTAATTTATTCATGCGTCTGCCTCATTTGTGGTAAGATGCCATGGCCTGTGAAGAGAAATGAGCCCAGGTCAGTAAGTTCAGCTTTTCTGTTCAGGGTACCTTGTACAATTCATCAAACTGAAGTGTTCAAGTACTGTGTGCAACAGTTCTACTGCAATATGCTGGCTGACTGTCATTGTCCTGCCAAGCCAGTGGTGGACCATATCGTGAGCATTAATTTAACTACAGATGGTCATGGGTTCAAGTCCAACTCCAGAGACTTGGACCCACAATCTAGCCTGACACTCCTGTGTAGTAGATGGAGTGTTGCTCTGTTGGAGGTGCAAGTCTTTCAGATGAGACGCCAAGCCTGGTTTGCCTTCTCAGGTGGATGTAAAAGATACCATGGCACAATTTCGAAGAAGAGCAGGAGAGTTCTTCCCTGTATCTTGGTCAATTTTTTATCCCTCAACCAACAGGGGCCTTGCCATGCACAAATTGATGACCGCATTTCCTACATTACATCAGTGACCGCCCTTCAAAAGTACTTAATTGATTGTAAAATTCCCTTGAGCAGTTTACAGCTGCTTCATCCTGTGATTCAGATGCATCAATAACTACGTGTCTGTGCACCATCTTGACAGAGATGCACATTTTCTTCATGGGCTATTAGCTGGTTTAAACAACAATCCTTCAATGTGATTTGTTGCTTGCATTGTTCACCGCCACTGGATGTCGGAGAGGCCCTGCAACTTCCAGAGTGTGACATGCGCACTGCAGTGCAAATCCGAAAGATGCAGGACCAACCCACACCACCACCGAGGGCTCATGACTTCAAAAGGCAAGTATAGAACAAGTGCAAATTTGGGCTAATTGCCCTCTAATTACTAATTAATTAAGCTTCAATTTTGCACCTGCATTTCCAGCCATTAGTGGCATCCTCTCAACCTGAGGAGGCTCACAGCCTTTTAAAAGTTAAAATTGATTGATATTTTAACATGAAACATTTTTTTTAAACTCTTGTTAAAAAGTAAAATCTGTGACTATTTTTTAAATATCACTTTTTAAATTATTTTTCTGATCGAAACTATTGTACTTTTAAAATGTTTACATTTTTTAATTTCGTTAATTAATCATGTCTAACTAAATCCAATATTCCAATGTATTTTTATTGCAGCAGCCTGCATTCTACAGTTTTTGGGGTGCAGTTACTGTGAGCCACTCTCACAACTGCCTGCCTTTTACAACTGCACTGGACGCTGCCAGGCCGCACTGCTGCCGATGCCAGGAGAGAATCATCACTCAAGGCGACTGAAATTACAGTAGGTTGCTGCAGAGATTTATTCGGAGTCAACGGCAAGGGCCGTTACTTTGCCACTGACCACAAAATCTGGGCCATCGTTCTGTATTGGCCTATATGAAGTCCATGTAAAGTTTACAAAGTTTAAAAAATTTTCTACACCAATGTTTCCTTCCAGGCACATTAGCTTAGCAAAGAAAACAAGGACTTTAATGTAAAAAATGTGCATCAGGTATGGAGGTCTTAGGAAGGTTAATCATTGATGTTTTCACATCTGAAATCAAAGGAGTGCTGCTGTTCATCACATAGTCTTATTGCCAGCTGTAGCAAGCCTCTGACTGCATGGTGCACATTTCACTCAATAGCTGAAACTCCCTACCACACAGAGTGGTTGAAGCGAATTGCATTTAAGGGGGAGCTAGATAAGTATATGAGGGAGAAATGAATAAAGGATATGCTGATTCAAAACAAATAAGGGGGAGATGGTGGCATAGTGGCAATGTCACTGGACTAGTAATCCAGAGGCCCAGGCTAATCCTGTAGGAGCACCGGTTCAAATCCCACCACGGCAGCTGGTGGAATTTAAATTCAATTCATAAAATCTGGAATATAAAGCCATTCTCAGTAATGGTGACCCCGATATCATTGATTGTTGTAAAAACCCATCTGGTTCACAAATGTCCTTTAGGGAAGTAATCCTTATCTGGTCATGCCCACAGCAATGTGGTTGACCCTTAATCCCTCTGAAATAGCCAAGCAAGTTAAACCAGTTCGAGGGATATTAGGAATGGGCAACAAATGCTGACCTTGGCAGTGATGCCCACATCCTTATGAAAGAATAAATTTTCGCCTTTCACAACCACCAGGCATCTCCAGGTAGTGGACAGTCAATGAAGTATCTTTGAAGTATAGTCACTGCTGTAATGCAGGAAACACAGCAGTCAATTGGCACACAATGAACTCCCACAAATAATGGAATAATCACCAGATATTGTTTTTTTTTTGGTGATGTTGCTTGAGGGGTGAATACTGGGGATAACTTCCATGCTTTTCTTCGAAATAGTGTCATGGGATCATTTACATTCACCTAAGGAGGCAGATGGGGCCTCAGTTTAGCATCTCATCCAAAAGGTGCCACCTCCGACAGTCCAGTAGCACTCCTTCAGTACTGCACTGGGAATGTCAGCCTTGTTTTTGTTGCTCAAGTCCTGGAATGGGATTTAAACCCGAGACCTTGTGACTCAGAGGCGAGTGTGCTACCAACTGAGCCACAGCACACACAGTCTAATCTGGAGTGCGATGAGATAAATAGAATGGGAGGAGACTGCTGTGTGGAGCATGAACACTGGCATAGACCCGTTGGTTTGAAAGGCCTGTTTCTGTGGTGTAAATTCTATGTAAGATTTAATAGATTTAGAATCAAAACCACTGTTTTTTATTAGACCTAGTGATTAAACTTGCTGTAAGACAGCATTTATGCTCTCACCTACTGCTAAAATGAAAATAGCTGGGAAGCCACATGCAAATTAAATTCGTCCCAACAATGTTGCAAATATGAAGCTGTATTTTTTTGAAAAGGGGGAAATCAGGGAAAAGGTAAAACAGTAGAGACAATATTGCTGTCAGACTAACATCAGAAGCAATGAACTGAAAACATAGCTGCATGAGGAAACCTCGGCCTTGTGGATTTTTGCTCACGTTTCACAGTGCTCAGCATTCCAACTGAGCGAGTTACTTAGATCATCAGTTTGAATGGAAGAGTTTTCTCCGTTGCATAGAATGATACAGCTCAGGAGGGGACCATTCAGCCCATCCCACTGTGCAGGCTCCCTGAAAGTGCTATCCAATTTGACCCACTCCCCTGCTCTTTCCCACTGCACTGCAAATGTTTCCTTTTCAAGCGTGTATCTAGTTTCCCTTTGGAAGTGAATCTGCTTCCAACGGCCTTTCAGCCACCACTTTGCAGATCATAAGAACTCACTATTAAAAGAAAATCTCATCTCCCCTTCCCCTCCCAACCCACTCCATTTCTTGTGGAGGACGGAGGTAGCAAATTATATAATTGAGCAGCCCATATCTAGCAGGAATAGTTTAGTCTATCATAAGAACATATGTAAAACTGATACAGAACAAAGGGATTGCTGCACATCAGTGTGGCTTACTGTCCAATTCTTTGCGTGTTTTCACTAACGTACAGATTTGGTTAGTGTGGGTTGCTGTTTTAATCATCCAGTTGGAATTATTTAAGGATCAGTTGGTTGGGAGGATTGCAGGCTGTTTCTGGATGGCTGGGTTAATGGCCCTCTTCACTAATAATCCTGGGAACCCTTGCAGTCTTTTTTCCCCTATTTCCTTGCCTTTTATGGTAACTGCTGCACGTAACCTTTGTCTCTGCAGAATATGTTGCAGCAGCAAACAGAGCATACCGGTATTGGGAGTGTTTTTTATCCTGCTCTTCCCCTACCATCCATTCCTAAAGTAGAATAATTAAATCTTATAGGATGCAATCAGTGGTGACCTCTACATTGATACAAGTACTGCCTTTAAATATACACACTGCCAATTTCCTTTAATATGCCTCTAGTCAGCAGTTTGTACTTTTGTATATAGGCACAAGGGCAAGTTAGTTGTTTGCAGTTGGTCTGAAAATTGAGACCTTTGAAACTGCTGAATATCACTTCAGGTAAATGTTCGAGCAAGTGCTGGGTTATTTTTAGGGAACTAATTTAATGCTGGAGTTCATTTCTTAGTTCCAGAAAGTAATTTGGAAATGACCCCGTCTACATAATCGTTGGTGATAAAATCTTGCAGAATTTAATGTTTTCATATCAAATGTATTAACACAATGTTTTAATGGAAGTGCTTAAAATAAGCTGACACAGTGGGCATGTAAAGATATTGAACATTTATGAGAGAATTGTACAGCAGCAGTGTGTCATGAGTACGGAGAAACTGCTAACACCAGAGTAAGTGAGATATGGGATCCTGACCATTTTCCTCTTCCTCCCCCTCATGAAACAAAACCAGACACATTACAAACTTTAATAAATTTTAAAATAATCAGCAACACAAAGGGGGAAGTGAAGTGATTTCAAGATGTCAAAGGAATGTAGATAGGTTAAGTAAATGGGCAAAAATCTGGCAGATGCAGTATAATGTGAAAAGTTGTTTGGTAGTACAAAACTTGAGTATTGCTGAATAAAAAAATATTGTCGAACCTTTGTCTTGCACTCATCAGGACAGTTGGCAAGAATACCAATAGTAAAGGGAACAACAATTTATATGCATGAGAAGTGTGCGCTGATTGGTTGGCAAGTGGACTCTGATTGGTAGAGGTGCTGCCGTCATGGAGAATGCTTCAGGGAACAGTTAACTGCCAAACTTTTGTATTTTAAATTTGAACAAATGTTAATCTTTACTATAAGGCAGAGGAGTATCACAGTAGAGAAATCTTGCTCCAACTATACAGGGGGTTGGTGAGACCACACCTAGAGTACTACCTACAGTATTGGTCTTCTTATTTAAGGAGTGCATTTGCATTGCAGGCAGTTCGGAGGAGGTTCAATAGCTATAATCCTGGGATGAAGGGGTTGTCTTCTGAGCAAAGGTTAAGCAGGTTGGGCCAGTACTCATTGGAGTTTAGAAGAATGAGAGGTGATCTTATTGGAATATAGAAGAGTGTAAAGGGATCTTGACAGGGTAGATGGTGAGAAGGCATTTCCCCTTTTGGGGGAAATCTAGAACTAGGGGGCATATTTCAGAATAAGGTTGCCTATTTAAGGCTGAGATGAGGAATTTCTTCTCCAAAAGTCATGAATCACATCTAGAGTTATGGAGACTAAGCCATTGAGTACATTCAAGGAGCAGACAGACTAGATTTGAACCATAAGGGACTACTAGAATGTGGTTAAAAGCGAGCGCAACGGGGCAGTGTGCTGTTTGTGGGCATTTGTTGTGTGCAAATTGGCTACTACATTTCCAACATTAAAACAGTAAAGCATTATAAATTGAAGTTTTTTTTAATATAATAATGAAATTGGGCCCAGCTAGGGTTACTAAAATATTTATGACTTCAGTTAAGAACAGAAATTCACAGATGTTGAAACTGATTTTACATTGAAATTTGAAATGCTTGTGGCAATGTTAAATAAATCTCTTACTGGAATTGCAAGTTCTATTATTCAGTTAAAGAGCTTCATGTGCCTATTTTATCAGGCAAAAAGGAATGACATTTTAAACAATACACTGTGAAGGGCAACCTTGACACTGAATGAAATTAATTGCAGCAACAGACCCCAAACTCCACCTATGTAAAAAAGCAAAACACTGCAGATGATGATGATGGTGGTGGTGGAACTGAAATGAAACAGAAAACGTTGCGAAGACTCATGATCAGGTAGCATCTATGGAGAGCAGGTTAATATTTCAAGGCAATGACCTTTCATCAGCACCAGTTCACCTCAGACGTGTTGGTGCTTTGAAAAAAAGAGTTCTGCTTTAATTTCCCTTTTGCTTTCTGTATTACCTCTGTCCCTGTCCACCTTCAGAATTAATATTTTCACCCGTTTGTCTGTAAACAATAGAACTCAAACTAATGCACAGATTTCAACAAAACTTGGTGCACAGTTTTTGAAGATACGGATCAGGATCCTGAATTTTTTTTTTTAAAAACCATGAACATTGGGAGAAAGCATTCTTTTAAAAAGTCAATTTGCCCTATGGTTCATTTCATTTAGAATGTAGATTGTTTTAAAATGTTCTGGATTGTCTCAGCTGCTGTGGTGGAATTCCCCAGGCAGGGATAATGTCTCATGGAAGAGCTGTGTAATTGCAATCACATCAAGCTAACACAGCATGGCACAGGTTGTGCCCTCTCCACTTATTGCCCTGGTTTTAGTCATCTACAATAACATTTTAAATCCTTCAATTCCAACATAAGGAGGTAGCAATCTAATATGGTTCAGCACTGATGCTTTCTAGCATGTTGCACAACTATGTGGACTGAGATTAGATACACAAAAAAGTCTTTTCTCCCCCTTCCTGCTAATTTGCCTTGCACCATTGCCCCTCAGAATATTGATTTGCACAAGGGGAGACACCACAGAAAATTGGCCTATTCCTCCTTTCAGCCTCTTGAACCTGATCAGCCATTCAATTAGATCATGGCTGATCTATCTCAAGGCTATTTTTCTCCATATCACTATCCCCATATTGCTTTATATCTTTATTATCCAGAAATCTATCGATCACCATCTTGAACATACTCAATGAGCCTCCACAGCCCTCTGGGGTAAGGAATTCTGAAGATTCACCACCCTCTGCGTGAAGAGATTCCTCCTCATCGCAGTCCTAAATGGCCTACTCTTTATGCTGAGATAGTGTTCCCTGGTTCTAGACTCCACAGCCAGGGGAAACATCCTTCCTGCATCTACCCTGTTGAGCCCTGTAAGAATCTTGTATGCTTCAATGAGATCACCTCTCATTCTAAACTAGAGAATATAGGCCCTCAATCTCTTCTCATAGGACAATCCCACCATTCCAGGAATCAGTCTGATGAACCACCTCTGCACTCCCTCTATGCCAAGTGTATCCTTTCTTTGGTAAGGAGACAGAAGCTGTACACAATATTCCAGCAGATGGAGAGCTCAACATTTTATTTTCCTTCTCTCCATCTCAGGAATATTACACCTGTTTTATGCTCTCATTATTCAACCACTTACTTATGTACCATACAATAGGAACATCCAAGCTAGATCCCATAAGTCAGTCAGTTCTTATCTGCTGCTTTGTCTCAGTTGAATAGTGATGGTCTAGAGATTTTGGAAATGACCCAGTTTAGAATGGTTGCCACATTAGTGGTTGATTGCAGCTTGATACATAAATAGAAGTGTACATTTAAGTGTGTGACTCTAAAGTCTGCACAGTGCATAGCCATGGACGTGGGCACCTTTGCCATAAAGCAATACACACCTTACACTATTATTCCTGGAGAAATCAATATTATACAACTTTTCCCCCACTCACTAGTTTTGTGGATAAAAATCCTGCTGTACTCTACTTGCCATAGTTTGAGTCAAGTTGAGACTTTATATATTAAAAAAAAGACAATTCTTGCCCTGCCTCCAACTCATTGGAATTAGTCACAGCACTGTCAGCCAAAATGAATTTCAAATAATTATGGCTCCATCTCAAATCAATAGGAGCCAAGAAATTTGAACCTCATCTTAATGAAAATCAAATCAACCTACACAACACAAGCAAGCTTTCATCACACAATGTTGTGTAATATTTTACCAACAGAATGTGAACTTTTTTTTTTAAAATGGATGATGTTGTTCTTAAACCAAGAAACTTACAATCACCAGGAGCATAGATGTGAGCAAACTATAAATGTATTTTGCAGGAGACTTGGAATATATTAGCACCTGGCATTCAATAAGCAGCATTCATATATAGCACCTTGAGCACTGTAAAACTTGCCAAGGTACTTCGCAAGAGTGTTAAACAGAATTTGACACCACCTCAAGTTTGGTCAGAAGCAGGTTTTTTTTAATATATGAAAAAAAGAGTCTAAGGATGAGAAAGAGGCATGGGATTGAGGAAGGGGTTGAAAAGAGGTTTCAGGAGGGAATTCCAAAGCTTACGGCCTAGGCAGGTGAAGGTAATGATATCTACGTCGTGCAAGGCAGACTCTTTACAGCACATTTGGGCAATGGTTAGTGTTATTGATGCAGTTCTCTACATGAGATCTCTCAAAAAAAAAAAAATATGACCAGGATATTCAGTACCAGGCTCACACTGACCTTCTGGCCCAATATGCATAAACAATTACACACTTGGGGAGTCACGCTGACTGGGTGAAGAAAAAGGGAATGGTATGCCATCAGTGTTCAGTGGAAAATTTAGCCTTTACAAAGAAACAGTAATGATCATCATTCAAGGGGAAAATATCACCAGAAATACTATCCCTTTGAAAAGAAAAAAAAAGTCACATCCTTGAGCGATCACGCAAGTCCACTACACTGCAGTCACAGGTTCAAAACTGAGCCACAAGACAGACCAAAGCAAAAATGCTGCAGATGCCGGAAATCTGAAATAACAGAAAATGCTAGAAAAACGCAGCAGGTCTGACATGCCGTCACAGATGCCCTGTGGAGAGAGGAGTTAACGTCAAGTCTGTATGATTTCTTTAGAACTAAAGCCTCTGAGCTTCTTTAGCTCTGAAGAAGTTATACAGATTTGATGTTAACTCCTCTCTCCACAGATGCTGTCAGACCTGCTACGTTTTTCTAGCATTTTCTGTTTTGATTTCAGACCTAATCAATCATCTGTCAGACCAAGAAATAGGCTAGGAATGTTGAAACAAAAGGCTATGTGGCAGCTTTGTTTGCTGACATGTCAAAGCCGAGATGTTTCTCAGTCTAAGTAACTTGTGTTTTTGTGGAGCCTTCAACATAAGACTTTAAGATGCTTCATGGGAGCATTACAAAATAAAGATTTGTAGATATTAAGTCAGATAATAAAACCTAGCTCTTGATCAAATTTTGAAGGAGTGTCTTAAAAAGGAAAGTGAGGTACAAAGAGGCAGAAAAGTTTGGTATTCCAAAGACTGGGGTCAAGGCAACTGATAGTACAGCCAATGGTAGAGCAATAATTAGAGGAATTAGGGGAGCACAGTTTTGAGGGTTGTGGAGTTGGAGGAGACTATAGAGATAGGGAGGAGCAAGGCTATGGAAGGATTTGAAAACAAAGGATGAAAATTAAAGACAAGACTCCTGGTCAAACAACGTAGGTCAGTAAGCATAGGGCTGATAGGAGAATGGGACTTGCTGCAAGTTAAGATACAGGCAGCAGAGCTTTGGATGTAACCTTCATGAACATGAGGGCAATGTAAGACCAGCCAGGAGTGAATTGGAATAGTCAAGTTCAGGGGTAATGAAGGCATGAATGAGGATTTCAGTAGGTTAGTTTAGACTAGACAGGATGAAGTCAGGTGACAGAGGCAGAAATACATGGTCTTCGTACAAATGAGGCCATAAACTCATCTGTCAAATGTGATACCAAGGTTGCAAACAAACTGGCTTAATCTCACTGTTGCCAAGGAGAGAGATGGATCTGTAGCTAGGAAACAAGAGCTTAGTGGAGAACGAAAACAATGGCTTCTGTCTTCCCAGTATTGAACAATTAACTTAAAATTGGATGTGCACCACAGTAGGGTGTGGGTTGCTGAAGACTTGCATCTTGGAACACAAGATAACAAACCCACAGTTCCAGGAGCTTCAGTCTACAGCAGTAGTGGAGCTGCATGATGATGTGACAGAACGTTGACATGTGTTTCCATATAATGATTATTCAGTTTGGGTCCTCTCAATACTGGTTGTCAAATGGCTGAAGCAAAAATCAGTCTACCTAAAATTCTCCAGATTCACCCATTAATAGCAAACAAAATCAATAGAATCACTCACTCTGCCCAGGCACCTCGACTTAGTGCTAGCATTGAAAATGGGAAATAAGTGGAAGAACTGCAACCCAAATTGATATTGTATCCACCACTAAAAAGCATTACAATTTCAGTGGGGATAGGGCACTTGTATCACTGTGGGAGGATATTGGATTCTACTCACTCAAATTAGCATAGATACAAGCATTTCAAAGCTGAACAATATTTTAAAGCTTTGATTTGCAGACTATCCTGCAATCTTCTTGGAAATTTATCATGCTTTTGAAAAATCAAGGATGAATGCCCTCCAACAGATCACCATAGCATTGTAGCTGCAAGCCTGTTTCAGAGCTGAGACACACCCTTCCACAACCAGATCAGAGAAGTTGACAAGCAGAACTTCATAGCCACTCCTAGGGTTCTCAATCAAGTTATCATTCTTGGCTGGAATTTCTTGCAGGAGAGGCCTTTTGTTTACTGAATATGGATAACTGGATAAACAGGGCAGGAATGCTGAAAGAAAAGGAAAAGGGGCAGTGTTGCATTTTCATCACTAACCCCTGTCGTGTTCTTTAGGGAAAGGGGTTGTTCATCCATTGGAACCGCAGGTGCAAATCCTAAAAAGACAGCAGGCAAAACAGAAGCAAAGAAAATAAAGAGAGTGAACATCTGCATGGCTGGTTTTGAGCCTGAAGTCATTCTTGGAGAGTTCCATAACCATTGAGGTGAACTACATCTTATACCAAGAAAAAAAAAACTGAGCTGCAGTGTCTGTGATCTTTATTCATCAAGTCTAATCAGATGTCCTCAAACATTTGTGATGACAGTGAGTCAAAGACAATCAAGGCAACCTATAGGGAACAGATATGTGCCAACTCAAACTCACTTAAAGCTCACACTAGGTGCTAAGATTCAGGGCACAAACTTTGACAAGGTCTTTCTAGGTTACCTGCCCATGTATTTCCCTCACCCAATGCTAGAATTCCAAGGTTGCACCAGCTTGAACAGGCAACAGCCCATTTGGGCAGGTGCTATGGCCACTGAGGTTTCAAAGACATTAAGTTGTTATGCCCTATAGGACAAACCAAGATTCCTTGGTTAGCTCCAACCATAGTCCCAATTGTACTTTCAATAGCTAAATGAATTAGTGACAAATTTGCCAACCATTTGTGTCAGCATAAACATCACAAAACATCATTTGAGGCTGTGTTGAAGGCCTAGTGAGGGATAAAACACTCATCCCTCTTAAATGTGAAGTGGTGAAATAGCCTGAAAATGAACAAGATAACATGAACTGACAAATAATGAAAGTGCTTGTGTGGAATAAAGTTTAAAAGGAGAGCAACTTTCCTCCACCCATGCAAAGTTAATAAATGTCCAAGAACTAGTGACCGCTCTCAATTCATTCATTTTGGGCCAACCTAGGGATCGAGGTTTGTTATAAAAGATGGGTCCTGATGCTTTCCTACACAAGAGCTCAGCTATCCTACAGTCAAATAAAAAGAGCAGTTGGGAGTAAATCAATATTTAAAGAACAGGTTACAAATTTGAAGACTTGTGATTCTTTGGATTTTCTATGAATCTATTAAAACTGGTTTAGAAAAGTTTGGAATGGACTAGTAAAGAACGTTAGGGGTCAGAACTGATGATGCCATTTGCTATTCAGCATGCAACACATACTTGGAACTTCCTCCCCCATGGAACCTTTTAGTCTTCAAAGAAATGTCACTAAGGATAGAATTATTGAAAGAGGACAAGCCTGATGCCCAAGGGTGCACTACCCAAATAGGAGACTGGAAAATTAAGTGCCTGCAAATTTCTTCCATTATCACCATCATCCACACCCAGCCACAAAGTTTGAGTGTCTCATTCTTTCACAGAATGTATCCCTCTTTACTCATGTTGACTACAAAAGGCGGTTAACAGAAAAATGGGCATAATGAGGAAAAAAGCAAAGACCCAGCATGGAGCAACCAATTAAAGATGTCAATGAGCTAACAGTAGGGCATTTTTCAGAGCAATGGAAATGCTATTCCAAAAACTTTCCTGTAAAATTGATAAATGCTTCCCTCCCCATACCAAAATAAACTGGAATGTGTCAAAATTAAACTTGCTAATATGCAAAGAGACTTAGCTGAAACAGGTCAATGACTTAGCTGTAGGGGGCAAGTTACTCAAACCAACCTCAACTGTTGCTCTTTGGTAAGGACTTGGTGCATTTCTATTCAACTGCCCCAAAATAGAAAAAAAGGCCTTGAAGAATTGAGATTTTTCACCCCTCTCAACTAAATCTTTTGGGCAAGAAACATTTTCCATTCCAATTTTGGGAATATATATTTCACCTTCAAACAAGTACTTGAATAAAGCGTTTCCACTGAAAATCTTCCAGGCAAATTGGATTTGACATTCATTGATACAAATAACTGATCTGTACCATTGTCCTTTGGACTAGTTTGAATACACACAAAAATTAGTTGCTCAAAAGCACCAAGTACATCTTTAGCAAAAGGTTGGGGCAGGAGAACTGTTCTCACCTCCTTTATCATGAGAAGCTTTCATAGTTGATATGTTGAAAGCAACTAAAAACTACCCTTTTCACCAATTAAATTAGGTTCAATGTGCATGGTAAGAAAAGATTAAGAGAAAAACTAGATTAATTACCATGTGCAAGATTAATTTTTAGAAAATGTCAATTTGGTGAATGAAATTTATTGAACCATGAAGTACAAATACTGCAAAAGCATTCTTTAATCGATTAAAGTAGGAATCTTTGGCTTCTAGTTCAGAGTTTCTGCAATTTCAGAAATAAGATTAAAAGTCATGGTGGGGAGGAGAGGAGAGAAGAGAAAATATTTCAAATTAAATTGTGAACCTGTTCTGTAAGTGGCTTTAGGAATCCTTAGAGGAAATTTTGACCCAGTATGGCAAATTGAGGGATTCACTGGTTGGGAATCATGCTAACTTTAATAATCCTTAATTGGTAATGAATCTCCAAGAATAGTCAACAGGGTTGGTTTTCAGCGAAAAAGGTGAAGGTTAAAAAATACATGGGGAGGTGGAAAGTCAGGAGGTACTTCAAAATGTGAAAAGATGCAAAGTGGGAAAAAATCATTATAAGTTTGTGACTTGTCTAAATTACTGACATTTTGCAGAAAATGAGTGCTTCACTTAACATTTGCAGAGTTGTCAACTCCATAATTCTTAAAATGCACAAGATTTGGTAGCTACACTGTCCATTCAAAACACCAACCATCAACAGTGCAGAATATCTTTATTGAGGCACCATGAGGCATTGTAAATAGCAGGATATCTTGCTAAGGGAATCTATCCATTAGAACAGTCACACAAGTTGTCTTTGACTGACAAGTGCAAGTCGTAACATTCTGTAACAGAATATATTCACAGCTCTACCAGCAAGGCATCACAGGTTAAAGTGCCCAGTCAGTGCAAACCCAAATTCCAGAAAAACCACTGCAACAGTTTAACAAGTCATCTCTGGCAACTCACTTCAGTGACCCTTAAAGATACAGTGATCAGAGTGCAAAGCATTTAAGCTATTAAAGCACAATTTTTTTTTCAGTCCTGATACAAGAGGTAGCCAGAAAAGGTAGAATACTTCCAGCTGCTACCGTAGATGGCACCTCTGTGCAATCGCAGCCAGATCTGATCTCCCTGGAATAGCTGAAGAACAGCATGGTTGCTGGCAGTCTCATGATCTGGGGCACCATCATTGGCATAAGCTGAGCATAGGACTTCATCATTCTTCATCAGGTTTACATAGAGTGGCACATTCACAGCCAGCTTCAGCATGTGAAAGATGAAGACATAGGTGCCATTCACAGGGCAGGTAAAACGCCCCAACTGAAAGTCAAATGTTTCTCCAAGGTTATTGAGCAGAAGATCAAAGATAATGGGCTGGTCCAGGGATCCAGGGGTAAAGTTAGAGGTCCTTGCAGTGGAGAAGGCCACTCTCATCTGCTGAGGGAGAGGGTAGACATGTACTGGCAAAATGGTGGCAGCTTGGCTGGTCACCGGCATATCCACTGGAGTAATGCTTCGCGAGTCTCCTTGTCCAGAATCCCCACTGTTGAAGTGTTCATTGTCTTGTTCTGGACTGCTCATCTGTGATGAATCGCTCCACCCTGCAGTTGAGTAATTAGGACCTGCTAAAGGTTGAAACATTTCCCACTCTGCTCGACAAGGCAATATCACATTCTGATCTAAAAATTTAATCCCAAAAATTTCCACCCTCCCCCATCCCCCACCCACCACCTCCCACATCCAAATCAAAACATGACTGCTAACTAGAGACTTTAGAAGCCATTTTTGGCACAACTTCAAGAAGTAAATGCTGAAAAAAAAACAATAAAATTTGATTCTTGTAAAACTGGAAACAAGTACAATTTTTCAAAATCCCCTTGTTCATGGTTTGCTCCCTGCATCATTCTACAAATTCAAAGAATTATTTACTAGCTTTATATTGGATAATTTTAGAAGCAGTCACACAATTGGATACACATTTTGACATCAAGGGGTTGAAAGGACATGCTGAAAAACAAGGGACATGTGGTCAATCTACAGAACGAGGCTTTATATAAACACTGAGCTGGCAATAGAAATGAAAGGTAGGGCATGAGAAGCAGTTATTCAGATTGTATTGAATTTCTTTCACACCGGGAATCTATTCAGTAAAACCTCCATCTAGGGGCAGTTAACATAAAATGGTGCCCCAGAATTGGTACCAGGGGCTAAACCCTGCAACAAAAAGAAAGCAAAGTACTTTTTGCTGGACAGTTAAATACATTCTGTTGGACAATGCCCACGGACAACAGCAAACTGGTAGAACTTCCCCATCGGTGAGATCATCCCAAAACTCACTCATTTCCAAAAGGAATTAGCTACTTAGATTGACAAAGTACTCCTCCTACTTGAACATATTGTTACCTCAAACTTCAAGTCATTTGTATAGGTCCAGATAAAATGGAGAATGAACAATCAACTTTGAAAAGTGAATAACTTCCAAACCACAGGAAATCTTAGGTTCAAAAGGCAGGCATCAACGTCCTAATTCTCTCCAGGAATTAGGGAAGAAAGAGATGCAGATTCAACCAAGTGCCCGAATATAATCCTGCACTCTTACCCAACGTAGACAGCAATCAACATGAAATTAAGCTATTTAAATCAAGGTTTCCTTAGTTTAAGTCACAGGTTTCCAAAAAACAGCACTGTATGGAGTTCAAGCAAGGGCTACAATACCAATGAACAATTCACTTGATAAGAACCTTCAACATAAAGAGGTTCAATTCAGATCAAAGTAATATTGCCAGTTGTCTCCAAGCCAGCCCTTTCAAAAGCCATCAGTTTAGACACTATGTTGGATTGAACCACCATTCATCCAAGTCAGGAAATCCTCCAAGTGACTCAAACTGACCTGTTGATCAAATCAGAAGATTCAAGTTTTTCCTTTGCCTCCATGAGATTCATAGTTTACCCTCTTGTGCAAATTGAAAATTTTGCAGAGAAAAATAACTTAGGAGCAGTTAGTCTCCCATGATATGACTTGTGCCCTGTGAGGACTAAAACAGACATGCATCAGCCTCACTCAGGAAGGTAGCAGGTTCCAACTTCACGTCACCTACTGGAAGGAAAGCCTGAAAATCCTCAGGGGGTATTCAGTCTTGATCAGACCAACATCAGCTACAGGTTTAAAAGTGCAAAGTGACTCCATCATTAAGGATTTTAAAAAAAGGTGGAGAACTGAAGATCAGGGGTCTCATTGATATTAAAATCCATGGCACAGATCCACCACCCTGTACCTTCAAAATATTACTTTTCTTGTGCTGTAGAGAGGATTCCAAACTCCCTCCATCTAGTTCTTCAGGAAAGAGTTTGACCCTCCAAAAAAAGCAAGTGCTCAGATACAAGTGGAGCTGAGGAAGTAACTACACTCCAGTTAATGTGATGGAATTCTGGGTCCAAATCACAGCAAGATCAAATAGAGTTTAAATTTTAGAGCAGGTAAAGTGTGCTGCAGGCCCAATATGCAAGTCTATTTTAATAAGGACATTTCAATGCATGCATTCAGAAACAAGAGGCTGTAGCCATCAGTTGAAATAGTGAAATCCACAGGCTATTTAGATGGGACTTTGGGAACACATTTGTCTGGCAACTGCAAAGTTAATTTATGATTGCTCAGCTAAGTCCTCTCTACAAGATGAGCATTAGGTCTTGGGTGTTAGCCAGTCAGCATCCCAGTTGCATTACACAGGAGCTCTGTTGAATAAACATCCATCTTAAGAGCAGTAACATTTAAAACCCTAAAGCTTCTAATTAGTCAGAATCTTCATGTAGTTTGAGGAAACCAAATATAATCTGAGATTACAGCACTTGTTGCCCAAGATCTTCTCCTACTTCAGGGTGCAAGATAATTCAGCTGCAATGAGAACATCTCAACATCTGGTTTTGATGATTAACATCCTAACATTAGCCACTGGCCTCGAAATAGACCGAATGGATAATATTGACACTGGTAGAAAGATGGACCATTGGGCATTTGCACTGGTAGCAGGATTGACCATTAAGTCACATTAGGACCAAGTTAAAAATGAAGGTATACCAGCTCCAGGGAAATCTGATCACTTCATCCTTAAACATTGGTGCCTTTAGACTGGCAATGTTCTGGCTAGTGAGGGCTCAATACTTCAAGACTGCTTCAAATTGCATGGGGGGGCAAGAAATGCCCAAGACAACAACTGGCAAACTGGACATGGATTGCTAGTGACCAAACTTAATGCTGGACAATCTTTAAACAGCCCTGAAGTTTAAATGCAGCCAGTTATTCCTGTATTAATTTGCTCAAATATAGTTTCAACATAGAGGCAGAATGTCTTAATTCTAGGAACAATATGTATTCCTGGAGCAGAAATCATTTGTGGAAGTAGAAATAAAAAGCAAGAGAGCAAACTACTACAGAGCATCTGTGCCATTGAATGCACAGCTTTAAAGCAAAGAGCTGGCATCTACAGGCCAGTACTCTGAAGTGAGTGAGTAAGAGGAAAACTGCAAGATCTCAACACCAAGTGTCAAAATTAAAGAAACCTTGCAAATCAGCCCAGATACTACAGGAGGGACACCTCAACTCATGCAACTGGAGCTGGTTCCTAGAGTGAAGATAGGAAATAGTGAAGATACAACTCTTTATCCGACTGATCAGTGTTGCCAGCTAAGCAGGAAGCTTGGCTTGGACACCCAAGGATAAGATGACGCCACAAGACAAATCTCTGTACAAACATTCCAAGCCATTTTCTATCAGCAGAAATATCCTCCACGTGTGATATAAGCAAATGGAAGCCAATAATGGTTATGGTGTTAACAAATTGTCTTTTAAAAAAAGTTTTTCAAATGGTCCAATTTCCAAACTAAGCAAACAGACATGTACACATTGAAATATCATGCTGCAACTGAATCCAACATTTGTTTTCCCAATTCTATGGGTGGGGTGGGGTGGGGGGCAGGGAAATAAAACCTCACTGAATTAGTGGGAATAAACTAGGTTGGATACAGTACTGATGCAACTAGGGATAGGTGTTTCTTTTAAAAGCCACTCAAACTGTTACCTCAGGAATTTTAAATTCCTGGTCAAATTGGAGTCTGAACAAATAAGATTCCTGTTAATTAACCAGAAAATAAAGCTTCAGAAGCTATAAAATGCAGCTATGTCTCCAACTCAGCTTCAAAGTGTTGCATTGCTATGGGGTTGAACAGGACTGTGGGTAAGTGCAAATCAGATCTAAAAACCAGTCTGACCTCATCCGAATTAAGAAAATAATGCGAAGGGATCATGATAAATTCTAGGTTCTCACAAGGAGCATCTTACTTTGTCAATTCCTAAAAAGGTACTTCCATCTCAAGTATAACCTAGCAATGTAGCTCATTGTAATGAGCATGAGTAACCTGCACTGCACAATATGCTTTGGTGCCATGTGCCCACCTGGTGAGGGTGAGGCTGTCACTGTTGCCACATTTGGCGAAAAACACAGACATGGAGTGGGCTGGCAACAAGAGGGAATGCAGAGTCCAGCAAAGGCTAGTGAACAACTCAATTTTGTGCCTTTCCACAAGGGATTTAGTATTACACTATTTGGTTACCATGTTTCAAATTACACCATTTGTTATTAACCTAATTAGGGTTTGGGCATCAATAAGCTATTTAAGAAATTGGTTCCTGAACTTTCAGTTGTCCCAAGTACAAATATCATTAGTTAGATAATTACCTCCTCTCATGGTCCCACGAGGCCCAAGTCCTGCACCACGCTTGTAGTTCTGCTGGTAACCAGACTCCTGCAAAGGGCAGACATCATCCCAGTTAAATACATCGCCTGAAGATAAGGCATCCAAATACTGCCAGATTACACAATGACAATTAGAAGAATCAGAATATCTCATCAGGTATACCCTTTGTGCACCACATCCTACATTCAGCAGCACAAAAAAACCATCCGATTAGATGCAACTTCAACTCATCTTCACAGAACACCTTGAAACACCAAAGCTCTTTAAACGAATGGGGGAGGGGGAGAGGGAGGGGGAATAGGAAATGGTGAACTTGAGGGATTTGAAAAAGGACAAGAGAGAGAGTTTTAAAAAGAGACACTTATGACTGCTCATAACCAGACTGGGAGCCTAAGTAAACAGGGCTAGGTTGGAAACAAAATAAAAACAGAATTACCTGGAAAAACTCAGCAAGTCTGGCAGCATCGGTGGAGAAGAATTTCTTCTCCACCGATGCTGCCAGACTTGCTGAGTTTTTCCAGGTAATTCTGTTTTTATTTTGTTTTGGATTTCCAGCATCCGCAGTAGCTTTTAGCTTTTTGTTTTTATCTTTGGGCTAGGTTGGAGTTTGGATAGCGGCAGTAGAAATCATGTATAGCCAAATGGATAATTTTCAGACCAGCTCGAAAGCAGGTCAGGCAGAGTGCACTTAAGCAGATGTGATGTACACTGCATCAAATACTGTAGCTGCAATAGGCTTCACTGCTCAAGACTGAAATCCTTCAGAAAACATTGCTTCCTGGAGACCACTTTCTCCCTACCCCCACATGCACATGTAAAGCCAATTAGCAGTCAAATATTTGTTCAGTTAAATACCTCATGTTTGCACAAAATACCAGATTACTAGTTGCCAGTTTTGGCAAAGGTTCAACCACAAATGTGTTAGGCACAGGTCTTCAATCTTAGACCACCAGTCCTAAAGCATTCAGAAACATCTACAGGGATTCAGTTTGATATTTGCTTTGCAAATGAAAAAGAAACTCAAAACAATATACAACATCTTAGCATCCCAGATTTAGTAACATGTTGCTTTGAGTGATTGTGGGGGGTGGCAGGGGAGGGGGGTAATTTCTTTCCCCCAGAAAGTGGAGGTGACCAATATATCAACTCAAATTATTTTCCAAAGGAAAATATGGAGAATCCATCAACCTGCAATACAAAAGTTGAATCATGTTGAGACAACAGCTGTTTAATCAAAATCATTGTTGGGGGGTTTGTCTCGAGTCAATAGCCACACAGAATCTGCATTTCAAATATTCAGGATTCTGTTGCCTCGGCTGGATCTGGAGAAGAATTAATTCTGGAGCAGATATTACTCTCTCTTAACCTTCTTTCATCTGGTCCTGTCTCAAGTCCCTAATATCTGTAGAACACCAACATTTTGGTGCCTTGGGTACCAGATCTAAACTACAGAAAGCAGTACAACAGCCACAGTCCTACTAATGACAGCAGCAAACAAAGCACTGCAAGTTAGCCAAAAGTAACAGACTTCAATATCTGCTTTAAGCTCACAAGTCAAGAGCAGCATTACTATACTTCCAACTTGCAGCCACTTAAAATGTTGTTTGATGTTGTGGAAGCTTAAGAACATTAGATTCAAGCAGTGAGAATGGCAGGTTTAAAATCCCATTAAAAAAAGCAACTGGGATCAGGGTTTGTCTCTAGGGTAAAAAAGGAACTCCATCAAATTATACAAGGCATGGTTATATGTTGCAGGAGGTACTGAGACAGTTTAGACATGATATTGGAGAAAGGAGATTAGAGCAAGGAGATTAGAGCTATGAATGGATAATATTTTAGGATACAGGATGAATAATTTGAAACACATGCCCCAAGTGTAGCAGGCTTAGAAGGAACAGGTCAATTTAAACCTATGGTTCCCTCACATGGTGATGCCTAGGTCTGTTGTCAACCAATTGGGAGAGATTGATTGCAACAATCCCATCACAAGACTGAAACGTGAGCCACTCTAGTTACCACATCTCAGGAAGGAAATATTGGCCTTGGAGGGAATAGAACACAGATTTACCAGGGTGATACTGGACTCCAGGGGTTCAGTTGAGATTTGACAAACCAGGGCTGTATTCCCTGGAATTTAGATGGTTAAGCAGTAATTTGATCAAAGTTCAAGATATGAGAACAGACGGGAGTAGTTTCTCCCTACCCCAAGTCCTCAACTTTTTTAACAAGGAGCAAAAGAATCTAAAAATTAAAGCCTGACCTTTCAAAAGGAAACACTTCTAGGAGTTGATGATGCTGGATCAATCGTTCAGTTTAAATGTGATTGATAGACTTGTTATCCAAAGTATTAAGGAATTAAGGTAAAGGCAGCTTGTATGGAGTTAGGTCACAGATCAACCATAATTTGGAGGTGTCAGCTGTGGCTCAGTTCATAGCACCCTCGCCTTTGAATCAGAGGGTTGTGGGTTCATGTCCCACTCACGGAAACCAAGAACTGTGATTGTACTCGAAAAGAGTTGCAATCTGTGACTGTTGATAACTCGAAAGAGTATCAACCATAATTTCATTAAATGGCAGAGCCGACTCGAGGGTTAGATCCTGTTCTTACATACCAGGGCGATGGATGGCAAGCTAGATCAACCAACGGTCTTTGTCTGCAATGCAATTTATGCTTGAAGCTTCAAAAGCTGATATAAAAAAGGCTGAAGGTGTCAAAATTGAGGACATAGTGGAAAAAGTTACACCAATAGATTCAAACTCAGGATTACTACCAAAACCAAAGAACAACAAACAGAATCTGCCCCAAGAATTAGCAACAAGGGAGACACAGATCATGAAGATATAAGAAATGGAAGGAGGCCATTTGGCCCCTTGAGCCTGCTCCACTATTCAATATCACAGCTGATCCAATCGTGGCCTTAGTTCCACATCGCTGCCTGCATCCCATAATCTGACTCACTCGTCAAAAACCTGTCTAACTCAGCCTTGAATATCAATGACCCAACCTCCACCTCTGTAGAATTTCAAAAGACTAACAACCTGGAGAAATTCTTCATCTGCCTTCACGTAAGACCCCCCTTATTGTGCAACTGGGCCTCTAAATTCTCCCATCAGGGGGACATCCTCTCAATCTACCTTGTCAAGGTCCCTCAATCTTATATTTCAATATTTTTTTTAAAGAAAATATTTGGTCATGGGAGGTTCAACAAATAAACAAATAAAAATAAAAAAATGCTAGCCAGGCCGTCATTTATTACCCAACCCTAGTTGCCCTAGCTCAGGAGGGCATTTAAGAGTCACCTGGAGTCACATGTAGGCCACGCCAGGTAAGGACAGCAGATTTCTTTCCCTAAAAGGACATTAGTGAACCAGATGGGTTTTATGACAATCGACAATGGTTTCATGGTCATTAGACTTTAATTCCAGATTTTTACTGAATTCAAATTCCACCATCTACCATGGTGGGATTCAAACCCGGGTCCCCAGAGCATTACCCTAGGTCTCTCGATTACTAGTCCAGCGTCAATTCTACTAAACTCCAATGATATAGGCCTAACCTACTCAACCATTCCTCAAAGCAACTCCATCCCAGGAAATCAGTCTAGTGAACTTCCTCTGAACTATTTTCAATGCAAGTGTATCCCTCCTTAGTAAAGAGGCCAAACTATACACCATACTCTCAAATGACCCATGCAGCTGTAACAAGACTTCCTTACTTATGTACTCCATCCTCCTTGCAATTAAGGCCAACATTCCATTCATCTTCCTAACCCTTTGCTGTACCTGCATGATTTGAAATTCATGTACAAAGACACACAGATCCCTTTGTACCACAGCATTCTGCAGTGTGCCTCCATTTAAATATTCTACTTTTTCTATTCTTCCTGCTTAAGTGAACAATCTCATTTTCCTGCATCATATGCCATCTGCCACTCACTTGACCCATCTATATTCTTCTGCAGACGCTTTGTATCCTCAACTTGTTTTCCCATCGTTGTACCATAAACAAGTTTGGCTACCATACAAATCGGTCTCTTCATCCAAGTCATTTATGAAGATTGTAAATAGTTGAAGTTCATTTCTAGTCCCCATGGCATTTCACCAGTTGCCATTTACCAACCTTGTTCAAGAGTTTAGGACATGTCTTAATTGTCACTTGCAGACTGCATTCCAAAACAATTTTTTTTAAAAAAGTGAATTATTTAAATATTTGAAGGATAAAAGGGTAGAGGGGGAAAGTTGATGGTTCCAATTAAGCATTGTTACATGCAAGACTGACTCAATGACAGCCTCCTGTGCATCTATTTCTACAATACTTCCAAAAAAACTAACCACTACCAAATCAATACAAAAAAATCTAATTTGTCACAAGATTCAAGTTTTTTTTTTGTTAATGAAACTGTCTCTTAAAGGCTAGTTAAACAAGGAAATTAAACCAGTGTGTTCAAGGAGCAAAGGGGCTGAGAATGATTAACTAAAATTTGATAATTCTTCAAAAAAAAAGACACTTACCCTTGGAGTATATGGCATCCCAGGGTACTCTCTATTTGGAAAAGGTCCATATGTTCCATTGCCAGGTATGGGAATTCCTCTGTAGCCATCAAATCCTGGTGATGAAGGAACACCACAAGCTCATTAGCATTAAACCTTCCTTAACAGAATATAACACTTGATGCAAGCGTGCAAAGCAACATTAAGAAAACATTGTTTGGAGAGGCTTCCAGTAATTGAGTCCAAAATTCAAGTCTTCTCAATCTTAAGATTAGCAAAAGGTGTTTATCTACCAGCAGCCCATGGGTCAGCTCAGTAGCTATCCCATAGCCTTGAGAAAATGGGGTTGCTTTAGTGCCCACACCCGTATCTTGCTGCCCTCCCACAATAACTGGTCAGCATAACAAAAGTAGATTCAATAGAAGCAAAGACAGACTGGCTGTTGAATCCTTCCATCTGGACTCAGTTTGACAAGTATGTTGAGCAACACAAGTGTTCCAAAGCCCCTATCACTGACTTATGTAATAAAGCTAATATGAAAGTTGGGCTGGGGGAGGCAAAAAGGAAAACAGATACATGTCTACACCTCCCTTAATCACCAACTGGTAGTTGCTTTCAGAATCTGTTTTTTCTAGATCACAGCACGCTTTGAAGAAGCAAACATGAAAAAACTATACACAGTGTGAGCTAAACTTGGGAAAACTACCTCACTTCAAAAAGCGAATTGAAATAGAACTAGAGGCTGTCTAAAAGGGGAATACCAAGTTGCAAGAGAGACACACAGATGGTAGTTAAGAGTTGAAGAGTCAATCTAACAGGAACAGTTTTCACAAATCTTCCATTACAGATAAAGAGAAAAACCTACCTCTCCAGGAACTTATATCCACACTTCTGCAACAGAACAGTTAAAAGTTGGAAAAAAAATGTTGCCCATTGCACACTGCAGTCAAACCCAAATTCATGGCAGGCTGATCTCAATTTTCTACATTCTCATCTTAATTACTTGGGCTGAGGATAACATCTTCCTAGGCAGGAAGTGTGAACTGCAGAAGCACCAATTTCAGCTTAATGGGATGATGTATTCAATAGGTACCTCTATCATATTGTCTGGAAGTTGAAGTGAACAAAGATAAACTGATTTTGCACATATGGATGAGATTTTTTACAATATTGGATGTGCAAAACAATGTGCACAATACCAAGCTGGTTAGAGGAATAGGCTCGAGGAGGAAGAAGAGAGAAAGTTCAATCAAATGACTTGAAAGCAAGGTAAGGGGGTTCACAAGACAGATATCTTGTCTATCAAAACAATTTAGCAATTAAGCTTTTGCTCCAAGTTAGAACTTGAGTCAGCAGCCCCAGGGCAGGATAAGTTTTAGTCCAGAAAGTCTCCACAGAAATTCTAAAATGGTGGCAAATAGGCAATGACTTCAATTTGCTACATCTAAACTGCAATTTTCACGTTGGAACAATCTGCCCAATAGGACAGGTATTACTAAAAGTCTAAATACATGAAGAGCATGTGTCAGAGGTCATCCCTTTCTACAGGAGTCAGCCACATCCTACTTCAGAGCTGGATGGATAACTGCTCAAAGTCCAACATACCCAGCTCTCACTTGTGACTATGTTGCTGCTTGTGCATGGCAATGGGCACTCCAGTGATTGGGTCACTTTGCAGGCCAAACCAGGTAAGGGTAGCATTTGGGCTGGTGTTCAAGAGAATGCTCATCTCGAACCACCCTTTTTCAGGGCAAAAAATTGCAGCCTTGCCAGGCAGAGCAGAGGAAATGCCACAGTACCTTACTGGTACCAAAAGCACTGCAACCGTGCTGTAAAGCTCATCGGCACAGACACAGAAGATGCTGCAGTCAACCACATCTCTGGTCAACTCACCTTATGAAGCCACTGGGAACAGATGTGCAAGACAGAGTGGGGTTGGTCAAGCACAATCCATCTCCACTTTTATCAATTCACATGCAGGTGCGCGCACAAACATTACCAACTCCTTCACAGTTATATCCTGAAATGGACTCCTTCAGGATTCACCCAGACACAATACATCACGAGACAAGAACAAACAGGAACTCTGCTTAATAAAACTGGTAGCTCATGACCCCCAGTGCAGAACTGCTCTGGTTAGCAGGAAGTTACTGTGATACAAGATTGACTGGCTGCTTCAAGTCTTTTCTTACAAAGTGCACCTACACACACACTTCCCCCACCCCCCTTTGGAGAATAGGGGTTTCCCCAAGCTGATCATCAGCCAAGCGAGCGAGAACAAAGTCTGATATTGCTAAATAAGTGAATACTTTCCATAGGGGCATAAACATGTTGTCATGACTACCTTTCCTTCTCAAGGGGTGCAAGTATGTGCCAATCAGTGCATATGCCCCAACAATGTCCTCATCATTGGTCAAATCCTATGAGGACATGGACAGAGTTATTACAAATACTCCACAGGAGGAAAAGCTCATTGTGGTGGAGGACTTCATTGCAAGGTAGAAGCCAACCATCATACTGGGATAGTGCCCTGGAGGAATATCAACGTGTGGCAAAATGCAACAGCAATGCCATGCTTTGAGGTCTTGGCACCTGCTGGAATGTCAATGACCAAAAACATCTTTGGACAGAAGAGCAGAAAGCAAAGTATAGACACAGATGCACCCAACATCTAAAAACACTGGCAATAGACTGCCTTAATCATCACCTGCCAGAGCAAGTGATAACAATCAGCAGGTTACAAGGCCAGTGTTCTGCAGGCCACAGGATGCTACATTCCAATTGAAATTGAACATCTCACTAAAATAGACCAACATACACTCAGACCCCCAAGAAAGCTAGATGTGCAGAAACTGGAATCCTTCAGGCTCAGACTTGAGAACAGCCTTCTGAAACAAAACCAAGTGATGATGTTGAAGTGGCATGGCCAACCTTCAAAGAAAAACACACTCAGAACACAAAAGGGGTACCAAGACTGGTTTGAGGGAAAACGATAAAAGGAATTGATACAGGAGAAAAATGCAGCATGGCTGGGAAATAAAGATACACGCACTGCTAGGAAATCCCAGGAGAGCAAAAGGACCATGCAGAAGTAGGGTGCAAGACAGTGGGTCAAACAAGCCAGAGAACTTTAAGCCTATACTGATCAGCACATCAGGAACTTCTATAAAGCCCTGAACAATGTATGGTTCTCCCTCAGTTGGCTACTCACCTGCTGTCAGCACTGGCAGGGAAGCTCAGAAGAGTCAGACAGCACTGGGCTGAGCACTTGAAGTATGTGCTCAACCATCCATCCACTTTACATAGGACTGAACAGACAAGCTTCCAGACCAGCCCAGGTGCAAAAATCTGGGCAGAAAACCTTCTTTTGGAGCTTTTCAAAGCAAAGCAATCAGATCCCTACCCTCAGACAAGATCCTAGGAGAAACATACAAATATGGGGGGCTCCAACTAGCCAAACACATATCACAGCGTGGGACCAACTAACCATTCCCCAGGAGATCAAGGACAAATATATGTGTGCAACCACAGATGAATCTCATAAGATTCTACAAGTCCTACTCAGACTGGTAGAAGAATGTCTACTGCCAGAAAGTCAAAGTAGGTTCAGGAAAGTCAGAGGCACTTGCAACAGGATCTTCAATTAGGCGTATACAAGAGAAATGTCACAAACAGATATGAATCTACTGTGCCTTTGCTGACATGATGAAGGTCTGCGACACAGTCAGAAGAAGAATGGAAGATCCTAGTCAAATTGATGCCCTGATAGAACTCCAATACAATTTACAATGGAATGACAGCCAGAGTCACTAATGCATGGACTGACCCTTTGGAGGTTAAGTGGTGTGAAGCAGGAATGGATCATGGCCTGTGCCCTTCAGTACCTTCTTTGCTGTCATGCTTTTTGGGGCATTTGATGGCATTGATGATGGAATAGACATCAAATTCAGAACAGATGGCAATCTCCAACCAGAGACAAATGAAATCCTCAATGAAAAAGGTACCAGAGGCAACAAGACAAGAATTGCTGTTTGTCAATGAGTTGTGGCCTTGTATCAGTGTGGCCCTTCAATGGATCATGGACTGTTTTCAAAAGTGGCTGATGACTATGGCTAACCATCAACTTGAGGAAGACATACTCCACAACTCTCGATTATATTCCAGCTACTATAGCCATCAATAACAAAACTGAAGGCTGTAGATAACTCCACCCATCCCAGAAATGCAATCTCCTGAAGTGTCTGCATTGACCGTGAAGTGGCAAATAGAACTGTCAGAGCAAGCTCAGAATTTTCCCGTTTAAGTAAAGGAATAGTCAGCATGGTTTCATCAAGGGGAGGTCATGCCTGACAAATCTGTCAGAATTCTTTGAGGAGGTAATGAGTAGGTTAGACAAAGGAGAGCCAATGGATGTTATCTACTTGGACTTCCAGGAGGCCTTTGACAAGTTGCCGCACAGGAGGCTGCTCAGTAAGGTAAGAGCCCATGGTGTTAGAGGCAAGGTACTAGCATGGATAGAAGATTGGCTGTCTGGCAGGAGGCAGAGAGTGGGGATAAGGGGGTCCTTCTCAAGATGGCGGCCGGTGACTAGTGGAGTACCGCAGGGGTCAGTGTTGGGACCACAACTTTTCCCTTTATACATTATACATTATACATCTAGATGAAGGAACTGAGGGCATCCTGGCTAAGTTTGCAGATGATACAAAGATAGGTGGAGGGACAGGTAGTATTGAGGAGGTGGGGAGACTGCAGAAGGATTTGGAAAGGTTAGGAGAATGGGCAAAGAAGTGGCAGATGGAATACAACGTGGGGAAGTGTGAGATCATTGCACTTTGGTAGGAAGAATAGAGGCATAGACAGTTTTCTAAATGGGGAGAGAATTCAGAAATCTGGAGTGCAAAGGGACTTGGGAGTCCTAGTCCAGGATTCTCTTAAGGTTAACTTGCAGGTTGAGTCGGTAGTTAGGAAGGCAAATGCAATGTTGGCATTTATTTCGAGAGGACTAGAATATAAAAGCAGAGATGTGCAGCTGAGGCTTTATAAGGCTCTAGTCAGACCACATTTAGAATATTGTGAGCAATTTTGGGCCCCATATCTCAGGATGTTCTGGCCCTGGAGAGGGTCCAGAGGAGGTTCACGAGAACGATCCCAGGAATGAAAGGCTTAACATATGAGGAACGTTTGAGGACTCTGGGTCTATACTCGATGGAGTTTAGAAGGATGAGTGGGGATCTGATTGAAACTTACAGAATACTGAAAGGCCTGGATAGAGTGGACGTGGGGAAGATGTTTCCATTAGTAGGAGAGACTAGGACCTGAGGGCACAGCCTCAGAGTAAAGGGAAGACCTTTTAGAACAGAGATGAGGAGAAACTTCTTTAGCCAGAGAGTGGTGAATCTATGGAATTCATTACCACAGAAGGCTGTGGAGGCCAGGTCATTGAGTGTATTTAAGACCGAGATAGATAGGTTCTTGATTAGTAAGGGGATCAAAGGTTACAGGGAGAAGGTGGGAGAATGGGGTTGAGAAACTGATCAGCCATGATTGAATGGCGGAGCAGACTCGATAGGCCGAATGACCCAAGTTCTGCTCCTATGTCTTATAGAATAAAATAAAACTTACAAAACTTGCTGTGTACAAAGCTGTGGAAATTCTATTTCCCACTTCACTGTCAAATACAGATTCCTAGGGATTCCAAGATGGATGGAGTTATGTGCAGCCTCAGGGTTCTCATTGAGAATTATGAAATTGTTGCACTAATACCTACCCTCCTGGATGCCTGCAAGTCATGAACTACCTACTCCAGACATCTAGCAGCTGGACAGGTTCCACATGAGATGCTTCTGGACCATCATAGGCATCAAAATGAGAGGACAAAGGTGTCCAGCACTGAGGTACATCAGCAAAGTCTGGAATTGAAACACTAAGAGCTCATATCAGATGGAGTGGACATGTAGTACGTATGACTGAAAATCCCACGCGATCACGTACTCAACTCAAACACCACCTGTGAGGTAGGTGGAGATTAAGATTCAAGGACTCCTTGAAGGTAGACCTCAGCAAATGTCACACTTCACACCATGGACTATAAGAAATAAAAACGCACAAATGAACAACTGGGGATTGATCAAGTAGTGGAGCTGGTTTTCTTCAAATAGAATACAGGCAGGCCCCAAAGTTGCCAATTCATCCTTTTCCACACTGTGGAAAGCCAAGCAGATCTGCAATCACAGCTCCACAGCCACATTACAACACACAGATTACTCTATGTACATAAGAAATGGCTATCTTCGAGATGGAAGGGAAACCAATGACAATAAATGCATGCACCAACTTCCCAATATATCAGGTGTTTAGAAAGGAACTCTGCTTTCCAGAAACTACAGGCCCATTTCACCAAATGCTGAAAAATCTATTAGGAAAGGTATAGCACAGCATACTGAATTGATGTGATGACATTACACAAAGTGATTAAAAAAGATGAGACCTGGATACAAGAGAAAATTTCCATGTTAGTTTTTATTAAACTAATGCCTAATAAAGGCATTTGACAAGACTAGAGGTACATGAATCAATAGCTTGCTAAAATTCAAACAACAGCTAAGAATTTGGAAACTTGGTACCATGAGCCAACTTGGAGGTACAGGACAAAAATGTCTTCCTGCAGTTAAGGTCAGCCCTTTAGAGCAGCTATAAAAAAAAGTCAGTGATTAAGTGGTATAAAGCTTGTGGGCAAGCTATGTTTTTATTCAAATCTCTTTCCTATATGGAGTGGGAGGGAGAAGTTAAAATTTATTACTAGTTTTGAAATAAAAATTGCTCAGAATGAACAGTTTTCATAGCAGCATTACAAGACAAAAGGAGCATCTCTTGCCCAGGATGCTTCCTTTTAAAAGGTGCTGACAGTTTAGGTAGATATTCTTGTGCCTGCTTAGGGAAGGGAAACCAAGTTCAACTAACCCAAAAAATGTAGAAAGAGGTTGATGGAAACAAAAGATGGCCATTTAACACAGCAAAATGGAATTGCCCCATAGTAGGTGTGAGCTGGTTGAAATTGAAGGAAATACCTCAAGATGTCTTCCAATATATTTGATGCTACAACAGACAACTCAAAAAAAAGTTCTATTTTAGAATATCTCTTGCCTATTAGGCCATAGTCAGTCACAGCCCAAGTGGAGCAAGTATTCACAACTTGAAAATTAAACCTTAAAATTGAGTGTAAATATTAGGGATGTTTCAAACCCTTCCTACACAAAGGTTAGTTGCCCTTCAATAATTCAAGTTCTTACAGCCTTGATCTTATTGAATAGCACAGCAGGCTTGAGGGGCTGAGTGGTCTACTGTTCCTAATTCATATGTTTGTCTTAGCATAGAGGATCATATCTGGAATTGAGGACCTTATCTAACAAGGGAAATACTAGACTAGAAACTTGTACACAAATTTGCATTTTAATGGAACTAAGGACTGCTTTTGGATTTAGTTAACTTGTCTTAATTGTTAAAAAAAATTCTGGATTTAAGGTGGGGACAGGGGAACCAACCATTGGAGTGTTTTAGTCTATAATGATAGTGGTGTGTCAAGCAACCAAGTGGTCCCCATCATCTTAGCTTTGTGTTGGAACAATCTTCACCTGAACCAGTAACAGTTAAATCAACAAGTCAAAGATGGCTTCATTTATTGGCTCCATTGGCCAGCCTCCTGCCAAGGAAAAGTTCCAGAATTTTCCAAAAAGATTGTGGATCTGCCAGTTGATATTTAAACATAAGGGAGGCAGAAAGGATCTTGACCCCAAGACCAACTCCAGAAGAATGCAGTTAAGTAGAGATCAAACAGTTAAATGTAGCCCCATCAAGAGTTTGGTATGAACATTAAAGCCAATTTTAATGTGTTGCTACTGCTGCATTTATCACTAGAAACAAAACAGTATGCCTTGTGGGAGTAGTGCATGTAAGGATCAGCATATCCAGGATATTTTCCACATTCCAAGCCATACCTAGCACAAAGGAAGATGGTTGTGGTTATTGGGGGCCAATCATCAGTTCCAGGAGTTCCTCAGTGTAGTATCCTAGGCCAAATCATCTTCAGTGCTTCAATTACCTTCCCCATTCTCCACCATCTTGAGGTCAGAAGTGGAGATAATCACTGATGATCGCACAAGTGTTTAGCACCATTTGAGACCCCTCACATACTAAAGCAGTCCATGTCCAAATGCAGCAAGACCTGGACAATATCCAGGATTGGGCTGATAGTAGCAAATAAGATTCGGACCACACAATGACCATCTCTAAAGAGAATTTAGCCATCACCCCTTGACAATCAACAGCGTTACCATTGCTGAATACCCCAAGATCAACATCCTGGGGTTACCATTCACCAGAAACGGAACTGGACCAGCCATATAAAGTACTATGACCACAAGAGGTCAGAGGTTGGGAATTCTGCAGAGAGTAACTCGCCTCCCAACTCCCCAAAGCCTGTCCACCATCTATAAGGCACAAGTCAAGAGTGTGATGGAATACTCTCCACTTGCTTGGATGAGTGCAACTCTAACACAAGAAGCTCAACACCATCCAGGCAATGAAGCCTGCTTGTATGGCACTCCATCCAGCACCTTAACCATTCACTCCCTCCACCACTGACACAGTGGCAACTGTGTACACCACCATCCATAAGATGCAGTGCAGGAGCTCACCAAGGCTCCTTAGATAGCACCTTTCATCCCTGTTACATCTACCTAAAAGGACAAAGGCAGATACATGGGAAACACTATCTGCAAATTACCCTCCAAACCACAAGCCATCTTGATGAAAAGAAACTCAGATATGAAGTTCATTAAATTATTAGGACTCAAAGCTCCAGTCTATCAGGGATGTCAATAGGTTTATAAGAGAGGCTTAGTCCTAGCACTGGTACTCAGAAGGGAATCATGAACAAAAGCACTGGGCCAATATGATTTAAGACTTGGAATAAAACAGTATGTTGCATTAAAAGAGGAGTGCAATCTGGAACAGTTGGAGACCTTGCGAGCAAGATACAGATAGGGACATGTTATATGGCAAAGGAAAACAGTTACTTAGAATGAAATTTATATTCTGGAATGGAACAAAGCAATTTTTTTTTTAATAAGTGCAGGAAATCTAACAGTCTTTACATTTGAAATAAAGTATTTTCTTTCTTCAGAACAGAGTAGCCCATTTAGGCCCTTGAATTCATTTTACTATTCAATTAGATCCTGGCTGAGCTCTCTCAACTCTGTCTATTCATTGGGTTCCATTAGCCTTAATAACATTCCCTAACAAGTCTCAGCTTTTAATCTTAATTGACCCCTAGCCTCTTGGTTTTGGTGCAGAGTATGGTAAATTTCTACAACCCAGAAAACATTTTTCAGGCATTACTCAAACAATGTAGCTCCAATTTAAGGCCCTGCTCCTGGTTCTGGACTCTCCTACCAGACAAAAATGGTATCTCTCTACTAGAGAACTCCTTTAGTCATCATTAACTCAACCAGATCATCCCTCAACCCTCTGTAGTCTATACAACCTGCATGAATCTAACACTTCAGCTTTGGTAGAATGGCAAATCAATATTGCATTCCCTCCAAGGCCAAAACATCCTTTCAGGAGGTTTGGTGCCCAGAACAGAATAAAAGGGCTCTAGTAAGAGCTGGAGCTGTATCACCACTTCCACCTCTCAAGCCAAGGCCAATATTCCATTAGCCTTTATGTTTGTACCTGTCCACCACTTTACCAACTTCTACTTGAGAAGTGAATCTCTGGTTGTCCACACTTCTACACCAAAAAATGCACTGATCTCTTACAGGGCCCTGGGTCCAAAATCAATCGCTTCACTGAATGCCATCGGCCGGTTTTGCCCATTAATTTAAATTGATCAACATCTGCTTCTGTTACTCCAATTACTGTGCCATTAAGTGTTGTCAACAAACAAATATTGTTCCATTCTTCACCCAAAGCATTTATAATGAAAAGCTGAAGGCACAGTACAGATCTCATCTTCCCAATTTGAGTACATACCCATTATCCCCATTTTCCAACCAATTCAAGTCAATAAGTTCACTCCAAATCCATTTTTGGGGAAGTTTGTGGGGAATCTGAAGGCTTTCTGGCAGTCCATATAGTTAACATCTATAGACACTCCCTCGTTATGTTTGACACCACCTTAAAAACGCAACTAGGTAGGTTACACAGGATCCTAAAAAAGGTAGTTCACATCAAAGAGCCAGCAGTATTTGTATGTCTAAAAGTCCACTCTGTCCTTAAGATTGTAGCAACTTCCTCTTCCACACAATTAGCATTAGACTAGGCTTATGATTTCCAAGTTTCACTCCTACCTTCTCAAATAATGGCAGTGACAGACTCCTTAACTAATGCAATAATTTTCTCAGCTACTTTCAATACTCTAGTGTAGAAACCATCAGGTCCTGTACATTGGTCTCATTTCATTTGTTTCTCCATCACTTTAAACTAGTTAGTTCCTTTAGAAAATTGTCCTTTTAATACCTGTGAAGATTGATACAAAAGTAACTTAGCAAGTCTGCCATTTCTTGATTTTCAATCACATTGCCTGTCCCACTTCAATTTTAAGCCATCCTTTGAATATTTACGAAAGCCTTCAGTGTTACCCTTTGATAGTCAAAATTCTCCTTTTGTTCTTTCAGTTCAAACTGCTCTTTGCATCACTTTGCTTTTGTTGAAATCTGTGTGTAGGATCTCTACTTTGTATTTTTAAGTCATTTTAGCTAATATTTAACTTTGTTGACCAAAGTTGCTTAATTACACAAGTGAGCCCTTACATGTCATGTATGTGTACAGATCTTCAAATACTTAGTTAAACACCTCCCACTCTTTAGATGTAGTTTTATTCATTATTAAATTCTACCTCACTTACTGTGGCCAATTCAGGAATCATTCTTCCTAAGTCAAAGATTTGCATTTATATAGCATTTGACACAACCACTAGCATCCCAAAGCACTTTGTACAGCCAAGATACTTCTGAATTGCAGTCATTATAGTAATGCAGGAAACACAGCAAGCTGCCACAAAATAGAAACATGAATTTAAAACCTTGACTCATGACTCCCTCGAGTATCTAATACCTAGTATCTCATTCTACTGTATTAAGAGTTAGTTAGCTACGTGTTCCTTAATTGCTATGGGCTGTTTCTGGCTTGTAGAAGGGTTAATTAGAAAAATGATTTACGCATTTTCATTGACCATCTATGCTACATTTTAGGATATGGATATTTTTCAGTGGTTGGATAATCATGTGGATGATCAGAATTGGTTGTTCCTGTTATTCTTCACATTTCTTGTATTTTTCCACAAACTTTATATATTAAAAACTGTAAGGAAATTTACAATTTCAATGTGCAAACCCAAGTTATAAGTGTTGCGCCAGGCAAGTAAAAAGCATTTGTGAACCCTACAACTAACATGCCCTATAATCCCATCTTGATAGCCAGAGTCGTCAAGAAATTTAAGACAGACAAGTCTCAAATTACAGGTGGCATAGAAACCTTGAAAGTAATAATTTTAAACTAAAAAATGGTCATGCTGTCGTCATTTTGGCCCACTGCAAATTTACAAAATCCATTGTGTTCCAATAATGCATTACACATCTGGCACATAACACCCACCTTTTCAGTCCCCATCTTCAGGGAGAGACAGTACTGTCAGGCCTATTAAAATGTCCACAAGCAGAAGTGGTTTCTGAAGTCTACTTCAGATCCTCCACATGCAGAGGTGGGGGTGGAGGGGGTGGTACGAAGGCAAGGCTTTGTTTAATGTCGCAAAAGATGGTGCACTTGGTATCAACTCAATCATGGTCTGATGGGGATTGAATCACAATTAGATGAGAATTCTAATAGAGTCACAATTGCTAAAAAAGAGACATGTCTAAGCTTTTCAGCTTGCACTCAGGACACAAGAATATCAATCCAAGGAGAAGACAACAACTCATACTGTATGTGAAGAGAGAATGTTGATTTGTTGGCAAGTGGCCTCGCCATGGTGAATGCACCAGTGATGGTAACTGACAGTTAACTGCCAAGCATAGTTTGAAATTTAAACCAGACAGCTTGACCCTGATTGGTCAAGGCATTGCCCTGAGGAGGGAATCAGCGAATGGCTGTCACTTTTGTTTAGCTGAAACAGGCGCAGTGGGTGTACATGTTCTTTGTCTACAAAGAACAGGGCCCTGTGTATTAAGGGCTGATAGGGTATAGACTATAGACTGTACCCAGTCTATTGCGAACAGTGGCTGGGACATGCTGTTTGATACGACCCACCAGTCTTTGGGACTTCATGGCCTACATACCAAGCATATCACTGGCACTGAAATTCATATGACATTACTCATTTGTATGATAGGCAGAACGTATTTTTGGCTTGATAGCAGTATCCTGTTAGTGGCAAACAACCACACACTGCTACTGCATAGTGGCAGCATGAAACAGCTAGCTTCAATTGTTGCTCAAATTTGAGATACCTTACTCTTCAAGGGTAATCAGAGGTAGACTCGACACTTCTCAGGGCCAAAGTACAGTCTTCAGCCTGTTCATGAGTTTGCGTGATTATACAATGCAAAGTGATTTGATCAGGGTAGCCATTATTCTGCAGAAGGTCTTTGATGCACCTATTTCAGCAAAGGCACTAACAGAATGCTGCAAGTTAACTGAATCGCCAACCAATCAGCGCTCAGTATAAATTGTTGTTTTCCCCTTGTATTGGTATTCCTGCAAGTGTCCTGATGAGTGCAAGACAGAAAGCTTAGACATGTCTCTCTTTTCAGCAATACTCAAATCCTGTACTACCAAACGATGAATTGGTACTTTGTGAAAACTAGGATAACTGCCTATGAAATAGCCATTTTATGCCACACTTAAAGACTTGATACTGTACCTATTTGTACACCTTTATATCCATTGCTAGAACCACGGTATGCATTAGCAATTCCTCTACCACCTCGTGCAGCTCCCCGAACAGCACCTCTGCTCCCAAAGTAGGCTTGGTTTGGTCTTGACAAAGTACTGTTTTGCTGACTGTGGGGTAGAAAAACTGGGGTCCCATTGGCAACAGGTGTCGTTTCTTCTGATCAGAAACAAAGCCAAGGTAAGCTTAAACAGCATTCAAGTATAAAACCTTAGTAGCTCCAAATTGCAAACAATAAATCGCCAGACATCTCTAAATATGCACAATTTTTGATCTACAGCTTTACTTGGGCAAAATGATTTAACTAGAGCATTAAAAGCATTCCTTCTTACATGTTCTTAGCCAAAGAAAACTAAATTTCTCACCATTATTCCATGCAGCGACTACAAGCTAGGCCCAAAGGGTATTTTTAAAAAAAAAACATGTTAATGTATATTTCAGATAGCAGTACCATTCGCAAATATATCTAACATCTTAACATCTTAATACCTGTTAAAGCATCTTGTGTCAGTGCATTTTGCAGAGACACAGGCTGAGGTGGAGTTTGAGTACTAGCCGTTATCAAACTTTGATTAAAGGCAGGGGAATATGGAGCATCAGATTTCACTTCCTGTTCACTTCTTGGAGGAAGAGGTGCATTCACATTGAACACCTGCAAGGCAATGATGAAAATTACATTTTCATTCATTTCACTACACATTATTGTACTTTGCATTTATAGTTCAAGAGGCTGATTGTGACTGGCCAATATTTCAACCTTCAAGGGCAATTAAGGATGGACAACAAATGCTGGCCTAGCCACCAACTTTTCATCCTATGAAAGAATAAAAAAATGTAGTACCAGTGTTATCAGGAACTCCAATGGATTTCCAAAAATAGGGAGTGATAAATTCAAGTGGAAGAATGTACTTGTCAAAGAAGTCACCTATAAACACGTAACCATAATTTCTTCAGAATAAACTTAGATATAGCCTTGGGTTCTCATGACTGCCAAATCATTGGAGTTTCAATCTAATGTAGGCCAATATTGGAAATGAAGTGAGTTTCAGAAAGGCTAAACAACCCACACATCTGTTAAAGAGCAATCTAGGCCCAGGACAGAAAACAATGTTGGTACCGTAAACCATAAGTCTACTCCCACAATTATAGCAAGTTGCTACAGGAGTTTCTCCAAATCTACAATGGTTCTATTGGGATTCAAGTGAAGGGCCCTAGGACGACAACATACCCGCCACATCCAACATTCTGCACCCCTGGAAGTTTGGGTAATTTTACAATGCAATTTGTGCACGGCATTTAAAAAAGGTACACATTTCCCACTTCTGGGCCTCTCTAGAGCCTTCAGTTAGGCAGGGCTTTGAGATTTGTTTCGAGCTCCAGGTAGCAGATGGGGGTCTAAACAACTTCCAATACACTAACATTTACAACGTGGTCATGGTTTGACAAGCACTAAAGATATTGGCACTGACGGATTCAAGTCACCAGCAATGGGCAAGGCTCCTGTACAGGCAGTGAATTGCCAGAATAGTCCAAGATCTCTTCTGGGTCCCTGGTTCACACTTTTTAGCTGCCATTAGCAGCAAGCCTCAAAACCATTAAGGAAATTAAATCAAAAAGAATCAGTACAATAAAAAATGCTAATCCAAGAATGCCCAATTTGGTATCTTAAGTGCTGGTGCAAATAGTGTGTACAAAAACAGTTAGTCCATCAAATGGAAACAACTGGATGAAGTTAGTCTTTTAAGCCTACAGAAGAGGCATATAGCTCAAAATGGTTTTTACATGTTTAAATAGCTCAACAGATCAAGAGGCCACACTTCAATATTGGATGCTAATGGGCAAACAACCAGAAAAATTAGTGACTTGAGAGAGTTGAAGAAAAAAAATAATGGTGGTTGAAGTTTTAAAACATTGAAAATGAAGGTTACAAACTGATTACCTCCATCACACCAGGACAGACATAGCAATCTGAAAAAAGCTAAAGTTTTTCCCTGCCTCCAATGTGAACAGGTCAGCAAATACCCTCAAGAAACACTGAACATCACTTGCTCTGCAGGAGTGCCACTTACAGATACTAACCTTTGCTTTAAGTGTACTCCCAAAATTACTTTTGTTTCATTACTCCCAAAAAGCTTCTTAAAACCCACTTTCCTCCATCTCATGCAGCATCCTCTCCCTCTATTGAAGACTCAGTTATTTTCAAAAGGTCAATGGCCATCAGGAGATTGATCACCATCAGGTCAGCAAACTGTTCTAGAAACCTACTTGCGCTTATTCCAAATAGAAATGATGGACAATAGATCAATTTACTATTCGTTTTGAAGGTGTTAAGTGTTGAGACATGGAAATGCATTCCTATACTGCCAAGTTGGAAGCAGGTCATGCCAACTCAGCCAAACCAAGAGCATATGCCATATATATTGATTTATGCAATTGCCTCAAACCCCTTCCAACAAATTCCATTTGTAGAACAGGTACCTCCAGAAGGGTTCAATAGATGGAAACCACCATTCCCTCGAAGGCAATAATTCCAAATGTCTACGCAAAGACAGCAAGAAAAAGGACAGCAATCTGTCCAAGTTAAAACCAGTCTCGGCCACTCACAGTCTGCATAGCCTGAAAGGGTGTGGTCTTCATGCTAACTGGAGAATTGCTTACTGGAGTCTGGAGTACCCGTCCTTGGGATGCCGGAGTTATTGCTGTGCTTGAGGCAGTCTGGCTGTTAGGCAGAGCAGTCACCTGGAATTGATACACAAGGAATCACTCGACACAAGGAATCATCACTCAACAAACAGATGCCACAATAAAAAAGTGGTTTCAAATCCACACTTAAGCCTGGCTGCCAGAAGTCAGCATTTTCAAACAGCACAAAATCATTAGTCACCACAGTGCTAGAAGCAAATGCATGCTGACTACAAGCAATCAGGACGCTAATTTAATGCTCAGTCAGGTTTTAAAAAGACAAATTTGAGCAGTTTTGCCAGACTCCAATACTGTTAATACGGGAGCAAGGGGCATGAACATGAAGCTTCTGACAATTTTCATCTCCCAAGTAATACGAATATTCCACAGGAGCAGAAAGTTCAGTCAAGACTCACTAGTTCAAGATTCCTCAAGCTATCTGGGTCATTGCTTAGGGAAAACGCCTTACCCAAGACTGACTCCTTTTCATGGTGTCCAAACACAAGTAACAGCAGATTTGTTACAAGCAGTACAAATGGGAGAAAAATGCTGGAATCTATGGAGAATCTCAGGTTGGCTACTTTGGACAATATTTAGTAATTGTGGTGCATAGCTTGTCAGAACCAAAATTCTCAACTTGCAAAGACAGCAAAGGTTCATGAAAATTATCACATTGTTATGCCTGGTGGAGGGATTCAAAAACTACACCCTGTCCCCGCCACCACACCATTCCTGAGTAATGTACGTGAAATACTATTCCAAATAGATAAAGACCATTGTAGATGAAAACAGCTCATCACGACATAAGTGCAAAATTATCCTGTCAGAGGAGGAAATGCTTCAGCACAATAGCCAGTTCATTCTCTCAGAAGCAGCATTTGATCCCCTGCACATACCAATTGTCTCTTCATATTACAGCCTTCTGAATGCTGAGTGAGAGAACAAAATGGTGATGCTAGAGTCAGAACTGGAATCCATACTGCTATTTATTTCCTAGTGCAATGCAAGGGATGACAGTTAAACAAGCCACCCTCATTCAATTCAAGGCTGGAATTTTAGGCCTCCAAGGGCATGTATGAAATTTGGTGCCATGTCATGACATTGTACTCAATGCCTACCCACCACCAGGATTTTTACCTGCAGTGGTCAGGCATTTGTGGTCTGCTTGCCAGTGGGTCAAGTGAGGCCCTAACTGGCCAAGTCCTGCCAGTGGCAATTCTGCCACAGCAGGTGTCAGGGCCAAAGATGTTGAGGCCGCCAGATTTTCTTGTTGCCAGGTGAAGAGGTGCCTCATCCCGCACCCAATGAGTCCACTGCCATGACCAAGCCCACTCAATGACTGCAGTGCGAGACTGCCAAGCAGAGGCAGACTTGCCCCTCATTAAGATCACCACCTAAGCCTGTGTAGAATATTAGAAGTCCAACATCAATGCAGCTAAAGCTTCTTTAGCAGCTGTAAAAGTCCCAAGTGAATTAACAATCGCACCACCAGACAATGACCATCTCCAACAAGATGCACGGCCATCACAAAATCCCCCAACATCCTGGTAGTCATCACTGACAAACAACTGAACTGCACCAGCCATCCAAGTACTGTGGCTACGAGAACAGGTCAGAGGCTGGGAATTCTCAGCGAGGAATTCACCTAGCGACTCCAAAGCCTGCCCATCATCATCTACAAGGCACAAGCAAGGAGTGTGATGGAATACTCTCCTTTTGCCTGGATGAGTGCAGCTCCAACCACACAAGAACCTTGACATCAAGGCAGCCTGCTTGATTGGCACCCCATCCACCTTTAACATTCACTCCCTCCAATGCACGGTGGCTGCAATGTGTACCATCCACAAGATGCACTGCAGAAATTCACCAAGGCTCCTTCAACAGGACCTTCCAAACCCATAACCTCTATCACCAGAAGAAGGGGAATGGGAGCAGGTTCTTGGGAGCACCACCACCACCTGCAAGTTCTCCTGCGAGCAACACCATCCTGACTTAACTATATCACTATTCCTTCACTGTTGCCAAATCAAAAGTGTCCTCCCAATAAGACCAAGGGTGTACACACACATTTACTTAAGTTGCTCAAGGCAACCAGCACCTTCAAGGGCAACTATGGATAAACAATAAATGCTGGTCTTGCCAATGATGTCAACATCCCATGAATGACAAAAAAAGCGACAATCCAACTCTACTTTTCTTTATAAAGAAGCATAGAATCAGAGCACAAAACCCTCTGCCACAGGTATACAAATAGTTGTTTGGTAGTAAAGAGCGGAGTATTGCTTAAAAATAAACACCACCACCACATGCTGTCTAAGCTTTTTGCCTTGCATTCATCAGGACAGGCTGCAAGATTACCAGCATAAAAGGAACAATTTATACTGCATGAGAAGAATACACTCATTGATTGGCAAGTGGACTGATTGGTAGAGACATTACCATGGAGAATGCAGCAGGGAACAGTTAACTGCCAAGCTTTTGTTCAAATTCAAATCACAGGTTGACTCTTGTCCAGACATTGCCATGGAGAATAAACCAGGGAATGGCTCAAACATATTTGTCGGTTTGCACAAGAAATACACCTTGATGGAATGATACCTAACCTCCTACCCCTTGCATATTTCCAATGTAGATGACATTTTCTATATTCAAATCCACAGCTGCATGCAAGAACTTACATACCTTAAGGGGCTCCATCCTGCACTCAAGTTCACCTTTGAAATGGAGCAGTTAGTGAGCTCCTTTTCCTCAATGGTGATTGTTGAGAAATCTGCCAGGGGGTTCTCCACTACTATCTACCGCAAGCCTACCTTCACTGGTCATTAAACATGTTGGGATTCTTAGTTTCACACACTAAGATTGGCTTTATTGGCAACCTCAAATAGGGCCCGAGCCATTTGCTCATTGTGCAAGCTTAATACTGAAATAGAGCACATAAAAGCCACCTCATGGGACAATGGCTACCCTGATCAGACCATTGAGTTTGCATGACAGTGAGCAATGGAAGAACTTTTTGGAGTCTACCTCAGATTACCCTGGAAGGGTAAAGTGTCTCAAAATTTGAGACAGGTGAAGCTAGCCATTTCACACCAACTATGCAGTAGCAACAAGTGGTATTCTTCACTAACAGGATGCTGCTGTCAAGCCAAAAAGACATTCTGCCTATCACACAAATGATTAATGTGGTGTATGAATCTCAGTGCCAGTGTGATGCTAGATATGTAGGCTGTATGTCCCAATGACTGACAGATCAAACAGCACCTACCTTCAGCTGTTTGCAACAGGCAAAGTACTGACTGTACCCGACCAGCCTGTGCTCGCAAAACTTGAAATAGTGTCCAGCATTAGATGTGATTCTACAGTCGGGCAACATTTGCTAAAACAAACAATCCTGATTGTGCTAAGAATTACACTGAAAACTAATTTAAGATAGTCAGGCCCAGTGTGGCTCACGTGGGTGTGCTAGAAGCTACAGATATTCTCATACAGGGCTCTGTCCTTTGCAGACAGAAGGAGCATGTCCACACATTGCGCTTTTTTTCAAAAAGACAAGAGCTTGAGGACAGCCATTCCCTGGTTCATTCCCCATGGCAATGCCATGACCAGAGTCAACCTGCCTGGTTTGAATTTGAACAAAAGCTATAACTGTTCCCTGCTGCATTCTCCATGGCAATACCTCCACCATGGAGTTCACTTGCCAAACAAGCAACACCCTTCTCAAGCTGTTTAAATTGTTCCCTTTACTGTTGGTAATCTTGTGATCTGACTTGAGTGCAAGATGAAAAGCTTAAACAGCAGATCTTTTTCATCAATACAAAACACTCCTTAATTAGAGCTCAGTTTTGTGACTCAAGTCTTCTGAAGTTCAGGGCAGAGAAGGAAATCCTCTGCATCTTAGGTGTATTGTCAATGGTGCCATAAATGGAAATTCTTCTCTGGAGGAGAACATCCTGCCCACCAAAGGCTACAAATAATGTCTTCATTATACGAAGACTGAGAAGACTAAATCAAATGAGATTTACAAGTATTGGAATGAGGTTATCCAAAACACAACCAAGCAACTTATTGCAATGAGGTGATCCAGCTTAATGGAACTAGCCATATGAAATTAATCAGGGTCTCAGTGTGAAAAAAGTTCCATCTGGTCATTCAACTATCTCAAAGAAAAACTTGTGCAAATACACTGGATGCCAACTGCCTCGTGCCCAACATATTTATACATTTTCTCACCAACCCTGAGCAATTACAAATCCATTAGCAATAAAAACAAAGAACTAGAAGCTTACATGAAATCACCAAGCACGCCAGACATAACCAATCATTCTAGAGTGTAATGTACACAAGACATGAACTATATTTACTGCCTGCACTTCATACAGGAGAAGGAGAAATCCATGTTAACTCCTCCCCAGGTAATCTTCAGCTCCAAATTTTGTGATCTGCACAGAAATTCAAAAGGTGGAGGTCCTCACAAATGCATTTCCCCCCCCCACCAATCTACCCAAGGAGTTTTACAATACGTCAATGAATAAGAAACAATCTTTTCCCCAAACTATTTAAAACCAGAATTTACTCAACACACCCAAGGTTTGGCGGACCGATCTCAGTCTACATAAAAGGCTGGACTGTAGAAAAAAAAGTCTTTGCACTTCAGGTAGTCAAACCACAAAAACACTCACCTGATGTGTCTCCAGGGACTTTTGTGTTAAAGATTCACTAATGGGTGTGCTCGTTTGGTATATCTGTGGTGGCGGAATGTATGCTTCACTTTCTGAATTGCATGCAGCCGAATTCTAGGGATAGAGACAAGGGTCAAAACTAGTCATTTTTCATTACTGTAGTCTTTAACCAAAATTTGTTAGTTACATCAACAAGCTTAGTTACTTGGCCAGATCTGGACTTTTATGCCTTCAGTGAGCTTGCTCATCTTGGGTGAGAAGCAGGAAATGCAAGGACAACCATCCATCCTGACATGATACTAAATCTTAATCTTTAAAAGGCAAACTGCAACATAGTTCTTCTATCCTCAAGAAGGATAGTCAGTGACATTACTGCCTCCTTTTAAATATGCAAAATCTGTTACTACAGCCAACAGCAAGGAGATGCCATCAGGAGTTATTCTGCAGATGTGTGCAACATATCCTGCTGAAAGCAACTGTGCAGATTACCAGTGGAGCAGGCTCATCAAGTAGCTCTGAAGGGTCATAAGGACTTGAAACACTTTCTCTCTCCACAGATGCTGCCAGATCTGAGTTTCCAGCATTTTCGGTTTTATATCATTAAGTGTAGGGTTCAGTACCCAGCACCAACAGGGAAAAATAAGTGATAGGGCTCAAAAGCATCAGCCATTTTAGAATGATTGCTCCTGCTCCAAGATATAATGCCTCGACAGAACCAAAGGGTTTGAAGAACCAGCAGCTACTAGAAGATTTATTTCTTCAATAGAAAATTTATTGGTGGCTACACTTCAAATAAATGTTCCTCGAATAACCCTCTCATCCCTTCTCTCTCAATGCTGTTCAGCTAATTAAAATCTTCTTACAAAGGTCTACTAATACTTGGTTAGATGCATTAAATATCAAGCACCAATAGATCATCAAATGCTACAAGACAAGCAGTTTAAGCCATTTCATTATGACAATCCAACCAAATTTATAGAACACAAATAGATAGTTGTCTTTGATTTGATTCAATGAAAAATGGTAAGGAAATGTCTTTCATTTTCAAACAATGTTATTGGATGGAACCCATTATATTGTGCACAGCTAGGAATTGGTGTGGGGGTGGGAGGGGGTGGAGGGTAAGAGCAGTTCAACTGGGCTTGGTTGGCTAAATGGTTTCCCTCCATCTCATCCATTCCCCAAGTCACCAGCTCACTGTTCTGTCACTGAAGATGCATCACATGAAGCCGATGCATCACATGAAACCAAGTATAGCCTTCCTCCTACTGAAGGAAATAAAGGTAGCAATACTGAACATTTCATTTGTTGACAGGAGGCAAGACTTGTTGTGAAGTGGTTGTTCCATTACATGGTAAAACAATTTGGCAATAAGATTTTTTTAAAATCTGCCACAAGAGAACGAAAACAGAGTTTAAAGCACATTTACAACTCCCCCCACCACCCCACCGAAGGTATAAATAAACAAATGGTTAATGCACTAAAGGGAAATGGGTTTTCTCCCAATAGTACTACTCAAAACTGAGCACTTGCCTAGACAGGTTATACCAAGTGGAGACATTTGATGCCCATTTTGTTAGGGAATTCTTTCATCACTGGCTGAAAGATGAGCTAAAACTGGGAAACTGAGGGTACTACAACTTTTTTAGCACACACTTAACTCAGGAGATGCTAACAATTTACTAAGACCACTGAGAAAATAAACACTTCATTTTACAAAAACAAAAACTTTATTAAATACATCTAATAACTACTAACTGTGAAATAAAGTGGTTCAACTGATTTTTTTTTTAATTCATTCATGGGATGTGGGTGTCACTGGCTAGGCCAGCATTATTACCCATCCCCAAGTGCCCTTGTTCAGAGGGCATTTAAGAGTCAACCACATTGTTGTGGGACTGGAGTCACATGTATGCCAGACCAGGTAAGGACATTAGTGAACCAGATGGATTTTTACAACAATTAACAATGGTTTCATGTTCATCATTATTCCAGAATTTTATTGGATTCAAAGTCCACCATCTGCCATGGCGGGATTCGAACCCAGGTCCCCAGAGCATTACGCTTGGTCTCTGGACTATTAGCCCAGCGACAATACCACAACACCATCACCTCCTCTGATTACATCAAGCCTAGACTCACCAAGTATTAACTTGGTCCATCTTTGGAGAGAATTATTTGATTCAGATCACAAGGTGGTGATTGTATCATGTAATGTCCCTAGGTTTTGCCATTTGCAAATATAGACATAGGGTAGAGTCAACTCCATAAGGCTAGTGTTCAGACAGTAGAGGGGGACAAGTCACGTCATAACCAGGGACGGTTTCGTATCTACAGTAGTCCTGAATTCGTGATGAGATAGGCAAGAAAGTCAATTACATTATCTTACCTGTGCTGTTTGCCCTGAAAGGTCAGTTGTGGAACCAGATAACGAAGACTGGTCATCCGAACCTGAACTACCCCCGATATTTGAAAGGACACTCAATTCTGAAGCAGGCTGCAAAAGGGTAGAGACATTTAGTCCTTGAAGGCTTTTCAAGCAAGTGCGTGACAGAAAGTAAAAAAAAAAAGCACCAAAAAAATTAAATAAATAGGTTCTCTGTAATCCAGTAACATGGTTCCCATTAAACATCCTTCCAACACTCTGGACTAGTCTACAGTCACAGCTACACACCCCAGACAAAAATCTGATGTTCATTTCCTACTCTGTTCAGTCACTTGTGAAAGTATGGTGGCTAGCCTCGTAGGTATACTATTTGCCACATGCAGTGGTAAGAGAGTCTGTAGAGTTTGTCATTGGGAAGGCGACTCAGCCATTTCCCCAAAATTGCTGATGCTCCAACTAGGAAAGGAGCAATGTGGAACATGAGGGCAATTGTTGCAACAACTAGATATTTTGATGAATTAAAATAAATTGGGACAATTTTCTGTGGTTGTGGCTGGATAGTTGGGAACTAAACAAAAAATCTTATGCCCTCCAAATAAAGCAAGTGGCAGAAGCAAAATCTACAAAGATTTTCAGGGAGCCAAATCAAAAATGTTTTCAAAAGGTTATGGGAATAAAGGGATAGTGGGTAGCTCAAGGGCTAGTATGGGTGCTAATGGATTGAAATGATGCTGTTAAATTCTATAAATTCAGAAGATACTAAACCAGGTGACAAGCAGATGTGACATTTATATCAAAATTGATTACCTAAAATTAGGCAATTGAAATGCAGTGCCCAGTTATTATAACACATATTGGCAGTGCACTGCATACAACCAAACGTTTAATTTTAAAACAGTAATCTTAACTTTCACAAGAATAACCAGAGTCACGATTTTTCCCCCAAATTAAAAACACTTTCAACTGTTTAAAATGGGGAAACTGTCCTTTAACCGAACGATACAGAAGGATAGCAATTTGCCAATTGTTAGCTAGAGTTTGCTACTGCAGACCTTCAAAGTACCAAGGTGACATCAGGACCCAATAGCAGAGGGGCACCAGTGAAGTCAAATCTCATCTCAGAAGTCAACCAGCCATCTCCAGAAAGAGGTCGTGCAATTGTGGTTTATTCACATTAAAAGCCATTACAATAGCTGCTCCCAAGATATAAAAAGGAACTTCCATACTATAAACACTCATGGCACTGTCAATTTCAGTTTAGTAGTACACCCAATTGTTAGTTATGCACTTGTAGGCTATATGGGAGCTCACTGCAGCAATTTAATGCCAAGCTTAAAACAAACTACCTCCTTCCTGAACAAACTATTCAATTCCAATCACAATCTGATCAAAATACCCTCCAGCAGTAGCTTTCACCAAATAGCAAACTAGAACTAAAAATTCCCCAAGTCCCAATGCAGGAGCAGGGGTACCCACACTCAGTATCCACAGAGTTACATCAGTCAAAGACTTGGAACAAGTGTCACTGAGCCACTTAACAGCCTTTCACACTACTAACCAAATGTAAAAAGTTTGTTCTTACCTTGGATGGGGATGGAATGATTTCAGTCTTGATTTGTTGCTTCTGTTGTTGTTTTGGAACTAATCAAGAAAAACACATTAGACTAGCTGGCACAGTGGACAACAAGGAAACTGTCCAACAGAAATGGGAAGCCCATGTGGAGTCATGAGCAAAAAAGTTTACTCCAGCTTAGAGACTCAAGGGAATAGCGAGGTGTGAGGGAAAAAGTGAACGAAGCAGCAATGCCAAATTCAATCTGCATACTCCAGAGACTGGAGCACAATCTAAGCTGATCTCCGCTATAGTGTCTGATAGAATGTTAAATGTTTGTCTTCACAGTCACTGTAGAAAGAAACCAAGACACTTGAGCAGGCAAGTTCTCCTAGCGTCTTGGCCAATATTTGTTCTTCAACCAACACAATTTTAAAATGACTCAATGTATTGAACCTTGCTGTGCAAAAACTGACTATTTCCTCGAGTCTACACTTCAAAATTAGTTGAAACAACAAAATGCTGGAAGTACTCCTCAAAACCTGCCAGACCTGCAGAGTATTTTCAGAATTTTGTTTTTCAAAATTTTCAGCAACTGCTGTATTTCAGTTCTGCTTCAAAAAAAAATTCCTTTCTTGTGAAGTACTGAGACAGAAGTCATGAAAAGATCATGTTAGAGGCAATGATTTTCTTCCTCCAGCACAGAAGGCATGATACATTGGGTAGATATATAATGTGGTTCAGTGTGTCCAGCACTCCCAATGCATCCACTGCATTGTTATGCAGTTACTTGAGCTGTTTAAAGGGAACAAGTTAAGTATGCTTCAAATATTACGAGTGTGAGATTCACAATGAATATTGTTTTGTTTGAAATTAAGAATTTAATCTCATGTGCAAATCAGTGCATAAATTCAAGATGCATCAGATCGTGTTTGATGTTTGAAGAATGGAGACCATTAGCAAATGTACTCTACATGCACTCACTACAAAAAAATAGCACTGCAATCCAATAATGTACCTTTTCCTTCTGAGATCTAACAATCAAGAATAAAAATTGTTAAGCTTCAAAAGGCAATACAAAATGCATTCTTTAATTGGAGGGAAAAAAAATAGGCTGACCGATGCCTTATTAGTCAACTTGTCATGGGACAAAGATGATTATTAACTAGTGCCCACTATGCAGGAGTTGCGCTTTGGAAGACTTATTCATAACATCAATATTGAAGCATCGAGATTATACTATTAACAAAATTTGACCAAGAACTTAGACAAAAGGTTCATTTTAAAAATGAGGTTCTTAGGAGATAGAGGAGGGAATTCTAAAACATGCAGCCCAAAGTTGTAAAAAAGCACAGCCAAAGGGTTATGTACAAGGTGAGGCCAGTCAGGGGAATGTCGAGGTCTGGCAGGGGCAGAAGAAGTTTGAGACAAAGGGATTAAGCCATAGATATTTAAACAAAATGAGGTATCGGGAAGGCAAGGAGCAAAATGTGTGTCAGAAAGGAACATAAATATAAAAAGTCCTCGAAAGCCATATTTAACGTAGAGGATAAATACTGCATTTTTAAAAATATTACAACTCTGATCTGTAAAGGGCCATGTAGTTGCACTTGGGCTCCCCAAGTATTCTGGAACTCCCTCCCTAACAGCACTGTTGGTGTACCTACACCTCAGGGACTGCAGCAGTGCAAGGCAGAAGCTCACCATCACCTTCAAGCCAGTGACACCCACACCCCATTAATGAGTAAAAAAAAATCCAAGATATTAAAGCGCAAAATCACATCCAACTGTTCCATCCTCAGTCACATGAACATCAGCAGCCTGCAGCAACTAAAGATCAGAGCAAATCCATCTCCTTGACCTCCTCTGGCTGTACACTTACTGGCAAGCACAAATACATGATTAGGAATCAAACAAAAATGTTCCTCTTTAAGCTTTTTAAAAATGGGGCTGAGGGGTGTTTCCCCAATTATACCTTCATCCCAAATTAGTCTCCAACTTGTACCTCAATAAAAATCACAGGCTTGGTGTGATCAGTTAGAGGGATTAAAAAGCCAGATCCACTCGGTTTTCCATCTTCATATATGCTGCCAGACCTGTTGTGTTTTTCCAGCACTCTCCATTTGAGAGGGGCTAAAGACCTCGCCCTGTATATTTTTTATAAAATAGAGAAATGCTCATTGCCATCTTTAAAAATTTCAAACTGAACAAAGACCCAAATGGTTGACCAGGTCTGTGATCCTTGAACAAAAACAGCAGTGAAACTCTTTAGTTGGAAGAGTCTGTGCCCGCTGGTGCCAGGCATGCGAGGCAGTGAGAGCAGTGTGGTAGGAAGGCCAACATCAGTTTCTTGACACCATGAAACCAGTTTGCGATTGTCCGCCCAGCCCACCGATGGCAAGCAGCATTACCTGCCATCAGATGACGGGAACCTCGTATTACATCTGCATATCATAAGGCTAGCCTGCCGTATTCATTCCCTTCCACCCTCTCCGGATCATACATCAACATGTTTCACAATAGCACAAGTGGCAGTGCAGCTCACCAAGTGCACTTCACTTGGGACCTGGAGGTTTGTTTGCCTATCTTGCTTTGGGCAGCACTTGGAATCATCAGCACTGGGCTTTGCAGACACCACCACTGGCCGGTTCCTACCTACCAGATCAGCCATAAGGCAGGGGTGGCTTTGTACAGCTGCAGGGCTTGGGCTGTACTGGGGGAAGGGGGTATCCCAAGCTTTGTGTGGGGGTGCAAGTTGAACTGTGCAAGTGGCCTCAAGATGGTGAGGGCTGAGGAGGCAGTCTCCAGAGGAGATGAGGCCAGATGGAGATGTGAGGGTGTGTGTGTGTGTGTGTGTGTGTGTGTGTGTGTGTGGATGTGTGTATGTGTGTGTGGAAGAGCAAGTGGTAATGCTCCTTTAGCTGGCAATGAGAAAGATGCCAGTGAATGTATGACAGGCTTGAGTGAGAGTGTTTAGAGTGATGAGATGGTTGCCTTACCCTGGATGGCCAACCTCTTCTGTGCAACATTGGCACTGCCATCACCTACCAAGCCAGAGTGGTAATGTTGCTGCCCCTCCTGCGACCAGAGTGGGAGCAGAGGACATCATGACGGGCCTCCAGTGTTCAAAAAAGCACTCAGATGACACAGCACTAAACCTGAGGGCTGCAGTCTTGCCTTTAGGGACCATGTCCTATTTGCAGCATTCCTGAACCGGAAGCAGAGGTGTGCGCATGGCTATACTTAAAGTGGCGCACAGCATGATGAAGCAACAATGTGGTGGGCAAATTGGAGCCTGCCTCCCAAACAGCGTGGTACATGGGAATGCATAATTAATGCAGCAGGTTTGGGACGATACAGCATGAGGAGCCACCATTTCGGATGGCGGCATTTTACCTGCCCACTACCATACTTAGAGAAAATCTGCGGTGATTCTGCCCATTATCTCTGAATTTGGTCCGTGCAGCCTACAAAGAATTAGTTAGATGGTACAAAGGCCAACTGCATTTTCATAACCCAGGCTGACCAACAGGGAGCTGCTCGGCTGCTAAGACAAAGGACCCTGCAACCTTCTTGTCAATTCTTAATGGTTGGGACATTAAACCCCAGGGACCCAGACAATACACATCCCTCAAAGCCAAAGTGGCAAGGTGGGAGTCATGCGACATGGACCTCGGGCTTGGGGGAACCAGTAATATTGTCTTTCTGAATTGCAAAGGCCCAGTCTGCTATTTTACCATCTAACCAGGTTGGACACCTGGTCCCATCTACACTACTTCTATCAGAAAGCCTACAGACTGATTCATCTCTGCATGCCTCATTGTGAAGTCAACACGACTGGGAAAGTGAATTATTCACCATCAGTTTTCTGCTCACTGACCTCAGTCAAGGAATATCTCATTGGACTTTGATTCAGGACTCTGCAACCCATGTAAAACTTCCTGCAGTCTGTGCACTGTAAATCTCCTTTCTCTATCCCTCACGCTGCATGAATGCAAAGGAGACAATGTTCTGACCCTAACCCCATGTTTTGTGCGTGCAAATAAACTAACCCTTTGAGTTCATCCATTCTAGAGTTTGCTGTGGGGTTATTTATGGAAAAAAGGATCACAAACAAGAGGGGTTGGAAAATACACCGCTGCATATAAAGGCAGAAGCAAATCAAAAAACAACTGTTTACAGATAGGTGGAGCGGGATGAAACGGGTGGGGGAGGATAGACAGTGTTCCCTGCAAGCTTGAGCGAGACTCCTGAAGGCTGTGTTGCTGCCCAGTCCCAGAGTTAAGGGCATGTCCTCAGGGCTGGAGAGGAACTTGGATTGGGAGGGAAAGGATCCAGTTGTTGTTATCCAAGTTAGTACCAAAAATAATCGATAGCACTAGAAAAGGAGGTTCTGCTGAAAGAATTTGAAGTTAGGAGCTAAATTAAAAAGTAATAATCCCAGGATTACTACCCGAGCCATGGGCAAACTGGAATAGGGTAAATAAAGTCAAGGAGTTAAATGCGTGGCTCAAAGATTGCTGTGGGAGGAATGAGTTTCCAGTTAATGGTGCACTGGCACTGGCACCAGTACTAGCATAGAAGGGAGCTGTTCCAGCAGAATGGGCTTCACTTGAGCCATGCTGGGACCAGTGCCCTGACAAATCAAATAACTAGGGCTGTACAGGGCTTTAAAGTAAATGGGTGGGTGGGTTCTGGAGAGGGGATATGTAGGCTAACGAAGCAAAAGGATATGGTGGCATTGCAGGGCAGCTATTTAGGTAATGATACCCAGAGTATGACAGGGAGGGACAGTGTACAAACAAAAAAGAAAAGCAGCAAATAGGGTCAAAGGGGGAAAAAGCAAAATTAATGGCTCTTTACTTAAATGCACATAGTATTCAGAACAGAATTAGCAGCACAAAGGAGGTTGGTGGGCATGATCTTATAGCCATTACAGAGACAGTATTACAAGGAGATCAAAGCTGGGAACTAAACATTCAGGGATATGTGGCTTTTCAAAAGGATGGGTTAGGAATAAAAAGTGTGGTGGGGTGTTTTTGTTAGTATGAGATGGAATAAGTACAATAGCAAGAAATGATCTTGGATTGGAAGATGTAGAATCCATATGGGTGGAGTTAAGAAATAACAGGGGAAGAAGACACTAGTGGAAGTAGTCTATAGGGCCCCTAACAGTAGCTGTACTGTAAGACCGAGAATAAATTAGGAGATAATGAGGGCAAGCAAAAAAAAAGTAGCACATTAATCATGGGTGACTTTAACCTTCATGTAGATTGGGAAAAATCAAACTGGCAGAGGTCGCCACAAGCAAGAATTCAGAGTGCATTCAGGACAGTTTCCTAGAACAATATGTTGTGGATCCGACCAGGGATCAGGTAATGTGTAATGAGGCAGGTTTAATAAATGATCGGAGTAAAGGATTCCCTAGGAAACAGTGACATAATGTGAATGCTAAATTCTACCATGTTGAGAGTGAGAAATTTGGTCAGAAACAACTGTGCCAAACTTAAATAAGGGCAATTACAAAGGAATGAGAGCAGAGTTGGCTGGAGTGGAGTGGGAAAGGAGTTGAGCAGAAAAGTGTTTTGAACAATGGCAGACATTTAAGAAAATAGTTCATGGCTCACAACAAAGATATATCCCAGTGAGGAAGAAGGATTCTAGAAAGGGGATAGACAAACCATGGATAACAAGGGAAATTAAAGATAGTGTGGAAAAGGTTACTGGTAAGACAGGTGATTGGGAAAGTTTTAAAAACCAACAAAAGATGACCAAAAAATAATAAAGAGGGAGAAATTAAACTGAGGGTAAACTAGCAAGTAATATAAACAAAACAAGACAGCAAGAGCTTCTTTAAATATATAAAAAAGGAAGAGAGGCCAGTGAACATAAAGCCCCTTAGAGAATGAGGCTGGGGAAATAATAATGGGGAACCAGGAAATGGCAGAGGGCTTGAATAAATAATTTGCCTCAGTCTTCATGGTAGAAGGCACTAATAGCATTCCAAAAATACTAAATAATCAAGGGGCAACAGGGCCGGGGGTTGGGGGGGGTGGCCTAAAAGGCCAATAAGTCCCCTAGACCTGATGGGTTGCATCCTAGGATATTAAAGGAAGTAGCTACACAAATGATGCACTGGTAGTAAATCTTCCAAGAATCCTTAGATTCTGGAAAAGTCTCAAGATTGGAAAACTGCCAATGTAACACCCTTATTCAAAAAAAAAACGACAAAAAAAAACAGGTAACTATAGGCCGGTTAGCTTAACATCTGTCATTGGGAAAATGTTACGAGTCTATTATTAAGGATGCAATAGCAGAGCATTTAGAAATGCATAATATAATCAAGCAGAATCAGCATGGCTTCATGAAGGGGAAATCACACCAACAAATTTTTTAATTCTTTGAGGTGGTAACAAGCAGGGTAGATAAAGGGGAACCAGTGGACACAATATTTTGGATTTCCAAAAGGCACTTGGCAAGGTACCACACACAAGGCTACTTAAGGGCCAGTCCATGCTGTTGGGGGGGTAGTATATTAGCATGGATAGAGGATTGGCCAACTAATAGAAGACAGAGCTGGGATAAGGGGGACATTTTCAGGATGGCAACCTGTAACTAGTGTTACAAGATCAGTGCTGGGGCCACAATTATTTACAACATATATTAACGACTTAGATGAGCTAAGTGAATGTACTATCACCAGGTCTGTGGACAACAAAAATAGGTGGGAAGGCAAGTGATGAGGATGACAAAATCTACAGAGGGATATAGATAGTTTGAGTAGTCAAAAACTTGGCAAACGTAATATAATGTGGGAAAATGGGAGGTTATGCATTTTGGCAAGAATAGAGAAGCTGAATATTATTTAAATGGAGAAAGACTGCAGAAAGCTGCAGCAGAGGGATTTGGGAGCCCTTGTGCATGAATCCCAAAAAGCTAGCATACAAGTTCAGCAGGTAATAGCGAAGACAAATGGAATGTTCACCTTTATTTCAAAGGGAATGGAGTATAAAAATAAGGAAGTCTTGCTAAAACTATACAAGGCACGAGTTAGACCACACCCAGAGTACTGAATAGTTCTGCTCCCCTTAGCTATACTGGCATTGGAGGCAGTCCAGAGAAGGTTCTCTAGGTTGATTCTGGGTATGGAGGGATTTTCTTATGCAAGGTGAAGTAGGTTGGGCTGTACTCTTTGGAGTTTAGAATGAGAGGCGACCTTATTGAAACATGTAAGATTCTTAGGAGGCTTAACGGGGTAGATGCCAAGAGGTTGTTACCCCTTGTGGGAGAGTCTAGGACCAGAGGGCATAATCTCAGAGTAAGGGGTCACCCATTTAAGACAAATGAGGGGGAATTTCTTCTGAGGGTAGTGAATCTGTGGAATTCTTTACCGCAGAGACTGTAGGGGCTGGGTCGTTAAGTATATTGAAGGCCGAGATAGACAGAATTTTAATCATCAGTAAGGGAATCAAGGGTTATGGGGAAAGGCAGGAAAGTGGAGTTGAGGATTATTAGATCAGCCATGATCTCATTGAATGCCAGAACAGACTCGATGGACAGAATGGCCTACTTCTGGCTCCTATGGTCTTGTGCTGTTTAAATTAACCCCCCCTCCTGTCCGTAATGCTTTCAAATCTCAAATCAGAATCTGCAGCATTTTGCTTTTACTAAATCCATCCACTAGCCTGAAAGCTTTACTTGTTATTAACTTACTTGCAAGTTATCTACTGGATTTTTCCAAGAGTGTATTAAACCCAAGGTTGTGCCAGTTTTCATTTCCAAACGAATCGATAATGCTAAAGGTGAGATACTTTCCCACGATTGAGCGAGCGTTTATGCGAGATGAGATTGAACAGACTGGTAGTCGGGTTACTCATTTACGCCATGCCTACACTGTGCTAGGTCTGAGGTGCACAAATCTCATTTTTTTGATTTGATCAGTTCATGCCGCTATATTGCTTCGATAGATAACTGCACCATAAACAGTGCCCGTTTGAAACACGTCCGCACCACAAACTCAGTTACTTAAGCAGAAGCAGTTTGGCAATGCAATTAACACCACTAAACACAAATCTTCCTAACCATGTACTCAGGAGCAAGGAGTTTGTTCTTGCGTACGGTTTCAATTTTGGTGTGCCTTCACCCAAATTAAACGGGAAGAGGAAGAGGTATTTGTCAAGTTTAAACTCTACTCCCAACTATCCTGCCACAAAACAGTGTCCACTGAAGATACTGAATCCTTGAAATCACACCTGGCTGATCTAGCACACGCATATTGCTGGATTCCAAACAAGCTGTTCGACTTCCATATGCAACGCCAATGTCTTAGTGTTGCGAAGCCTTAAGGCCAACCCAGACATACACATCAGTAAACCTGACAAAGAGACAAGAATAGTCATCCTTAACATGCGTGACTATATCAACAAAATGCACACCATTCTTAATGATGGGTTCAAATTCATATCCATTGGACCTGCTGTTCAACATGACCAGACAGCCTTGCTCAAAAGCAAGCTAAAAAACACTCGCTGAACATGCTTTTTTTATTCATTCACAGGATGTGGGCATCACTGTCTGGGTCAGCATTTATTGCCCATCCCTAGGTGCCCTTAAGGTGGTGAGCTGCCTTCTTGAACCACTGCAGTCCATGTGGTGTAGGTACACCCACAGTGCTGTTAGAAAGAAAGGGCAAGGGGGCTCCAAGATTTTGACCCAGCAACAATGAAGGAACGGCGATATATTTCCATGTCAAGATGAAAAGTGGCTTGGAGGGGAACTTCCAGGTGGTTCCATCTATCTGCTGCCCTTATCCTTCTAGATGGTAGCAGTCATGGGTTTGGAAGTTGCTGCTGAAGGAGCCTTAGTGTGTACCAACCACCAGATGCACTGCAATGAGCTACCATGTGATACATAACAGGGTTTGCCCTCACAGCTCACTGCGTCCACATACGTATAGGCTGCCCAAAGACACAAGTGAAGTCCCTTTACACCCCATCTTATCATTGGCTGGCTCTGCACAACATAAGTTAGCCTAATGGCTACAACCAGTTTTGGGCAAGTTTTCCACAGACAGAGTGAAGGAATCCATTAATTTTGCAAAGGCCATACAGGACTTGCATATCAATATGCAAGTTGTGTCCATGTGCTCATTGCTAGCCTATTCACCAATGTTCCACTTAAGCCATAGATAGTCATGCTGCAGCACTAGATCATAGCAACCTAGACACACCTGAATCAGTATTCAATGAACTTACGAACACAACAACTCATGAAGTTGAGTTCAGTTTTAACGACACAATGTATGCCCAAATAGATGCTGTTGCCATGGGATCCCTTCTAGGTCCAGCTCTCAAACATCTTTCTTGGGTTGCATGAGAAGCAGGTCTTTGATGGAATGACACCTAACCTCCTACCCCTTGCATATTTGATGTGGATGATATGTTTGCTACATTTAATCCACAGCTGTATGAAATAATTTCCTTGCACGTATTAATGGGCTCCATCGTGTGCTCAAACTCACCTTCGAAATGGAGCAGTCAAATGAACTCCCTTTCCTTATTAAACTCCTAGTTGAGAAATCTGCCGGGGGTTCTCTATCACAAGCCTACTTTCACTGGTCAATACACACATTGGGATTTATAGTTCCACATGCCATAAGATTGGTCTCATCGGGAACCTTGTAAATAGGGCCCAAGCCATTTACTCACCAAGCAAACTTGATGCTGAAATAGGGCACAAAGGCATCCTGCAGGATAAAGGTTACCCTGATCAGATCATTTCGCGCTGTATACTCGCACACTCAAGAACAGGCCCAAGGCCGTTACTTTCCGCCCTGAAAAGTGTCTAGTCTACTCAGATTAGCCTGGAAGGCCTAGTATCTCAAAAATGTGAGCAAGTGAAGCTAGCCGTTTCATGCTGTTATGCAGTAGTGACACGAGTGGTATTCACCAGTAACAGAATGCTGCTGTCAAGCCAAAAAGACGTTCTGCCTATCACACAAATGATTAACTTAGTATATGAATTTCAGTGCTAGTGTGATGCTAGATATGCAGACCACAAGTCCCAAAGACAGGCAAATCGTATCAAACAGCATGTCCCAGCCACTGTTCACAACGGGCAAGGCACAGACCATACCCAACCAGTCCGTGCTTGCAAAGCTGAGTCCAACATTAGATGAGATTCATTTGCTAAATAATCCTCAGTTTGCTAAGAATTACACTGACAACCAATTTAAGACTCAGTTAGGCTCAGCGTGGCACATTTGCATGTACTGGAAGCGAAATATATTAATACACAGGGTCCTGTTCTTTGCAGACAGAAAGAGCATGTACACACATTGCACCTGTTTCAGCTAAACAAAATAAGTGACAGCCATTCGTTGACTCATTCCTCAGGAAAATGCTTTGACCAATCGGAGTCAAGCTGCCTAGTTTAAATTTCAAAAATGCTTGGCAGTTAACTGTCAGTCACCATTATTGGTGCATTCTCCATGCCAACACCCCTATCAGAGCCCACTTGCTAACCAATCAGCACTCTTCTCATACAGTATAAGTGCAGTTTTCCCTTGTGTTGGTACTCATACAAAAAGTGTCCTGACCGGGGCAAGATAAAAAGCTTCGACATGTCTCTTTTTCAACAATATTCAGCCTGAAAACTGTAGCATTTAACTCTCCAAACATTGTACCATTACTAAATCTCATGTAGTTACAAAAAAAACTGAGCTTAATTCACAAAAACTTGGAATCACGTTATCCAGGTTGTATGTTGGGTAGCATATAGACATTGGGTAGTATGCCAGGAGATCCTGCCAATGCTCAAAACACGAGCCTTCTGCTTTTCTCCTTCCCCCAACTCTTAAACTTACATATTTCAAGTGCACAATTTCTTGATGCCAGGTGTCTGCCAGCAAGTGTTAACTCCCCATAAAGAATGTTTTATATTTTAAACAAAATGCCTCTGAAGCTCTTTTAACTTGTCAAAACTCAACTTCAGATATCCAAGCACAAATGAGCATAGCTTTAGATTAGAATGGGTACATCTCTGTTACCTTGCACTGCAGATGGCTGTGTTAATAAACCTTAAGAGGGGAGGAAGAAAAGCTTCATACCTGCAGCATTGAGTGATATTGTAGCCTTTTGTGATCCAATAGCACTTTGTGAAGGGGTGTCAGAATCCAACATAGAATCCTAGGAGTTTAATAAAAATGTTCAAAATTTTCAAAGTTTTCAAAGAGCTCACTTAATGAAAAATGTTCCTCACTTGGATTAAAATAATATTCATGTATTAATTACAGAAATTCACTTGTGGAAGTATCAAGACAACCTCAAGCCTTAGAAGGCAGCAATAGACACAAGTTTTGGGACCCACCTTGAATTATCCACCTTTTAGTCTATTTCGATCCCTTCCCTTCACCCCACCCCCATTAAGGCTATCTGTACCTTGCTTGTCCTGCTTTCTACCCTTAATTAGCACATTCCTTAGATAATATCACCAGCTTCAACACCTCTTTGTCCATCTCCACCTATCACTGGCCCTCTATCCAGCTCTACCTGTCCCACCCACCCTCCCTTAAACCAACTTATATTTCATCTCTTTTCTATTTTACTTAGTTCTGTTGAAGAGTCATACGGACTTGAAACGTTAACAGTGTTCCTCTCCGCAGATGCTGCCAGACCTGAGTTTTTTCAGGTATTTTTATTTTGGATTTCCAGCATCCACAGTTTTTTGCTTTTATCTATTTGAATAAGGATTAAGTGGTTTACAGCCAAGTGGGTTCCAAGGCATTACAGATAGATATGAAGATATTACTATGTTGGCTGGAAATTCAAATGATTTGAGTGGCAAGATGCATTCAAGTTTTGGTTAATACAACAGAACACAAAGGAGCTATTCATTCAGACTACAGAACTGAACACAAAACAAACATGGATAACTGGTAAAACAATGGCTTGAACAGAGGCCAAGTGACAAGTATGAAGTTATCAAAACATTGGTTATTAAGAGAATGGAACACACATGGTGACATTCAGCACATGATCTTTGATAAGTGATGCAACTCCAACTCTCTCATTCCCCATGACATCCTTCCTGTAATTGCATCCAGAATTCAAATGATATTCCAGATGAGATCCAGCCACTTTTTGTAAAGACTCAGCATGACTACTTTAATTTGTTCAAGGGACACAAGCATCTCTGGCCAAGGCCAGCATTTATTGCCCACCCCCAATTACCTAAAGCAATAGCAGCCGCCTTGAACTGCTGGAGGTCAGGAATACAAAGTAAGTCACTTATGCCCCAGTTATAAATTCATTATTATTATTAGTTCGTTAACCAGCCTTCTCAACTTGTCTTTCCAAGTTCAAAGATCTGTGTTCACATAGCCTGGTCTCTTACCTATACATTGTTTCAAATTTTACCATTTAATCACAAAAGCCTCTTCTCATTCTTCCTGCCAAGATGCACTTTGCACAGCTCTGCACCAAATTTCATCTTCCCATTTTACCAGCCTATGTTCTCCTGAAATCTACTGTTCTCATTAGTGTGTCATCTGCAAACCTTGAAATTATTCTCAGTGTACCCAAATACAGGGTCCCAAGAGGCCTAGGGAACACCACTGTGTACATCCCTCCAGTCTGCAAAGCAACTAACCAACCATTGACCACCACCCTGCATTCTATCCCTTCAATTCTTTCCATGCTGCCACTGTCCCTCTAATCCCATGGGCTTTAGTTTTGCTAACAAGCCTATTTTGTCATTTTAAATGCCTTTTGAAAGTCAATATAAACAATGGCACTACCTCAACATTATAACAAAGTAGTAACCGTGGGTGAAAGGAAAATTTCAGTAGGAGATTTTATTAGAACACTGGGACAGAATCTGGAATGTGCAAAAAAATAATTCCACATGCCTGAATGAAATGACATGTCCCTTGTATCTGAGACATCAGGTCTTGAAGCTTCTGCCTCCTGAGTTCTGGATCCTTTGGCAGCGATGAAGTTGAGCAGAACTCCGCAGTAACCTGTTGCACCACCTTTGACACCTAACAAGGATTTAACCAGTACACAAGATCAGTTCTGTATTAAAATACAGAAACAGCAGATGCTTGAAACAAGCACAGCATCCAATTACAACAAATGCTCCAATGAATTTTTTTTGCAGCAATTAACATGACACTTCTAGTATTTGTTAGGATTAAAATACAATCGTATGTTGGTCCTTGTCTTTGAAAATGCAGGTACATTATATAAAATGCACACAACTCTTGCACTGCTTTTAAATCAGAACCACTGCTATTGCACTGCCAGTGACATTGGTATCCATCGCAGCTAAGAAACGAACCTATTAGACAAACAAGATTGGAAGAAACGCAAGTGCTTTAGATCACCTCAAGGCCCAGTTAGTCAGCCAGATTATTGGTTCAGTTAATGTGTGACAATTTATTTTTTATAAAAACTAAATCAATTGGATGTTATTGATCATTTGCCAAGTGAACAAAAAAATTTCTTTCCCAGCTATGAGGTGGCTGCAAGCTTTTACTTGGTATCAATCACTAATTCCCATCCAGATACCCTCGATCAGAAATATAACCTGGATCCACAACCAATAGTATAAACTATTCTGCTAATCAAGCCAGATAATAGAAAATGCTAAGACCAAGTATTTTGTTCTCAGATTGAGTGTTTCTAGAAGCAAGGCAAACTCCCCCCCCGCCTCCACCCCCAAGTCGTCCAGCACATAAGTCATCCAGTACCTTGTGTTGCCATTCCCCCTCCCCAACCCAGGCCCCAATAAAACAAAAACAAAAAATAAAAACAAAAAAATCTTTTGCAACAGTAAATGCGAATCCAGAACCAATAGTTGGCAGCCAGTACTGACTGGAGCCCAAATTGAAAACAAGTCACACCTGGAAGGGCCTTAACATACAGTTGTCACTTCAGCACAGCTCAGGGTTTATCCATGGTGTTCCTCCAATATATCACCTACACCACCAGTCAGGCAAACAGCCATTTTAATTAATCGTGTGTTGGGTTCAGAGCATGCCGCCCAATTTAACACTTACGGCACATTTCCTTTCCCTACCTACAATCAAAAAGGTAGTAACTTCTTAATTATGCTCTATTATTTTAAGTAACAGCAAATAGTCTTTTTCTAAAGCTGAAGTTTGTTAGAGGACAAATATGGAGATCAAAATCCACTTGATACCCTAAAGGCTCATTCCAAAAATCAGGTACATAGACTGCAAATTTAGAAGAGCAGAAATTCCTCCTGTTATATGTGTGTTCCAAAGTTTCACCCCACCATAGTTGCCAATACCCAAGTTAAAATTATGTGCCATCTTCACAAACAAGTGCCATTAATCACCACTAGTATATAGTTTGTGTTTCAAAGCAAATCAGGTGTTACCCACTTGCTTTACTTCAGTTTCATGTTTTGATGTACGATCCCGTTTCTAAAGAGAAAAAAAAGGGTCATTAGTCACGACATGCAGGTATTTCATGGTCACCAAAGCCTGCCTGCCACTTTCTCACCTCTTTGGGTTCAGGCAGAATTCTCTTTGGTTCAGCAGATTCTTTTGGGACAGATCCCGATTCCCACCTTTTTGTCTCCTGCACATCAGCATATTGTACATCCCACTTTTTGGGCTGCTGCTCCTCCAACTTCCTATTGACATACTCCGTACCCCATTTTTTGAGGGATTCCTTGTCCTGTTTTTTATCAATGTATTCGCCATCCCACTTTTTAGGGGATGTTTCCTCATGCTTTCTACTGATGTAATCAGTGTCCCATTTTTTGGGAACATCCTCTTGCTTCCTGCCAACATACTCAGCTTCCCAGTTCCTTGGTTTCTCTGGCTGCTTCACAGCACAATCATTTTTGTTCAGGTACTGCCTATTCAAAAACTGAAAAAGAAAAGTTTGATTACATTAACTTAACTTACTGCTATGAGCAACTTACTGCTATGAGCAAAGCATCCAAAGAAACACTTGTTACAAACTCCCAATTTCTACTCATTATACAGAAATGGAAAAAGGCCAAGTGCTCACTATTCTGCAATTATGAGCTGAACGCACACAACCAGAGCAGAAGTTGAATTAACACTGCTCCAGCAGAGGTTATTGTTGATCAAAAGCGAAGATAGTCCACCTAGCAGTACAAATTAGCCATACGGAGCTGAACCAAAAGCCTCAAATCAAAGAAAGGTCAAGCACGCCATAAGAAATTAATGGATTCAAAATGTACTGGTCACTAATTTCATCTGGTTCAAAGCAGTTTCTGTATTGTCCAGGGCATTAGACAGATAGTTAAGCTACTTCTATACAGTCCTCATGCTGATTCCATTGAATCTTGTACAAGATAAATTCAGGATTCTTAAAGAAAATCAGGCTTGCAAATATTTGAATTTGTAAAGCTAATTGACAATTTATTCCAAAATTTTTGGCATGAACAAAACCATTTTACTAGAGAAATAAAAAAAAATAAGTCACTCAGCACACTGGGACTTCTCGGGGATGTCAGCTGTGGCTCACTGGTAGCAATCTCAAACCCACAACCTTCTGACACGTCCAAAGTGTCAGTATAGATTGCATAATCTAGGCAGACTTCAGTGCAGTACTGAGAGAGAGTTTGGCTTTATTGACGGGCTGTCTCAAGATGTTAACTCAGGCCTCGTCTACCTTCAGGTAGCATAAAAAAGGTCCATGATATTTTAGCAGACAAGTTCCTCCGCTATCCCAGCCAACATTTTATCAAAACACCAGAAAAAGATAATAATGCCACCACCAAACACATCTTCCCTTCACCCCCCCTGGCGGCATTCCATAGGGATCATTCCCTCCGGGACACCCTGGTCCACTCCTCCACCAGCCCCTACTCCTCAACCCCCACCTATGGCATCTCCCCATGCCCACGCAGAAGATGCAACACCTGCCCCTTCACTTCCCCTCTCCTCCCCGTCCAAGGGCCCAAACACTCCTTTCAAGTGAAGCAGCATTTCACTTGCATTTCCCTTAACTTAGTCTACTGCATTCGTTGCTCCCAATGCGGTCTCCTCTACATTGGAGAGACCAAACGTAAATTGGGCGACCGCTTTGCAGAACACCTGCGGTCTGTCCACAAGAAAGACCCAAACCTCCCTGTCGCTTGCCATTTTAACACTCCACCCTGCTCTCTTGCCCACATGTCTGTCCTTGGCTTGCTGCATTGTTCCAGTGAAGCTCAACGCAAACTGGAGGAACAGCACCTCATCTTCCAACTAGGCACTTTACAGCCTTCCGGGCTGAATATTGAATTCAACAACTTTAGATCTTGAACTCCCTCCCCATCCCCGCCCCCTTTCCGTTTCTTCCCCCTCCCTTTTGTTTTTTCCAATAATTTATATTGATTTTTCTTTTCCCACCTATTTCCATTATTTTTAAATCTGTAATGCCCTGTCAGTCTTTCCACCCCACCCCCACTAGAGCTATACCTTGAGTGTCCTGCCATCCATTCTTAATTAGCACATTCTCTTAGATAATATCACCACCTTTAACACGTCTTTGTTCCTTTGTCTGTGACATTTTTTGATTATCTGCTCCTATCACTGCTTGCTTGTCCATAAAACCACCTCCCCACCAACCACCCCCCCACCCAACTTCTCTCCCCCCACCTTAAACCAGCTTATATTTCACCCCTCTCCTAACTTTACTCAGTTCTGAAGGGTCATGAGGACTCGAAACGTCAACTCTTTTCTTCTCCACCGATGCTGCCAGACCTGCTGAGTTTTTCAAGGTAATTCTGTTTTTGTTTTAGAAAAAGATAGATCTTGCAGTGTGTAAATTGGCCACTGCATTTCCTACGTCGAAATGGTGACTGTAATTCAATGCTTTAGAATGTAGAGCCAGTGGAAGGCATTATGTGAACAAGCTTTTCTTCCCCAGCCTTTTACGGATTTGGAATTCATTTAGGAAAACCAAGCCTGCAGGACCAAGTCACCATGTAACTAGTAAACAACCATTTTCAATTAAAAAGGATTTTTTCCTCTCAACAATTTAAAAGGCCCCAAAAGCCAATGTGGGAATGATAGCTTATGAGCAACATTAAAAAAAAAAAGAGTTGTACCTCTCTTGGCTGCACTTCATTTGAGCACAAAAAATGCCGGTCAGATTCTGTAATAAAAGAAAGTTTACAAACAGGAAGTTAAAAGCAAATCTCATACAGATGTTATGAGCAAGTAACCGAGCCCAAAATTTTTCTAATCTCCAAGGAGGTATTTTATTTCTTTTCTACCAAGTTTGCCTTGAAGCAAATATGGGCTCCTAGTTACAGCTGCACACCCAAAAACCTGCTGCAAAATCCAAAAGTTTGAGGGCATGTGGTCCCAAATCATGGTTACTGCAACTCTGCTGTTAGTTTGCAGGATATCATGTCACCATGTACGGACTAAACCCAAGAGACCAGTACAACATACAACTTTGAAGCATTAACAAGTGGGCACAATCTTTACATTCACTAAAGGTGAAATATTGGAAGTATAGGTAATATTGACAAACCAATCTACAATGACATGCAGGATTTTGTTTAGATAATTAAACATGCAGGCCGTTACAGACCAGAGATGAAATGTGACCAATTGTACAAACCATATCCAGCTTGTGGTTTTCACTTCCCACTAACTACTTTCCCCCCCCATTCCTGGGATAAACAAGATCAAAAGACCTTAAAAAAAAACTATGCATTGCATCAGTCAATAGAGCTGCCCAAATTGAAGTAATTCCCTCCAACTCTAACCTCAATGCTTTGCTATTTTACAGTCCACACATCCAGTCAGGCTGAGACCTTGAAACAAGACTGCACTTCGACAAAATATTGAAACCTCACCCATAATTACCTTTTTTTAAAAACAGTGTCAAATGGTCAAACAATGAAAGAATATACCAGCTCTCAAATGTTCCTTTCTGTTAAGTCACCTCTTCACACTTGTAGAATAATTTCATCTTTCCCAAGCACATGAAAAGGACAGATCAATACAATGTATATTAGAGGTCTTTTCAGGGCAGTGTTTTATCAAAGCCAGGAGCACAACATTTTAACAACTCTTCTGTCCAAGAAGTTTCCTGAATTCTACCCTCCTCCTTTCATTGGAAGCAGAAGGACACAAGTCAAAAAAGTTTCATTACAACATGCTGGCAAACTGGGCAAAGCTTCCAAAAGATGTAGCTACATTATCAGAACCCAAGAATAGTGAGCTATTGGAACTAATTTGGTTCTTGGTTCTCGCACAAAACATTCAATCCTACAAAATGCAAAAGGAGGAATAGAGCTTCTTCACCCAAACACTCAGAACCAAAACCACAAACAATTTATGAAACACTTGTGGGGAAAAATTTCTATTTACACTTGCGCAGAGTTCAAGGGGGAAGTCCCCCCATAGAACCAGTTCTGCCAACACACACTACAGAATAGTAGTGTTACAATACCAAGAATTCCCCACGTCTAACCTAAAGGAATGGATTAAGCCAGTTTTCATCCACACACTAATAGTGTATGTTAGGAGGTGGGCTCAGAGACCAAGTTAACTGCAGATTCGGGTCTTAGCATTTACTGAAGTCATGCAAGGTACGGTAGCAGAGATTGTGTTACTGGACTAGTAATCCAGAGGGCTGGACTGATGATCTGCATACACCACAACAGCTAAGGAATTTAAAGTCAGTTATTAGATAAATTTGGAATTTAAAGGATGTATTAGTAATGAAACAACAAAATGATAATACTGCAAAATGGTTTAAACCCATCTGATTCATTGTCTTTCAGGAAAGGCAATTATCCTTATCAAGTCTGGTTTGCAGGACTCTAGACCCATAGCACTGTAGTTGATTCTGAACTGCCCTCTGAAATGGACTGCCAAGACATTCAGATCATAATGGTAAAGAATCAGAATAAAACTCAGGGACCACATAGTATCAACTTGGGTAATCACAGAAAGAAAGGGGAAGGGGGGAGGCAAGTCACCTCAGCGAGCAAAATAAATAAAAATTTAAAATAAGGGGACCTGGAGGCAGTGACAAGAGCTATCAAATCCACTGCCGCTCCAGATTGGCCATACTCTGAGAGAAATCAAAGTGTGACATCACAGGAAAACAGATAATGAATGGTTGGTGAATATTTTGCTCGTTTATCTTAAACTCTTGAGTTGCAAGGTTTTATTAGTTGCATTAAGTTTACTAGGAGTAAACATTGGAAGTAGCAGTATTTATTAATAAGAAAAATAAATCATAAAGATGGCAGGGCAGGTGACGTGTTGCAATTGCAGAATATCGGAGCTCCTGAATGCCAGTATGAAGGGCAAACACATCTGCAGTATATGTCTGCAGCTCGAGGAGCATGGGCTCAGTCTGCAGCTCGAGGAGCATGGGCTCATGCATTGCAATGCATCAGTGGAGGGAAGAAAAGTTACCTGGACACTTTGTACCAGGAGACAGTCACAGTCACGCCACTTAGGATAAGGCCTTTTGATTTGATCAGTTGTCAGGGACAGGGGGGCATGATTGTAAGTGAGGCAGGTATGGGGACCTAGAAGGTAGAAGTGGAGGAGCTTCAGCCTTTGCAATTGTCCAACAGGTTAAGGTTCTTGTAGCTTGTACGGACAAAAAGCAGTGGCTGCAGGGTGGGTGAGCAAACTGACCATGGCACCATAGTACAAGAATCCATTTAAGTGGGGGGAGCTTAGTTGGAGACATCTGCTCTGGGCAGGAGAGGAACTTGCAGTGGAAGGGGAAAGGATCCAGTTGTCATGGTCCACATATGTAGAACTAAGAAAGAGTATCTGCACAGTATGAGTATGAGCATGAGCATCTAGGGGCTAAATTAAAATGCAGATCCTCAAAAAAAGGGAATAAACTCTGGATCATGACCTGAGCCATGAGCAAATTGGTGTAGGACAAGTCAGACTAGAGAGATTATGAGTGCATGGCTCAAAGGTTGGCGTGGAGAAAAATGGGTTACAATTCATGGGGAACTGGCACCAGTTCTGGGGAAAGAGGGAGCTAGGCTATTTGGACAGCCTTCATCTGAACTGTGCTGGGACAAGTGTTTTGACTCGCCAGAACTAGGGCAATAGAGGGCTTTAAACTAAATAGTAGGATCATGAGGAATCAAGTTTGGGAAAATGTGATAAATTAAATAGAAGGCAAGAGAGCAAGGTAAGAATAGGGGAAATGGTATCAGAGCACAGCAGGAAGGGACAGTATACAAACCAAAGAGTGCACCAGATAAGGCTAGAGGTTACAAAAATAGTAAAAAAAGGCAGAACTAAAAGGCTCTGTATCTGTATGCAAGTAGCATTCGTAACAAAAGATGAATTGACAGCACAAATAGAAATAAATATGTATGATAGCCATTACAGAAACATGACTGCATGATGACAATGACTGGGACCCAAATATTCAAGGATTTACGATATTTAGGAAGGACAGGAAGCAAGGAAAAAAGGTGATGGGGGGTAAGCTTTGATAATTAAGGATGACATTGGTAGAAGAGATTACCGTAGTTCTTGAGATCAAGATGTAGAATTAGTTTGGGTAGCGATGAGAAATAACAAAAGTAAGAAATCACTAGTGGGAGCAGCCACACTACAAGATGTGTTACGAGGCTACACCAAGCGCAGGGTTTAGGTGGTTAATAAGTTTTCTCCGACTCAAGAAAACCTTGTTTGATTGGCTCCTCATTGCTCACAGCTTAATAGTTAAATACATTCCCATCTAGAAGAGGCATATCGATTTAGAAAAGGCATATCCATGTTAAAAAATAGACTTCAGCCTTCTCGGTTGGTCACAACAAAGGTTTAATAGAGGGGGGCCAGTTCATCCTGTCCTCACCTGGTCATAACAGGCAGGGTATACGAGAAGAAATAATGAGAGCTTGGTGAGAAAGATACAGCAAATTATCATTGGTGATTTTAATCTGCGTATAGTTCGGACAAATCAGATTGGCAAAAGTAGCTGGGATGATGAATTCAGTGCGTCTTCACATCAGTTTCTTAGAGCAGCATGTTCTGTGGGCAAACTAGACAGCAGGCTACACTAGATCTGGTAATGTACAATGGGACAGGATTAATTAATGACCTTGTGAAGGTATGCCTAGGTAGTAAGTGATCACAATGGGATATAATTTCACATGGAGTTTGAGAGAAATAGATCTAAGATTAATGTTTAAGGGGCAATTATGAGGGCATGAAGACAGAGCTGGCTAAAATTAACTAGGAAAAAAATTAAGGACAGCTTCCTGTCCTTCCTAATTGCCAATAAATCCTTGAATATTTGGGTCCCAGTCATTGTCATCCTGTAGCCATGTCTCTGTAATGGCTATCATACATATTTATTTCTATTCATGCTGTCAATTCATGCTGTCAATTCATCTTTTGATAGAATGCCACATGCATTCAGATATGTAGTGACAAGCATTTAGGGAGATACTTCAGAACACTCAAAATAGACTAAGAACACACCATTTGTGGCTAACTGAAGTTAAGACAGTATCAAATGGGAAGATAAGTGTACAATTCTGAAAAGATGAATGGTAGGTTTGAAAATTGGACACAAGTATAAAGAACAGCAAAGATTAATAAGGAGCAAGAAATTAAAAAGGTACAAGAGAAAGCTAGCTAGAAATTAAAAAAAAAAAAGTTTCTACAGGTGTTTAAAAAGGAAAAGAATAAATGAAACGAGCATTGGTCCTCTAGCGAGAGAGAATATGGAATTAATAATGGAAAAGAAAATGGAAGATTAAATGAATAGATATTTTGCATCGGTCTTCACTATAGAGGATACAAAACTTCCAGAAATAACTGAATCAGGAAAAGAAAGTGAGGAAGGAACACAAAACAATTACAATCAGTGGGGAAAGGGTACTAAAAAATTCTTAGAACTAAAAGCTGATTAGTGCCCAGTTCCAAATGGTCTTCATCCTAGAGGTGGCTGCTGAGATAGTAGATGCATTGATTTTAATTTTCCAAGATTCCCTAGATTCCAGAAAGGTCCCGTCAGATTGGAAAATAGCAAATGTGACTACTCTGTTCAAGAAAGGAGGGAGACAAAAAGCAGGAAACTACAAGCCAGTTTGCTTAATATCTGTCATAGGGAAATTACTGGAATCTATTATGAAGGAGATTATAGCAGGGCACTTGGATAATCTCAATTCAGAGCCAACGTGGTTTTATGAAAGGAAAATAATGTTTGACTAAGTATTGGAGTCCTTTGAGGAAGTAACAAGCAACATGGATAAAGGAGAACCTGTCAATGTGCTGTACTTAGATTTCCAGACACCATTTGACAAGGTGCCACAAAGATTACTGTGCAAAATAAGATCTCATAGTTTTGGGGGTAATGTTAGCACGGAGAGGATTGGTTAGCTAACAGGGAGGAAAGTGGATCATTTTCAGGTTGGCAAGATGAGACAAGTGGCGTGCCACAGGAATCAGTGCTGGGGCCTCATTATAATCTATATAATCTATAATCACCGACTTGGATGAAAGGATCAAATGAATGGTTGCCAAATTTGCTGATGACATGATAGGTAGGAAAGTAAGTTGTGAAGAACCTATGTCCTCTGTGCAGACTCAAGTGAGTGGGCAAAAAATTGGCACTTGGCATATGAGAGAAAATGTGAACTTGCCCTCTTTGGCAGGAAGAATAGAAAAGCAGCATATTATTTAAATAGAGAGATGGCAGAGGAACAGAGGGATCTGGGTGTCCTGGTACATGAATCAGGAAAAATTAGTATGCAGGTACAGCAAGTAATCAAAGTAAATAGAATGTTGTAATTTATTGCAAGGAGAATGGAATATAAAAAAAGGGTGTTTTGCTACAGTTGTACAGGATGTTGGTGAGATCATATCTGGAATACTGTGCACAGTTTTGGTCTCTTTATTTAAGAAAGTATATGAATGTGTTTGAAGCAGTTCAGAGATGGTTCATTTGACTGATACCTGGGATGGGGAGGTGTGGTGGGGTGGGGGTGGTTAACTAATGCGGAAAGGTTGGGCAGGCTGGACCTGTGTCCATTGGAGGAGTTTAGAAGAATGAGAAGAGGATCTTATTGAAACATAAGATCCTGAGGGCTCTTGACAGGGTTGATGTTTCCTCTTGAGGCAGAGACTAGAACTAGGGGACAGTTTAAAAATAAAAAAGGGATCTCCCATTTAAGACAGGGACAAAGAAATCTGAGAACTGCAAATCTTTTAAACGCTCACCTCCAGAGAGGCAAGGTCATTGAATATATTTAAGGCAGAGGTAGATAGATTCTTGACTAACAAGGGAGTTAAAAGGTTATCAGGGGATGGGAGAGTAGGCAGAATGAAGTTGAAGCCACAATCAGATCAGCCTTCATCTTGTTGAATGGAGTAGGCTTGAGGGGGAGAATGGCCTACCCCTGCTCCTAATTCATAAGTCCTTCACAACATACTGAGCAAGTAATGCCAAGACAAGCAATGGCAGGTTTCAACAACCAACCTTCATATGGTTAATGAGTCAGCAGAACGCATGTATATTTGAATCAAGGATAGAAATGGAAATTGTTTTGACACAGCACTACTTTAAAATTATAGCTTCTGCTCACAAACCCATCCCCAGGTTGAAAAACACCCATACCTTCAGACCACTTCAGCTAAACTCTTGATTAACAAAACTGCCATATAGCCCTCAAACCGTTGGTGGTTATATACCAAATTCACAACTAAAGAGCTCCCAATTAATTTAATTCAACTGATTAGAGATTGAACAACTGAAACAGAGGGCAGGCAATACCCCTGGATACAGGTGTTCTACTGTATCTGCCAAATTGTGTCATTATGCAGGTGAAAACTCTAGGATAGTGCAATCTTACTGTTATTTTGCCGTTACACATACCAGAATCTTTTCCAGGTAAGGCCTTGGAAGTAACTTGTACCTCTTTGATTTTATCTTCAGCATCATCATCCAGCAACCCGTTGTGAGGGACTGGAATACTATCAAAGTATGCACAGTTCAATAATTTGCTAATTGCCTCCTTCAAGTGTTTATCTAGGAGAAGAAAAAAGGTTAGAAGTCAAGATGTTCACTATTCCACATCACCATAAATGCCCAATCAGGAAATCTTGGAATAAGTATAATTGTTACTTATATCGAAATGTCAGGTTATGTAAAATGAAGGCCCACGTTCACTTGGAAGAAAAGGGGTTTGAACTTACAGGTGCTGCCAACCACCATTTTATCAGCTCCTTCTAACAGGTCCCACATTTGATTTGACACCAACTCTATTTGATCTTCAAGGCTGAAAAGACAAAACACCCAAGGTCATTCCTTTTCACTCATCAGTGGAAGGCGGCTTCCTGTAAGCACATCAACACCTCAGGCTATGGTATGCCCTCAAACGACATGGGAGCATCATAAATCTGTGTCAAACCAAAAATCACAGGCAGAGGTAACAGCATTGCAGTTTCATCCCAACTAGAAGCATAGTTACAGCTACTGGGTTAAACGGTTGAGGCATTATTGTGAAACCTGCTATCAAAATCCTTCTTGCATTCACCCTCTCAGGAATCACTGCAGGAAAATGAGGCTATAAGCAAACAACAGCAGACATAGTTCATTAGCAATATTAAGTACTAGCTTTGAATACCAAACCCAAGGGAGGCAGGAGTAGTGCCGAAAGCATAGTTGCCTCCAAGACCCTCCAATTGGTGGCGATTTCAACATTGTCAGCCACCAAGACCAAGGCAACATTATCAAATTGTCAGAGCCAAAAGAAAAATCTCTTCCAAAGGCTTGCTCCCACAAAAAATGGTTGTCCTCTAGATCAGACACTTAAATCTATTGTAATCCCCTGCTATGCTCCACACACTGTTTCCCTCCTACATCAAGGTACTCCTTTGAGAGCAGTATTAAATGGAACAAAGATACTGAGATACCCAAGTATCTCTTCCAGGCACTTGTTCTTGGTTTACAAGTCTATGGAAGCACCACTTTATCTAGGTAATTAGCACTATTTAGCCATCCATCTACATTTAAAAGCAGATAATTTGAATTCTGACAAATAATTACTGACATCCGTTTTATTCAACACTGGTCAAGAACCTGGAACTCCCCACCCAACAGCACTGAGTCAGCACCTTGACCACAAGGACTGCACTCTCTCTCAAGGGCAACTAATGAAATCCAGTGGCAGCCATTAAGCTAAGCAGTTTTAAAAACACTACACAGATGAAGTGAACAGCCTCAGGTCAAGCCATTACTTACGGCATTCTTTCATCCCTTTCAGGGCAAACAAGTTTGCAGAAGTCCTTGAGGAGGCTGATTTCCTTCCGAGAAATAATAAATGCACCATTAATGCCATCTCTGAAGTCATTCTGGACATGCTCCTGTTTGAAGTTCTCCAGTACATATTTAATATGTAATACTGTACGAAGACGTCGCTTCTCCATTTCTGTCCTCATGAGTTGTTCACGTCGTAGTGTTTTCTTTTGTGCTTTTAGCAGCTGTTCAAAATAAATCATTGCAATTGAGTTACACCAAAGTCCAATGCTCCCTTTGATAAGGGCTATTAACTAAGTAGCCAACTACACCAGATTAAGAAGGACCTAGGTTGTGTCTATTCACTAATCTCAGTTTGAAGCAGCACAGCAAATGGCCTCAGCATACTTTTGTTTAGGGATTTGAGGGAAGACGAGAGAAGAAAATAGGAGTTGACTATTTTGGAATCACTGTCCTACAATCTTGCTAAAGGTGTCCCTAATCTCTCTCTCTCTCACACACACATGCACAATGATGCCACTAGAATGAGACAAGTCAATATTGGGTTGAAATCTGATAAACATTTGAGAAGTTCTTGAATTTGAAACATCCATCTGCAGTTATGAAAGATCTGTCAAACATTAAGAACTATTATGTTTTGGTGCAATCAGCCTCTGCAAATAAATACTGGTATTAAATTTGCATTGCCAGCAGACAGCACAAAATACTGCCGAAATCACAACTGCAATTTTAAATCCAAATACTGAAAGATTGCATGCGTCCAATCTGCCAACTGGAATTGATGTCGTCAAGACACGAAGAATAAAGTAAGATATCACATTTGAGTGATTGGTAGCCAGTTATTCAGTGCTGGTTTGGCAAATTGAAAGCTTAGCCACTAATTCTATACCTTGACATTTCCAACACTGAGGAACAGCAGATAACACAATCCAACGCTCCAGTGCTTACTAACCTACCCTCAAGCCATTAGCAGCAAATGGAAGATCTTACCTCTTGGTTGAGTGCAACAAAGGTTTTCTGCAGATCCTTGGCAAATTCCAGATTATGAATTACTTCTTCATATTTGTCTACAGCATCCTGTGAAAGACAGCATGTGTGCATTATGGTCTTGGTTCAGGTATTTATAAGCCCAAGGTCTCAAATTCTGACTCGTGTGTCACTCAAGGATTTTAAAATTTGGCTGGTGACTGCCTAGAGAGTGGCAGCTTCCTGAACAGTTCTGCAATATTATGTACTGTTCTCATATTTTTCAAAGCAAAATTCTAATCCTCAAATAGTTGAATTTCCTCTTACAAAATATGGAGTCAAGCATTTAGCAATTAAAGGAGATGCAGCAAGATCCCTGGCTTCCCTGGAAGGTATAATGTGTTTTATTACAGCATTCACATGCTCACCCAGTTAGACAAACTAGTACAGGAATCATAACCAACTGAGTACTTATGAGCTCAAATCTTTGGATAACTGAAGAAGTAGCAAAATCTTCTGTCCCCTTACTCCTTGGATTCTGTTCTGTAACTGCCTTGCCTCCTCATAACAAGTAGCCTATTCTCATTAGCTCAAAATACAAATCCAATATGCTGCAGTGTAATTCATCTGGGAGGAGCCCATTTGATTTTTCTCCTTGCCCTCCCCCTACATATTGCACAATTGTGGGGGGGGGGGGGGCGGTGGAGACAAGAATTGTGGTGCATTATACGAAGAAGAGAAATCTATTTCTGTAGATGGCTGGCCCCCATCCTTGAAGGATTTTTATTCACGTCTCCTATACCGATTCTCCAGCCCAGATTAGAGCTTTATTCAACCAGCTGTTCTAACCAGCTTAGGTGTAACAAGAGGAATGTGGAGTCAGAAGACGTTAACAAAATGCAACATTAAGTCAAATGCAGTGTAATGTTTGGGTTGACTTTACCATTTAACCATGTACTGTCCAACTTTTGAAACAGTTATGCTTCATTCTTGCATGCTTACATGCCAGCATCTTTACAATAATGACTGTTTTACTACTTCATACAGCTTCTGCTGGTGAACAATTGAACCTAGAGTTGATTATGGGCTATTGTCCATAGTGGAATAAAGTCAAGAGATTTCAGAAAAAAAAGTCATAGAAAACAGCAGAACGCAACTTTAACTCCAGTTCACGGGTTACCAAATTGAGGCAAATCAATCTCCCACCTTTATGCTGAAGGTCAAAACAACTTGCATTTACAAACGTCTTAATGGTTCTAAAATTGAGTGTTATCAAACAAAATGGTCACTGCTCTGCAAGGATGTATTAGCACAGGCAACCAAAAGCTTGAAGAGGTAGAGGTAGGTTTTAAGAAGCAGATTAAAGGAGGAGCAGTAGCATGAAGAGGTTTATGGAATTCTGGAGCTCAAGGCCTATGCACCTCAAAGCTTGGCCACCAATGGAAAACTGGGAAATGCAAGGACAGAACTCTCTACTTCTCCAATTCTGTGTGTTACACAGCTGGAGGAGGTTGGAGATAGGAGCAGCAAGGCCAGAGAGGCTGGAGGGATTTTAGCAAGGGTGAACATTTTAAATTCCAGGTCTGACAGACAAGGCGCCAATGTGCATCAGCAAGGACAGGATGATTGGTAAACAGAACCTTGTGTGGGTCCTTCTATTCTCAAACTTCTGGAGATTCTCAACCCCCCTCCCCCCAGGATCTCTCCTTGACCCCATCCATTTGTCATCTATATTGTGTCTCATGAATGATAATGACACCCTGCTCTACTTTACCACAACCTCAAGTCACACTCATCACATCAGGATTCATATCAGAAAATTTCCTCCAACTAAAATTTTGGGAACACATAAGCAATTATATTTGGTCCTTTCCTCAAACTCCATTCCCCAGCTGTCAGACTTCACAACCCTAGTATCCTAATTGATCCCAAGAGGAGCTCAACCCCATATCCACTCTATCAAGGCTGTCTGCTTTCACTGCCATACAACAGTGCCTTTTGGGAAACCATCATCCATGCTCATGTTATATTTAGATTCAACTGTTCCATCGTTCTCCTAGTTAGCCTCCCAATTTGCACCTTTAAACAGGAGGTGCAGGCCCTATCCTGGTTTGCCAGCTATGCTCAGACTGGTTTGTGTTAGACCACGGATTTGAAAATTCTCATCCTCACTTTCAAAATTCCTATATGACCTCAGATCCCTCTTGGTCACCAACCTGACAACTCTCGTTCACTGGTCCTAAATCTCATGTGGATCGGGTCAAATTTTGTCCGATTAAGCTCCAGTGTAGCACCGCAGGATGCTAGATCACATAAGACAAAATACAAATCAAAGCAGTTGTGGGCACTAAATTTTGGATGTGCTAAGAGTGTAGAGGAGCAATGTCCAAAACAATTAGTCTTTTTTGAGCATACAAAGTCATAGAGGTCTACAGCACAGAAAAAGGCCCTTCGGCCCATCGAGTCTGCACGAGTCAAACAAGTACCTAATTATTCTAATCCCATTGTCCAACACAAGGCCCATAGCCTTGTATGCCATGGCATCACAAGTGCACATCCAAATACTTAAATGTTGAGGGTTTCTGCCTCTACCACCCTTTCAGGCAGTGAGTTCCAGATTCCCACCACCCTCTGAAAAAATTCTTCCTCGCATCCCCTCTAAACCTCCTGCCCCTTACCTTAAATCTATGCCCCCTGGTTATTGACCCCTCCACCAAGGGGAAAAGTTTCTTCCTGTCTACCCTATCTATGCCCCTCAATTTTATAAACTTCAGTCATGTCCCCCCTCAATCTCCTCTGATCCAGGGAAAATAACCCCAGTCTATCCAATCTCTCCTCATAACTAAAACTCTCCAGCTCAGTCAACATCCTGGTAAATCTCCTCTGCACCCTCTCTAGTGCAATCACATCCTTCCTATAATGCGGATTCCAGAACTGCACGCAATACTTTAGCTGTGGCCTAACCAGCATTTTATACAGTTCCAGTATAACCTCCCTGCCCTTAAATTCTATGCCTCGGCTAATAAAGGCAAGTATCCCATATGTCTTCTAAACCACCTTAACTACCTGTTCCGCTACCTTAAGGGACTGGTGGACATGCACACCAAGGTCCCTCCGATCCTCAGTACTTCCCAGGGTCCTATCATTCAACGTGTATTCCCATGCCTTGTTTGTCCTGCCCAAGTGCATCACCTCACACTTATCCGGATTAAATTCCATTTGCCACTGATCAGCCCATCTATATTCTCCTGTAATCTAGGGCTATCCTCCTCACTATTTACCACCCCACCAACTTTCATGTCATCCGCAAACTTACTGATCAACCCTCCTGGACTCAATACCAATCCCTGTGGAACCCCACTGGACACAGGCATCCAGTCACAAAAACACCCCTCCACCATCACCCTCTGTTTCCTGCCACTCAGCCAATTCTGGATCCAATTTGCCAAATTGCCTTGGATCCCATGGGCTCTTCCCTTTGTTATCAGTCTCCCATGCAGGACCTTATCAAAAGCCTTGCTGAAGGCCAAGTAGACTATGTCAAATGCATTGCCCTCATCTACACACCTGGTCACCTCTTCAAAAAATTCAATCAAATTGTTCAGACATGACCTCCCCTTAACAAAACCATGCTGACTGTCCTTGATTAATCCTTGCCTCTCCAAGCGTCGATTAATTCAGTCCCTCAGAATTGTTTCCAATCGTTTCCCCACCACTGAGGTTAGACTGACTGGCCTGTAGTTCCCTGGTTTATCCCTTCCTCCCTTCTTGAATAATGGTATCACATTGGCTGTCCTCTGGCACCTCTCCTGTGACCAGAGAGGTATTGAAAATTATTGCTAGTGCCCCTGCTATCTCCTCCCTTGCCTCAGTCAACAGCCTGGGATACATTTCATCCGGGCCTGGAGATTTATCTACTTTTAAGCCTGCCAGATCACTTAGAACCTCTTCCCTTTCTATGCTAATTTCTTTAATTATAATCAAAGAAAAATACCTAGTTTCATTGCAGTAATTGTGAGCAGTTCACATCTTGAATCCAACATAAAACGGCCAAAGAGTTGAGAAGTGATCTTGGAATTCCTCATTTCACCTGGGGCTTAGGTTAGCAATCTAATATCTCCAAAGCAAGACTTCAAAAGAAACCCAGTTTAAGTGGGAAGATTATTCAAAATAAAGTAGATGCACCATGTTAAGCAAGTGTGCCTTTGGAATACAAATTTAACCACATACAGGCAGTGCAGGGAAGCAAGCTTAATGGAAGAGAATACAGCAGTGTTGATTTGAACAGCTCTAACTCAACAATAGCGAGTGTTGTGGAACCCGAGAGTCATCGGTTTGGGAGATTACCAACGTCTAGTATTAACCAATTCACATACATACCAATTGATCCTGATTAAGTTCTTCTCGTTTTAGGCGTTCTTTATAGTCATCCAGTTTAGCCTTTAAAGAAAGAGACCGCCACATGGTCATGGATTTTGACTGATATTAGCTTGCCCTCAAAATATGGTGTTCAACTGCATTCCCACTGATGCAGTAAATGTACTCAATTTTGTTTTAGCAAGTTTTTAAATATATTCGATACCAGAGATACTGGCTTCACAATACAATCTCAATGTCAAGCCATAGCACTATTAGCCAGAAAGGTTAAAATGTAAAGTACACAAGTGCTGCATGAAACAAGTAAGGTTACAAGCTTTACCCCAAGAGGGTCAATGGTAGGTCAATTGCTGCATGCATTCCAACAGGACACATGGAAAAGCTAATCCCTGTTCGTTGGGCTGCAAATATGAAGTAGCTTTCGAGCAAGTTACTTACACTAGCACCTTTCAGCTATTAAAAATACAAATTACACTCAATTAAAAACTGGTTTGCTAACAATGTAGAAAGTGCTGGAAAAACTCAGTAGGTCCGAACAGGAGTCACATTGGACTCCAAACGTTAGCTCTGTTTCTCTCTCCACAGATGCTGCCAGACCTGCTGAGTTTTCCCAGCACTTTTTGTTTTTATTTCAGATTTCCAGCATCCGCAGTATTTTGCTTTGCTTTGCTTTGCTAATAACGCAACCATATTTTGGAGGTCGATAGAGATCTTAATACAAATGGAAGCTCAAGCCTCGGGACATAGATAGGTTCGCTTAAAACGTTTGGGTAAAGACTCTATTTCATGCATGCAATTTATATCAGAGTTTAAACAATGCAAAAAAAAAGGCCAAGCTCCCCGATGAGAGCTTACATTTCAGCTGTTATGATACGTGCAGCGAGTTAACACCATGAAGACAATTGGGGCAGTGAATGCAATTTAGACAAACGGGTTCTCTATGTAACTGCAACGTTATTGAATGCTGTTAAATAGCCCAGGGTGGACTGGCTAACACAGCATTCACTTTGTCGCTATTTTGATCTTCTGCAAATAAATGTTTATCTATTCCACGTTTTTTTGAGGGGAGGAGGGGGTGAGGAAGGGTGGAAATCTGGCTGCGCAATCTGGGCGCTGCCCCTTTTAACACTTCAAATGCAAAACCTGTGTCCTCAATAGAGGAAAGTGTTTAAAGGTACCTATGCTGTTTTTAAAAAAAAACCCTTTTAGTTCGTGCAGTTTGAAGGGTGCAAATAATGTACTGGAAAAGCACGTTAAAAATAATGACAAAGTTTTAGGAGTTGGATGATTTGTTTAACAGATAGGCACCAATGGGGGGACTATGGAACCGAATGCAATGCAGTTGGACTGCAGCAACTGACACTGCAGAAACATCCAGGTAGCATCAAATGGGCCATGGGGGGGGGGTGAAAGAGTGGTGAAAGGAGGAGATGCACATGTTACCTTCCTTTTCTCAATGTTACGGATTTTATGCTTGAGGCAGATCATGCCATTCTCCAAGTACGTCTCGTACGCCTGATATTGGCTGCTGGCCGCCGCCAGAGCCTGGATGAAGGGGGCCGGACCCTGGACCAGGGCGCCGCCAACACCAACACCACCATTACTGCTGCTGCTGCCGCCGCCACCGCCGCCGGCGGAAGGCGACCTCTTCTCGGCTTTCATCTTCATCTCTCACCGGCGGCTGTTATTGTTGTTGCTGAAGCTGCTCTGGACTCCGGAGGGGATACAGCGGAGAGTCCACAGCAGAAGCTGAACCATCAGAGAATGGGGTGGGGGGGCGTTGGGTTGGGGGGGGGGGGTGGGGAAGTCCCTGTAGGAGGGAGAGGGCGTGCTTTACACCGGCTGTCCAGCTGCCGCCACACCGGGGAATTCTGCTACATCCTCCGCCCGCCCCCCGACTCTGGCCCGGCCTCCGGCTCGCGCCGCCGCTTTTATGTCACCGAATTCTATTTTTTTTTTCCCCCCGGCGCCACGTTCCATTGCGTCCCCCAACGTTCCAATCAAACGGCGCGCCCCCCGCACCCAAACCCCGCTTTGAATCTCCCCTTTTTCCGCGCGCATAATTACAAAATACACAAGCCTCTGCGATTTTCTTTCATACCCGTTGCAGTTAAACGTTTGCAAGGCGGATTGATTAAAACGCGTGCAGAAACATTTGCAATATTAAAAGGCCACCCGTGCAACATCTACAAATAAAATGCAACGTTTGCAATAGATGTTGTCTTGTTTAATTCACTCCCTCCCACCCCCACCTCCAAACAAAACACGCCTGGAAGTATTTGCAATGTACCTTGATTTCGTTTGTTTTTGCAAACGGGGATGCAAGTTGCATTGCCCGTCACTGTGTGATATATTGCCTTAAAGTTTGTACTCTCCCAATAGTGTTGAATTATTATGTTTGTCCCACTGCTGTCGGGTGGCTGTCGTTTTGACAGGCATGATCGTTAACCACAAATGATAGGTCGAAAGGAACCTTCCGTGCAAGGTGCATATTGGCCAAATTAGATCAGATATTTTAAAATAATAAAGACATTTTGGCCAGTCTGCTGCATATTCACTGCTTCTTGTTGTGAAGGTTATGGGGAAGATTCCCGAGGTTCACCAATCAGCAACACCCGAACTGTAGCGTGCAGCTGTTATTTAAAGGGACACGGTTTAAAATGCAAAGAGAAATGTATTTGTAAACAGCCACCACGTGATGACATCAATTGTATCTAAATAGCCCGTTGCGTCACTCACTGACCCCCTGATGACGTAGGGGCGGTAAGTTGTCAATCATTAGTGGCGAGTTTCCCAGCGCAGTGTTAATTCAGAACAATCTTTCTATTGCACTTGAAGAATTGAATTACCCCATCATCTGTAGTAAACCATGTAAACTATAGAGCAAAGTGGGAACCTGGTGACTAATGGAAATATAATTTTGGAATATTAGACTGTAAAACATTCCCTCAGGTATCTTTCAGCTCTTCTAAAGGGAGCATGAGACTTCCCACGTCCTTTTCCCCCCATAAACTATGTTCCACAACACTCTGAATGCTACTTAAGTCATCCCAGCCTACCAACCCCCTCTCACTCCAGTCAAACTCTGTTGCCACACCAAAACACACTACTGACTGCAGGACAAATGATTCTTCTGGTTTTTCTTCCCAAAGCAATGTTCCTTCCCTGCATCGGTAAAACATAAGACCCTACGAAATAGGAGCAATAGTAGGCTATACAGCTATTCAAGACAAGTCTTTCATTTAATAAAAAGGTACATGAATTGTTGGCACAGATAGAAGTAAATGGGTATGTTCTGATAGCCATTACTGAGACTTATTGCAAGGGGACCAAGGCTGAAAACCAAACATTCAAGAGCACTTGATATTTCAGAATGATAGGCAGCAAGGAAAAGAGGGTAGGGTGTCTCTGCTAATAAAGGATGAGATCAGTACAATTGTCAGAAATGATCTTGGCTCGGAAGATTGAGATATAGAATCGGTTTGTGTGAAGGTTAGATATAGCAAGGGAAAGAAGTCACTAGTGAGAGTAGTCTGCAGGCCTCCTAACCTTAGCTACACTGTTGAACAGAGTATAAATCAAGAAATAATGGGAGCTTGTGAGAAAGGTACTGCAATAATCGTGAGCGATTTAATTTTCATATAGACGGGACAGTTCAAATTGGCCAAAGAAGCCTTGGGGATGACTTAATAGAATGCATTCGGAACAGTTTCTTAGAACAATACTTTGTGGAACCAACCAGGGTATAGGCTATTTTAGACCTGGAAATGTGTAATGAGACAGGACTAATTAATGATCTCTCAGATCTCTGGGGAAGAGTGATCATAACATGGTGGAATTTCAAATTCAGATTGAGGGTGAGAAACTTGCTTCTTAAACTTTAACTTAAAGGCAATTATAAAGTTACAATGGCAGAATTGGTTAAAGTGGACTTGAAATTTGATTAAAATGTAAGACAGTAAAAAGCAGTTGCAGACATTTAAGGAGATATCTCAACTTTCTCAAAAAGTTATGACAGAACTTCAAAAGTAATTAATTGGTTGTAAAGCGCTTTGAGATGCCCAGTGGTTGTGAAAAGTGCTACATACATTCCAGTCTTTCTTTTCTTTTTATTCCATTGACAAAGTCTCTACGAAAAGGATGAACTATCTTTGGCTATCTAAGAAAGTCAAGGATGGTATCAAATTCAACGAAATAGCTTACAATGTTGCAAAGATTAGTCGCAGGTCAGACGTTTGGGAAATTTTAGAAACCAACAAAAGATGTCCAAAACAATAAAGAGGGGAAAACTAAATTATGAGAGTAAACCAGCAAGAAATATAAAATCAGACAATAAGAGCTTCTCCAGGTATATAAAAAGGAAGAGAGTAGCTAAAGTAAAAATGTTGAACCCTTGGAGGATGAGACTGGGGTATTACTAATGGGAAACGAATAAATGACAGACTTTGGACAAATTTTTATATATGTCTTCATGGCAGAAGATACTAAAAGCATCCCAATAACAGTAGCATTTCAAGAAGGTAAAAGGGAGGGAGGAGCTTAAAACAATCGTTATAATTAGAGAAAAAATACCAGGCAAACTAATGGGACTAAAGACCAAGGAGTTCCTCGGACCTGACCGTCTGCTTCCTAGAGTCTTAAAAGAAGTAGCTGCAGATATAGTGAATGCATTATTTGTAATCTTTCGAAATTCCCTAGATTCTGGAAAGGTCTCAGTGGATTGGAAAACCGCAAATCTTCCTCCCCTATTCAAGTCAGACGGAAACAGAAAGCAGAAAACTATGAGCCAGTTAGCCTAACATCTGTTATTGGGAAATTATTGGAATCCATTATTGAGGAAATGGTAGCAGGACATTTAGAGAATCATAACACAATCAAGCAGAGCCAACATGGCTTTACGAAAGGGAATTGTGCTTGACAAATTTATTAGAGCTCTTTGAGGATGTAACAAGCAGGGTGATTAAAGGGGAACCAATAGATTTAATGTATTTGGGTTTCGAAAGGGCATTCCATAAGTTGCCATATTAAACATTATTCACAAGATAAGAGCTCATGGTGTAGGAGATAATATATTAGCGTGGATAGGGGACTGACCAACTAACAGAAAACAGAGGGAGTCAGGATAAATGTATTTTCAGTATGGCAAATAGTAATTAACGGAGTGACACAAGTCAGTGCTGGATCCTCAACTATTTACAATCTATATTAATGACTTGGACGAAGGGACAAATTTTAGCCAAATTTGCTGATGATACAAAGATAGGTGGGAAAGCAAGTTGAGCGGAGGGCATAAAAGGCAAAGCAAGGTCGGGAAACCAATTCCAGGATAAATTCTGGCTCCCAACCCCATGCATCAACTGTGTCACTCACGATGCTAGTTGAAATGTCAGTGTGCGAATTGGGTCGAAGGTGAGCTTGTCACCCAATTAGTAGCACTGTGTGTCTCCAGGAGGTGGGAGCTGCCTGAAGCACATGAGCAACAAAGGCATAAGGCAACTATGATGAGGGCCTGCCACTGTCTTGCTAAATAGAGCAGGTAGAACAGCAAAGGGCAGCAGCATAAAGCTTAAGACCCCTTATCCTGAGAGTACAACAGCTAATTCTGGTCTCTTCAGCCAGGGAAACAACTTTCAGCATCTACCCCATCGAGCTCTCGAAGAATTTTAAATCTCTTATTCTTCTATAGTCCAGGGAATGTAAACAAATTTAGCTCATTCTCTCCTCATAGGACAGGCCTCTCTTCCCAGAAATCAATTTAGTGAACTTGGTTGCAATCCCTCTAAGGCAAGTTCTCCAGGTGTGGTCTGACCAAAGCCCTACATAATTGTAAAAAGACTTATTTATTTTTATACACCAGCCCCCTTCCAATAAAGGTTAATGTACAATTTGTCTTACTACTTGCTTACTGCATCTGCATGTTAACTTTCTGTGATTCATGTACAAGAACACCCAAATCATTATTCTAACATTTATTAGTCTCTCACCTTTAAAAATAATCCTGCTCTCACTCAGCATTCAGTGCCCATCCCTAATTGCCCTTGAGGAGGTTATGTTGAGCCACTTCTTGAACTTCTGCAGTCCATGTGGTGTAGGTACGCCCAGAGTGCTGTTAGGGAGGGAGTTCCAGGATTTTGACCCAGCGACAGTGAAGGAACAGCGCTATAGTTCCAAGTCAGGATGGTGTGTGGCTTGGAGGGGAACTATTATGGCACAGCCAATGATAAATGCTGAGTTGTTCAAATCCCAAAGGGAAACTTGAAACAACTGCCACAACTTGTTTTGCAATTTGTATAAATTTCGAGATGCGTGCCCTGAATTCAGCAGTAAAAAGACCACCAAGTCTTATAGGCTTTTACAAAACTAGATTAAACATTTATTAATAGAAGAAATGACTTTAAATACATACATAGATCTACAAATTACTACTATGATAACTTCTAAATCCCCTATTTAATCTAACTCCCAGTTACACTTTTGTTAAGACAACACTAAGACACATATTTTTAAAAGACCCAGGCAAAATAAACAATACCCTGAATTCAAAGTGAGTTCTCTTAACTTCAGTCCCTGAAGGCAGCAGTTTGAGGCATAGATGCTGAAGGCTTTTCACACTTGTTGAATCTTAGGCTGCCTTCCCTTACACACAACCCTTGCTCCTTTATACATATTTTCCCCTTTGAATGCAAATTTGCATTGTTTCATTATGTCTTTCAACTTTATGGGCAGAATGTCTTTCAACTTTATGGGCAGGCGGGCCCCACCGGCTCGGCGGTGGGCGGACAGCCGACCCCCACCACCGAAACGGGGCCCACCGCCATTTTGAATGGGCAGTCCAATTAAGGCCCACCCAGCAGGCTGGCCGACGGGAAGCGCTATGCGCTTCCTGTGCTGGGGGGGGAGGGAATCCCCAGCTGTCAAAGTGCGCTCTTTCACGCATGTATGCAAAAGAGCACACATCTCCCTGAGACTAAGTGCTGTCTCAGGGAGATTACTGACAGTCCAGAAAACTTTAAAAATAGAAAAATTTAAAAATTATTAACGCACGAGATGGGACATGTTAATAAATATCACATAAAATGTATTAAAGTTTTTAAAAATGGACATGAAACCTCATCCCGCCAGTGGATGAGGTTTCATGTATTATCAGAAGCCCGCTGGGGCTCCTGGCCTGCCCACCAGCCTTAAGGTTGGACGGGCAGGGTCTTTAATTAACTTAATTACTCTGTCAATGGCCTCAATTGGCCATTGATAGGTCGGCGGGCGGACAGCTGATTTCGCTGTCCGCCCGCCTTCCTAAAAATTTAAAGGGACCGGGATGACGTCAGGGGTTCCTCCCGATGTCATCCCGCGTTATTTTCCCGTCGGCGAGCGGGCCCTGCCCCCAAATCGCCAACGGGAAAATTCAGGCCTATCCTTCTGATAACAAAAATATCTCATAGCACTAAGTTTTACCAATAATCTTTGGGAAAAATAAACACGGTCTTTCTAAACTTCACCTGGCTAGGTGACACATTTCACTCCCTCTTTTGAAAACAATCTAGTCTAGTTTATTTAAATGCAAATATTCCGTAGACACCTGTGTCTCTAAATGTCTCCATGTTTACCTAATTAACATTTCAAACCTAACTTCTCTACTTTCATCAAAGCACACAGACTAGCTCCCTCTAATTCAATTAAGTCTCACACACACACACACACACACATAGACACATCCCACTTTACTCTATTTTACAATAAATTCCAATAACATTATAAGAATTATTATATCTTCCTGATAGGAGCTTGTGGGTAGTGGTGTTCTGTTGCATCTGCTGCCCTTGACCTTCTGGATGGCAGCAGTCCTGGTTTGAAAGGTGCTGTCAAAGGAGGCTTGGCGATTTGCTGCAGTGCATCTTGTAGATGGTATACACTGTTGCCATTGTGCATCAGTGATGGAAGAAGTGAATGTTTAAGGTGGTAGATAGGGTGCCCATCAAACAGGCTGCTTTGCCCTGGATGGTGTTGAGCTTCTTGAGTGTTGTTGGGGCCACACTTGTCCAGACAATTGGAGAGTATTCCATTGCACACCTGACTTATGCCTTGCAGATGGTGGACAGACTTTGCGGAGACAGAAAGCGAGTTACTCACCACAGAATTCCCAGCCTCTGACCTGCTCTTGTAGCCACATTATTTATATGGTTAGTCCAGTTCAGTTTCTGGTCAACAAGAACCACCCCCACCCAACCCCCAGGAAGTTTATAGTAGGGGATTCAGCGATGGTAATGCCATTGCATGTCAAGGGGTGATGGTTGGATTCTCTCCTGTTGGAAATGGTCATTGCCTGGCACTTGTGTGGTGTGAATGTTACTTGCCACTTACCAGCCCAAGTCTGAATTTTGTCCAGATCTTGCTGCATATGGACACGGACTGCTTCATTATCTGAGGAGCTACGCATGATACTGAATATTGTGCAATCATCAGCGAACATTCCCATTTCTATCCTTAGGATGGAAGGAAGGTCATTGATGAAGCAGACAAAGATGGTTGGGCCAAGACACTACCCTGAGGAACTCCTGCCATGATGTCCTGGGACTGAGATGACTGATCTCCAACAACCACAACCATCTTCTTTTGTGCTAGGTATGACTCCAGACAGTGTACCCCCTGATTCTCATTGATTTCAATGCCACACTCAGTCAAATGCTGCCTTGATGTTAAGGGCAGTCACACTCACATCCTTCCTTGAGTTCAGCTCTTTTGTCCATGTTTGGACCAAGACTATAACGAGGTCAGGAGCTGAGTCACCCTGGCGGAACACAAACTGAGTACCAGTGAGCAGACCATTACTGTGTAAGTGCCACTTGTTAGCACAGTTGGTGAATCCTTCCATCGCTTTGTTGATGATTGAACAGAAACTCATGGACTGGTAATTGTCAGGTTTGGATTTGTCCTGCTTTATATAGCCAGGACATATGGTCATTTTCTACATTGTCGGCCATATGCCAGTATTGTAGTTGTACAGAAATAGATTGGTTTGGGGCACAGCTAGTTCTGGAGCACAAGTCTTCAACAATACCACTGGAATTCCTCCTGCCAAAGTGGATAATTTCATACTTTCCCACATTATATTCCATTTGTCACCTTCTTGCCCAATCTCTTGGTCTATATCCCAATGCAGTCTCTTTATATCCTCCTCAAATCTTTGTTGGATCCATATGACATGAAAAGAAATCCAAAGCTTTATTCTTTTGTTTAAAATTGGAATTTCTGCTGAACCAAAAAAGATGGCTGCTACAAATCACATGACCACAGGACTAGCCCTTTGTTCTGGGAGCTACCACCATGAGTTACAATAACACAACAATTCCTCTCAGCCTGTGGAATCTCACACCTCACTGTACAGATCCCTTGTAATCAATGAAAGCAGAGGAAGTGCAGATGAACAGGCTCCCCCAACCAGAATTATCAAAAAAGGGAGAGATTGAAACACCTTATACTGGAAGAGGTACTAATAACCAACCGTTTCTCTCTTAAGGAGGAACAATGGAATTCTGGCCAGAAACACAGAAACTGCTTGTTAAGCTGCAATTAACCAATAATACATGTCACTTTACCCAAGCAATCTGTTGCTATCTCTCAACTCCATGAAGACTGCTTGATTTCAAAAGTCTCTGATCAATGTCTGCCAAGCAGTCTAAGCACAGAAAGCCCATTGTATTGTAGCACCATTTGTTTAAAGGATTTTCGTGTTGTCGTCTCCAACTGGAAACTCAATGGGATTGCACTCAGCCACCAAGGAAACACCCTCTGGACTTTGACTCTAGACTCTAGACTCTAGAAATCATGTGAACTAATATTAATTTCTGTGGTTCTTGTACTGTTATTATCCATAGTTGTAAAGCTGTTCTTTCTATCCCCCTGCCCACCCACCGCCTTTACTGTGTATGTGTGTGTGTGCGCAATTGTGAACACTCCTCCCCAGGTTTTGAATGCAAAATAAACTAGCCTTCTGTGTTAATCATAATGCTAGTTGGCTATAAGTTATTAGTAAACTGGATTGCACAAACTGAAGGTTTGGGAAAGCACCTCACTGTATACTTTAAAATAATTTAAAACACATCTGCTTATGGGCAATTGGTGAGAGGAAATAAGTAGAGTTTGCCTGTCTCTCTCCTGTCAGTAACAGATTACTTTGTCTTATATCTTTGTGATGTTAGCATTACACTCTATCCCTTCATCTAAGTCATAATTATGAACTGTAATTAGCTGAGGCCCTGATCCTTGCAGTACCCCACCAATTCCAACCTGCCATCCTGAAAATGACCAATTTATTCTTACTCTCTGTTTATCTCTCAGTTAGTTACTTCTGACTCCATGCTAACATATTACCCTCAATCCATGAACACTAATCTTGGGTAACAACCTTATGTTTGGCACTTCACCAAATGCCTCTGAAAATCCAAATATACTACATCTACTGGTTCCCTGTATGGACCCTAAAAGTTGCATCCTCAAAAAACAGTAATAGATTTGTCAAACATAATTTCCCTGGCATAAAACCATATTGACTCTGCCTAATATGGTGATTTTCAGGGTGCCCTGTTACTATGTCCTGAATAGTAGGTTCTAGCATTTTTCCTATTACTGACTATCAGTAATTCCCTGTTTTTTCTTTCCATCCTTCCTTGAATGGTGGGGTTATATTTACTTTCTTCCAATCCATTGGAACTGTTCCAGGATCGAGGGAACTATGGAAAACCATAACCAACGTATCCACTACCTCTTTTAAGACCCTAGGGGATTTGTTAGCCTTAAATCATATTAACAACCGAAAGGTTGGTGGTTCGTGACCACCCAGGGACGAATTTTCCCCTTAAATCATATTAACTCCCTCTCTGACTGCACTGTGGGTGTACCTACAGCAGATGGACTATAGCGGTTCATGAAGGCTGTTGGGTTCTCTGTTGGGTTTGCTTACAGCCTACAAGAGGGTGGAGGGGGTGTCCCTTGTTCAAAGGCACTCAGTGCCTGATTGAAGGACCCGGCATTGGGAAAATGGGGAACCACAGAAAGCCACCCCCTGCCCATCACTCTGACACCCATGGCCCTCCCCACCCAACTGGCGACCCTCTCCCGCGTCCGCCATCCCACCCTCACTCACTTGTGTCTTAGGTCCCTCAGCATCCTAGGCCTCCACCTGGTTACTTTACTGGCAGCAGCCACTGACCAAGAAGGCGCTGCTGGCAATGGAGAGCTGCTGGCCTCTGATTGGCTGGCAGCATTCAGGGAATGGGAGTCCTAAATCCTGGGGAAGGCCTGACCCTGGCTAGCTAAGTGCCTGCATTTAATTCCATAGAACCTTCCCTAAAGGAGGCAATGTGGACTATTGGCGTTTGGCGAACCGAAGGGCAAGACACCCATTGCCAAGATTAATTTCTGCCCATGGTTAAGATCTCAGCTATTCCTTTAAAACTCATTATAATTTCTCCTGTCACAACCTCTAATGCACTCATGTTTGTTTTCACTAATCTCTTCCTACAATAAATAAAAATTCTAAGGAGAGGACCCACCATCCGTGGTTAACTAAAGAAGTTAAGGAAAGCATCAAACTTAAGGAAAAAGCATTTAAGTATGCAAATATGAGTGACAGGTCAGATGTCTGGTCAGAATATAAAAAATGGCAGAGAATGACTAGAAGGTTAATCAGGAAAAAGAAATTAGAGTATGAGAGGAAGATAGCTAGAAATGTACAAATGGATAGCAAGAGTTTCTAAGCATATTTTAAAAGGAAAAGGGTAAGTAAAGTGAGTGTTAGTCCTCTAGAGAGTGAGACTGGGGAGTTAATAGTAGATAATAAAGAAATGGTGGTTGAAATGAACAAATATTTTGCTTCTGCCTTCACTGTAGAGGATACAAAAACATTCCAGTAATAGCTGTAAATCAGGAGCTGGAAGGGAGAGGGGAACTTGGTGAAATTACAATCACTAGGGAAGCAGTACTGAGCAAACTGATGGAACTGTGGGCTGATAAGTCTCTGGGTCCTGATGGACTTCACCCTAGGGTCTTAAAAAAGGTGGCTAATGAGGTAATAGATGCATTGGTGTTAATTTTCTAACATTCCCTAGATTCTGGAAAGGTTCCATCAGACTGGAAAGTAGCAAATATAACCCTTCTGTTCAAGAAGGGAGGAAGGCAGAAAACAGAAAACTATAGGCCAGTTAGCTTGACATCTGTTGTGGGGAAAGTGTTAGGGTCAATCATTAAGGAGGTTATAGATGGACACTTAGAAAAACTCAAAGTAATTGGGAAGAGTCAACATGGTTTTGTGAAAGGGAAATCATATTGAACCAATTTATTGGAGTTCTTTGAAGAAGTAACCAGTACTGTGGATAAAGGGGAGCCTGTAGATGTGCTGTACTTGGGTTTCCAGAAGGCATTTGATAAGGTGCCACATCAAAGGTTATTGGAGAAAATAAAAGCTCATGGTGTAGGGGGTAACATATTAACATCGATAGAAAATTGACTGGCTGGCAGAAAACAGAGTATACATAAATTGGTCTTTTTCTGATTGGCAGGATGTGATGAGCAGAGTCCCGCAGGGGTCTGTGCTGGGGCCTTAACTTTTTACAATTTATATCAATGACCTAGATGAGGAGAGTGAAGGCATGGTAGCTAAATTTGCAGGTTACACAAAGATAGATAGGAAAGTATGTCCTGAAGAGGCCAAAAGGAGGTTGCAGATGGACATAGATAGGTTGAATGGGTGGGCAAAAACCTGGAAGATGGATTATAATGTGGGAAAATATGAAGTTGTTCACTTTGGCAGGGATAAAAATGCAGAGTATTACTTAAATGGAGAATGGCTGCAGAACTCTGAGGTGCAGAGTGTTGTAGGTGTTCTAATGTATGAGTCACAAAAAGTTTACATGCAGGTACAGAAGTAATTAAAAAGGCTAACGGAATGCTATCCTGTATTACAAGAGGAATTGAACATAAAAGTAAAAATGATATACTTCAGTTATACAGGGCATTGGTGAGATCACTGTGTGCAGTTTTGGTCTCCTTACTTAAGGAATGGTGTAAATGTATTGGACGCGGTCCAGAGGAGGTTTACTAGATTGATACCTGGAAGGAGTGGGTTGTATTGTGAGGAAAGGTTGGTCAGACTGGGCTTGTTTCCACTGGAGTTTAGGAGCGTGAGGGGTGACTTGTTTGAAGTATATAAGATCCAGAACAGTATTGACAAGGTGGACGTGGAAAGGATGCTTCCCCTGGTGGATAAGTCCAGAACTAGGGGGCACTATTTTAAAATTAGGGGCAGGATTTTTAGCTCAGCGTGCGGGTGCACACCTGAGACGCTTGAGTGTAAAATTGCGCATGATGATGTCGGACGAACGTCCTGATGTCATCACATACTCGCGTGATATTTCAGTTGGCAGGCGTGCGCGGGTGCCAAACTGTGCCAGCTATTAATTAAGAGACCAGTTAAAGCCATTAAAAAGCCAATTGCTGCTGATTTTTCACTGCCCGTGCGATTTCACACTCATCACACGGGAAAAGCGGGCAGGCAGCCAACCTACAATTTCAAAAACCTCATCCACATGCGGGATAAAAAGGGTCAGCAGCATTGCCAGCGTGAGTTGTGAGGAGTTTGGTAAATAGTTTGCTGCTGGTATATGGCAGCTTCATCTCTGTTTGGGACTTCATTGCTAGCATTTCCAGGCTTCATTTCAGGACTCATTGCTGACTACCAGGCCCCCGGAGGATTCAGACTGTGTGGACCATTCCAGGTATCAGACAGCCTTCTGTTACCCTGCTAATGGGGATTGTGGTCTCCGCTGAAGGCACCTTCTCTGTGGAGGAAGAGAGGGGCACAAGGGAGAGGAGGCCACATGTCCCAATGCTACTTCCAGGAGAGGAACCTGTGGGAGGGGAGGTGCAGGCACAAGGGGTGCAGGGCCAGCAGGGAGTCCAAGGCAGAAGGGGCCACAGAAGATACCACTATCCTGCTGCCAGGGTTTACAGGCAGCGATGCAGCTACCTCAGTATGTCCGAGGTGCAATGCCGAAGGAGGCTCCGCCTCTCAAGGGAGACCATGACCACCATTTGTCAGATGATTGAGCCTGAGATCACCTCCAACTGTGTGGGTGGACACCCCATGCCAGTGGCTCTAAAAGTCACAGTAGCCCTCAACTTCTATGCCTCCGGCTCTTTCCAGGGGTCGGTGGGGAATCTGTGTGGAGTCTCCCAATCAGCTGTCCACTGTTGCCTGAAGCTGCTGACAGAAGCTCTGTTCAGGTGGGTATTAACTATACGGACGAGGCCAGCCAGACTGAGCGAGGCAGAGGCTTTGCAGTGATTGCTGGCTTCCCCCGTGTCCAGGGTGCAATTGACTGTACACATGTGGCCATCAAGGCGCCAGTGGGTAAGCCTGGTGCCTTCATCAACAGGAAGGGATTCCACTCCATAAAACTTGCAGATAGTTTGTGACCACAGGGTGCAGATTCTGCAAGTCTGTGCTACCCAGGCAGCTCCCATGATGCCTACATCCTCAGACACTCCCAGGTGCCGAGGCTCTTCAGTGCTCCAGCCCGGCTTGATGGATGGCTGCTGGGTGACAAGGGTTATCCCCTGAAGAGGTGGCTTATGACGCCTCTCCGCCATCCAAGAACAGCGGCAGAGCAGCGTTACAATACGAGTCATGCCTCCACAAGGGCTGTGGTAGAGAGGACCATAGAACCTCTGAGGACTTGCTTCCGATGTCTGGACCGTTCAGGGGGCACACTACAATACCCCCCAGAGCGGGTGTCACTGATCATGGTTGCATGCTGCGATCTCCACAATCTGGCACTGGCAAGGGGGGACCCACTGACGATGAATCCAGTGGTGAGTCAGAAGAGGAGCACAGTGAGAACACTGAGGGTGTGGAGCCAGACCTCAGTAACCTGCAGGGAGGCAGGGACACCAGAGATGCCTTGATCCAACACTCCTTCAGCTAGGCTGCCAAATAAGCACTACTACCTCACACCAGGGCTGCTGCCTCCATCCCGGATGTCTGAAATGACCCTTTCCTTTGACCCCAAAGTCCACTCAGTGCCTGTGCAATAAAGTTTTGAGCCACCCACGTCCTACACCACATTAAATAAAAAAGGTGAAGCATAATTAGGCCATTACAACAAAAGAAAATTTATCTCATGTTGACAGTCAAAATAAATTAACAGAACCTTCTCTAGTCTTCAACTGCAGACCAGTTAAAATAAACAAGACATTATACACAGAAGATCACCCATGACCAGTACCTCTTGTACTCAAGGTGGGTGCCTTAAACTTACGTTTGTGAGTGCTACGCCTTGGTGCTCTCCCTCGCTGACAGCAGCATTGGAGACGGCCTGCTGACTCTGCTGTCTTGGTGGCCTTGATGACCTTGGCAGGCGTCCTCTGGCCAGTGGAGCCAGTGGTGGCTCCGCCTGGGAGGGAGCGGCCAGTGGCACGGCTGGCATCTCCCCAGTTGCTGCAGCCTCATTGGATGTGACAGCCACTGGCAGAGGGGTGGAGGAGCTGCTGTCAGCATCCGGAGTGCCCTGAGAGGAGCCCGCAGAGATGACAGGCAACTCGTGTGCCAACGTGAGGTCACTCTGGACCTCCCTGCTCACCATAGATGGATGGGCACCTAGCTGGGATACTGGGTGCCTCATCCATCTCCCACATTGACACTGACTAGCTGAGGACATTGCCTGTGTGAGGGCTTGCAGATCCGAGCGCATCCCCAGGAATCCCTGATCCTGTTCCTGGAGCTGCCTCTTCATGAGAGTCCCCACTCTCTGAATGACGGAGCCAGTGCGCTCGCCCATGAGGGTCAACGCAGTGCTGATGCTCCACATGGACTCCGCCATCACGGAGACCATGGCACAAATACCCTCATGGATCTCCACCAGACCCCACTCGACGTCCAGCATCTGCCGCCTGATGGACGACTCCAGAGACTCATCATCTGCCTTCAACTGAGCATCGACCTGGTCCCGGCACCCTGGGCACCCTCTGCCTCCACCTGCACTTCAAGAGAGTGTGAAGTGGCCTCACCGCTTGGCACCGACATCCCAGGCGAAGATCTAACAGCCACCGAGGTGCTGGTATCTGCGTTTGTGCCTGGCTCAGAGCGCGGGTGTGACGCAGATGCATGTGAAGCCTGGCGTCCTCTGGCGTCAGGGGTGAGTCTTCGGGGTCCTGCGATTGGGTGCGTGTTGGCGAACCTAAGGGAGAACAACGACATGTTATTAGTTTACAAACAAAACCAGAAAATGCTGGAAAAACTCAGCAGGCCTGACAGCAACTGTGGACTCGAAATGTTAACTTTGTTTCTCTCTCCACAGATGCTGTCAGACCTGCTGAGTTTTTACAGCATTTTCTGCTTTTGTTTCAGATTTCCAGCATCTGAAGTATTTTCTATCTTAATATCATTAGTTTAAGTCATCACACTGTCACTGTGCATACCAGGCACCCTGGTGAGACAACGGAGATCTGCATCATGGTGCCATTGTCTTTCAATGATCAATGGGGATTCCAGGTTCGAGGCTCTCATTAGTGATGAGACTACACCAGAAACTCTCACCTCTGTGCACAGCACTCTTACCTTCATCTGACACCCCAGCCTTTCCGTGACTGGCTGACCGAGATGCATGGCGCCTCTCCAGCCTCAAGGCCTCCTGCTCGTATTTGGTTAGAATTGGGAGGTTAGTGGGGCCTGCGCCAGTCCACGACCTTTCAATACAAAATAAAAACAGAATTACCTGGAAAAACTCAGCAAGTCTGGCAGCATCGGTGGAGAAGAAATCAGTCAACGTTTCGAGCCCTCATGGCCCTTCAGCAGAACTGAAGCATAGTTTCAACAAGGGAGAAATATAAATGTTGTTATCGCTCGTCTTCTCCTGAAAGGACAGAGCAGCATTGATTAGTCCACTAACTACCTGCAGTGCCATTGCAGCTTGGCCAACCCTACCTGAGGAGCACCTTGCAGGGCACATCTGAGTTGTGGCCCTCGAGCCAAATGGCACTCAGTCCAAGGAGCCAGGGCTCACCCCCTTGGCCAGTGCCAGTGCCATTGACAATTGGCACTCAGGCTCTAACACCCCTGAGCTCCACGGTGGGGATGGCCAGGCCTTAACACTTCAACACACTGATCCAGGCCAACACGGTACTCACCTTTCCTGAGTGCAGAAGGTTGTTAAATCTCTTGCGGCACTGGACTCAGGTGCGCTGCACAACATCATGGCTGCTGACCAGCACTACCACCTCCTCCCAAGCTCTTTTTGTAAAGTGCGGTGGCCTCCTCCTTCCATCCCCGGGGACAAGAGTGTCCCCCCTGGCAGCCACCTCCTTCAGGAGGACTGTGAGGCACTCATCAGAAACACTGGTGGGGGGAGGGGGTGCCAAGTGCCCACCCGACCTGCCCTCCCACCTGGCACCTGCAGCCGCATTTGAATCTGTCATTTTTCACCTCCTGCTGATAACACCGAAGATGCCTTCATCGCCGCCTGCCTTCCAGAGCCTGACTGCACCGGTTTTAAACCAGCTGCCGGGTCGCCATTGGACCCAGCAGCCGACAGGCCCCCTCCCCCACCCGCCCCCTCCCGACCATTGGGGAGCTGCCATTGACACTCAGCGGCTGACAGGCCCCCTCCCCCACTCACCCCCTCCCGACCATTGGGGAGCTGCCGTTGACACTCAGCGGGCCTTAATTGACCCGCCAGCATGAAATTGCGGTCGGGAGCCGATCGCAGGCAGTGGCCTATTTCCCAGCTGCTCCCTTGCCCGCCAACCACACCCGCAAACCACACCCGCCAACCACGCCCGCCAACCACGCCCGCCAACCACACTCGCCAACCACACCTGCCAACCACACCCGCAAACCACGCCCGCCAACCATGCCTTCAAACCACGCCCACCAAACACGCTCGCCAACCACGCCCGCACACCGAACTCAAAATCCTGCCCTAAGGGTCACCCTTTTAGGACAGAAATGAGGAGAAATTTTTTCTCTCAGAAGGTTGTGTGACTTTGGAACTCTTTGCCTCAGAAGGTGGTGGGGGCGGAGTCACTGAATATTTTTAAGGCAGAGGTAGATCGATTCTTGTTGGACAAGAGAATCAAAAGTTATCGGGGTTGGATGGGAATGTGGAATTCGAAACACAAACAGATCAACTATGATCTTATTGAATAACGGAGCAGGCTCGAAGGGCCGAATGGCCTACTCCTGCTCCTATTTTGTATGTTCGTAGAAAGTGCCCATGTTTATTTTCACTAATCTCTTCCTTTCTGGATAATTATAAGAGTTTTTGCAATCTGTTTTTATGTTTCTTGCTAGTTTATTCTAATATTCTATCTTCTGTTTCTTTATCATTTTCTTGATCATCCTTTGATAATTTTTAAAACCTTCCCAGTCTTCAGGTTTACTACGCTTCTTGGCAAGACTGTAAGAGTCTTATTTTCACAGAATTGTTACAGCACAGAAGGAGGCTATTTGGCCTGTGTGCCTGCACCAGCTCACCGAATGAACAACTCCTTTCGTGATATTTCCCCAGCCTTCTCCCCATAACCCTGCCCATTTTTCCTTTTCAGGTAACATTTCAATTCCTCGACTGCCTCGATTGAACCTGTCTCCACCCTGCTCTCAGGCACTGTATTCCAGACCTTAACCACTCGCTGCATGAAAAAGCTTTTTCTCATATCACTTTTGCTTCTTTTGCCAATTACTTTAAATCTGTGCCTCTCATTCTCAATCTGGAATTAAAAAGTCTAGTGATCACCATGAAACCATTGCTGATTATCGTAAAAACCCATCTGGTTCATAAATGTCCTTTAGGGAAGGAAATCTGCCATCCTTACCTGGTCTGGCCTACATGTGACTCCAGACCCACAGCAATGTGGTTGACTCTTAAATGCCCTCTGAACAAGGGCAATTAGGGATGGGTAATAAACGCTGGCCTAACCAATGATGTCCACGTCCCATGAACGAATAAAAAAAAAGGTCATGAGTGGGAGCAATTTCTCCCAATCTACTCTGTCCAGACCCCTCATGGTTTTGAATCTAATACTATCCTTAACATCTTTAGTTAACCACAATTGTACCACTTCAATGGAGATTTTATTTCTCAAGGGAATATGTTATTGTTGAGAATTATGATTTTTAAAAAAAATGTTGCCATTGCTGATCCACCATCATATCTTTTAATCTAATTTCCCAGTTTGTCTCAGCCAACCTGTCTCTCAAACTTCCATAATTAGTTTTGTTTAAATTGTAAACCCTAGTTTTGGACTTAACCATATCATTCTCAAACTTAAAATGGAATTCTTTCAAATTATGTTCATTCTTTCCCAGAGGATCGTTTACTACAAGGTTAATAATTAACCCTGTTTCATTACATGAAACTGGATCTAAAACATTCTGTACTCACATGTTTCCTCAATATTTTGTTCTAGAAAATTGTACTGAATGTATCCCTTACCTAACAAAATTTCATATTGTGGTCTGAACCACCACCACTAAAAAATAGATTATCTCATTGCTGTTTGTGGTATCTTGCTGTGTATGAATTGGTGGCTGTGTTTCTCTACAAAATAACAACTCACTTCAACAGACACTTCAAGAGACATTCCTTGGTTGTGAAGGACTTTGGGCACACAAAAGGGCTTATGAAAGCTTATGCAACACAACTCCTGGCTGGCCTCCCTCATTCTACCTTCTGTAAGCTTCATAATATCATAAGAACATAAGATATAGGAGCAGGAGTAGGCCATTTGGCCCATTAAGCCTGCTCTGCCAGTGAGGGGAGGTGGTGGTGTAGTGGTATTGTCATTGGGCTAGTAATCAAGGGATCTAGGGTAATGCTTTGGTGACCTAGGTTCAAATCCCACCATGGTAGAATTTGAATCCAATGAAAATCTTGACTTGAAAGTCTAATGAGGACCATGAAGTGATTGTTGCAATAAACCCATTTGGTTCACTAATATCCTTTAGGGAAGGAAATCTGCTGGTCTGGCCTACATGTGACTCCAGACCCACAGCAACATGGTCTTAAATGCCCTCTGAGTTAGGGATGGGTAATAAATGCTGGCCTAGCCAGTGATGCTCACATCCTATAAATAAAACAAAACAAAATGTGGCCTTATTTCCACTTTCCTGCCTATCCCCCCCACCATAGATCAGTAATCTGTCTAACTCAGCATTAAGTATAGTCAGTAGACAGTGACCCAGCCTCCACTGGGGTAAGGAATTCAAAAGATTAATGACCCTCTGTGAGAAGAAATATTTTCTCACCTCCGTCTTTAATGGGAGACCCTTTATTTTGAAACTGTGTCTCCTGGTTCTAGATTTTCTCATGAAAGGAAGCATCCTCTCAGCATCTACCCTGTCAAGCCCCTTCGGGATCTTATATATTTCAATACGATCCTTCTAAACTCCAATGAGTATATGTCCAAGCTTCCTCCTGAGACAACCCCCAGCTCTTTCTGCTCCTGCACCCCATTTGGAATTGCATCCCTTACTTTATATTGCCTAGACTTCAATCTTCCTACCAAAATGGATCACTTTACTCCTATCTGCATTGAATTCCATCCTCCTATTCCACCAGCCTGTCTATCTACTCAACCTGACGGTTCCGATTTATTTTTTTAAAGCCAGTTTTTCAGGTCAGTTTCACTGACAGCTGCTGTGCTGCTGTTTTCAACCTTTCGGGTAACTTTGTGGTTCCAGCTGTTTTTGAAAAACCTGCCAGAAAACCGCAAAGTTGCCAGAAGGTCAGCAGCGGCAGATCCTATACGCAGCAGCTGTCATGAGAGTGCTCTTGGTTGAAAATCTGGTTGAGAAATGGTAAGTGAAACCCCTGTAATCTTTTTAGAGCCAATTGGATTCTGTATGTGGGGTGACGGGGCGAGGTGTCTGGTGTAACTTCGAAGGGTTAGTACCACAAAATTCAATACTGGCACGCTTCCCAAAATTCTCTTTTGGATTTAAACTAGAATATAATTCAAATAGTTCAGCAGCCAATAGGGTCAAAGGGGGAAAAAAATGGTCAAAAGGCAAAATTAATGGCTCTTTACTTAAATGCACATAGTATTCGGAACAAAAGAAATGAATTGATGGCACAAATAGAGGTTAATGGGTATGACCTTATAGCCATTATGGAGACCTGGTTACAAGGGGCAGGATTTTCTGGCCCCGATGCGGACAGGACCCGCCGTGGGTGAGGTGGCGCCCCAGCCAGAAGTCCATTGACTTGCGGCGGGACTGGAAGATCGCGGTGGTGGGCAGGTGCAGAAAATCCCACCAAAGGAGATCAAAGCTGGGAACTAAATATTCAGGGGTTTTTGACTCTTCGAAAGGGCAGGCAGGAAGGAAAGGGTGGTGGGGTAGCTTTGTTAGTATGAGATGGAATAAGTACGATAGCAAGAAAGGACCTTGGATTGGAAGATGTCGAATTCATATGGGTGGAGGTAAGAAATAACAAGGGGAAGAAGACACTGGTGGGAGTAGTCTATAGGCCCCCTAACAGTAGCTATACTGTAGGACAGAGAATAAATCAGGAGATAATGAGGGCATGTAAAAAAGGCAGTACATTAATCATGGGTGATTTTAATCGGCATGTAGGTTGGGAAAATTAAATTGGCAGGGGTAGCCATGAGCGAGAATTCATAGTTTATTCGGGACAGTTTTCTAGAACAATATGTTGTGGATCCAACCAGGGATCAGGCTATTTTGGATCTGGTGATGTGTAATGAGGCAGGTTTAACAAATAATCTCAGAGTAAAAGATACCCTAGGAAACAGTGACCATAATATGAAGTTGGTTACTATCTAATCTATACTATCTAATTCTAAATGCTCTGTTATTGCATCCTTTATAAATAGACTCTAACATTTTCCCAATGACAGATGTTATGCTAACTGGCCTATAGTTTCCTGTTTTTTGTCTCCCTCCTTTTTTTGAATAAGGGTGTTATACTGGCAGTTTTCCACACCTCTGGGACTTTTGCAGAATCTAGCGATTCTTGGAAGATTACTACCAGTGCATCCATTATCCCTGTAGCTATTTCCTTTAATATCCTAGGGTGCAACCCATCAGATCCAGGGGCCTTATTGGCCTTTAGCCCCATTAGTTTCCCTAGTACATTTCCTCTAATGATAGTTATTCTATTTATTTCCTCCCCCTCTTTTGTCCCTTGATTATATAGTATTGGAATGCTATTAGTGTATTTTACAGTGAAGAGTGAAGCAAAGTATTTATTCAACTCCTCTGCCATTTCCTGGTTCCCCATTATTATCTCTCCAGTCCCATCCTGTAAGGGCCTTATGTTCACTGGCCTCTCTCTCTCTTTTTATATATTTAAAGAAGATCTTGCTGTCTGCTTTTATATTACTTGCTAGTTTGTCTCAAAGTTTGTTTTCTCCCACTTTATTACTTTTTGGTCATCTTCTGTTAGTTTTTTAAAACTTTCCCAAACCTCTGGCTTTCCGCTAATCTTTGCCACATTGTTTGTCTTTTCTTTTAATTTGATACTATTCTTAACTTCCTTGGTTAACCATGGTTGGTTTATCCCCTTCCTTGACTCCTTCTTCCTCACTGGGATATATCTTTGTTGTGAGTGTTGAACTATTTTCTTAAACATCTGCCATTGTTCATCAACTGTCTTTTCTGCTAAACTCCTTTCCCTGTCCACTCCAGCTAACTCTGCCCTCATTCCTTTGTAATTACTCTTATTTAAGTTTAGCACAGTTGTTTCTGACCCAGGTTTCTCACTCTCAAACTGAATGCTAAATTTTAATCTAATCAAGCAGAGTCAGCATGGCTTCATGAAGGGGAAATCATGCCTGACAAATTTATTAGAATTCTTTGAGGAGGTAACAAGCAGGATAGATAAAGGGGAACCAGTAGATGTAATATATTTGGATTTCAAAAAGGCGTTTGATAAGGTATTGCACGTAAGGCTACTTAATAAGAACCCATGGTGTTGTGGGTAGTATATTAGCATGGATAGAGGATTGACTAACTAAAAGAAGACAGAGAGTTGGGATAAGGGGGGCATTTTCAGGATGGCCACCTGTAACTAGTGGAGTGCCACAGGGATCAGTGGGGCCACAATTATTTGCAATATATATTAATGACTTAGATGAGGGAAGTGAATGTACTATTGCCAAATTTGCAGATGATACAAAAATAGGTGGGAAGGCAAGTGGTGAGGATGACACAAGGAGTCTACAGAGGGATATGGACAGGCTAAGTAAGTGGGCAAATACGTGGCAGATGGAATATAATGTGGGAAAATATGAGGTTATGCACTTGGGCAGGAAGAATAGAGGAGCTGAATATTATTTAAATAGAGAAAGACTGCAGAAAGCTGCAGCACAGAAAGATTTGGGGATCCTCGTGCATGAATCCCAAAAAGCTCGCATACAAGTTCAACAGGTAATAAGGAAGGCAAATGGAATGTTGGCCTTTATTTCAAAGGGAATGGAGTATAAAAATAGGGACGTCTTGCTAAAACTATACAAGGCCCTAGTTAGACCACACCTAGAATACTGTGAACAGTTTTGACCCCCTTATCTAAGGGGGAGCCAGTGGATGTGGTTTATTTGGAATTTCAGAAGGCTTTCGACAAAGTCCCATATAAAAGATTGGCGTGTAAAATTAAAGTGCATGGGATTGGGGGTAGTGTATTGAGATGGATAGAAAACTGGTTGGCAGACAGGAAACAAAGAGTAGGAATAAACGGATCTTTTTCCAAATGGAAGGCAGTGACTAGTGGGGTACCTCAGGGATCAGTGCTGGGATCCCAGTTATTCACAATTTATATTAATGATTTAGATGAGGGAATTAAATGTGATATCTCCAAATTTGCAGATGACACAAAGCTGGGTGGGAGGGTGAGCTGTGAGGAGGATGCAGGGATGCTTCGGTGTGATTTGGACAAGCTGAGTGAGTGGGCAAATGCATGGCAGATGCAGTATAATGTGGATAAATGTGAGGTTATCCATTTTGGTAGCAAAAACAGGAAGGCAGATTATTATCTGAATAGCTATAAATTGAGAGAGGGGAATGTGCAACGAGACCTGGGTGTCCTTGTACACCAGTCGCTGAAGGTAAGCATTCAGGTGCAGCAGGCGGTAAAGAAGGCAAATGGTATGTTGGCCTTCATAGCCAGAGGATTCGAATACAGGAACAGGGATGTCTTGCTGCAATTGTACAGGGCCTTGGTGAGACCACACCTGGAATATTATGTGCAGTTTTGGTCTCCTTGTCTGAGGAAGGATGCACTTGCTATAGAGGGTGTGCAGCGAAGGTTTACCCAACTGATTCCTGGGATGGCGGGACTGACATATGAGGAGAGATTGAGTCGATTAGGATTATATTCACTGGAGTTCAGAAGAATGAGGGGGGATCTCATAGAAACCTATAAAATTCTAACAGGACTAGACAGGGTAGATGCAGGAAGGATGTTCCCGATGGTGGGGGAGTCCAGAACCAGGGGTCACAGCCTGAGGATATGGGGTAGACCATTTAGGACTGAGATGAGGAGAAATTTCTTCACCCAGAGAGTGGTGAGCCTGTGGAATTCATTACCACAGAAAGTAGTTGAGATCAAACATTGTATGTTTTCAAGAAGGAGTTAGATATAGCTCTTAGGGCGAAAGGGATCAAAGGGTATGGGGAGAAAGCGGGAGCAGGCTATTGAGTTGGATGATCAGCCATGATCATAATGAATGGCGGAGCAGGCTTGAAGGGCCAAATGGCCTACTCCTGCTCCTAGTTTCTATGTTTCTATGTTTCTATGAAAGATATACTGGCATTGGAGGCAGCCCAGAGAAGGTTCATAGAGTCATAGAGGTATACAGCACAGAAAAATGCCCTTCGGCTTGATCCCGGGTATGGAGGAATTTTCTCATGAGGAGAGGTTGAGTAGGTTGGGCCTGTACTGATTGCAGTTTAGAAGAATGAGGGGCAACCTTACTGAAACATATAAGATTCTTAGGGGGCTTGACAGGGTAGATGCTGAGAGGTTGTTTCCCCTTGTGGGAGAATCTAGGACCAGAGGGTATAATCTCAGAGTAAGGGATCGCCCATTTAATACAGAGATTAGGAGGAATTTCTTCTCTCAGAGAGTAGTTAATCTGTGGAATTCTTCACTGCTGAGGGCTGTAGAGGCTGGGTCGTTAAGTATATTCAAGATGGAGATAAACAGATTTTTAATCAGCAAGGGAATCAAGGGTTACGGGGAAAAGGCAGGAAAGTGAAGTTGAGGATTATCAGATCAGCCATGATCTCATTGAATGGTGGAGCAGACTTGATGGGCCGAATGGCCTACTTCTGCTCTTACGTCTTATGGTCTTACGGTTTTACAATTAGCAGTCAAAATTTTCATTATGACCTAAAGTAGGCACAATTCTGATGACATGCTTTGTTGATGTACCAGAGACTTGAGAATTTTGGGCCTCATCAGAATAACTGTTAAAAAACTGGAAGTGATGAAAAACAGGGTGTTGAACTCACTATTGTCCATTATATTACTCTTTCAAGGTCTGGGAATTAAATCCCTATTTGTCACTAGAGGATTTCTTAAAGAAAGGTTTTACAAATCTCTGCTGCATCCTAGGTTCACTCCGCCCTGTACCATCCTGTTTAAAATCTAGCAGACGGCGGTCACACTGTGGGACTAAAATCTCACTGGGAGAAGGATTCCCGATCATCTGTTGTAACATTGGTAAAAAAAATCAACTGAAATCTCAGAGAAACAGCATAAGAGACCTTTATCGAAACCCTATCCCATGATTTAAGTCCTTCTATAAATTATTTCTCTCAGCATATTGCTGTCATACACAATTTTGTTGCTGTAACAGTTTCTTATTTATTAATTACATTTTTTCACTTAATTTGTCTGTTTCTCTCACATTTTAAACAACAAATAGAATTTTTAAAAAATACTATTTGCACATTTATTTAGTACAAATGTGGGGATAGGCTGTCCATTCACAGTGTACAACACAATTTGTATGATAGCTTCTGGGGGAAGGGAAAAAAGTCCAGGGGCAGGATTTCTTAATTGACATGCAGGGGGTGGGGCCCACTGACAGGCGCATAAAATGACGCGGGATGAAGTCGGACGGAACTCCCGCATCATTTCAATTTTCAGGTCAGTGGGGGCTCGGCCGAATCAGCTGTGCGCCCACCGACTTGTCAACGGCCAATTGAGGTCAGTTAAAGACTAATTGAAGTAGTTAAAGGACCTGCCCGTCCAACCTTAAGGAAATGCAGCAATCTCGGTGTATCAGTAACAGGATAAAGCACAAATCCTTCTTATCTAAATGCGCCGTGTCAAATTTGACACCAAATTGAGTGGAGACATAGCTTCCTAATGAAGTTTGACTGGTAAATGTGGTTCGATTCAATCCTGTTACATTTGATTTGCAGCCACTAGGAAGGTGGGTGAAATTAACACTGAAACTGACAGGGGTAAGACAGGACGAGGAGTGGGAAAGCCCCTGCCTATCTGGCTTGTGCTTAAAGAAACCATTTGTAATTCCAAAAGAAGAAAATCAATGGAGGAGCCTCGACATCGCGGCTGAAGTCAGAATATTAACATGTAGTTAGTATAATTACAACGTGCATCACTTTATGCTCTTTGCACGACTTAGGTTCACTTCAATCTTCCGAATTAGCCATTTCTGTTCGCTTCTGTGATGCTACTGCTTCACTCAGGTACTGATTACATCCAAACAACTTGCAAATCGTACTCGAGATGGTGAATTAATGAAACTCTGGTTAATTAGATTCCGACGTCTCTTGTCCGAGCCAATTAACCCAGGATAAGCTTGATTTATGGTGTTAATGGAAGAGCCAGGGTCTCTCTGCAGGCAGGCCGGGAGCCCTGGTGGGCTTCAGAAAAAACATGAAACCTCATCCACAGGCGGGATGGGGTTCCATGTAGGTTTTTGAAAATTTAATAAACGTTTAACTAAAAGTGATGGACATGTTCCAATTCATGTGACAGTGTCACATGAGGGATCATGTCAGGGAAATTTTAGTTTTCTATTTTTAACATTTTTGAATTTGGCGCTGATCTCCCTGAGGCAGCACTTAGCCTCAGGGAGATGAGTGCACTCTTTCACGCGCATGCACGAAAGAGCGCACTCCTGGCTTAGGGAATCCCACCCCCGCTCGCACAGGGAGCACATAGCGCTTCCTGGTGGACGTCATGCTGGGCGGACCTTAATTGGCCCGCCCACGTAAAATGGCAGCACGGCCCCGATCGGGGGTGCCAATCGGAGGCGCGCCTGCACGCGTCCGCTCCTGAACTTCCCCCCCCAATGGGGGGAAAATTCAGCCCCAGTTCTTGAGATAAGACCGTACTGAATTTTTGTACACCATGTATCATCCTCCTCTGAAAAATTCAGATCAACAATTCAATCTGCATTTTTCCTGAGCTCCTGGTAGATGCCTGACTGACAAATTCTGTGGATAGCGTCATTAGCATAAAAGGGACAGATGCCATTTGTGGAATATTGTGGGTTGGCACCAGAGAAGTCAGAATGGTAAGGTTGTATTAGGTACAGAGTTGCATTGTTTTGTAAATGTAGTAATTTCTTTGTAGTCACTTTCCTAATATTGGCTGATTGCTCTATGATTAATTATCCGCAGAGAATCAGTAATGGGCCTCCAATTTCACCATTGCTACAGTCAGTCTGCCTACTGCATGCAGGCATAATGAAAGAAGGACAAAACCTACATTTACACAGCACCTTTCACAATGTCCCAAATTGCTTTACAGCCAATTAAGTACTTTTGAGTTGTAGTCACTGGTATAATGTAGGCAATGTTATCAAATGGTGGAGCTAGTTTGAGGGGCAGAATGGCTTATTCCTGCCCCTAACAAGTATGTTTGTATGTCGTTCTGGATGGATGAGATAAGCTGGGCTAGATGGCCTTTGTCATCCATTAATTAACTTGCGAACAGAGGGTGGAATCAAGACTGGAGATCTGTTTATTTTGTTGCTAATGGAAGTTTACTATGAGCAGGTTTTGTGGGGTGAGGTCACCAGGACAGGGGTGCGTAATGCACTCATGGTGAATCAGTAACCTTTTTTATCCTGCACATGATTCTCAGGAGTCTTATCCATTGACAACAATCTTGTCCTTTTGTCTACTTACCTATTATCCCACTCTATCTCGGGTGTTTTTTTGAGGCATTGAAAAGTTGTGATAAAGTTGTTTTGCATAGTGGATATTGAAAATATATTGTAGTGAGAAGCAACAATCAGCAGTCTTCAGGCTTACTGATCAAGAAAATATTTGCAGGGGTTTCCCCACATGGAAGACCTAAGCAATTACAATGATGTGTTCCATTGTGACCACAAGATGGTGCTATATTACCCTTCAAAGACAATGCTCCCAGGCTGAAGCCAAGGCAGAAGTGAACTATTTGCTAAGCAATGTCTGGTCCTACAGAATTGCGTACAGTACGTTTTTTTTTTCCAAAATGCATCGCATTCTTTCCTTCAAGGGAAGTAAAGACAAGAAAGCAACTCTTCCAGAGGTAAAACCAAGACTGGGTTGGAACAGCTATTCCGACCTTCAAACTTCAACCACCATTCAGCTATCCCAACTCCGTCTATCAGCCTTTGTTCCCTAACTCTTAATACTCTTGCTTAACAAACAAAATCTATCAATCCCAGTTTGTCGTTTTCAATTGAGCTCCAGTCTCAACAGCCTTTTTGAGGAGAAATTCCAGATTTCCAGTACCCTTTGTGAGAAGAAGTGCTCCTGATATTACCCTAAACGGCTTTGTTCTCAATTTAAATTTATGCCACCTTGTTCTGGACCCGCCCACTAGAGGAAAAGTGTTTCTCTCTATCTAGCCTATGAATTCCTTTAATCATCTAAACATCTCAATTCAATCATCCCTTAACCTTTCATACACAAGGAATAATCTTAGGCTACCACAATCTATCCACATAGCTTAACCCTTTTAGTCTCTGAGGTGGCCTTTAAGACGACCTATCAGTCAAATGGCCAAACAACGCTAAGGGTGCTGGGTGCCTACGTACAAGGATCATTAGGACCTATGCACAGCATTAGGTGGAGGCTCCACAATGTAACTCGATCACTTAAGCTGCAATCTGGTTACACAGTTAGGGGATGCCCTAATAACATTCCTCTGGCCGGTGTCATGACTCACTGGGGATAGTGCGCTGTAATACCAAGCCCCACTATTCCCTGAGTCATGAAAAATGTGAAAAAGTTTGACCAAACCGCCAGATTTCCCCAATTCTACCTAACTGTTTAATTTAGGTTAACAGAATACGAGCACCAGGTTTGTAAACTTAATAAGTAAATAACTGTTTATTGAACAAACTGTTGTTAACCAGTAGCAAAAGAAAGAAATATGAACTGCTAACTTCTAACACCATAACTTAAACTCTACCCCCTTCTTAAATCCCTATACACACACACACAAGACACATAAGACACATTAAAAACATGGATTTTAAGGGTGGGATAAAACAGTTCAATAGCACCAATTCCGGAACACAGGATCCGATGGGTTGATTTTGATTGAGGTCTTCCAAATTCCTTTCCGTTCTTGTTGATGACACAAGTTGGTCTTCCAGAACTTTCAATATTTAGTTCACTGGTTGAGCACTTGCCTTTCAATGTCTCTAACAGCGATTTTCCCCTTTGCCTCTTGACAGGGGTTTTAAGAGAGAGCAAGTTATAGACATATGAGAAGAAAAAGCCAGCTAGCTATTGTTGTGGAATTACTGGAATCTTCCACACACAGGAAAAAGAGGTTTTAGGTCTTGTTCCTTTCAGGGTCGGAGCAATTCAGCTGCACTGCTTCTCACATAAAAACCTGGTCACCTGGTCAGGAGCGAATTAAAATGCTGTTGTCAGGCAGCTCCCTTGGTCCAAGACTGCTTTCCAGCACCATCCTGTCTTTTATGGCACACTCTGTTCCAGGACTGCAACATTGTATATATCTCTCATCCTGTTTCAGTGGACATATCTTTCAAGCTGCAGCCACTATAATTCTAATCCACAGCCCAACAGAAAATAAAAAGAGATACTCCTTACATTGACTCTCTTTTTATCCCTTTTCCCTCCTCTCCAGGTTTACTTCACATTCCTCAATGGGCAGCCAGCATTCCAACACTAGCAGCTTGATGCTGGAAATTGCCCCACCCTCAATGAACCTGACACAACACACTTAGGGCCTCGGGAAAATATTCCAGTTGGCCGGCATGTGTTAACAGGATGGAGGTCTGGGTGTGGAGGAGGGGAACAGCATGCTCGCTTGTGTGGCTGGTAATTGAACATGACACCCCAGGGCAGCCTCATCGAGAATGGGTGAAGAACCTAGGTGAGTGCTTACTGAACTCATCCGAGCCGGAGTGATTGCTGGGATGCTCCAATTGACCTCACCACCCTTGGACCAGGGAGAAGAGAAACTAATCTGGGTTCCTCGATCCAACTGGCAGGTGATCCCAGATGAAATGTCAACTGCACATTGGATTAGAGAACAAGATTGGGTTCGGCTGTGGTGTCACCGTAAGAACAAAGAGCAAAGATAAGTACAGCACAGGAACAGGCCCTTCGGCCCTCCAAGCCTGCACCGATCATATTGCCTGTCAAACTAAAACATTTTGCAGTCCTGGAGTCCACATCCCTCTATTCCCATCCTATTCATGTATATTTCAAGCTGCCTCTTAAACACCACTATCGTACCTGCTTCCACCACCTCCTCTGGCAGCGAATTCCAGACACTCACTACCCTCTGCGTAAAAAACTTGCCCCGCACATCTCCTCTATAGTTTTCTCCTCTCACCTTAAATCTACGTCCCCTAGTAATTGACTCTTCCATCCTGGGAAAAAGCTTCTATCTACTTTGTCCATGCCACTCATAATTTTGTAAACTTCTATCAAGTCGCCCCTCAATCTCCGTCGCTCTAGTGAGAACAATCCAAGTTTCTACAACCTCTCCTCATAGCTAATAACCTCCAGACCAGGCAGCATCCTGGCAAACCTCCTCTGTACCCTCTCCAATGCCTCCATATCCTTCTGGTAATGTGGCGACCAGAATTGCACCCAATATTCCAAGTGTGGCCTAACCAAGGTTCTATACAGCTGCAGCATGACTTCCCAGCTTTTATACTCAATACCCCTGCCGATGAAGGCAAGCATGCCATATGCCTTCCTGACTACTTTATCCACCTGCGTTGCCATTTTCAGTGACCTGTGGACCTGTACACTCAGATCCCTCTGCATGTTGATGCACTTAAGGGTTCTGCCATTTACTGTATAATTCCTACCTGTATTAGACCTTCCAAAATGCACTACCTCGCATTTGTCCGGATTAAACTCCATCTGTCATTTCTCCGCCCAAGTCTCCAACCGATTTATATCCCGTTGTATCCTTTGACAATCCTCTTCACTATCTGCAACTCCTCCAACCTTAGTGTCGTCTGCAAACTTACTAATTAGCCCAGTTACATTTTCCTCCAAATCATTTATGTATGCTACAAACAGCAAAGGTCCCAGCACTGATCCCTGCAGAACACCACTAGCCACAGCTCTCCATTCAGAAAAGCACCCTTCCACTGCTACCCTCTGTCTCCTATGACCAAGCCAATTCTGTATCCATCTTGCCAGCTCACCTCTGATCCTGTGCAACTTTACCTTCTGTACCAGTCTGCCATGAGGGACCTTGTTAAAGGCCTTACTGTATTCCATGTAGATAACATCCACTGCCCTTCCATCGTCGATCATCTTTGTCACTTCTTTGAAAAACTCGATCAAGTTAGTGAGACACAACCTCCCCTTCACAAAACCATGCTGCCCCTCACTAATACGCCCATTTGCTTCCAAATGGTAGTAAATCCTGTCACGAAGAATCTTCTCCAATAATTTCCCTACCACTGACGTAAGGCTCACCAGCCTGTAATTTCCTGGATTATCCCTGCTACTCTTACTAAACAATGGAACAACATTAGCCATTCTCCAGTCCTCTGGGACCTCACCCGTAGCCAGTGAGAATACAAAGATTTCTGTCAAGGCCCCTGCAATCTCCTCCCTTGCCTCCCTCAGTACTCTGGGGTAGATCCCATCTGGCCCTGGGGACTTATCCACCTTAATATTCTTCAAGACGCCTAACAACTCCTTATTTTTGATCTCAACATGATCAGGCTATCTTCACACTCTTCTGTAGACAAATCGACTTCTAAGTCCTTCTCTTTGGTGAATACTGATGAGAAGTACTCATTTAGTATCTCTCCCATTTCTACTGGCTCCACATACAGATTCCCACCTCTGTCCCTGAGTGGGCCTACCCTTTCCCTGGCTACCCTCCTGCTTTTTACATATGTATAAAAGGCCTTGGGATTTTCCTTAATCCTGGCTGCCAGTGACTTTTCATGACCCCTTTTAGCCCTCCTGACTCCTTGCTTAAGTTTCTTCCTACTTTCTTTATATTCTCCATGGGCTTCATCTGTTCCCAGCCTTCTAGCCCTTATGAATGCTTCCCTTTTCTTTTTGACTAATCTCACAATATCCTTCGTTATCCAAGGTTCCTGAAACTTGCCATGCTTATCCTTCATCGTAGCAGGAACATGCCGGTCCTGAATTCTTATCAACTGACGTTTGAAAGCTCCTCACATGTCAGTTGTTAATTTGCCCTCAAACATCTGCCTTCAGTCTAGATTCCTCAGTTCCTGCCTAATATTGTTATAATTAGCCTTCCCCAAATTAAGCACCTCAACTCGAGGACTCCTGTTATCCTTATCCACCAGTACCTTGAAACTTACTGAATTATGGTCACTTTTCCCGAAATGCTCCCCTACTGAAACTTCGACCACCTGGCTGGGGTCATTCCCTAATACCAGGTCCAGTTGCCCCTTCCCTCGTTGGACTATCTACATATTGTCTCAGGAAGCCCTCCTGGATGCACCTTACAAATTCTGCACCATCCAAACCCCTAGCACTAAATGATTCCCAGTCAATATAGGGAAAGTTAAAATCACCCACCACAACAACCCTATTGCTTTTACATCTTTCTAAAATCTGCCTACATAACTGTTCCTCAATCTCCCTCCAGCAATTGGGAGGCCTATAGTGAGCCCCCAACATTGTGACTGCACCCTTTCTATTCCAGAGCTCTACCCATATTGCCTTGCTGCATGAGCCCTCCAAGGTGTCCTCCTGTCGTACAGCTGTGATATTCTCCTTAACCAGCAGTGCAACTCCACAACCTCTTCTACATCCCTCTCTATCCTGTCCATCCTTCAACCAAGTCTCTGTGATAGCAATAACGTCATAGTCCCGAGTACTAATCCAAGCTCTAAACTCATCTGCCTTGCCTGTTATACTTCTAGCATTGAAACAAATGCATTTCAGACCCTCAGTCCCACTGTGTTCAGTAATTTCTCCCTGCCTGCTCTTCCTCTTAGTCCAACTGGCCATATTCACTAGTTCCCAGTCATTTATTTCACCTGCTGACCTATTGCTCTCGTTCCCACCCCCCCCGCCATTCTAGTTTAAACCCTCCCGAGTGACACTAGCAAACCTCGCAGCCAGGATATTGGTGCCCCTCCAGTTTAGATGCAACCCGTTCTTCTTGTACAGGTCCCACCTGCCCCGGAAGAAATCCCAAAGATCCAGATATTGGAAACCCTCCCTCCTACACCATCTGTTCAGCCACGTGTTTAGCTGCACTATCTTCCTATTTCTAGCCTCACTGGCACATGGCACAGGGAGTAATCCTGAGATTACAACCCTAGAGGTCCTGTTTTTTAACTTTCTGCCTAACTCCCTGAACTCCCGCTGCAGGACCTCGTCACTCTTCCTGCCTATGTCGTTGGTACCAATTTGTACCACAACCTCTGGCTGTTCTCCCTCCCCCTTCAGAATGTCCCATACCCGATCAGAGACATCCTGGACCCTGGCACCAGGGAGGCAACATACCATCCTGGTGTCTCTTTCACGACCACAGGTCAAACAGTCTGCCAGCAATCACGTGAAGAATGGCCAGTTTGGTGAGGTCTGAGGGGGTCAGGGGCACATGTCCAATTGTACCCCAGTAAATGCAAACATTGCAATTATAAAGTGTTCCTTACAATCTCAGGATGCCCTAAAGCCCTTTATAGCCATTAAATACTTTCTTGAAGTATCGTTCCTGGGACCACCTATTAAGTAGGCGATGGGGAGGAAGAAATTAAATCCCTAAAACAGTGGCAATGTGTGCTGGTTCTCACTTTTGTATGGGACAGTGCCCTTTGAAAACCACACACATGATTCCAGGTTACCAACCAGAAAACACTCGACAGCATGTTTAGATGATAATCAAAATTTCAATCTGTGGTGGGAAACAACAGAAGGTAAAATCCCAGACCCAATTCTGATATAGAATAAGAACTAGCTGGGTTGTGATCTTCATTCATTCCTGGTGTTCCACTGACCTTCATAAACTCCCCCACACTGCCAGCTGTGGCTCAGTTGTTAACACTCTCGCCTCTGAGTCAGAAGGTTGTGGGTCCCACACCAGGGACTTGAACAAATAAATCTAGGCTGATACCTCAGTGTAATACTGAGGGAATGCTGCACTGTTGCAGGCACTGTTTTTCAAGTAAGTTGATAAATTGGGGCTTCTCTACTGTCTCAAGTGGATGTAAAAGATTCCATAGCACTATTCTGAAGAAGAGCAGGAGAGCAACCATGATTCCCTGGCCAATATTTATCCTTCACTTGGCATCACTAGAACAGATTATCTGGTCATTATTCAATTGTTATCTGTGGGAGCTTGCTATGTGCAACTTGGCAGCTGTATTTCACAGATCACAGAATCACACAGTGCTGAAGAGGCCCTTCGGCCCATCGAGTCTGCACCAACACGTGAGAAACACCTGACCTACCTACCTAATCCCATTTACCAGCACTTGGCTCATAGCCTTGAATGTTATGACGTGCCAAGTGCTCATCCAGGTACTAAAGGATGTGAGGCAACCCGCCTCCACCTCCCTCCCAGGCAGTGCATTCTAGACCGTCACCACCCTCTGGGTAAAAAAGCTTTTCCTCACATCCCCCCTAAACCTCCTGTCCCTCACCTTGAACTTGTGCCCCCTTGTACTGATCCTTTAACTAAGGGGAACAGCTGCTCCCTATCCACCCTGTCCATGCCCCTCATAATCTTGTACACCTCGATCAGGTCGCCCCTCAGTCTTCTCTGCTCCAATGAAAACAACCCAAGTCTATCCAACCTCTCTTCATAACTTAAATGTTTCATCCCAGGCAACATCCTGGTGAATCTCCTCTGCACCCCCTCCAGTGCAACCACATCCTTAATTCCTAAATTACAATTACGACTGCACCACAAAAGTACTTAATTGGCTGATAAGTGCTTATGGAGTGCCCTGAGGTAGTGAGAGGTGCTATAGAAATGAATGTCTTTCTTTCATTGCTGTGGTGCTTCTATTACATTGTTGAGTCCTATCCAGCTCTGGTCACAGGGGTATAAGGGAAATATTGAAACCTTGGGGGCAGTGTAGAGGAGAGCTATGAAGACATACACTAGGGTGCCAAGACTGGGGAAACTAGGCTTTTGCCATACCCGCAGAGCATTCTGCTCCAAGGAATGGTTCATTAATTGGACCCTTACTCCCTAAAAACTGAAGCATATTTTTATAAACCCAATGCCTGGTGTGCTTAGAGATTGGATACAAACCCTTGTAACTGAGCTTAGCTCCAGAGATACACCACAAGTCCACTCCAGCCCTCTGGGTGTGGTAGTAAAATGCACTCGGGAGGACCATGAATTAGGTTAGAAACTACAGAACAGAGACTGAAAATCAATAGCAAAGAGAACAGAACGCAATTGGCTAAGTTGGTAGTGCTTTCAGCCTGTGTCAGAGGCCGGGATTTTCTGGCTCCGCTATGGTGGATGGAGCGAGCCAGCCAAAAGCCCATTGACTTCGGCAGGACTGGAAGATCCTACCCAGAAGGTGAGGGTTCAAGTCCTGCCCGGAGGCTTGAGCACACAGTCTAGGCTGATATTCCAGTGCAGTAATGAGGAAGTGCTGCACTGCCAGAGGTACTGTCTTGTTTCTTGGATATGTTTTCAAGAGGGCTATCCTGCACTAAAGTGAGGGATAAGTGAGGTGTCAGTACCATTCCAGAGACTGAATGCAAATATTTAGGCAGCCATTTCAATGCAGCAGTGAGAAACAAAATGCCACAGTTTTGGGGTTTGATTTTTTTCTAATCCCACCCCCAGAGAAGGAACCCCCAGTCATTACACCTCAAGGAAGCACTTCATTGGATGTAAAGCACTTTGAGATAACCGGTTCCCTTTCTCTTGTCCAAAGAGCAGTTGACATTTTAACTGGGGTCACCAGATTCCCAGTAGGATTGAGGAAAGCCTGACTGATGAGATGAGATATTAAACCAAGGCCCCACCTGCCCTCTCAGGTAGATGTAAAAGATGCCAAAACGCTGCTCCACACACAGTGCGAACTTCATTTAGCCTAAGAAACTAGAAACGTAGTTTAATTATGTTTGTGATTCCTGGCGCACTAATGGATATAATTTGTACAGCATCCACCATTTCTCTTGCAAATTGCTGAAAAGGGATTAGAAAATGAAGCCCTGCTTGAAAAACCTAAGAAAGGTTTCAAAAAATTTTTTTCAATGTTAAATGTTTTTAATACTTCCTTTGAACACATAAGATGGAAGCAAAGAGCTTATATTTATAAATCATTCCTCATGTAAACTTCAAACAGAGGCTTCTTCTTGAATAAACTGCAGACAGCAAAAATACATCCAGAGAAAAAATCCTAGAAATCCCAGGCAGCTTGTGAAGAGTAAAGGGCAATTTAAAAAAAGAAAGTAGAAGAGGAATTGCAAAGTAGAGAATAATTAACGATGCTATTTGGCCATGTCCTGTGTTCCATTAGTGTCAGTCCTGTATCAGTCTTGGCTCACTTGATGGCTGTCCTCTAAGTTAGAAGGTTATCAGTTCAAGTCCCGCTGCAGAAACCTGAGCATAGAATCTAGGCTCATATTCCACCATAGTACTGAGGGAGTGCTGTACTGTCAGAGGTGCCTGTCTGACCTCGCTGGTGGATGTCAAAGATCCCATGGCACTCTCTTGAAAATCAGGGGAGTCAGGTTTTCCTGACCGACATTTATCCCTCAACAAACATCTGGCCATATATCTCAGCCTGGCTTCTGGGACCTGTATGCAAATTGACTGCCTACATAACAATGATAGTATGTCAAAAAAATAAATTCAATGGGAGTGAAATGCTTTAAGCTGTGTTGAGGATGTGAAAGGCACTGTATAAATACAGCTTATTTTCCCACTACAGGTGGATGTTGGGATTTTCTGGCCCTGCTCGCTACCGGGATTGTCCGGCTCCGCTGGAAGTCGATGGGCTTTTGCATGGGTCACCGATTCTCTTGCGGTGGGTTCCGCCACAACACAGTGCCGGAAAATCCCGGCTCTTGTTAAGAGCCCAGGAAAGCTACAACACAGAAGGTTACTTGGCCCATTTGAAAGCTAGAGCCATCCAACCAGCCCCACTCTGCTGCTCTTTTCCCATAGCCCTGAAATCTTTTCTCCTTCAAATGCATTTCCGATTGACTCAATGAAGATTGGCCTTTGGCAGGAAAAGGCACCAAAGCATCTCTGGTTAAGCTGTAAGCCACTCAAGATTGTGGGGTTAATGTTAGCCTAACTTGTCAGGTGGAAAGCCCACAGGATTGAGTACAATTATTACACTCCTGCCTAATTTCGAACTCCACCAATAGCATTGTAGAGTAACAACAGGTGGGATGTAAGATACTTCTACCCCAATCTATCCTGGTGACTGAGGTGAAAGTTCACGCCCACTGTGAATTCAAGGACGCAAGGCAAGATAACTGCTTTTAATGTGCCGCCTTTTATAAATGTATTTGTTCCTGTGATTACAAAATGTGTTCTTGTGCTACTTAACCCAACAGCTTAAAGGGTTAGGGTGCTTTGTTTGTTTCAGTGCATAATTGGCACCAGTTGGCCTGGCTCAGAAAACAGCATTTTCATTGTAGCTGGGAGTTAGGTCGCATTATCATACACAGGGGACAAAGCAAACCATGTGCTGACCTATTTCCAGCACTCCACCCGGTCACTTAGCAAGGTAGCTACCGCCTTAATTATTCACTAGCTTTGCACACTTAAGTTTGCACTGAGATCCCAGGATCATGGGTACAGCTGTGTCCCAGAGCTACTGGAGTGCCACATCTTAACATCAGCATTCAAAACAAGTCACATTTTTAGCTCTGAAGAAGAGTCACATGGATTCGGAACGTTACCCCTCTGTTTCTCCCTCCACAGGTGCTGCCAGACCTGCTGAGTTTTAGCAGGATTTTCTGTTTCTACTTCACCTATGGACCCTGGGGTTACATCTTTGTGTATGATTACATAGAATGAGATAGAATTTACAGCACAGAAAGAGGCCTTTCACCCCAACTCATCTATAATTCCACACGAGCCTCCTCCCAATCTCTTTCATCTAATCCAAGCTGCATATCTTTCTACTCCTTTCACCCTCCTTCTAATCCAGATCGTTGTTCAAATGAGAGGAAGGAAGGAATGGGGATGAGGAATTCCACTCTGGGCACGGAATGTTCTGGAGCCTGAAAAAGAGAGAGTTGGGCCGATGAGATCGACCATATTGCTGCATTGTAGCGTCTCAATTAACTTTAAGATAATAACTCATTATTATAATTGAGTTGTAGTGGAGGGGCAAAGGGCCATGCTGTACCAGTTAGACTAGTACATTGTGCCAGGCTGGTAGCAAGCCCGCTCAAACCTCCAACTGCTAAAATTTGCTTCAGACTGATTTTGATTTAAGATAACCAGTTGAGCGCAGAACGTGACTGATTTCCGCTTCCTAGAAGTGACACATATTCATAAGTAGGAGCCCATTCTCTGCAAATATGTTCAAGTTTTGCACCTTTTCTGAATCATTTGGGAGTTTGGGGAGCTTATCGTTCCCCTTTGCTTTCTCCATGGCAATGCCTTAGCCAATCAGAGTCAACTTGCTAACCAGTCAGCACCCTTTGACCCTGTGGTATAAATGTTGCGATGGTTTGAAATTTGACATTCTAGCTTACGGATTGTGGTTGAATACAACTCTGCTGCTGCTGATCGCTCACAGCACCTTAAAGGTGCCCGGTTTTGAGCTGCTCGATCTGATCTGAATCTATCCCGTTTATCACGGTGGTACTGCCACAAAACACAAAGGGCGGAGTTTTCCTAGATTTGCACTAAGTGTGGTAGCGGGTGGGTAAAGCGATGTTTCACCCGCCGGCCGCGATGACGAGTTTTCACACCGTATCGTCCCAAACCTGCCATATTATTCATGCATTCCTGTGAAACACACCATTCCCATGGTGGGCAGGTTCTCATTCACCCTCCCGCCATCACCCCGCTGTTGCATCACACCGGCCGCCATGTTTAAAAGGCAGCTGTCAGCGCACTGCTCATCACCACCAGCTCACCACCACTGCCCGGGAGACATGGCCAGCAAAGGAGAAAAGACTGCAGCCCCCTGGTTTAGTGACAGGTCCCTTGAGCGACTGCTGGATGCTGTGGAGGCCCGACGGGGTGTCCTGTACCCCGATCTGGCTGCAGGATGGGCAGCAACGTGACCAATCCGGCCTGGGAGGCGGTAGCGGCGGTGGTCAGTGCCAACGCCCTTCAGAGGAGGACAACCACCCAGTGCCACAAGAGGATGAATCATCTCCTCTGTTTCATCACTCTCAACTCACACACCCTCAATCCCAGCACACACCCACAGGGCCCGCACTCACTGCCAGTTCGAGGGACATCACCATTCACTCACACACACACCTTCATTGTCCTCAGCCTGTCCATAGAACCAATCACCACCCACAAAGGCCAGACATACTTATCATCTAATCTGACAGGCATCCTGCTTACACTTTACCCATCTCTATTCATGCAGGACAAGCTGGCACAACAAGAGGGAGAGGTCACAGACAGGTGGTGGAATGCCCAAAATAAAGGTCCTCATGGACTTTGAAAACAGAGCCATCCAGCTGGCCGGCGATGGCCGGGACCGGTCCTGTGCTGATGGTGAGGTCGGTGCTGCTCTACCAAGTGAGGATCCAACAGTGCAACATCCATCAGATAACCATGCTATGAGTGATGTGTCCTCTTTCACAGGCCACTGTCATGCACCAATTATCTTCCCTTGCTTTCACAGGCACATCTACCAAACAGCCGACAGAGTCCATGACCCGGGGCCTCCAATCAAGCCCCGAAGAAACCTCTGAAGAGGAATCTGAAGGCAACCTCCTTAAAGTCCCATCACAGCGCTCACCCAAACCCTCCCCCAGCGCAGAGACACGCACCTCGGTGGGACCTAGTTCTAGAATAGGCACGGGATCCCACACTGGTGAGCACATTGCACTCTCTGATCCACAGCAGGCAGCAGCAGGGAGGACTGCTGGAGGCCAGGAACCTGTTGAATCTGAGTCAGATGATGAGCCTCTGGACTCGGTCACATCACAGTTGCTGGAGCTGCAAAGGCAAGCTCGGAAACTTCAGGAAGGGATGTCCGCTACACTCCTCAGATTGCAAGGCATGATGGAGGAGTCTGTCCATCTTCAGGCTGAGGTGATAGCACCGGCATTGCAATGCACCGAGGTCAACACTGGCAGGATGACGGTTGCCATGGAGACCTTGGTCCAGGACGTTACTCCTGCACTGCTGTGCTGGCTTAACTCCACCGCTGATGCCATAGTTGGCCTCCAACAATGTGTATGTGAGAGGGGTGCTGGGCAGCTCGATCTCACTCCAGCTACACTTCCACTCATGGAGTCAGCCTGGGGCCCTCAGGTACCCATAGGGAGGAGGATCAGCAGGTGCACACCCCAGGGTCTTCCACCCAGGTGGCTCTGGGAGTGACCGGCCCATCCAAATCCCCTCTTCCTGTGACCTCAGTAGCTCCAGCTCCACTGGCCGAGGAGGGGGCCACTGCCACACAGCAGGACCCAGAAAGCAGGGCGGGGCCCTCCAAGTCTCGGCCCTCCAGAGGAGGCCCGCCAAGGTCATCACAGACAGAGTGTCACAGTCAGCAAGCTGCCTCCACCTCTGCTGTGGATGTCTGGGGAGCACCAAGATGTAGCGGCAGAGTTAGGAAAATTAGGTAAAAGCAGTTGTACAGCCTGGACACGGGTGTTAATCACTTGTACATACTGTTCACTATTGCCAATAAACTCCTAAGAATGTCTCCCTGCCTGTGACTCCTTGTTCTGATGAGCAGTGTTCTTGCCACTCAGATGTGAAACCTTTCTGCACAAGATAAAGGCAGGTGTCTCAGTCCAGGGCCTCTTCCCTGTGCTTTGTGCAGCCTTCAGACCACAGTGATGGTCCAGCCTCAAACTCCCCGGAAACATTACTGATACCTGTTCCTTGGTGGTGCTGGTCATTGCTGCTAGAATGTAGTGGGCAGATGTCATATAGTTCTCGCATACTCTCTGTGTGCTCTCAGGGCATTTAAGGTGGGGCTGGCCCCCATCACACCAGCATCTGCGATCAGTGATGCTGTGCACCAGCTCCTGATGGGCTGGGGTGCTGAAGGCGGACACAGCATCAGATGCTTCTAAAGTTTCTTGGCTGCGTCTCTGAGATGGCCCCGATCATGGAGCACAAGCGAGCTGCCCTCGGCCAGACAGGAGTCAGACATTCTCAGAGGCTATGTGAAGATCTATGGAGTGTCCTCACTGCATGTTGTCATCATCCTCCTGCAATCGAGCGACTATTAGAGCCTCCACTGCGTCTCCATGATAGGAGCATTCTCACAGAGAGTATTGGCGCTGCCATAAGTCAGACTGGAGTCAAACATTCACAACTGTGATGTGAGGATCAATGGGGACACCTCACTGCACGTCATCATCATCCTCCACAAATCTGGCAGCTATGGGGGCCTCCTGAACGTGACTGCCTCATCTAGCCAGTGCGAGAGCCTCATCCCCGTCAACGTCACCACCGAGGACACCCTCACCCTCACCCCCATCAGTGTCCTCCTCATCAGAGGAGACTCCCAGCTCCTCCATCTCTTTCTCAGACAGCTCGTCTCCCCATTGCAGTGCCAGGTTGTACAGGGCACAGTAGACGACGATGATGCGTGACACCCTCTGTGGACTGTATTGCAGGGCTCCACCAGACCTAGAACCACATCTTCAGCATCCCGATGGTCTGCTCTACCAAGTTGCGAGCTGCTGCATGAGCCTCATTATACCGTCGCTCTGCTGCAGTCTGAGGCCGCTGCACGGGGGTCATCAGCCACGGCCTCTGTGGGTAGCCCTTGTCCCCAAGGAGCCAACCCTGCAGCTTCTGTGGGCCCTGGAAAACTTCAGCGATCTGTGACTGACTGAGGATGTAGGTGTCGTGCACACTCCCTGGAAACTGTGTGCATACCTGCAGGATGTGTTTCTGGTGGTCGCACACCAGCTGCATGTTCAGTGAGTGGAAGCCCTTGTGGTTGATGAAATTCACTGAGTGTAGCGACGGAGACCTGAGCGCCACATGGGTGCAGTCAATTGCACTCTGCACCTGTGGGAATCCCGAGATCAGTGCAAATCCAATGGCTCTTGCATCCTGGCTGTCCCGGTCCGGGTGAAATGCACAAAGTTGTATGCCATAGAGAAATGGTATCCATGACCTCATGGATGCATTTGAGGGTGGCAACTTGTGAGATCCCACAGAGGTCACCTGTGGAGCCCTGAAAGAAGCCACTGGCGTAGAAATTGAGCGCCGCGGCAACTCTCACAGCCACTGGCAGTGGATGCCCTCCATGTCCCCTTGGTGCCAAGTCCTGCAGTAAGTGGCAGATGTGAGCCACCAGACCCCTAGACATGCGCAGTCATCGGCGACACTGGTTCTCAGTTATCTGCAGGAATGTCAGGTGGGGTCTATAGACCCTGGGTGTCGCTAGATGCCAACCAGCCACGGCTCACTGTCGCTCCTTGGCAGTGTGTGCGGGAGCCCCTGCTGCCCCTTCTTCCTGAGGTTGATGCCCCTGCCTTTGCGTGACCAGGAGCCTCAGTTGCTCTCTCCTCCGTCTTCTATGGTCTCTGTAGGCCATCAGGCAAACAGCTAGGTCACCAGGATCCATGATCCTGACATGGTCCTCCTGCAGCATGAAAGAGAGAGAGACATGGTTAGCAAGGCTGTATTTAGCACCTTTCCTGGCCCTGTGTGACTGCCCTTTAACACTGCGACATGGGAGACACTGGTCCAAACTGGGATTGCAAGGGGTTGTAAGCGCCTCCAGCAGTGACTGCTCTGCGTTGGTGAGGAGATTTTTTGAAAAAATTCATTCAGGAGATGTGGGCATCGCTGGCTAGGCCAGCATTTAATGCCCATCCCTAATTGCCCTTGTTCAGGGGGCATTTAAGAGTCAACCACATTGCTGTGGATCCAGAGTTACATGTAGGCCAGACCAGGTAAGGACAACAAAACTTCCCTAAAGGACATTAGTGAACCAGATAGGCTTTTACAACAATCGACAATGGTTTCATGGTCATCGTTAGGCTTTTAATTCCAGATTTTTTAAAAAAATATTGAATTCAAATTCCACTGTCTGCCATGGCAGGATTCAAACGCAGGCTTGCAGAGCTTTAACCCTGGGTCTCTGGATCACTAGTCCAGTGACAATCCCACTACACCATCACAGATTCACAGTCTGTGCTTGGTGGTGGGGGGTAAGGTCTGGTACCCCCGCATTGCTTGCATGGGTGGGCAGGCTGGAAGCCCGACCCCAATCATGTGTGTCTGCGCCTGAACTCTCTCAGTTACAGAGGAATGGTCAGTTTGTACAGGTCTTCCGACTGTGTGGCCTCTTCCCTCTCCTACCCTGCCCTGCACCTCGATTGCTTGTACACGGGATCCAATGCCAGGCAGCAGCTACCCCCGGACACCCCCACCCTGAGTACAGTCACCCCCGGGGCCAGGCAGCAGCTACCCCCAGACACCCCCACCCTGAGTACAGTCACCCCCCGGGGCCAGGCAGCAGCTACCCCCGGACACCCCCACCCTGAGTACAGTCACCCCCCGGGACCAGGCAGCAGCTACCCCCAGACACCCCCACCCCGAGTACAGTTAACCCCGGGGCCAGGGCAGCAGCTACCCCCGGACACACACACCCTGAGTACAGTCACCCCCCGGGGCCAGGCAGAAGCTACCCCTGGACACCCCCACCCCGAGTACAGTCACCCCCCGGGGCCAGGCAGCAGCTACCCCCGGACACGCACACCCCGAGTACAGTCACCCCCCGGGGCCAGGGCAGCAGCTACCCCCGGACATGCAAACCCCGAGTACAGTCACCCCCGGGGCCAGGGCAGCAGCTACCCCCGAACACCCCCACCCTGAGTACAGTCACCCCTGGGGCCAGGGCAGCAGCTACCCCCGAACACCCCCACCCTGAGTACAGTTAACCCCGGGGCCAGGGCAGCAGCTACCCCCGAACACCCCCACCCTGAGTACAGTTAACCCCGGGGCCAGGGCAGCAGCTACCCCTGGACACCCCCACCCTGAGTACAGTCACCCCCGGGGCCAGGGCAGCAGCTACACCCGGACACCCCCACCCCGAGTACAGTCACCCCCAGGGCCAGGAAGCAGCTACCCACCGACACCACGCTACCCCCCCACCCAGAGTACAGCCACCTCCGGGGCCAGGCAGCAGTCGAACCTGGAAACCACCCTCCCCCCACAAAAATAAGTGCCTTCGAGGCAGGGTGGCACTTCACCCCGGCGCCCCCGAAGACTGCAAAGCAACAGGCGACCCTTGCGAGCTGTGGAAAACGATGCTGTTCACTCACCTCTAGTTCCCCCAAAGCGAAGGCCGCCAAGTGCACATTTCCTGTGTGCTGCTGTGAAGCACGTCGATGTGCTTTCCCGCCGACATGGACAGACGATCTGGCAGGGGTCTAGAGCCTGGCAGAATGGCCTTTTGATGAAATGCTGATGTATTACAATGAGCTCTGTGCCAACTGTTGGCAGGAAACACAGATTGCCATAGGTGGGCTGAGCAGACGATCGCGACCTGCCTTCCTGCTGTCATTAACCAGATTGCGCCATATTGTCTGTGCCCGCCACCTGTCACGCCCACTACCAGCGGGCACGGAAAATTCCACCCAAACGATGGTGCCCTCAGTATGAAGACGGGACTTTATCGCCACAAAAACTGTAGTTGTCATTTCTTCCATTACTGCCGTGGACAGATGCAAATAGATTGGTGAGGATGAGGTCAACTAGGCTTTTCCCACATTTTGTTTTTCTCACCACCTGCTGCAGGACCAGACTGGCCACATGTCCTTTCGGACTCAGCCAGTTTGGTCAATAGTGCTGCTACCGAGCCACTCTTGGTGATGGACATTGAAGTCCCCCACCAAGATTACATTCTGTACCCTTACTACCCTTGGCGTTTCATCCAAGCAGTGTTCAACATGGAGGAGTACAGGTTTATCATCTGAGGGAGGGCAGTAGGTGGTAACCAGCAGGAGGCTTTCCTTGTTTGACCTGGTGCCATAAACCTTTTTGGGTCTGGAGTTAATGTTGAGGACTCCCAGGGCCATTCCTCTCAAAGGTGTGCCACTGTGCTGCTACCTGTGGTGGGCTTCTCCTGCTGGTGGGCAGGGATGATGATAGAGGAGTCTGAGACATTGTCTATAATGTGTGACTCGGTGAGTATAGCTAGGTCAGGCTGCTGCCTGATTTGTCTGTGGGACCGCTCTCCCAAAAGACAACACAGCACAGCATTCCCTTGGCCCTGCAGTAGAGCACCAGCCTGGATTATGTATTCAAATTTCTGGAGTGGGACTTGAGACGTTGAACTGAAGCTCCATCTGCCCTCTCAAAATTCTCCCTGGTATGCTGGCCAATGTTCATCCCTCAAACAACTTCACTAAAATAGATTAGGGAAGAAATTGGACTACTTTGCACCAATGTTTTGGGTCATTACAAGAGCCCCTAGAGCTCCAAAATGATGTCTGGGGAACAGATGCACAGATGTGGGAGGAATTGTGCCAGAAGCCACATTGGTAAAGCCTGTGTATAGGGAACGTCCAATGGTAGTAGGCAAAACAAGCAAATAATAATGTCAATCAGCTTGTAACACAGATTTGACACCAGTGGAGCTCATTTGGAGATCAATGCTCCAACTAACCACCGTCGCTTAACCTCATACAACTAAACACACATTCAAAGGCAGGAGGGAACTCCCACCAGGCTTATTTAAAGGGATCATCAACTACTTTTACAGGTTAGTTGCTGGTTGATTTCCTCCGGTGGATCATGCAAGAGTTTGGTGCTCTTATGTTGTTTGAAGTGGAAAAAGTCTACACAGATTGGTATGGCAGGTGCCAAAGTCAGCATTTGCTGACTTCAAGGCTTTTGCACAAACCAGTTGCTCCCCGCTATCAGTGTATTAGTAGCCCTTCCTCAATGAATACAGCAGGACTGCGTGAACAGAGGTCATGCAGACCAGGCCAAGCTGCTGGAAGACAGAGGAGGTGGGGGAGAAAGGCACTCAGCAGGAGGTCATATCTACCCAAAGTCTTCAGGGAACAATTCTTCTACTTGAACCTTAGCTGAACTCCAGTGAGATTGACTGTCCTTGACATCAAGGCAGCATTTGACCGAATGTGGCATCAAGAAGCCCTAAGCAAAACTGGAGTCAGTGGGAATCGGGGAAAAACTTTCCACTGGTTGGAGTCATACCTAGCACAAAGGAAGATAGTTGTGGTTGTTGAGGTCAATCACCTCAGTTCCAGGGCATCACTGCAGGAGTTCCTCAGGGCAGTGTCCTAGGCCAAACCATCTTCAGCTACTTCATTAATGACCTTCCTTCCATCATAAGGTCAGAAGGGGGGATGTTCGCTGATAATTGCACAATGTTCAGCACTATTCGTGACTCCTCAGATACTGAAGCAATCCATGTCCAAATGCAGCAAGACCTCGACAATATCTAGGCTTGGGCTGACAAGTGGCAAGTATCATTTGCGCCACACAAGTGCCAGGCAATGACCATCTCCCACAAGAGAGAATCTAACCATCCCCCCACTATCAAAATCCTGAGGTTACCATTGACCAGAAACTGATCTGGACTAGCCATATAAATACTGTGACTACAAGAGCAGGCCAGAGGCTAGGAATCCTGTGACGAATAACTCACCCCCTGACTCCCCAAAGCCTGACTTCCCATCTACAAGGCACAAGTCAGGAGTGTGATAGAATACTCTCCATTTACCTGGATGAGTGCAGCTCCAACAACGCTCAAGAAGCTTGACACCATCCAGGACAAAGCAGCCCGCTTGATTGGCAGACCTTCCATTCACTTCCTCCACTAGCGATGCACAGTAGCAGCTATGTGCACCATCTACAAGATGCACTGCAGGAACTCACCAAGGCTTCTTAGACAGCACCTTCCAAATCCATGACCACTACCATTTGGAAGGACAAGGGCAGCAGATAGATGGAAACACCACCACCTGGAAGTTCCCCTCCAAGTCATTCACCATCCTGACTTGGAAATATATCGCCCGCCATTCCTTCACTGTCGCTGGGTCAAAATCCTGGAACTCCCTTCCTAACAGCACTGTGGGTGTACCTACACCACATGCACTGCAGCGGTTCAAGAAGGCAGTTCACCACCACCTTCTCAAGGGCATATTAGGGATGGGCAATAAATGCTGGGCCAGCCAGCGATGCCCACATCCTGTAAATGAATTAAAAAAAGGAACAATGTATGTGACCTCCATGCTTCAGTAAGGACCTCCTCACTGAAATCGTCCCCTGCTGCTGTCACAACAGCAATCCCAGAGCCAGGCAAGGACCACAGTGCCAATGTGCAGATCACCATGGTGTCGAACAGGCTGGAGCTGAAGATATTTGCAACATCTCCCAGTATTCCATCCACCTTTGCATATCACCAATGTTTTATTGAGAGTAAACTACATTCCATTCTCTCGTGCTACACAAGGCGGCAAATGAGCATATCACTTAACTAGGATTGCAGAATGGCACCCTATGTTTAGGGTGCCATTAACTATAAACATTCAAACAGGGAGCAGGAGTAGGCCACTCGGCCTCTGTAGTCTGCTCTGCCATTCAATAAGATCATGGCTGATCAGATTGTAACCTCCCACCCACCCTGGATAACCTTTCATTCCCTTGTCAATCAAGAATCTATCTAGCTCTGCCTTAAAAATATTCAAAGACTCTGCTTCAACCGCGTTTTGAGGAAGAGAGTTCCAAAGACTCACTGCCCTCTGAGAGAAAAAATGTCTCCTTTTCTCTGTCTTAAATGAGCAACCCCTTATTTTTAAACCATGACCACCTAGTTCTAGATTCTCCCCCAAGAGGAAACATCCTCTCCACATCCACTCTGTCAAGACCCCTCAGGATCTTAATGGTTTCGATCAAGTTACCTCTTAATCTTCTAAACTCCAAGCTTAATCTGTACAATCTTTCCTTAAAAGACAACCTGCCCATTCCTGGTATTAGTCTAGTAAAACCTTCTCTGAACCGCATCTAACACATTTACATCTTTCCTTAAATTAAGAGACCAATACTACAAATACACAGTACTCCAGGTGTGGTCTCACCAGTGCCCTGTACAACTGAAGTGTAACCTCCCTACTTTTGTATTCAATTCCCCTCACAATAAACGATAACATTCTATTAGCTTTCCTAATTACTGCTATACTTGCATACTAGCCTTTGGTGATTCATGCACTAGGACACCCAGATCCCTCTGCATCTCAGAGCTCTGCAGTCTCTCACCATTTAGGTGATATGTTTCTTTTTCATTCTTCCTGCCAAAATGGACAATTTCACATTTTCCCACATTATACTGCATTTGCCAGATCTTTGCCCACTCACTTAATCTATCTATGTCACTTTGTAGCCTCCTTATGTCCTCTTCACAACTTACTTTCCTACCTACCTTTGTGTCATCAGCAAATTTAACAACCATTCCTTTGGTCCCTTCCTCCAAGTCATTTATATAAATTGTAAACAGTTGAGGTCCCAGCACTGATCCCTATGGCACGCCACTTGTCACATCCTGCCAACCAGAAAAAAAACCCATTTATGGCTACCCTGTTTCCTATTAGCTAGCCAATCTTCTATCCATACAAATATGTTACTCACTACACCATGAGCTTTTATTTTCCGCAATAACCTTTGATGAGGCACTTTATCAAATGCCTTCAGGAAATCTAAGTATAGTACATCCACCAGTTCCCCTTCATCCATGGCACATGTGACTCCAGCACATGTAACTGTAAGCACATTGCTTTGCAGAAACTACATGTCAACTCTGGCCTATATTGGATCTAAAAGAGATTCCACTCCCTTAACATGTCGCTGGAATGTGGCCATAGACAGAGAATCATGCAGGTCAATGCCATGTATCCTGACAGCAGTCATGATGCCTTTTTTGTGATATTCCACTGTGCCTTCTGTATTTGAGCCATCAAGATAAACCAAAGGGTGGCTCCTGGGCGACAAGGGCTATCTGCAGCCAACATGGTGAGGTACACTTGTATAGCTTGCATTCAATGGAAACCATGCAACCACACAAAATATGACAGGACAGACCACTGGCATGCTGACTTCTGCTGCCTGGACCATTCTGGAGGAGCACTACACAGTGGGTGTCAAGATATGTGGTGGTCTGCTGCATGCTGCACAACCTCACCATTATGAGGGGGCAGCCCTAGCCACTGGGTATAGGGAAAACAGATGAGAAGCAGGAAAAGGGGAGGGGGAGGAAGAGGAAAGAAGCAGGCAACTGAGAATGGTCGGGTTGTCCATTAAGAACTGATCTGAGAGCAATACCAATGACCACAAACCTAATCGCCCATTCACCAGCAGCCCAACTCCTTACCTTTCCTTTGCCATTGGGCATCAGTGTTTACTTCATTATTAAAAATAAAAACAACAGAAAACCAACAATTCAAACCAAATTTATCATGTCACATTGAAGACAAAAATCTACGATGGTCCTTGTGCATTCCTTAGGGCCTTTGTCTGACCTGGTGCTCCTAATGCAGTGCCACCCCAGTGGCTGTAAAATGGCTGGTGAGAGGCTGCTGGCTTTCAGTGGGGTAGACTGCAGGTGGCTTTGGAGGATGCCCTCGAGCAGCTCTGGGCCTAACAGCCACACCTTCGGACTGCACCATCTCGGCCTGGGTGGCAGCCAACAGGCAACTGCAAGGGCAACAGCGGAGTGGCAGGGGTTTGGTGATGAATCCTGTCAGCCTGGGAGAGGGCAGCGACTTGTGGCTGTCATGGAGTTGCTGCCATTTCCACAGGGCTGTGCCTTAGTAATCCTAATAACCTGTTATGTCATCCTGTACGCCCCTTTGAACGCTCCAATCCACAGCCATGATGACAGGGGTATGAGCTTCCACTGAAGCATTCTGACTTGGTAACTGCTGCTTGTGCTGCATTGGAAGCTGAGACATTGGTTAACAAATGCTTCACCACAACCAGGTCCACCAGTGCGCAAAAGGAATTGTCCATCCAAGTAGTGAGCCTCCAATCCACACTGACCTCCTACCAACAAGCAAGTCAATGATACAAATCAACTCCACCTTGTAACATCCCGCCTCCAACCCCATTATTGACAGCTTGGGGTCATGGCATTTGTAAGCACTATCTGACATGGCTCCAATTAAGAGTACAGGCCCCCAGGGTGATCAGTGATTTGAAGAATTGTGGATGGTGCAGTCCGGAGCCCTGTAGGTTAAGCTAAGGATAATCTTACACTGTAGCGCCATTTTAAGGCCTCCTGAAGTGAAGCGGTCAGGCTTAGTTCTGAGGTTCGGGGATAAGAGTGAGATGCAATATTATAACAGAATGACACCATCATGCCAGGGAAGCAAAGTCTGTGGCATCATAGGTTGTCATGTCATTTGAAATATAAAAGCCTGGAGTATGGAAAAGCCAATGACATCAAGCCCTTTCCACCCCAGAGCTCATGTATGATTATTTAGTTATAAACTTCCCTCCCCTATCATTTGCTCATTCTGAGGAATGATAAATTCCTATCCTTACCTCCCTGTGGGGAAAAAAAGCAAACAGCATGGTTAATATATCTGTAACCCTGAATCCTGCTTCTCAAAATGTATTGATCCAATTCCTTTTAAAGGATCAACTGACCAAGAATCAATGATTTCCTTTGTGCCTGTTCCACATTTATCTTGGGGAATGTCTTTTAATTGTCCAAATGTCTAACGTTGTTCAACTGTGAATGTTGTACTTGTGTCTTACCTACTGTTGATCTTAGCCTTAATAGGCTGAATTTTACTGTGGGTTTGGGAACTCCAAAGTCAGGGCAAGAATTGGGTTCCGAGCCTACATTTGCCAGCAGCGGGACTGGCTCAGCTATTTTGCCGCAGGCACCCTCCTACTTGGCTCCTGAAGCTGTCGGCTCAATCAGAGGGCCAGCAGCTATGAAGTCTCAGCAGCTGGAGAGGTGAGCCCTGCTGAGGTAGTCAGGAAACCTCAAGTTCAGATAGATAATTAAATTAAAAATTAAAAATTCAGAGGGTTGGTGGTCGGAGAGTGACCACCCCTACTGCCCCTCAACCCCCCCACCCCCAGGGTGATCAACGAGGCTGTGGGGACTGCCCTGCCCGTGACCTCCTCTCCGGGCCACCAAGCCTCTCAGTTGCCACAGGATAGCCTCCTCCATGAAGCTGGTGGCCTCCCCACGTGGCACAGAGTCACCCTGTTCTCAGTAAAATGCTAGCGGCCCAGTAAAATGGTCCTTAATAGGGCTTTTTATTATGCCCGTCTCCTTGGACATCCATTCCACTGTCCACCACTGGTCCTGTTGTGACTTCCTGCTATTTAATGGACCACCCCCCTCCTCCCAATCCACCATCCAGGGGCCTGTAAAATTCTGCCCCCTATCTCCAGCAATGGCTTCTATTCCCACCCTTGCACCATAACCTCTGAAGGTCCATCACGTTTACATCCATGGTTCCCTCCTCTTCTGAATCTACATGCTTTGACTTAACAACCTCACCCACAAACGTAGAGCTTCTCTATTTCTTCACCACCTCTCTCAATCCCTCCTTGCCTCTGTTGTCAACTTTCTTATCCAGTATCCAGTCGTGGATAAATCACAATTTCTTCCAGTCAAACATTCATAAGAATGAAGCCATCACATTTCGATTCTGCCACAAACTGCTCGCACTCGCCCCCGATTTGATTCCCTCTTCGATCACCCTCTCAGGCTGAAGCAGACTCTTTGCAAATTCAGCACCCTATTCAACCCTAAACTGAGTTTATGGCCCTCTATCTTCTCTAATCCATAAAGACCACCTGCACCTAGCTCTATAGCATCACCTGACTCTACTCCTGCCTTAGCTTAATTGCAATTGAAACTCCCAGTTGTACGTGTCACTAACCCAATGCTCTCTCAGCCAGCTTCGCATCCTCCACCACATGTAACCAATGGCTCACCCAAAACCGGGTTGCCCATTTCATATCCTGCACAGAGTTTCATTCACTCATGGTCAGGAATGTAACTGGTTCCCCTCAAAGGGAACAGGATTCTTTTGGACAAAAGGAGCAGCAATATTGCAGTACTGTGGGACCATTCATGGACAATCAATTCCTGGGAGTCACCCTGTGCTTGCTGACCCGCCTTGGCTCCTGGTGGCCCAATGCTTCAATTTAAAATGCTCATCCTTGAGATTAGGGCAAGATTTTGTCTCCTGATGGAGACAGGAAGAGGTCAGGAAAGTAAAAAAAAGTTAGGATTTTTGACTACAAGTTCCAATTTGCAGTGCCTTTGAGACCCAGCGCTGTTTTTGTGTGGCCTTTTTGCGAGTTGGGAACACATTGAGTGCAAACCCCCTGCGAACCTCTTCTGAGGTCGGGGTCACCATTGTGAGGACCATAAGAAATTTGAATTACCTCCCCGGCTATTTTTGTGTGCTAGTGCAGGTTTTGGAAGCCCTAAAAAAAACCTGCCAGGTTCGTGAGTTTGTGGCCACTGGGGGATGTCTGCTGAGGAATCTGGAACATTATGACAGGTAATTGTTAAATGTTTTCACACCTTCATATGTCATTAGATGCTGTATTATAATGCAAAGGTAAGTTGACCACCATATTGCCCACCATTGTGTCAGTGTTAACATGTATTATAGTACTTTTCCTAATGGATAAAGTACCATAACGCATTCAAAACTGTAGAAGAGTATGCTGGGAAACTCTCCTGTCATGTTTTGGACTGAGTTTTAAATGGCCAGATGGTGACATATGAATTCAATAAAAAAAAGTCTGGGATTAAAAGTCTGATGATAACCACAAAACCATTGCTGATTGTCATTAAAAACCAACCTGGCTCATTAATGTCCTTTAGGAAAGGGAATGTGCTCTCCTTACCTGGTCTGGCCTACATGTGATTCCAGAACCACAGCAATGTGGTTGACTCTTAAATGCCCCCTGAACAAGGGAAATTAAGAATGGACAATAAATGCTGGCCTAGCCAGCAATGCCCACATTCTATGAATGAATTTAAACAAGGGCCCTGCTGCTGAACATAAAAAAATCGAATTACCTGCTATACTCCTTTGATTCACAGTCAATCTGCTTTGAAAAGGAAATAAACAAAAGCTGCAGCCTAAAAAAAGTCACCTGGTATTTCAGTTTCAGTGGACTCCATTGTTGATATTTTCCAGGATTTGTTTTGGTATCTGGGGCTATTATGAATGGTTGGCTGAATTTCAAAAGGTCCAGAACCACGTAAGTCAACATGGGGGAACAGTGTTCACATTTTGATTGACAATTTTAAGAGCTTATTAAAGTATTTCCTGTCTTTGACGTTGTAAGTGGATGTTTGTTTTTACAGCAGGTTGATCACTTAAGGGGATTTGCATTTTTAAAAGGTTTTACAGATGAAATCTTTTTCAGTATGCAGTGTCTTTAAACAGAGATTAAAATATGGCGGCTACGGGCAGACATGACAGATTCAGGTTTCTGAACTCAGGAAATGGCCCAATATATATTTTCCGAGACCAATAGGAAAATCCAGCCCTCAATCTCTTTGTGGCCTTATCTCTTCCTATGTCTATAACTTCCACCAGCTCTACAACCCTCCTTAACTCTCTATTCCCACTTCCCTTCACCCCACCATTAACATTCATGTCTTCAGTTGCTTTGTCCTCACACGCTAGAATTTTCTCCTCAGCCCCTCCACCTATTTCTCCTCCTTTAAAGCCCTCCTTAAAACCTGGATCATTGATCAAGTTTTTGGTCACTCTCCTAGTATCTACTATGACTTGGCATTATATGTTTGTGAAGCACTTTGGGGCGTTTATTCTACTTTAAAGGCACCTCATCAATGCAAGTTGCTGCTCCTGTATCTTATTGTCTTATCACCATTGTCCAAGCAAAATAGTTGCCTTAGTTTAAGATACTTTATTGGCTTATTTTAAGGAAATTTCAAATGTGTTGTGTTACTTGTCGATGACATCTTCATGTTGCATCCATGTCCCCTCCCCAAGGTAGCAACAATCTTTTTAGAAAAACATTGTGATGGCTTGCAGCTTTATGTTGCCAAGTGGATACTGTTGGCATGGTGATCAGAAACTGTTCTAAGCCATTACCAGTTTTGTGCCTTACATCCCCTTCAGCAGGGGAGCAATGCAGTAGACAGTGTCATGACTAACATCATTGGTGTGTAGCAGCTTCACTGCATTTACTGTCTGTATAGTCAGCGTGTGGTTTAACCACCTATTGGCAATAGCACAGGTTGTTCCAAATATCATACACGGGCAGAAGCTAGCAGGTCCAATCATGCAGGATTTTAGGCACATAACTGTCAAATGTGCAGCTCATTTGGGTTAGCCATTTTGGTGAACCATCTGCTTTATAGGTACCACACTTGATTCAATTGGTAGCACTCTTACCTCAATGAGCTGTACAGCAGGAGTGCTGCACTGTCATAGCTGGCTTATAGGAACATAGGAACAAGAGTAGGCCATTCAGCCCTTCAAGCCTGCTCCGCCATTCATTATGATCATGGCTGATCATCCACTTCAATGCCTTTTTCCCTACATAATCCCTTTATATCACTGACAGATTTCTAAACGCCAATCTCTACTTTAAACTTACTCAATGACTGAGCTTCCACATCCCTCTGGGGCAGAGAATTTCAAACATTCACAACCCTCTGAGTAAAAAAAATTCTCCTAAGTGGCTTCCCCGTTATTTTGAAATTATGTCCCCTGGTTTCAGACTCCCCAACCAGGGGCAACATCGTACCTGCATCTACCCTGTCTATCCCTTTAAGTATTTTTTTATTCAATGAGATCACCTCTCGTTCTTCAAAACTCTAGAGAATACAGGCCCAGTTTCCTCAATCTCTCTTCATAGGACAGTCCCACCATACCGGAACAAGTCTGGTGAACCTTCATTGCACTTCCCCTATGGTAATAACATCCTTCCTAAGGAAAGGGGACCAAAACTGCACACAGTACTCCAGGTGCAGTCTAAGCAAGGTTCTATACAATTGAAGCAAGACTTTATTACTCCTGTACTCAATCCTCTTCCATTAAAGGCTAACATTCCATTAGCCTCCCTAATTGTCTGCTGCACCTGCACGTTAGCCTTCAGTGACTTATTGACAAGGACACCCAGGTCCCTTTGTACATCTACACTTCCTAATCTCTTACCATTTAAGAAATACTCTATGCATCTGTTCCTCCTACCAAAGTGCATAACCTCACATTTTTCCACATTATATTGCATCTGCCATGTTCTTGCCCACTCACTAAGTCTGACCAAATCCTCTTGAAGCTGCTTTGCAATTCCTCACAACACACATTCCCACCTAGCTTGGTGCCATCTGCAAACTTGGAAATATTACATTTAGTCCCTCCATCAAAATCATTGATATATATTGTGAACAATTGGGGCCCTGAGTACTGATCCCTGCGGTATCCCACTAGTCACAGCCTGCCAACAAGAGGATGACCCGTTTATTCCTACTGTCCCTTTTCTGCCTGTTAATCTAGGCCAGTATATTACCTCCTATCCCATGTGCTTTAATTTTGCTAAGCAACCTCCTGTGGGGGACTTTCTTTAAAGCCTTCTGAAAATCCAATGCTACTACATCCACTGACTCCCCTTTATCAATCCTGTTAGTAATCCTCAAAAAAATCCAACAAGTTAGTCAAGCATGATTTCCCTTTCATAAATCCATGTTGACTATGCCAAATCAGGTCATTATTATCTAAGTGCCTATTTATTACATCCTTTATAATAGATTCTAGCATTTTCCCTGCTACTGATGTAAGGCTAACAGGTCTGCAGTTCTCAGTTTTCTCTCCCCTTCCCTTCTTAAGTAGCAGAGTGCCATTTTCTACCTTCCAACCTGCAGGAACCGTTCCACAATCTATAGAATTTTGGAAGATGAGCACCAATACATCCATTATCTCCGCAGCTGCCTCTTTCAGCACTCTGGGATATGGATCATCAGGGCCCAGGGAGTTATTAACTTTCAGTCCCATTAATTTCTCCAATACAACCTCTTACTTACACTAATTTCCTTCAATTCCTCATTCTCTCTAGTCCTTTGGATCTCTAATTCTGGGAATTTCTTGTATCTTCCTCAGGTGAAGACAGATACAAAGTAATCATTTTGCTTCTCTGCCATTTCTCTATTCCCCATTATGAATTATCCTAACTCTAACTGTAGTGGACCCACATTTTTCTTAGCCAAACGTATCTTTTTTACATACCTATGGAAGCTTCTACAGTCCGTTTGTATGATTTTTGCTAGTTTACATTGATATTCTATTCTCCCTTTCTTTATCAGTTTCTTGGTCCTCCTTTGCTCTATTCTAAAATCCTCCCAATTCTCAGGTATCCCAAGCTATTTTAATTATTTTAGGGACCTTTCAAATACATTGTGTTGTTTTGTAGAGGACAACTTCATACTGCATTCAAGCTCCCTCCCCAAGGTAGCAACAATCTCTTCAGAAACATAGCAACATTGAAATTGCAAGCAATTGTTTGGTGTGCTGATAAGAGACCGTCTTTCAGATTGGATGTGAAACCCATCTTCTCAGATAATCATAAAAGATCCCATGACACTACACAAAAGAGCAGGAATGTTCTTCCATATTTCCAGGCCAATATCTATCCCTCAACCAACAATCACTAAAACAGTTGTCTTAGGATATTTTCACCCGCTAGTCAATGGGCTTTGAAGCAGTGAATAGCATTCAATCAGGATAAATTATGCTGCATCTCTCAGGATGATAATATCTCCGTACCCAGCACCCCCTTTAAACCTCGACTATGTTTGTGTCAGTCAGCGCACAGAACCTAATGGACCCAGCAGCCACCCCAGTGAAGGAGCCAGTTGCTTGGCTAAGTCAGGGGTCTTTGATTGGGACACAGTGGCCATCAGTAACTGGCTTGATAACTAATGGAGTGCTGATTGGCTGCTGATATCCCTTGTGGCACGAGGAGGAACTGGAGGAAAACAATTTCAGATCTGCTGTGATTGCTGCTGCTGCAGGCAATGAAAGGAACAGACTTGTGTTTCTTTAACACCTTTCATAAGTTCAGAACATCTAAACAAAAAAGTGTTTCATAGCTCATCAATTGTAGTCCCCGTTATACTGCAGGAAAATACAGCAGCCAGTTTGCACAGTGAGCTCCCGCAAGCAGCAGTGAGAAAAATTGTTTCATAGACGTTGGTTGAGATATAAATTTTGACCAGGACACTAGGAAGAAATTCCCTGCTCTTCTTTGAATAGTGCCACAGATACTTTTATATGAACCTGTACCTCAAAAGGGCAGACATTGTTGTTATTGGCTATCCCTCACTAGCAAGGGTGATGATCATCCATGAGCCTGAAGATGACACAATCCTGCTCCTGTTGCCATTTGCTGGTCACCGAAGTGTGCTTGGAAAGAAAGACGCCTGTGTGTGACATCTTTTAGCGTGGTGAACTGTTGCACACCAGCTGCCACACGTGTCTCGACAGAACGAAACCTTGATCCAATGGCAAGGAAGCCAAGACGATTCTGCTGCAGTCTTCATCTGTCAGAACAGCCGTTGAGATATTCCAGATGGCACATCTTCCTCTGTCTGTTCTGCTGTTGAGGACTTGTTTGCCACAGCCCCATCTGCTGAATGTTTCTAGAGTCCCTAACAGGCCCTCACGGTAGCTGAAGTGGCCCAAGACACAAGAAGTCTCACCATACTTCACCCTGTTTTGATCAACCCTTTTGTACCCATTGCCCAGCTTCTGTGGCAAGGGCTTGGGGGTGGAGTTTGGAAACTGAAAACAGAAAGGGCCTCATCAGAACGACGGCACCTCTGACAGTGCAGCACTCCCCTCACTACTGCACTGGACTGTCAGCCTAGGTTTTGTGCTCAAAGTCTTTGGAATGGGGCTCCCACCTTCAGACTGAGGTAAGCAGGCCACCACTGAGCCAGGGCTTGCCTCAGGGGATGCTGCAGGTCATCCTGTATCAGGCAGCCTGTACCTGCCAATGGAAGAAAAGCCACAAACACAGGCACCTTCTTTATAAAGCAGTCTACTTTATTTCAAGACTAATAAAAAATTTTGAGTAGAAGAATATCAACAGTATAAAAAAAGTACAAAACTGGCTCCATAGATCTCTAATACATTACAAAGTGCATCACTAAAATACATCTTGCTGCACTAAACTAGGTCCAGAAGTGAAAGGAGACAGTGGTGGTTTTTTTTTCGTGTTATAGAGGAAAAAAATAAATAATAATAAATAGAAAGACAGGGGGAGAAAGCTCAGTCACAAAGCCCAGGGAGAACTTCAAACCCAACCTCAAGATCACATTCAACCAAGAACTGGACAACCAGAGGCTGAATCGTGCCTGAACACAAGGCATGCAGGTGAAGTGGATGGCACAATTTCATGCACTCTTTCCCAACACGCTTAATGCGTGCGTGCAGCGCAACTCAACAACAAAAGGAAAAAGACCCTTAGCGACCATAATTTGACAATGAAGGCCGGCAACTCTACAGCAAGCACGCCGAGCAGGTAACATGGGAAATGTAAATCAACGCAAAGGCTTAAACTTAGCCCCCTCCTCCAATTCCAGAATGGCACCATTTGGATGGCTTTAGGTAAACTCTGGAATGATTGGACTTCCTGGAACCTGTCCAATGTGATGGTTACTGCTCATTGCCTTGGCAACTGGTGGCTAAATGGTATCTCAGGCATATTGGCCATTTAGGCGCTTGCTCTTCACTTAGGCAATTAACTCTGCTTGCATTCCCCTGCATTTTTATAAAGTCACGCAGCACAGAAGATCATTCAGCCCATCGTGCCTGTTCTGGCTCTTCCAAAAAAGAGCTGTCCAATTGATCTCTGCCCTTTCCCCAGTCGTGAAAATACTGTCACATATTTTCATTCACACAACATGTGATATCCTTGCAAGAAGGATCCCCTCATCAGCACGGAGCTGTTTATAATGGTTTCCTAGTATTAGTACACATTTGCTGCATTAAATAGAATCAAACAGGCTGACTACTCCATTCATTCGGCTGCAAAGCACTGGGTTAGCAAAAAGGACACTTCTATGAGAAGAAAACATGATTTTGTTGGGCTCAAGCTGGAAGTCTGCAGCTGCTCTTGGTGCCACTGAGGGGCGTTGGTGAGGGAAACAAAGGGGTGAATGTCAGGAGAGAGGTTCTCCCGCTTGTCAGCCCTAAAATTCTTTGGTTCTTCCACCAAGGTTAAGGCGACTGCCCTTGGAAACTGACCCTTCCACAACTTCCCTCCAAAGCCAACCGAAGAGGGCAGGGAGCCTGCAGAAAATACTGAGCTACCTCCTACAGTCCGCCCATTCCCACGTGAGGAATAGCTACATGGTTAAAGAGCTGGTAGCAATTACACTATGCCTTCAGGAGAGGGAAAAATGGCAGTGGAGGAAGGGGAGTGGTGCTCATGCTTTTGCCCGGTACGCCAAAATGACAGCTAATCAAGTGGCCACACCCAAGTCTGCAAATAGTCACCTTTAAAGCAAAATATTGAGATTTAAAATGGTGACCGCAGATATTTTTCTGCTTTTGTATGTTCGGGAGCTGCCTCAGCGCAAGAGACACAAAATGGAGCGAAGACGGCCTGTTTTAATAACAGGCAGGGCTAGGCCAAGGAAACTCTCGGACACGTTTCCCTCACCGCCCTCTAGATTGGTCAGTGTGGGCAATGTTTTGTCTTCAATGCCAGGAGGTGATCTCAAGGTATGCGATTGTATGGCCGTGGTAGAGTGGCTATGAACCCCACCCCTTCTGAAATTGGCAGGTGACCTGCTCACCACATCACAGTAGAGACGAAAATGTCTCAACGATATGTGACTGAAATGAGCATTAGACAATAAGAGAGCCTTTTCCTCTGTGGCTAACAGGCCTACTAGAAATAAATGGGAGTTAATGATTCTACATCGTGTGAAAAAGCTGCAAGTCTTTTTCTGGTTCTGCTTTGCTACATTTTGTTACTTTAGAAAGTGACACCCATAACAATGATCATTCAAATCAACAGGGATAAGGGATAAAAACCTCGGGCCCTTCCTTGCTCCTGTGTCTCAACAACTCGTTGGGAAAAGCTTGCACTGAGGCAGAACACAAAAGGGACAACCAGCCGGCTCACAGACAATCAACACAGACAATGCTTTCTAAACAACATGGGAGCTAGTCACATTTATGTTACAACCTTCACTCACTTTCCCAATTTCGCTCACCCTCCACAAAAGTCCATCGATAAATGAATGAAATAAACCCTAAATAAGCACTTTACAGGTGCGCTCCACTCCACTTAATACGCGTGCAGCTTGTGAAATATTACAACATTTACAATTATTTTTTTTTTTTTTTACACATTAAATCAACCGACCCCTAGAAACGATAAAAAGGAAAACCGTCAGTCTTTTGGGAAGGTCAGTTCATTTGCAAAGCAATCGCAGTTTGCCCTTTTTGGACAGTTTTTCTGTTCAGTTCATCCTTTGGGCAACACATCCTTTTCAAAGTATTTTGCCCCATTCAGTCTCTCTCTCCCCCCCCTCTCCTTCTCTGAATGAGCCAGTTCACCATTCATCATCTTTCGAAGCAGATGGGGACTGAACTGCCTGTTGCTCTGGGGCTTCCACTGTTCTCTTCTTATTGGCACAGCAGGGCTTGAAGAGTTGAGGGTCAATTAGCACCTCTCCAAAACGACCTTTGTAGATGATTCCGCAGCATACCTTTTGCCTGTAGAATAATAAGGGGGGGAAAAAGGTTTATAAGGGCAACAAAAGACGAGCTGGTCCATCAAGCCTGCCTCAAGTTCAATGTCTGGAGAACTGCAACTAGACACTTCTAACCCCTTCCTCGAACGCATTTAATCTCCCAAGAGAGCCAATAAAAGAGAAATCCGGGACCAATAAGGGAATGAAAAATTACACTGGAAAGTTCCTCTCAGAATCCCTGAAACATCTTTAACATTGTAAACAAGACAAGAATTAAGAGTAGCTGCCATTTGGATCCCTCAAGCTGCTCCGCCATTCGATAAGATCGTGGTTGATTGGATTGTAGCCTCAAGTCCACTTTCCTGTCTGCTCTCCATAACCCTTGAATCTTTTGTGTATCTAACTCAGCCTTGAATAAATTCAATGACCCAGCCTCAATTGCTCTCTGGGGAAGAGAATTTCACAGACTAATATCCCTTAGAGGAAAGAATTTCTCCTCATCTCAGTTTTAAATGGGAGGCCCCTCGTTCTAGACTCCCCCACAAGGGGAAATGTCCTGTCAGCATCCACCCTATCAAGTCCCCTTAGGATCTTCTACATTTCAATAAGATCACTTCTCATTCTTCGCAATGGATATGGCCCAGCCTGTCCAACCTTTCCTCATAAGATAACCTCTTCATCCCAGGAATAAGTCGAGTTATTCGCTCAACTGCTTCTAATACATTTATATCCTTTCTTAAGTCAGGAGACCAAAACTCTACACAGTACTCCAAGATGTGATTTCACCAAGGCCCTGTACAGCTGTAGTAACATTTCCCCAACTTTTACACTTGAATCCCCTTGCAATGAACACCAACACTCCATTTACCTTCCCAATCACTTGCTGTACCTGCATACAAACTTTTTGTGATTCATGTACCAGGACACCCAGATCCCTTTGTACCACACAATTCCATAATCTCGTCCCATTTAAACAATATACTGCTTTTTTTATTCTGTCAAAGTGTCAAAGTGAATAAGTTCACATTTTCCCACATTATACTCATAAAACCTCCCAAGTCACTTAACAGAAGGGTAAGACCAAAAAAAATGATGCCGTGCCACATAGGGAGACACTAGGATAACTGACCAAAAGTTTGGTCAGAAGGAGGTTTTAAGAAGCATCTTAAAGGAGGAGAGATGGAGAGTTTGAAGAAGGGAATTCCAGAACTCAGAGCCTAAACGGCTGTACAAGCCACCAGTGGTGTAGCCAAGGCAGTGGGAATGCACGAGGGGCCAAATTCGAAGAAACGCAGAGTTCTCAGAGGGTTGATGGTGTTAGAATGGTGCGAGGTCATGGAAAAATTTGAACCACAAGGACAAGAATGTTAAATGTGAGATGTTGGCAGACCAAAAGTCAAAGTAGGCCAGAGAGCACAGTGGATGATGGGTGAATAAGACTTTGCGCGAGTTAAGATACGGGCGGAGTTTTGCATGAGCTCAAGATTATGGTGGATGGAAGATGGGAGGCGGCAAGGAGAGCAGAGTAGATGAGCCAAATTTTAACATTGTGCAAATGAAGGGGGTTTGAATGGGTTAAAATCGGGCCCAAAAAGACAAGAATTAACAAATTAACAGGTGAAGGTTGCAGCAGCAAATGGGACTAAGGCAGAGACGGAGGGACAGAATTACAGTTGTATAAGTGAGATAGAGTTTGGTGATCGAGAAATACAGAATCAGAAGCTCTGCGTTGAATTGGATGCTGAAGTTGCAGTTTCAATGGCCAATGAAGGGCATGGAATTGGTGGCCAGAGAATAGAATTTGTGGCAAGGGCCATCAACAATGGCTTCGATCTTTCCAATATTTAATTCGAAGGAATTTCAGCTCACCCAGGAATACAGCAGATCAAGCCCCAACATCATCTTCTCAAGGGCAACTTAGGGATCTCATATCAAGGGAACCTCTGGGGAAGAGTGATCATAATATGATATTTCATATGGAGTTTGAGCGTGATGTAGTTAAGTCTGAAATTGGGCCTTAAATTTAAACAAAGCCAGTTAGATAGGTATGAGGGGTGATATGGTTAAGGTAGATTGAAATATTGGATTAAAAGATATGATGGTAGATGAGCAATGGTGAACATTTAAAGGAATAATTCCTAATTCTCAACAAATATACATTCCATTACCAAAAAAAAATTCTACAGGATAAGTGAATTCATCAGTGGCTCACTAATGAGGTTAAGAATGGCATTAGAATAATGGCAGAAAGTTGCCAAGAAGAGTAGCAAGTCTGAGGATTGTGCAAGTTTTAGCAATCAGCAAAGGAAGTAAATAATTTATTATGAGGGAGAAAATAGAACGTGAGAGTAAACTAGCAAGAAACATTAAAACCGATTCTAAGAGCTTCCACAAGGATATAAAAAGGAAGGATAGTGAAAAGAAGCTTGAGTGCATTAGATGCTGAAACAGGGGATATTATAATGAAGAAGGAGATGGCAGAGATATTAAATAAATACTTTCTTTCCACTTTTCATAATAGAAGGCATAAAAAAATACCAGAAATACCGGGGAACCAAAGGTCTAATGAGAGTGAGGAACTTTAAGTAATCAATATTAGGAAAGAAAAAGTACTAGAGAAAGCCGACAAATCCCCTGGACCTGATGGCTTACATCTTAGGATTTTAAAGGAAGTGGCTTCCGGTAATGAATGCACTGGTTGTGATCTTCCAAAATTGCCTTTATTCTGGAATGGTCCCTGCAGATTGGAAGATAGCAACTTCAAGAAAGGAAAGAGACAGAAAACAGGGAACTACAGGCCATTTGGCTTGATTGCCAGTCATCGGGAAAACACTGGATTCCATTATTAAGGAAGTGGTACTAGGATACTTAGAAAATGGTAATATGGTTAGACAAGAGTCAGCATGACTTTATAAAAGGGAAAGCGCGTTTGACAAATTTACTAGTTGATATATAACTGGCGAGATAGATAAAGGGGAACTAGTCGATGTGGTATATTTGGATTTTCAAAAGGCATTCGATAAAGGTGCCTATGTGAAAGCTTGTTGTGCAGGATAAGGGCTCATGGGGTTGAGGTTAACATATTAGCATGAGTAGTGGATTGAGTAAAGGATATAAAATAGAGGAGGAGGAATAAACAAATAATTTTCAGGTTGGCAGGTTGTTATTAGTGGGAGGGCTGCAAGGATCAGTGCTGGGGTCTCAGCTACTTACAATCAATATTAATGACTTACTTAAGGCTGCTGACACTAGAAGTTCACATGTAGGTACAGCAAGCAATTAGGAAGGCAAATGGCACATTGGCCTCTATTGCAAGAGGTTGCAGTACAAGAGTAAGGAAGTGTTGCTGAAAATTTACAGGGCAATGATAAATGATGGCAAAGCTGAAACACAAAGTCAGCTTTCAATTTTGAAATATTCTGCACCAGTTCCAAAGTAACCTACTTTGGCTCAGTGGGTAGCACTCTCACCTCCAATGTCAGTAAGTTCTTAGCTAAGGTAGGTTCAATTCCCAGTCCAGAGGGTTGAGTACACAACCTATGCTGACAGTGCAGTGCTGACTGAGTGCCACACTGTTGGACTAAGGAGAATTTAAATATTTTAAAATGCAGAGAAGTCTTCCCAGGCACAACTAACCCTCAACCAATATCCCTAAAAATCATATTATCTGCTCATAATCACACTGCTGCAATAATTAAGACGTTTCACCATCTCAGCACGTCCCAAAGTGCTTTACAGCCAATAAAGTGTTGTCACTGTTGTAATGCAGGAAACATGGCAGCCAATTTGCACACAGCAGGTTCCCACAAACTTACAATATTATGACCGGATAAGCTGTTTTGGTTAAGAGATGAATGATGGGAGGACACTGCAGAGAACTCTCCTGCTTTTCTTCAAAGCAGTGCTGTGGGATCTTTTACATTCACCTGACAGGGTGGATGAAGCAACCTCCACATCAAAAATCCCCCATTTCCAGCTTAAACACATCTTGTTCAATAACATCCTGATCATCTGTCCGATGGAAACAGTGTAGAAAATGGACGTTGGAAAACAGCACATCCTTACTCTACCTTTTCCAGTAAGTGAGGTCCAAGAAGGAGAAGACAGGGACCCTGTTTGATCCAGAAGCCATCTCTGCATCGGAGCCGTCATCCGAGTGATTACTGTAGCAGGGGGACTGTGCGGGAGACATACTGGAAGTGGTACTGTGGGCATCAGAGTCTGTGGTTAAACAAGGAAGCCATGACCATTAGTAGATCGAAAGCACTAAAATCATGATGAGCATATTTTAAACTTGCCAATGCATCAAATTCCAATCTGTTCCACTTAATTTATAAACCTACAGAAACACAGGAACTGGAATAGGCCATCCCACTCCTTGAGCCTGTTTCACTATTCAGTTAGATCAGAGCTGGTCTGTGTCCTAACTCAATTGATTCTATCTCCCTTAATACCCTCAACTAACAAAAATTTATCTCTAACCAAATCTTCTTCCACACTCATCCCTGTTTACTTTTAACGAACCTTCCTCCCCTCCCCTCAATTCTGTTTAAATGTACAAAAAGCTTCCCTCCACGTATGCAGGAGCATAATACTGCAGATGCTGGAAACCTGAAATAAAATCAGAAAATGCTGAAAAGAGAAAGCGTGAATGTTTCAGGGCAAAGGTTCACTGACCTGAAATGTTAACTCTGTCTCTCTCTCTCTCTCCACACATACTGCCAGATCTCCTGAATATTTCCAGCATTTTCTGTTTTTACTTCATGTACAGTTATTGCAACAGACACACAAAAATATGGGTTGCACAGTAACAGAGTCTTAGAGATCCTTCAGGTTCAGATTTTGACAGTGTTGTCCCACACCCATGTTTAGTACGCTGGTATGAATGCACAATAGGAAAACAGTTTCTTAAGATCATAGATTGACAGGCCATTCCAGCTCTTGTAAAGAGCTATCCAATCAGTCCCACTTGCCTGCTCTTTCTCCAAGAGCCAGGCATATTTTCTCCTTTTCAAAAGATACATCCAATTCACCCTTTGAAAGATATTAAACCTGCTTCCTCCACCCTTTCAGGCAGTGTATTCCAGGTCATCATGACATAAAATAAATTCTCTGTGTCCATGTGTCAAATACTTTAAATCCATGTCCTCCTCATGGAAACAGTTTCTCCCTACTTAATCTATCAGAACCCCTCAATGTTGAGCACCTCCATTAATGCTCCATAAATGCTGGAAAAACTCAGCAGGTCTGCCAGCATCTGTGAAGAGAGAAACAGAGTTAACGTTTCGAGTCTGTATGACTCTTCTTCAGAGCTAAAACAGGTCAGAGGTCAAAAATGTAACCTTTTCTCACTCACACGGTTTATAGTTTACATTATCCCAGAAAAAAATGTTTATCTACATAACAGTCAATGGGTAAACTATCTTTAGTGACCTCATTGTACAGGACCTAACATAATAATTATTCACAGTTGTTGTCTGTCCAGATGGGAGATTGGGGAGTTTAAGGAGTGCATCTGTTCGTGGGTTTATTTGGTGGGGGTGACTGGCTATACTCAATACCCAAACGTTATGATAAAGTTTTAAAATAGCTAGCCAACCAACTATTATCCCACGGGTGCAGAACAAGCCTTTTACCCAACAGCCTGATTGCCCCTTCCCTGAAAAATCAGGCCAAATGTTTCATTTCCATACTAGCTGAGGTTTGGACATTGAATTGGAGTTTGATTTGAACCCTGTGAAAGGGAACTTCCTATGAAGTTCAATGGCTGTGCTATTGGCAGTCACATTTATTGCCCATATTATGTTGCCCTGAGAAAGCGGATTTGGATATTTTCCTTTAGCCACCCTAGCTCTTGTAGTAATGGTGCTCCTATCATGGCCGAGTGACTGGGTGGTTTGTGACCAGGTCTGGATGGTGCATGAGTTGAGGGCGGGGAGGAGGCTGGGGGGAGGGGGCTGGGGGGGAGGTGACAGTGTTCCCACAACATTGTTGTTGTCGTTCTCAGTGACAGAGGTCACAGTGGGTGGGAGGTACTTTTGAAGCAAATGCTGCAGTGCATCAATATTCTGCAACTACACTGCATTGACGGCGGACACTGAGTCCAGTGGCACCGGTCAAGTAAGCTGCTTTGTCTTGCAAGGTGTTGAGTCTCTTCAGCACACCCATCCAGACAACTAGTGAATTCCATTCCACATCCAACTCGAGTCTGATAGATGCTGAAGAGACTTTAAGGCAGGGCCTCCCAGCCGTGGTTTTGGGGTTGTGAGGTCCGAGGCAGCAATGGCTGTGGTGGAGTTCGAACTTTCTGACAGCTGTTAAATGTTTTTTATTTTGTTGACAGGCGTGGCCTAAAGGACTGCTCTTACAGGCCTAATTACTGCTGCAAAAAAAGCCAGTGAATAGGTTGGAGGTTGTTGTCTTTTTCTCGAGAAACTCTGCCTTTTCATCAACTCCCCACATGTTCAACTCCTCCCTACACCCCACCCAACGCGGTCAAGAATTAAAGCTCCTCACACCATGCTCAATAGCTCCAGCCTTCCCTCCCTACCCACCCATTCGACAACTCTCATACCCCTCAGGTTTTCACTCTGGGGTCACGTGAAGTCTGAGGCATTAAAATGGGGCCACACTGGGAAAAAGTTTGGGAAGCACTGCTTTAAGGGGTCAGGTGGTGAATTATTCACCACTAGTTACCCAGCCTGTTCCTATAGCCACAGTGTTATTATGACTAGTTTGGTTCAACTTTTGGCCAATGGTGACAAACACCCCAGCCCGGAGGATATCGATGGTAGACGGCTCACTGGAGCTGTTGAAGGTCAAGGGGAAGTGGTCTGATCTGGTCTTGTTGGAGACAATCACTACCTGTCACTAATGTGCCACGAATGTTAGCTGCCAAGCCTCAGCCCATGTCAGGATGGTAACCAGGTCCTGAAGTTGCGAATGAACACTGCAGAAACATCAGTCAACAGTCCACTCCTGTCTTTAGATGGTGGGGAAGACCATGGATAAAACATGGATGAAGATGGCTGGGTCAAGGACGTGGCTGCAGGAATGCTGCCAGTCGATGTGCTGGGCCTGAGGTATTGTTTTCCATTCAGATAAATATAAGTCAACATATTGAATTATTCACAGAACATGTCACATGTTCTGTACCAAACTGTCTGCAAACTGCATCTTCAGGGCAAAGTACTGAATGCACTGCAGAATGAAACAATATCACAAGACACGCAAAGATACTTACTCTGTCGTTTGAGCTCTTTCTGAATCTTGCTGATCTGACTGGCTTTTATTCTGCTTCCAGTGAGGGAATTTGCCTTTTTTGGCTTCAATGCTGTCTTCAAACTTGGTCCTGCTCGAACATCAACCACCTGCAAGACACAAGAGCCCACGCATATAGTTATGGCTGCTTATACTGTTTAGACATTTACCCCACTCAATACTGGGAAACCGATGGTAGAGCAAATTGGTTGTTGTATCTTTACACTCTTCCCTTGGAGAAGTTAGTTTGAAGTATTAGAAGGATTCACTAGCTGATTAATGATCTGACATTCTGGTTTCATATCTTCATGCTTTCCTAGTAAATACCTGGTGGAAATGTTTTAACATAAATTTTAAAATTTATGTCTTACACTTAATTCAAAGCTGCTTATTTGAAATTATCTGAATTTTTTAAAACACTGAACCTCTACTGTGCTGTGTTATTTATGTTGCTTCAATAAGATTATTAGATTTTTTTTTAATTAAAAAAAGACATTAAATTACCATTAGACCGTGTGTGTGTGTGTGTGTGTGTGCGCTGTACGTGCAAATATCTACCCAATGGTGTACACTTCAAATCTGTTCAGTTGTTGTTGGACAGTCTGAATACAACATTGTAGCAAATCTTCTGTGAAAGTTCAATGCTGCAGCATGGATTCCCCACTCCCCCGTTACTGTAAATACGAACATATGCATTAGGAGCAGGTGTAGGCCATTCGGCCCCTCAAGCCTGCTCCGCCATTTGATAAGATCATGGTTGATCTGATTGTGGCCTCAATCTGCTTTCTTGTCTAACGTGTATACCCTCTGACTCCCTTGTCAATCAAGAATCTATTTAACTCAGGCTTAAAAATGTTCAATGACCCAATCCCCACTGCTCTCTGGGGATGAAAGTTCCACAGACTAACGACAATATGAGAGGAAGAAATTTCTCCTCATCTCTGTCTTAACTGGGAGATCCCTGATTTTTAAACTGTGTCCCCTCGTTCTAGTCTGTCTCTCAAGGGGAAACATCCTCAGATAATATACTTACATGATTCCAGTTCTTCTTCGAGCCAACAGGGAGCTTCTTCCACCTTTTCACCAACAAGACGCAGGCATTGCAGATCTCACCTGACCGGGCTTCGTTCAACCTTTGAGAGAACCACGAGAGAATAATGGGCAACTCTGACTCGAATGGGTTTGTCCATGAAAAGATTACCATTTTGTTTTGCTTTTCTTTTAGAGGGTTTCCCCCCTCCTTACCCAAAGCAGCTCTGAAAGTCTTTCTCGTAGCGCTTGCTGTCAGTGAATCGTGAACTCGAGGACTTGGCCCGGCAGATGCAGCAGCCATCCAGACTTCGGTACATCTTAGGCTTGTGGAAGCCGAACATCTTTTGGTCAACTTAAAACAAAACACACGCCCTGAAAACAAGAGTTTACACTTGAAACATAAAACTGTGGTTGGTGCTAAGAAAGGGGGCTTCTGCTTGAACCATCATCGATTTCAATGCCTGGTCGAGCATGCGTGTTTAAATGTAAACTAGGAAGCTCGACACAGAACGAAAATACTCCACGACAAACCTTCACAACTAACTTACAGACTGTGTGCGTTCGTTCAATGGAAAACTGGCTCTTCATATTATTATAGGGTGACTGATATCCAAAGCATGTCATTGGACAGCCAATTGTCCCCGGTTCGCCATAAAGAGTTGCATTTCTACAGCACCTTTCACGACCTCAGGACATTCTAAAGCACTTTTACAGCCAAATTATGCACTGTCGAAGGTCAATCATTGCTGAAATGTAGAAAAAGCAGCAGCCAATTTGCCCACAGCAAGCTCCCACAAACATTAACATAATCTCATCGAGACACACAAGATTCTGAAGGGTCTTGACAGGGCAGACATGGAGATTGTTTCACCTGGTCAGGGAATCCAAAACACGGGGGGCACAATCTCGGGATAAGGGGGTCAATCGTTTAGGACTGAGATGAGGAGAAATTTCTTCACTCAAAGGGTTGTGAATCTTTGGAATTCTCTATCCCAGAGTGCTGTGGATGCTTCATTGTTGAGTATATTTAAGGCTGGTATAGACAGATTCTTGGGTTCTCAGGGAATGAAGGGATATAGGGGATAGGCAGGGAAGTGGAGTTGAGGCAGAAGATCAGTCACAATCGTATATAGTGGCGGAGGAGGCTCGAGGGACCTTAAGGCCTACTCCTGCTCCTATTTCTATGTTCTCGATGACCAAGTCGTCTGTTGTTTGCGGTGTTGGTTGAGGGATAAATGATGGCCAGGATAACGAGGAAAACTATCCTACACTTCGAGTAGTGTGATGGTTATGTTTAACAACTACTTGAGGGGGCAGATGGAGCCTTGGTTGGCACTTCTGACAGAGCAGCACGCCCTCAGCCTTTGTTTGGGGTGCTCTTCTTGGATCGGGTCATGGCACAACACAATAACTGCTGAGGCAGACCCAGCCTTGTGTGATACTGCCTGGTTTACAGCACTAGGCTCAACTGGCACTAGGCAGCTGAAGGTTAACCACTGGGAGTCATGCTAAATTGATCCCGGCGGTGACTGGGAGCACAGATGAGCTGAGGAAATTGGACACAAGACTGATGCACACTGAAAGAGGACAAAAGAAACTCATTTGTTTGATAATAAATGTAAACAATTATAAACATCTGGGGTGTTGTGCAAGGAACAGGTACGCCATCTACCTTCCCATGTAAAGATGACCATAGAAATATAAGGAAATTGAGCCTCACCCAATGGCTTGGTGATTAAATGCATCACCCTGAGTTAACATTTACACTACAAGTTGTGTTTTCACACCAACACTAAACTTCAAGGTAAATTAGATGTTAAGGCCCAAAGTGGCTCACTGGAGAGAAATGCACTCTTCCAAGAAAGTCTTACTGCACTTCACTCAGGTATCTGGCCCGGCCCTGACTCTGGATTCTCTCCACAAAGAAAGAGAGAAAAAAACCCTCTTCAGAATTTTCTCCATGAGAATCTATGTGCCCCGAAAACCCATTCTCAATCCTCTAATCTCTGATGAATCATTCTCTCACCCCGTCCTAGGCTCTCCAACACTGCCTTGTGAAGCCTCTTGGGATACGAAGGAATCATACAAAGGCAAGTTGTCATTGTGGTTTAAGTGGAAATGGAAGGGAGGGAGGACCTCAAGAAAATTGCAATCACCGGGGAAGTGGTACTGAGCAAATTGTTGGAGCTGCAGGCTGACAAGACTCCAGATCCTGATGGACTTCATCCTAGGGTCTTAAAAGAAGTGGCTAGTGAGATAGTTGATGCAATGGTTTCAATTTTTCAAAATTCCCTAGATTTGAGGAAGATTCCATTAGATTAAATAGCAAATGTAACTCCTTTCTTCAAAAAGAGGCAGATAGAGACAGAAAGCAGGAAACTACAGGCCAGTTAGCTTACATTCTGTCATAGGGCACTCAGAAAAACTCACGGTAATCAGGCTAGGTCAATATGGTTTTGTGTTTCACCAATTTATTAGAGTTCTTTGAAGAAGTAACATGTGCTGTGGATAAAGGGGAACTGGTGGATGTACTGTACTTAAGATTTCTAGAAGGCATTTGATGAGGTGCCATATCAAAGGTTATTGCGCAGAACAATAGCTCATGGTGTAGGGGGTAACATATTGGCATGGACAGAAGATTGGCTAGCTAACAGGAAACAGAGGGTGGCCATAAATGGGTCTTTTTCTGGTTGGCAAGATGTTACAAGTGGTGTGCCACAGGCATCAGTGCTGAGGCCTGAACTTTTTTTTACAATTTATATAAATGACTTGGATGAAGGGATGGAAGGGATGGTTGCTAAATTTGCCGATGACACAAGGATAGGTAGGAAAGTAGGTTGTGAAGAGGATATAAGGAGGCTACAAAGGGATATAGATAGGTTAAGTGAGTAGGCAAAGGCCTATAAATGTGGGAAAAAGTGAAATTGTCCATTTTGGCAGGAAGAAAAGAAAAAGATGATCAAAATGGTGAGAAATTGGAGAGCTCCGAGATGCAGAGGTATCTGGAGATGTCCTAGTGCATGATTTGCAAAAGGTTTGTATTCGGGTACAGTAAGTAATTAGGAAATCTAATAGGATGTTATTGTTTATTGCGAGGGAAATTAAATACAAAAGTAGAGAGGTTATACTTCAATTATACAGGGCATTGGCGAGATCACATCAGGAGGTACTGTGTACAGTATTGGTCTCCTCATTTATGGAAGGATGTAACTGCATTGGAAGTAGCTCAGAGGTGGTTTACTGGACTAACACCTGGAATGGGCGGGTTTTCTTACGAGGAAAGTTTGGACAGGCTAGGCTTGTATCCACTGGAGTTTAGAAGACTAAGAGGCGACTTGATTGAAACATATAAGATCCTGAGGGGTTTTGACAGGATGGATGTGGAAAGGATGTTTCCTCTTGTGGGAGAATCTAGAACTAGGGGTCACAGTTTAAAAATAAGGGGTCGCCCATTTAAAGGAGAGATGAGGAGAATTTTTTTCTCTGAGGGTTGAGAGGCTTTAAATCTGTCTTCCTCAAAAGGTGGTGGAAGCAGGGTCTTTGGCTATTTTTAAGGCAGAGCTAGATAGATTCTTGATAAGCAAGGGAATTAAAGGTTTTTGGGGGTGGGCGGGAATGTGCAGTTGAGGTTACAATTAGACCAACCATGAACTTATTGAATGGCGCAGCAGGCTCGAGGGGCCAAGTGACCTACTCTGCTCCTAGTTTGCATGTTTGTATAGGTGAAGCCTAGGCTGTACAGTCCAGAATGTCTTGGATTCACCATCTTCTCTGCTGATCTTAAGCTGTCAGCCTTGGTTCAGTGATAGCCCTCTCATCTCAGAGTCAGAAGATTGTGGGGTCCAAACCTTACTCCAGGGACTTGAGCACCTAAACCAGGCTGACATCCAATGCAATGCTGGGCATGGCCAGCAGTTACCACCCATGCCTAGTTATCCTGAGAAGCTACTGATAGGCATTCTCCTTGAAAGTTGTTTATTATACATGTGTGTTATTTGCTTGGCCACTTCATTTAAGAGTCAACCAGATAGGTGTGGGACTAGAGTTACGTAAGGCCTCTTAGGTAGACATTAAACTAAGCCCCCCTGTGTTCTCTCAAGTGGATGTAAAATTTCCCATGGCGCTCATTTCAGAGTTTACCCTGTGTCCTGGCCAATTTTGTTGCTCAACCGACATAATTACAACGATCCAGTCATCTTGCGCAAATGCTGTGTGTTTCCTACATTACCACAATGGCTCTACTTCAAAAGTGCTTAACTGGCCGCAAAGTGCTCCGAGACATCCTGAAGTTGTGAAAAGCACTATATAAATGCAAGTCTTTCATTTGTTTGCAACAAAACTCAGAAAATGATCGTCAGGGATTAGAAACCTGACATTGTACTTTCGAATACTGAAATTGTAGAATTGCAACATACAATGCAAGACTACTGTAACTGTGATTGAAAGCAGAAAGTGATCTCACTGGATTTGTGCCCTGAACTCGCAATGGAAGCAAAACATTTGGGTTGAAAGTGGCCTTCCTGTTCATGTCAGCTGTCCGAGTATTGACTGCAGTAAACAGGAAATCAGAGACTTGCCACATTAAGGACCAAGGTCAATAATATTTTTGTTAGGTAAAGGTATCATGGGATATGAAACCAAGTAGAGTTGAAATGCAGACCCAATTGAATGGAGCAGGCTTGAGGGGCTGAATGGCCTACTCCTGTTCCTTGAACCTCAATAACGGTTTTTCAGACTTACTTCCTATATTGGACCAATACTTGACCCAATCAATATTTCAGCCTAAATGCTTTGCTGCTACATTAATAAACTTTCCACATGGTCCTCTCAATTCATTGATTAGAGTGTCTGTCATTTAATCTTTAATGCAAAAGCTTTGAAATAGATGGCAATAGGAAGCAAGGTTTAAATGACCCTTCTCTTTGCTGAGGTTCCTGCTTATTGCTGTGATTAAGCACCACACTATCTACCAGAGCTGAAAAGTCATGGGAGTACTAGCCATCAGCTCCAAGCCAACACAATGCCCTGAATTGGGCAATGATTTTTGGTCACCACTGGGTATGCCCATGCCTAGTTACCCTGAAAAGGTAGGCATCGTCCTTGAAAGGTGTTTGATATAACTGCGCGATTTGCTAGGCCACCTAACTTAAGGGCCAGCCACATAAGTGTGGGACAGGAGCCACATAATGGACACCAGTTGGATTTTTACAACAACCTAACTGCTTCATGGTCACTTTTATGAATACCAGATTATTATTCCCCTCACCTCAAAGAGCATCTTTGCCATGTGTACTGCAGCGGTTCAAGAGGCGGTTCACCACTACCTTTGCAGGACAACTAAGGATGGACAGTAAGTCCTAGCCTTACCAATGATTCCTGCATCCAGAGACCCGTTGAGTTTTTGCAGTATTTTCAGTTTCTACTTCAGACTTCCAGCATCTGCAATATTTCGTTTCTTTTAATCACTATAACATTCAGTTAGCCCTTAGGGCTGTACAGCTCCAAGTGCTAAACACTAACACAACCCATAGTTAAGAAGGGCAGAGTCTATAATCCTACTCTTCACCATTCAAGTCAGCCTCAAGTATAATTCACACCCTCACACTTTGCCAAAGCCTTACTGCTGGCTGAGATGGTGAATGTGCACAATAGGCCAATTTTTTAAAAAAAAGTTAGTTTCCTTAAATCAATCCAAAGGCATCTCAAACCAGAGTCTGATGAAAGGTCATGGACCTGAAATGTTAGTTCTGTTTCTTTCTTCACAGATGCTGTCTGACCAACATTTTCTATTTTTATACCAAAATCGGAGCTTTTGCAGCAAATCCTCCTGTAGCCATATAAGCTGGGTTTGAACAGTGTACAGCATGTGCTGACAGGAACACAGCAACTAGAATACTGCCTTACAACACACACACTCACATACACACACATGCATGCAGGTACACAGACAAACATGTATGCAAGTAGGTCAACCCAATGCACTTTAAAAACCAATGAAGGATTTTTGAAGCCGCTGTTGTAATGTGGGAAACATAGGCCTGAGTACCCCATAGGTGGGGGTGCGCTAAATTTTTTTGGCTGACCTTCCTACCCGCCTCGACCTCTCTGAAATGTTATGCTGGGGCGGGGGCTGGGGCAGGCAGGGCCTCAGACAGGCCGCCCGCCCTTGCTCCAGTTGAGGCCCTTAAGTAGCCAACTATTGACCACTTAAGGACCACTTCCCACCCAGCCTCAATTTTCAGGCTGGCGGGAGGAGTTCTGGGGTATGGGGGAAGCCCAAAAATAAACTGGGTTCAGGCCTTAGGTGGGAAGGGAGAAGGCGCCTCCACCAGAAGCCCCTTTTTAACTTTGCACCCCCCCACACCCCCCAAAAAGGTCTGGTAACCGCTGGACCTCCCGCGCCCTGACACCCCAATCCCCCACTGTCCACCCCTCCAGGCCTCGCACACCCTCCCCAAAGAGACCCCCAAAACTTATCTCTTTGTGGAATCCCAGGGCTTTGGTTCTGGGAACTGCATGCAGTCCCAGTCCTGTCCACTACAGCCCTGGCGCTGCAGGGTCTAGAGAGCTGCTGGCCAATCAGATTGGCCAGCAGCTCTCCAAGGTGGGACTTCCTCCCGAGTGAAGGGAGGAAGTCCTGCTTGCGGCCAATGAACGCTCGTTGGAGTGTGAAGTCGCTGCGGGGCAGACAGCGGTGGCGGGGATGTGTTCCCTGCTGACTCTTCAGGTGGCAGGACAGGAAACCCCACCATCCTAAAAATCCTGGCCATGGTTGTCAATTTGCACACAGCAAGCCCTCAGAAACATAAATAAAACAAAAGGCCTAACAACGTACAAAAAGGCTGGAAATACTCAGCAGATCAGGCAGCATATGTGGAGAGTATTTTCAGCATTTGTGTGTTTTATTTCAGATTTCTATCACCCGCAGTAGTTTGCTTTGGTACTTGCAGCCAGCTGATGTTAATTGAGGGATAAATATTGGCCAAACACCAGGGAGAATGTCCCTCCTTTTCAACATTGTGCCATAGGACCTTTCACATTCACCCTGAGGGCCTCAGTTTAACGTCTCATTCAAAAGACAGCACCTCCGACAATGCAGCACTCCCTCAGTACTACACCGAATTGTCAGCCTAGATTAGGTGTTCTAGTCTCTGGAGGAAAGCAGTAATTAAAGCCACTACAGCCTGTAGAAGCAGTCTCTGCTCCCAGCACAAAAGGACTTTAACATGTCTGCGTGACATGTCAGCTTTTTGCTGTGTGGGGTTTGTGGAGAAACTCCTGGCAATCCATGTTATTCCTGTGTGCACTCAAATGCCTGAAGGTCCCTGTGAAATTGAGTACAAGCTGCTGATATAGTAAGCAAAACCAGGATTTAAGCAAGTTACGATTGATAGTCAGCAGAAACGTGTCACTTTTGTTGCCTAATACTCAAAATAACTATTTAACAGGTACTTAGTTGCTGTTTAACTTTGGCCATTTGTGTTTTTTAGAGAGACATTAGGAACAGGAGTAGGCCATTCAGCCCCATGGGCCTGCTCTGCCATTCAATGAGACCAAGGCTGATCTAGACCTCAACTTCAATCCTTATCTAAAAAAAAACTATCAATCCAAGACTTGAGATTTCACTGACTGAGCATCCAGTCCTCTGGATGAAGAATCCCAAAGATTCACGACCCTCTGAGTGAAGAAAATTTCTCCACATCTCAGTCCTAAATGGCTGATCCCTTACTATGAGACTGTGCTCCAGTTCTAGACCCTCTAACCAGGGGAAAACAGCCTTTTAGCATCTAGTACTCTATACCTTTCAATTAAATCTTCTCTTCCAGAACCTATTCCATTAGTGAGCTGTGCAACTGGTGTAATGGTTATCCAGAGAAGGCTGGCAAGTTATTTAATTATCAGGGCTGCTACATTATTCAGTTATTTGCATTTCAATCTCAACGGGAGGTTTCATCCCTTTCGTTCCCTAGACAGTACTGGAAGCTATGCAGTCTGTATTCTGAAGCCTGCAACTGCCAAGCCTCTTATTAACTTGGGCGATTAAGTGATACTTGACTGCTGTCTACGGCAGTGGCCACAGCAACAGTGCCTCTGCATCGCTGATATAATGTGTTTCCTTCGCTGCTCCAGTTTTCTACAGCTTCTCATGTCTATCTCTCTGGAAATAGCCCTGGTGCTTGATTTGTTATCTTTAAAGGGTCTTACTTACCTGCATCCCTGCTAACGATTTGCGTGTTTGTGCTCCCAGATTCCTTTACCTCATTTCGATTGTTATTTTCCAAGTATATTGTGACCCAATATTTCCTCTAAGGCATGCAGCAATCAGAATGTGCCAAAAGGGCAAAAAACATGCCCTGCACAAGCAACAGACCCTCAGGATGCAAACATGTGCGGCTACACGTTTGTCTGAAAGGGACCAGGGAGTGCAACAAGTGGCCATGCGCGGTAAAGAGAAGCTACCGGGAATATCGTTTTTATTCATTCACAGGATGTGGGCGTGGCTGGCTAGGCCAGCATTTATTAGCCACTCTTAATAACCAACATAACTATTTAACAGGTACTTAGTTAGTGTTTAACGTTGGCCACTTGTGTTTTTTATAGAGACATTAGGAACAGGAGTAGGCCATTCAGCCCCATGGGTCTGCTCCGCCATTCAATGAGACCAAGGCTGATCTACACCTCAACTTCATTTTCCTTCTTTGTTCTACAATCCTTATCTAACAAAAATCTATCAATCTGAGTCTTGAGTTTTCACTGACCGATAATATTTTATTTATTCATTCATGCGCATCGCTGGCTAGGCCAGCATTGATCGCCTATCCCTAATTGCCTTTGAGAAGGTGGTGGTGAACTGCCTTCTTGAACCGCTGGAGTCCACATGGTGTAGGTACACCCACAGTGCTGTTAGAGAGGGAGTTTCAGGATTTTGACCCAGCGACAGTAAAGGAACGGCGATATAGTTCCAAGTCAGGATGGTGAGTGGCTTAGAGGGGAATTTCCAGGTGGTGGTTTTCCCATGTATCTGCTGCCCTTGTCTTTCTAGATGGTAGTGGTGGTGGCTTTGGAAGGTGCTGTCTAAGGAGCCTTGGGGAGTTTCTGCAGTACATCTTGTAGATGGTATACACTGCTGCTACTGTGCGTCGCTAGTGGAGGGTGTGAATGTTTGTGGATGGAGTGCCAATCAAGCTTTGATCTGGTTGGTGTCCAGCTTCTTGAGTGTTCTAGGAACTGCACTCATCCAGGCAAGCGGGGAGTATTCCATCACACTCCTGACTTGTACCTTGTAGATGGTGGACAGGCTTTGGGGAGTCAGGAGGTGAGTTACTCATCACAGGATTCCTAGCCTCTGACCTGCTCTTGTAGTCACAGTATTTATATGGCTAGTTTCAGTTCAGTTTCTGTTCAATGGTAATCCCCAGGATGTTGATAGTGGGGGATTCAGTGATGGTAATGCCATTGAATGTCATGGGGCGATGGTTAGATTCTCTCATGTTGGAGACAGTCATTGCCTGGAAATTGTGATTTTTTTTCTTTTTTTCTTATGAAAATGTAATACTTCAATTATCGGTGTTGAAAATCATTTGCCAAATAAATGCCCATTCTGCAAGTTTATTAACATCTTCTTGTGATATGTTGCAATCCTCAGTGCAATTGACTATCTCCCCAGTTTGGCGTCATCGGCAAGTTTTGAAATTCTGCTTTTGCTTCCCAAATTTAAATCATTAATAGAAATTATGAACAAGAGTGGTCCCAGCGCTGATCCTGGTGGAACCTCACTTCTCACCTTCTGCCATTCCAAACAACCATCCTTTACTCATTCTCTGCATTTTGTCTTGCAGCCAGCTAGCTATCCATTCTGCCACCTGTGCCCTGACTCTGCATGCTTTGCGCTTATTCATTATTCTATTCTGTGGCACATATTGAAGGTAAATTACATCTACTGTATTACCCTTATCGACTCTCTGTTACACCTTCGAAAATTCAATGAGGGTGGATCAAGCAAGACTCTCCCTTTTAAAATCCATGCTGACTATGCATTATTATGCTTTTGGTTTCTAATTGTTTTATTCTCTCCTTTAGCAGGGATTCCATTACCTTTCCAGCCATTGATAGTCTATAGTTTTTTGGCAACTTCTACCTCCCTTCTTAAATATAGATTTAATGTTAGCTCTCCCTTCACTGCACCTTTTTCTAATGAATTCTTCAATATGTATAAGAATGCCTCTGCTGTCTCTTCTCCAAATTCTTTTAAAATGTACAGATGCAATCTGTCTGGGCCAGGGGTTTGATCTTCTTTCAGTTTGATTAGCTTTAATGCTAATTAATCTAATTTAATGGTTCTTCTCTTTTTATTTTAAATGCTGTTATGTCATTTCTTGTCTCATCTTCCAATGACATGTCTGCTTGATCTGGCTCCCTGGTAAATTCCAAAGCAAAATATTTAATATTCTTGCCATTTCACTATTGCTGCTGTGAATATTCCCTGTTCATCTCTTTGTGGCCCTATTCTGATCCTGACTTTCCTACCTTTCTTAATGTGCTGAGAGAATATTTTATGTTCCTTGATCATTTGATTCCGTAGTTCCTCTTTACCTTCCCAATTGTTTTTCCACTTCTCTTCTGGTCTCTTCATATTCTCCCTTGTCACACTTTCCTATGCTGTCCCTTTACTTAGTGTATGTCCCTTCCTTCCCCTTGTTTTTTCTCTCAAGTCTTCATTCATCCATGGTGTCTCATTAGTGTTTAGTATGTTCTTTCTTTTTAGTGGAATAGATTTTTCCTGGGCTGTGCTGAACACCATTTACAATGCTTCCCTTGCAATTCCAGACCGTTAGTTGCTAATATTGTTGTCCAATGTATTCCCCACTGCATCTCCCACCCCAAGTTCTATTCTCAGGCCCTCAAATTCAACTTTTCTCCAATCTGTTACCCTGCTCCTTGTCTTGCTTATGTCCTTCTCAATTATTAGGTTAAACTTTATTATATTATGGTCACTATTGCCAAGATGTTCCACTGCTTTTACTTCGCTTATCTGCTCTGGTTTATACCCCATTACTAAATCCAATTGCAAATCCTCCTCGTCAAGCTCCTTACATACTGAGTTAGAAAGGAGTCCTGTACACATTGCAGGAACTCCATCCCTTTCATCTTCATCTCTTCTGGCCAATTCATTTCAGGTCCATGAAATGCCCCCTGATTATTATTCTACGTTTTATGCTTATTTTCCCAATTCCCAATCCACTTCTCTCAGCACATTAAGAAAGGTAGGAAAGTCAGGATCAGAATAGGGCCACAAAGAGATGGACAGGGAATATTCACAGCAGCAATAGTGAAATGGCAAGAATATTAAATATTTTGCTTTGGAATTTACCAGGGAGCCAGATCAAGCAGACATGTCATTGGAAGATGAGACGAGAAATGACATAACAGCATTTAAAATAAAAAAAGAACCATTAAATTAGATTAATTAGCATTAAAGCTAATCAAACTGAAAGAAGATCAAACCCCTGGCCCAGACAGATTGCATCTGTACATTTTAAAAGAATTTGGAGAAGAGACAGCAGAGGCATTCTTATACATATTGAAGAATTCATTAGAAAAAGGTGCAGTGAAGGGAGAGCTAACATTAAATCTATATTTAAGAAGGGAGGTAGAAGTTGCCAAAAAACTATAGACTATAGAAAAAAGAGAACTTTCATATTTCCTCCTCTGCCTCCTTCCACTATTAGATGATCTGTTGACTATCCCTATCAGGGCAATTGATCCTTTATCTTTTATCTCTAGTCACATGGATTCTATTTTGTCTTATTGATGGCTGCAAACTTTTTTCCACTGCCCTTATGTTATTTCTAATAAGTAGTTACTCCACCTTCCCTTTTCCCCTTTCACATCTTTTCTAGATGAATGTAGAAACAATTTTCAGGGGTATGGGGGAAAGGCAGGGCAATGGCACTAGGTCATAATGCTCATTTGGACAGCCGGTGCAGACACAATGGGCCGAATGGCCTCTTTCTGTGCCGTTAAAATTCTGTGATTCTGAAATGTATTATATCCTGCAATGTTCAATTCTCATTCCTGTTTTTTCTGTAGTGACTACTGTTTGTGGGAGCTTGCTGTGCGCAAACTGGTTGCCACATTCCCTACAACAGGGTGATTACAGTTCTAAAGTACATTGGCTGCAAAGCACTTTGGGATGTCCTGGGGTTGTGGAAGGTGCTATAGGAATGCGACTCTCTCTTTCCTTTATAATTTATGTTTCCAGGTTCCGCCCATTCTTCTGTCCTAATGGTACTGACTCCCTTAAAGGAGGAGTCTCCAAAATATAATCTGCAGTCCACATGCAGGCCTGAGCTTGAGCAATGTCTGGGATCTCAATTCGACTTATTGTTATACACTTACTTCCCACTTTGTCCTGTTTGAATATCGCGGTCCTGGAGGATTATCAAGAATGATTTGAGTGCTTCTTCCTCACTGATGGATATATCTTTAGAGCTCCAAGATCAGCAAATATCGGCAACCTGAGGTAGAGGAAAATTAATTGGAATGTGGATTTAAGCTTCACATGTTTTCATTGGCTATCCCTAATATCTTGTCTACCAGGGGATGTGGCCTGCGGCCAGTTTAATAACAAAAGTTCCTACAAATTCTTGAATAGTCAATCGTCACTCCAAAAGCTTCAAAACAGTAGACGGTCAGCACCCACCAGCCCAGCCCCCTCCTCCACATTCCATTGAAGATAGGCTATTGCTGGGCCATGGATCTGCATATAAGCAGTTCTGATCTCCACACTATGGAAGGACTGAAGAAACTGCAGGAAAGGTTAAGCAGGCGGAGGCCCTTTTCTCAGGGAAAGAGATTAATAGCAAGCCTGATGAAGGTCTTTAAATTCACAAAGGGCTCGATAGGGTGGTGTGGAGAAATCATTTCCACTTGGTGAGTGATCCAGCTCAAGGGGCCAGGTAGTCGCTAATGGATCAAATGAACGTAGGAGGAATTACTTTATAGAGAGTGGTTGAGAATGTGGAACTTGCTGCCACGTGGAGTGGTTGAAGCAGATAGCAGTGATGGATATAAGCACAGGCTTGACATACACGGAGGAAAAGGGTCAGAGCGATACAGCAGTGAGGTGGGAAGTGGCAATTAGAGTGGGAGAAGGCTTGTGTGGCATTTATATAATCGCATAGATCAGTTGGGTCAAAACGGCCTGGTTCTGTGCCATAGATTCTGAGAGATTTAACATGCTGGTAGCCTCACCGAGACAGCCCCTCTGCACCTCTCAGGAACATAGGACTTAGGAGTAGGCCATGTAGCCCTTTGAGCCTGCTCCACTATTCGATAAGATCACGGCTGATCTGGTTGTGTCTCAACTCCACTTTGTCGTCTGCCCCCCCATAACCCTTGTCTATCAAAAATCTGTCCAACTCAGCCTTGAATAAATTCAATGACTCAGCCTCCACCACTTTGTGGGTAAGAGAGCTCCACAAACGAATGACCCTCTGAGAAAAAATTTCTCCTCAACCCCCTTAAAAGGGAGACCTCTTATTCTTAAACTGTGACTGCTGGTTCCTGTCTCTCCCACAAGAGGAAACATCCTCCCGGTATCCACCCTATCAAATCCCCTCAGGATCTTATATGTGTCAATAAGATCATCTCACATTCTTCGAAACTCCAATGGGTACAGGCCCAGCCTGTTTGACCTTTCTTTGTAAAATAAGTCCCTTATCCCAGGAATGAACCTGGGCAATGAGTGCCAATAGGCCAATGTTAGTGTTAGGCTTCCTCATCTTAGCATTGATAGGGATATAAGACTTGCTAGACAGAAAAATTTCAACATCCATCTAGTTCACCTTCTACCATCCTGGTGGTAGCACGATACAATGATAATGGAGTTATTGATTGATCTTCCTAATCAATCTCTATCAATTAGTCTACAACAGACCCAGACATGATGCAAGGTAATCCCAGTGGTGAAGACCCTTGAGAGCAAGTCATCTGATACCAACATGTCACAGGAAACAGTAATCAGAATTAATACAATTCAATTCTGTCATCTCTAACAGCATGGTGGGTGTACCTACACCACATGGACTGCAGCGGTTCAAAAAGGCAGCTCACTACCTTCTTAAGGGCAATTAGGGATGGGCAATAAATGCTGGCCTAGCCAGCAAAGCCTACATCCCTTGAATGAATAAAAAAAATTTCTTCCTAATGCTGTCTCAAGTGTTATGATCTCCCACACACAACACAACTTTGAAAAGGCAAAATGCACACTCACACTGCTAAATGTGTTGCGGAGTTTTGAGTGGGAATAGTATGGAGATTTTAAACGTCCATATCATTTCACTGAAATTCCAGCAATAACAATAACAACAACCTCATGGATTTATATAGCACCTTTAACATCTGATGATGTAATCAGACAAAAGGTGACAAACAGCAAGATCAAATGGGCTGGCTTGAAACCCTGTCTTCAAAATGGGAGGTGGAGAGGGTTGGGGAGGAATTTCCAAAGGTCAGGGCCCAGATGGCTCAAGGCATGGCCGCCGATTAAATGCGAAAGAAGCGGGAAATGCACCAGAGGCCAGAATTGCTGCAGCACATGAGATCTGAGAGAGCTGTCAGGCAGGAGGAGGTCACAGAGATAGTGAAGGGGCAAGGCTACAAGGGAACTGAACATGAGGATGTGACTTTAAAATCGAGATGTAGACCCAAATCCAATGTAGGTCAGGGATTGTACAGCAAAGGAGCATTTTGGGTCATGTCCGCTCTTTAAAAGAGCTAAACAATTTGTTCCCACTTCTTCTCCCTTAGCCCAGTAAGACTATCCTTTCCAAATATTTATCCAATTCCTTTTTAGAAGTTAGTATTGAATCTGCTTCTGTGGGAGGTTTGGTGGTGTAGTGTTAATGTTGCTAGACTAGTAATCCAGAGGCCCAAGCTAACGATCCAGGGACATGGGTTCAAATCCCACCCCAGCAGCTGGTGAGTTTAGTTGATAAAGCTGTCATTATAAAGCTGATTTCAGTAATGAAACTATCCTTGATTGTCATAAAAACCCATTTGGTTCACTAATGTCCTTTAGGGAAGGAAATCTGCTGTCCTTACCTGGTCTGGCCTACATGTAACTCCAGACCCACAGAAATGTGGCTCTCTGAAATGGCCAAGCAAGCCACTCAGTTCAAGGGCAATTAGGGATGGGCAACAAATACTGACATTGCCAGTGACACCCACATCCCAACAAAGAATAATTTAAAAAAAAATCCTTTCAGGCCCTGCATTCCAGATCATAACAACTCACTGAGTAAAATAATTTCTCCTCATCTCCCCCTTTGTCAAGCATCCTCAAGGTGTACCAACCCCACTGCCAGTGGAAACAGTTATTTACTGTTGCAAAATCTTTCATCATTTTTATCAGTCCCTTGTAGGGACCTCCTTAAGTCTCTTGGGTTAACTCTTAAGACGAAGGTCGGGGCAAGGGTGTCACTCAGCTATCAAAACAAAGCGTTGCTAGAGATTAAAAAAAACACAAAATTAATGAAACAGCCCAAAGAGGTTGGGCTAATGTTTCAGGTGGGTGGCCTTACCGTGTCTATTCAACAAAAACTAGCGCAGTCCCAATCATCTGGCACCCATAAACACTGAACTCAGGAAACCTACTTACACGCTTGCGAAAAAATTTTTTTATATAAGAGTAGCCTTTCATCTAAACTCAACCTGGCTTACAAATACTACCCCGCCCCCGCCCTTCCACATCCCTCCCTGTGGATCCTGTCCATTTCGGTATTTCAGGACTGTAGCTGAAAGGAAATTGACTTCCCCAAGCTGAAATTGGCAGACTGCTGAAGGATACAATAAATGTTACTTAACATCAGCCTCACTTCCTAACTGTCGGCGTTATTTTTTTTAAATCCTAAATTAAACCATTCCCCGCTCCCCCACCCCCCACCCTCCCAATGCAATATTGCAATCGCTGTCTCAGACGTGTCTGGGAGGTGGGTCGCACGCTGCTTGTTGTTGTTTGGTGTGTGTGTGTATGTTTAATCGCACAGACAAGCCTTTCTTCTGGTCTTCCTGCTGCTCTCCTCACGCCTGCAATCTCCAAAAACATGGCCCGCCCGAAACCCAACACTCTCCTCTTTGCTTTTTTTTTTATTTTTGGAAAAGAAAATGGTCATTTATCAACACGACCCCGGGGGATCGACACCGCTTCACATGGACCAACGAAAATGAAAAGTCAATGGCCTCTTGCTCCGATCCCGACACTTTAAAATTGTACTTTTAAAAACGAATTAGCACGGGGCCATCTGACGTTGAAAAATGTCACACATAAATTGAAAGCACGTTGCTGAATATTTCTGAATGGGGGAATGATCGCATTGAGGGAGGGGTGAAAAATCCAACACACGAGTCGATGCGAAAATAAATTGGAATTTCTGGATCGATAGACGTAGCAAGTGGCTCCATGTGTGATGGGCTGAGAGAGGGATCCACGCTGTTCTTTGTTTTCAGTCTCTTGGCGTGCTCCTGCCTACGTGCAGCATCAGCTCCCCACATTGGGAGACATCTCCCGAACAAAAACAGCAAACTGCAGCAAGTCGCTTCCCTCCTGCTCATTATAAGCCACCTTTAATTTCATCGCCACTTGACCCTTCCAACCTCTCTCTCTCCCCTCCTCACCCCACCTCCCCCCCCTTTCTCGTAGCACCGCAAATAAATGTGGGGGGGAAATGAGCAATAGAAGAAAACGGCCTGTGCAGTTGCCTGGATGAAGTTCACATGACGCCATCATCATAGAGATATATGAATCGAGGCTTCCGAGACAAAAAGCGTTCAAAGTTCTTAAGACATGAGATTTGCAGAGAGAGGGAGAGAGAGGGGAAAAAAACACGCGCAACAAAAACAAAATGTGCAACGACCGGTCAGGATTAATTAGTGAACCAGGAACAAGCAACTCGTGTCGCAGAAGCGATCAACCCACAGTCGGTGCGTGTGTGTGTTGTACATGCTGCAGTGGTTGAAAAGAAATGGGGGGGGGATCCCTCTTGTTAAGTTACAGATAGCAAGTTGAAATGAACAAACTTTGTGTTGGGGGGTGGTGGGGGAGAGATCCAGGAGAATGGAACGTTGTGACAGCGCGCTTAGAATGTCCAGGTCGCGTGTAACAACAGGACGATCCGGGCAAGGTTCTATATTCGAACGCGGTGCGCGCCCACGTTCTAATCTCTGCTCATTGTTGCGAGCAAGATGTTCAACAAGATCCAAAAAAAAAAGTTTAGAACTAAATACACAGAAGAGGTGGATAGAGAGGCACGTTGCTAGTCTAATATAACAAGAGCAGGCAGAGATTATTAATCATATTTTCTTGCAAACACGTTCCATTAAAAATGCACTCACCAGCACAGCGTGAACTTCACTTTCTTTTTTACAACCTCGTTGTTGATGTAGGTAAAGCTACTGCTTTGCTTTTTTTTAGTTGGGGGGTGGGGGGGTGGCTGTGGTGGGTGGTGTTAGTTACGTCCGGCGCAGGCGTATTTGGACGCCTTTTGAAATCTTCTTGAATCAAACTCATTTGCATCGGGACGATGATGTCAGTTTCAAGGCCAAATAAGGGAAGAGAGGAACGCGGGAAATGCAGCCCCCCTCCCTCCCAAACGTCACAGGATGTTTGCACTCGACATGGAAAGAGGAAGGAGTGATTGTGCTTTAAACTCTGCTTCGGTCGCAGTTATTAGTTAGTGTGCAGAACTTTCAGCGAACTCAGTGCTTAAACTGGGAGGCGTTTGGCTGAGAAAGTGTTGCTCACCTGTGAATTCAGTGTGTGGGTCACCTTACCCGCGGGAGGGGAGAGGGGTATAGTCAGGGAGGAGGAGGGGGGGGGAGATCCATCAGTGTATTTTGGGGGCACAACAGCGGGGACTGTGTCACCGAGAGCCATAGGAAACCGAGTGGAATGGGCGGTCGATTGATTCAGGCACCCTTTGCGTGTCCTGCATCTGCAGCCGGATTTTCGTCTTAAAGCGACGCTGGGAGGGGAAGTTCCGACCGTTTGAAAATCCATTGTGTCTTTTTTTTGGACGACTGGGGAGAAATTTCAGAGATGTTTTCTTTCCTCCTTGTCCCGCAAGGATCACCGAAGAGGTGTGCGATTTCTGTTTTAAAATAACTAAATTTCAGAGGAAATGCTTAAAGAGAGAACTGCCTTTTCTATTTACACGCGTCAGGGCATCCCAAATCTCTGCACAGCGAATTATGCAGATTTGAAGTGTAGCCAGTTTTTTGCGCACAGCAAGCTCCCACAAACAAACGGTCATGCGACAATAGCCAGAGAATGGGTTTTTGTGATGTCGATTGAGGGATTAATGTTGACTAGGACACCAGGGATAACTCACCCAGCTCTTCTTCAAAATAGTGCCAGGGGATCTTTTGTGAGGGCAGATATTGCCCCAATTTAACATCTCAAATTTGAAAGCCAGCACAATAACAATAAATTGTGTTCATATGGCACCTTCAATGTAATAGAAAGTCCCAAGCCATTTCACAGGAGAACAATCGAACAGAATTTGACACTAAGCCACATAAGGCCAAAGGGGTAGGTTTTAAGAAGTGTCTTAAGGGACAAAAGAGAGTCAGGTTGGTTTAGGGAGGGAATTCCAGAATTTAGGGCCTGGGCAGACATCGCCACCTGTGGTGGAGGAATTAAAAATCGGGGATGTACAGAATTAGAGGGCTCAGATATCTGGGAGGATTGTGGGGCTGGAGGAGATTACAGAGATGGGGAGGGCCAAGGCCATGGGGGGATTTGAAAGCAAGGATGAGAATTTTAAAATCCAGGCATTGCTTGACCGGAAGCCAGTGTAGGTTAGTGAGCGCAGCGATGTTGGCGAACAGGATTTTGTGCAGCAAAGTTTTGGATGACCTCCAGTTAACAGAGGGCAGAATGAGGGAGAGCAGCCACAGGAACGGGCTAGAACAGTTAAGCTTAGCAACAATGGTGCGGATGAGGATTTTCAGCAGTAGATGAGCTGAGGCACGGACGGAGTTGGGCAATGTTACGGAAATGGAAGTAGGCAGTCTCAGTGATGGTGCGGACAGGTGGTTGGAATCAAATATGACACCAAAATTGAGAGTAGCCCGGTTCAATCACAGGCAGTTGCCAGTGAAAGGGATGGATCCAGTGGCAAGAGAGGGGAGTCTGTGGCAGGGACTGAAGACAATGGCTTCGGCCTTCCCAATATTGGTGGAAATTTTTGCTAATCAAGTACTGGATGTTGGATAAGCAGTCGGATAATTTAGCAATACTGAAGGTGTCGTGAGAGGTCGTGGTGAGGTAGAGCTGGGTGTCATCAGTGTATCAGTGAAAACACTGTTTTCAGATTATATTGCTGAGGGGCATCATATGGATGAGAACTAGGAAGAGGCCAAGGACAGATTCTTGGGGACACTGAAGGTAACGGCGTGGGAGCAGGAGGAGAAGCCATTGATGGTGATTCTCTGGCTACAATTGAATTGATAAGCTTGGAACGAGGCGACAGCAGCCCCACCTAGCTGGATGACAGCGGAGGGGTGTTGGAGGAGAATGTTGTGGTCAACTGTGTCAGAGATTACACTACAGATAGGTCGAGAAGGACAAGGAGAAATAGCTCACTTTTGTTACAGCCACATAGGATGTCACTTGTGACTTCAATAAGAGCAGTTTCGGTACTGTGACAGGGGCAGAAAACTGATTGGAGGGATTTAAGCATGGAGTTCCGGGAAAGCACCACTTAACAGTGCAGCACTCATACTGCACAGGAGCACAAGCCTGAATTATGCGCTCAAGACTCAAGAGTGGGACTTGAACCCACAACCTTCTGAATCAGAGGCAAGAGCTGAACTGGGAGTCATCAGTGAGGATAAATGGATGTCTTTAAATGCCCCAATGCAGGGTAAATACTGTTGGCTTTCTTCTCTACAACATTGCCTGTTTCCTCCCTATCTCATTCCCCCACCTACCACTGAAGCCTTCATCCAGCCTCCAGACTTGACTCCTTACTGCCGTCCTAGGCTGCAGCCCAATGTCTCCAAAATTCATGCTGCTCGCACCCTACCCTGCATTGAGCTCCATTTACCCATTGCCCATGACATTGTCACTCCATCCCCAACACATCACATTCACTATCTCCCTCCTTGTTAACAAACTCTTCCATGGTCCCATTCCTCCTTAACTCTTCAATTTCTTACAGCCCATCCCAGCCTGTGCCCTTTAATCCTCTGATTCTGGCCTCCTGTGAATCCTTTTCACTTCACTCCAACATGCACGGCATCGGCATGGATGAACTAGAATGAATCAAATGAACTTCCTTTTCTATGTTTACCTTGTGTTGAGGTAATGTTGGCCTCCTAATCCAGAAAATTGTGAATTCATGCTTTGATAAAGGATGTTAACTATAATTTTGTACCCTGATACCTTCAAATTTGATTATTCCATGCTCTCCTCTCATGCTCCAGCCTCTATAAACTCCAACAAAAATACCTGGAAAAACTTAGCAGGTCTGACAGCATCTGCGGAGAGGAACACAGTTAACGTTTCGAGTCCGTATGACTCTTCAACAGAACTACGGAAAAATAGAAAAGAGGTGAAATATAAACTGGTTTAAGGGGGGGGTGGAACAGATAGAGCTGGATAGAGGGCCAATGATAGGTGGAGATTGCCAAAAGATGTCATAGACAAAAGGACAAAGAGGTGTTGACAGTGGTGATATTATCTAAGGAATGTGCTAATTAAGGGTAGAAAGCAGGACGAGCAAGGTACAGATAGCCCTAATGGGGGTGGGGTGGGGGGGAATCGAAATAGGCTAAAAGGTAGAGATAAAACAATGGATGGAAATACATTTAAAAATAATGGAAATAGGTGGGAAAAGAAAAATATATATAAATTATAGGAAAAAGGGGGATCGGAAAGAGGGTGGGGATGGAGGAGAGAGTTCATGATCTAAAGTTGTTGAACTCAATATCCAGTCCGGAAGGCTGTAAAGTGCCTAGTCGGAAGATGAGGTGCTGTTCCTCCAGTTTGCATTGAGCTTCACTGGAACATTGCAGCAGGCCAAGGACGGACCCAAACACTCCTTTCAAGTGAAGCAGCATTTCACTTGCACTTCCCTCAATTTAGCCTACTGCATTCGCTGCTCCCAATGCAGTTTCCTCTACATTGGAGAAACCAAACGCAGACTGGGTGACCGCTTTGCGGAACACCTTCGGTCTGTATGCAAGCGTGACCCAGACCTCCCTGTCGCTTGCCATTTCAACACTCCACCCTGGTCTCATGCCCACATGTCCCTCCTTGGCCTGCTGCATTGTTCCAGTGAAGCTCAACGCAAACTGGAGGAACAGCACCTCACCTTCCGACTAGGCACTTTACAGCCTTCCGGACTGAATATTGAGTTCAACAATTTTAAAACATGAACCCTCTCCTCCATCCCCACCCCCTTTCCGATCCCCCTTTTTCCTATAATTTATATAGATTTTTCTTTTCCCAAATATTTCCATTATCTTTAAATGTATTTCCATCCATTGTTTTATCTCTACCTTTTAGCCTATTTCGATTCCCCCCTACCCCACCCCCACTAGGGCTATCTGTCCCTTGCTCGTCCTGCTTTCCTCCCTTAATGTCCCCATTAGCACATATCTTAGCTAATATCACCATCGTCAACACCTCTTTGACCTTTTGTCTATGACATCTTTTGGCAATCTCCACCTATCACTGGCCCTCTATCCAGCTCTACCTGTCCCACCCCCCCTTAAACCAGCTTATATTTCACCTCTTTTCTATTTTTCCTTCGTTATGATGAAGAGTCATACGGACTCGAAACGTTAACTGTGCTCCTCTCCGCAGATGCTGTCGGACCTGCTGAGTTTTTCCAGGTATTTTTATTTTTGTTCTAGATTTCCAGCATCCGCAGTATTTTGCTTTTACCTATAAACTCCAACTTGTCCAACGGTCTGGCTCTCATACAGCAAGCTCCCACAAACAGTTCAGGTGCTAATGATCAGATAATCTGTTTTTGTGATGTTGATTGAGGCAGATAGATTTAACAGGACATCAGGGAAAACTTCTACTGCTCTTCTTCAAAATAGTGCCCTGGGGTTTTTAACACCCATCTGAAAGGGCATGAATCTGAAAGACAGCCCCTCCAACAGTGCAGTAACATTACTGCACTGGAGTGTCAGCCTTGATTTTTGTGTTGAAGTCCTGGAGTGGGGGCTAAACGCACAACCTTCTGACTCAGAGCTGACAGTGCCACCAGCTGAGCCACAGCTGACACACTGTTACATTCAGGAGCAGTATATGAATAATCTATGGTGCACATATTTAATTAGAATCACTTAAAATTGTATTAATATTGTGCTTTTGCATTAGTTCAGTCAAGAAATTTTTAAGGGGCCCTGCCAGAGCTTGTTCTTCTTCCTCACACTATAGGGGCAATTTTAACCCTACCCGCTCAGCTGTGATTGGGCAGTTAAAAACCCAACATCATACCCACTGATCCCCTCGTCTCCTATCAACATCCTGGGAGTTACCATTGACCAGAAACTGAACTGGACGAGCCATATAAATACTGTGGCTTCAAGAGGTCAGAGGCTGAGAATTCTATGGCGAGTAACGCATCTCCTGACCTCCAAAGCCTGTCCACCATCTATAAAGCACAAATCAGGAGTGTGATGGAATGCTGTCCACTTACCTGGATGAGTGCATCCCCCACAATACTCAAGAAGCTCGACATCACTTGATTGGCACGTCATCCACAAACATTCACTCCCTCCAGCCCCGACGCACAGTAGCAGCAGTGTGTACCATCTACAAGATGCACTGCAGGAATTGACCAAGGTTCCTCCGACAGCACCTTCCAAACCCACAACCACTACCATTTAAAATGACAAGGGCAGCAGAACATCACCGCCTGCAAATTCACCTCCAAGCCATTCACCATCCTGACTTGGAAATATATCACCGTTCCTTCACTGCCTCCGGGTTAAAATCCTGGAACTCCCTCCCTAACAGCACTGTGGGTGTACCTACAACACAGGGGTTGTGGCGGTTCAAGGAGGCAGCTCACCACCACCTTCTCAAGGGGAATTGGGAATGGGCAACAAATGCTGGCCTAGCCAGCGACGCCCACATCCCATGAACAAGTTTTTAAAAATCCACAGTTTTGAGAAGTTGAGGGTGTCCAATGTTTTCAGCAGGGGCACTAGATTACTTGTCGGATTAACAAAAAGGGTCTTTGGCTGATTTGACCTCACATTCAGAACACCAACTCCACAATGGAAAAATGGTTCGAATGAGAAAGGGTTTAAGTGATGACTGATCACTTCCTTAAATTGTATCTGCTGCCCTCCCCCTCCACCCAGATTACCTAGGCCCTAAGCCAGTGCTTCCCAAACCATTTTCCAATGTGATCCTATTTTAATGCTTGAAAGTTAACGTGATCCCAGCCAACAAAAACAAAAAGCTTCCCTTCACTGTTGTTTGAGAGGGGTAGAGCTGTAAGTTTATTTGCCTCCGCCTCCCCACACATTATTTTAACCATATTGATTGCAATAGGTAAAATCAAAGTTTTGCAATCGCGTGAGACTCCTTTACCTGTGCAATCCGAAAACTCACCTCAGAAGATGCTCTTGTTGGGAGACAGGCGAGACCCTCTTAAATTGAAACTTGTTGCTGCAAATGCTGCTTTTCTCAATGTTGGAAAAATGACTGTGGTTTCCTGAGGTATTCCTTGCGAACAATCTCCAATTGTCGCTTAAGCTTATTTGGCTTCATGCTTTTGCTAGACTACACTTGGAGACAAATGAGGCATTTTGGCTTCTCTTTGGATGTTGCAAAAACGCACATGAGCCCATACTCAAGGAAAGCCTCATCATATTTCTGAACATATTTTTTTACTTTCTTGTTCTTCATTTGCAGCGGAGTCAGAAGGCTTGCTGCTGGAAGTAGAGTCTCTGTGTAAAAATATGTCCGTGGTGCTAGAAGCAAGTTGCTGTTAATTATCAAAATTACTCGCAGTTAGGCTGTTGAGCTGCAGAGCAGAGGAGCAGGAGGTCCAGAACATTCTAGTGGTTCTTTCCTGATCCCACCCTCCCTCCGACTCTCCAATCAGTTCCACCTCCCCCACTTACTGCTCCTCCAATCACAGCTTCCCCTCTTTCCTGCCATTTGATTTGATTGATGTGCACTGTTCGTGTCACCGCTGCCTAGTCACCTGCCCCACCCCCCAACGACTTGCATGTTTGTCCAAACCCCTAAGCAGGTGCCAAACACTAACGGAGGCAGCGGAGGGATGGCCACCCCTCTTGGGGCTTCAGAGCAATGACAGTCTGCTCATTCCAGCACGATCCCAATCGCTCTTATGGGGTCGCGACCCACAGTTTGGGAACCCTACATTAAGCTCTGGAATTGTCTCCATAAACCTCTCCACCTCTCTCCTTTACATTGCTCTTTCAAACCTGAAGCTTTGATCACCTCTCCCAGTATCTCCTTATGTGGCTCGTTGTCGAATTATGTGTGATAACGCTCCTGTGATGCACCCTGGGACATTTTTATTCTGTTAAAGGTGCTATATAAATGCAGGTTGTTGATGCTTCTTTTCTGTCCCTTCCATCTTCATTTCAACTTATGCATTTTTTTTTTGTTTTCTCTTCCAGTCTGGAAGATATCAACTCCTTCCCTTGGTAGAGTTCCACAGGCAGTGGTCACCTTTTGGCTACTTCCTGAAGCAGCCATTATTCAGATCTCGGCCTCGACGGTGGGTGTAGTGGGTTATTGCACTGCAGGGAGCTGGTTAGATCATCATCGAGCCCAATCCTGTCCACACCTCATGCGGACATCCACCTATCAGTACCAGGGGTCATCCCACGCCTATTGGAAGAGGTCTTGTCCAACTCAGGAACACTACAGGCACATAGAGTACCCTGTACTGCAGCTCTGGCTGAAATCAGCTAATACAGCTCAAACGTGATCAAATCTGAAACCTTCCTTATCTGAATGGTTTAAACAGGCTCTTACATTTTTGAAAAATTGGGATTAAAAGTATTGCCAGCACTCTTGAGTTCCAGCCTGAGGACATGCCCTTCATTTCTTATATAAATGGAGCCAGGAAATCCAGATTATTCTGTTGCTAAACCCAAATTAAATTACCTGGATGAATGGGACTTGGTGTTAGCTAAAACATGGCAGTGGAGATTTGGATACCTCAAGTTTACCAGTGTGGGGTGGGGTGGGTTGGGGAGCGGGAGGGGTGCATGTAGAACATGAGAGGCCAGCCAGGAGTGCATTACAATAGTCAAATCTAGAGGCAACAATGACATTAATGAGGGTTTCAGCAGCAAATGAGCTGAGATAGGAGTGAAGTAGGGTGGAAATAGGCTGTCTTAGTGATGGCATGGATATGTGGTAGTAAACTCAGCTGGAGATTGAACATGGCACCATGGTAATGAAGAGTGGTTTAGTCTCAGACCATTGCCGGGGGAGGAATAGAGTTGGTAGCTAAGGAACAGAGTTTGTAGTGGGGATCGAAGACAATGGCTCTAGTCCTCCTAATATTTAATTGGAGGAAGTGTCTAAATTTAGCAACAGTGGAGGGGTCGAGAGAGGTGGTGATGAGATAGAACTGGGTGTCATCAGCATACATATGAAAACTAACACTGTGTTTTCAGTAACTCCATTAACTTTTGGATGACATAGTGCAGCCCAATTTTCTTTCTTACAAAAATTCCTAATTATTAGCTGATGTCCCTGGTATTAACCTAATGAATAATGCTTACAGGCTCTCTGCAGAATTTTCAAAACTTCATTACAAAGTTTTTCCCTTTCTCTCAGCAAAATGAACCCAAATTGAGCTTGGAACCCATGTAGAGTTCTCCCAGCTACTTTGTTATGAGATAGAGAAAGCAATCCTAGAATGGAAGTTTCAGATGCAGGAAAGTAGCAGGACAAGGAGACAAATCCAACCCGGCCAGTTACCGTCCCATCAGTCTACTCTCGATCATCAGCAAAGTGCTGGAAGGGATCATTGACAGTGCTATCAAGCGGCACTTACTCAGCAATAAGCTGCACACTGATGTACAGTTTGGGCTCCGCCATGACCACTCAGCTCCTGGCCTCATTACAGTCTTGGTTCAAACATGGACAAAAGTGCTGAACTCCAGAGGTGAAGTCAGAATGACTGCCCTTGACATCAAGGCAGCATTTGACCGAATGATCCAGGAGCCTTAGCAAAGCTGGAGTCAATGGGAATCAGGGGGAAAACTCTCCACTGGTTGGAGTCATACGTAGCACAAAGGAAGATGATTGTGGTTGTTGGCAGTCAATCATCTCAGTCCCAGGACATCACTGAAGGAGTTCCTCAGGGTAGTGTCTTTGGCCCAACCATCTTCAGCTGCTTCATTGATGATCTTCCTTCCATCATAAGGTCAGAAGTGGGGATGTTCGCTGATGATTGTACAATGTTCAGCACCATTTGCGACACCTCAGACACTGAAGCAGTCCATGTCCAAATGCAGCAAGACCTGGACAATATCCAGGCCTGAGCTGACAAGTGACAAGTAACATTCGTGCCACACAAATGCCAGGCAATCACCATCTCCAAAAAGAGAAAATCTAGCCATTGCCCCTTGACATTCAATGGCATTACGATTGCTGAATTCCCCACTATCAACATCCTGGGGTTTACCATTGACCAGAAACTGAACTGGGCCAGCCTTATAAGTACAGGGCTACAAGACAAGGTCAGAGGTTGGGAATTCTGTGAACAGTAATTCACCTGCTGACTCCCCAAAGCCTGTCCAAGGCACAAGTAAGGAGTGTGATGGAATACTGTCCACTTGCTTGGATGAGTGCAGTTCCAACAACACTCAAGAAGCTTGACACCATCCAGGACAAAGCAGCCCACTTGATTGGCACCACATCCACAAATATTCACTCCCTCCACCACCAACATACAGTGGCAGCAGTGTGTACCATCTACAAGATACACAGCAGGAACTCACAAAGGCTCCTTCGACAGCACCTTCCAAACCCACTACCTCTACCATCTAGAAAGACGAGGGCAGCAGATGCATGGGAACACCATCACCTGGAAATTCCCCTCCAAGCCACTCATCATCCTGACTTGGAAATATATCACCATTCCTACACTGTCGCTGGGTCAAAATCCTGGAACTCCCTCCCTAACTGCACTGTGGGTGTACCTACACCACATGACTGCAGTGATTCGAGGAGGTGGCTCACCACCACCTTCTCAAGGGCAATTAGGGAAGGGCAATAAATGCTGACATCGCCAGCGATGCCCACATCCCATGTACAAATGAAAAATACACAGGTTCAGGATTGTGAAAGGGTAATCAATAACTGAAGTTGGTTAACAGGCCCGGACGCATTAATGAAACAAACAGCAGTAATGGGAGGAAGGTACGGCAGGGAGTTTGGGAGGATGAGGTCAAACAGTCATCGTCTCACATACCTTGTGACCTCAGTTGCTCTTTTTCTGGATGCACAAATTCACAAGGTAACAATGGCAGGGATGAGGATTTCAGCAGCAGATGAGCTGAGACAGGGTAAAAGTCAGGCCATCTTACAGAGGCGAAAATAGGTCCTGCTGATGGAGTGGATATTTGGTCAGAAGCTCATTCAGGGTCAAATACGACACCAAGTTTGTGAACAGTCTGGTTTAGTCTCAGACAGTGGCCAGGGGGAGGAATGGAGTTGCTAACTATTAAATGCAGTTTGCCTAAAATCTGAATTCTAACTGTGCATGGCAGGCCTGCAGATCATTAAAGTAACAAAATAAGGAAGGAAAAATAGATTAGATGTTCGGTAAGCTGCTGACCCTGTGGACTCTGCCAGCAGGTCAGCTCTGAGCACTCCCCTCTGCAGAGTTTCCAACTGTGATTAAATGTATTCCTGGAGGTTTCACCACATGACTTGCCCCCACGCTCCAGCCATTAGTCATCAACACATCCACCTTTGTGATGTACTGCCTTCCCACACCAATTTGAAAGCAATTGGAGGATGCTTGACTGTCAGCCAAAGAACCTTTCTCTCCCCATTTTCAATATTTTTATATATGGTATAAAGAGAGAAGCTCAAAGAAAATGACAAAGAAAATGATCATTTTTAATATCCAGATGGTTTTTCTCCAGGATTACACACAGCAGTGCCCTAGAAATCAATCTTCCTGTCCCCAAATTCACTTACAACTGCACTTACAAAATCCTAACTCTGTAGCCTTTGGCCCCCCATTCACAACATTTCTCCAACTATTGATTAGCTCAACTGCACCCTCACCTCCTCCTCCACCTCCACCTCCACCTTTGATGCCCTAGTCCCCAGTAAAACCGTTGATCTCCCTCACCCTGAACCTTCCCCTAGCATGGCCCTCATTTCTACTCCTTTAAGTCCAAGGGACTTAAGGACTTGAAAGGATATGACGGTTTAGCCATTCAGTGCCGGATCTGACTGGACCACGTAAAGCACTAACAATTCTGCTATCATCTGCTAAACCTGCTCACTGTTCCAGGATCATCCTGGAACGCAAAAAATAATCCCTGGCCAGGACTTTTCATTGGTCGGGCGGACTTGGATGAAACGGGCGGGTGCTGTCGTGGAGCCGCCCGCGATCGGCTCCGCACCGCGATTTTACGCGGGCGGGCCAATTAAGGCCCGTCCAGTGTGGAACATGAGCATTAGCACTCAGCGTTACGTGTGCGGGCGAGGGGAGGAGGGAGAGTCGGGTCCAGCGCTCTTTTGCTCATGCATGTGAAAGAGCACGGAACTGCCTCAGGGAGAATGAAGCCATTGCTAAAAAATAAATACAGTAAAAATTTAATGAAATATGTCCCTTCATGTGACTGTGTCACATGAGATGGGACATGTTTTCATTTTCAAAGAAAGTGTTTATTCAAGTTGTAATAGCTTTGGCAAACCCCGCCCCGCTCGTGGATGAGGTTTCCTAAAAAATGTAAAGGCCGCTTGGCCTTTTTGCCTGCCCGCCAACCGTTAGGTTGGACGGGCAGCGTAAATGCGAAATTAATTAGCTCGTTAATAGCCTTGATAGACCTTTCAATTATCGGCACGAGCCCACCGAAGGAAATATCGCGAGACAGCGCGATGACGTCGGCACGCACGCCCAACGTCAACGCGCATCATTTTACCTTCCAGTGTGTCGGGCCCGCCCCCACACGCCGAATGTAAAGTTCTTCCCCCTGTTTCTGTGAAGCAAACTGTCTTCTTAAACCCCTCCCCCGCCCCAATCTCCTCCGCCCTCACCTCCAACAAGTACGAACAAACAAACGAATTAGGAGCAGGAGTAGGCCACTCGGCCCCTCGAGCCTGCTCCACCATTCAATAAGATCCTCACTGTTCTGAATGTAACCTCAACCCCACATTCCTGCCTACCCTCGATAACCTTTCACCCCCTTGCTTATCAAGAATCTACCTAGCTCAGTCTTAAAAATATTCAAAGACTCTGATTCCACCATCTTCTGAGGAAGAGAGTTCCAAAGATTCACTACCCTCTAAGAGAAAAAAATTCTCCTCATCTCTGTCTTAAATGGGCAACCCCCTATTTTTAAACAGTGACCCCTAGTTCGATTCTCCCACAAGAGGAAACATCCTTTCCACATCCACCCTGTCAAGACCCCTCAGGATCTTATATGTTTCAATCAAATCACCTCTTACTCTTCTAAACTCCAGTGGATCCAAGCCTAGTCTGTCCAATCTTTCCTCATAAAACAACCCACCCATTCCAGGTATTAGCCCAGTAAATATTCCCTGAACTGCTTCAAACACATTAACATTCTTCCTCAAATAAGGAGACCAATACTGTACACAGTACTCCAGATATGGTCTCACAAATGCCCTGTATAATTGGTGCATGACCTCCCTACTTTTGTATTCAATTCCCCTCACGATAAATTATAACATTCTATTAGCTTTTCTAATTACTTACTGTGCCTGAATACTAATATTTTGCGATTCATGTACGAGGACATCCAGATCCCTCTGCATCTCAGAGCTCAGCAATCTCTCACCATTTAGATAATATGCTTCTCTTTTATTCTTCCTGCCAAAATGGAAAATTTCACATTTTCCCGCATTATACTCCATTTGCCAGATCTTTGCCCACTCATTTAACCTATCTCTGTAGCTTCCTTATGTCCTCTTCACAACTTACTTTCCTACTTATCTTTGTGTCAACAGCAAATTTAGCAACCATTCCATCAGTCCCTTCATCCAAATCATTTATATAAATTGTAAAAAGGTGAGGCCCCAGCACTGATCTGTAGCACATCACTCATTACATCTTGCCAACCAGAAAAAGACCTATTTATGCCTTCTCTCTGTTTCCTGTTAGTAGCCAATCTTTTATCCATGCCAATATGTTCCCCTTACGTCATGAGCTTTTGCTTTCTGCCTTAACCTTTGATGTGGCATCTAATCAATAGCCTTTTGGAAATCTAAATACAGTACATCCACCAGTTCCCCTTTATCCACAGCACATATTACTTCTTCAAAGAACTCTAATAAATTGATGAAACATGATTTCCCTTTCACAAAACCATATCGACTCTGCCTGATTACCTTGAATTTTTCCAAGTGCCCTGCTATAACATCTTTAATAATAACTTCCAACATTTTTCCTATGACAGATTGTAAGCCAATTAGCCTGTAGTTTCCTGCTTTCTGTCTCCCTGCCTTTTTGAATAAAGGAGTTTCATTTGCTATTTTCCAATCTAACGGAATCTTCCCAATATCTAAAGAATTTTGGAAAATTAAAGCCAATTCATCAACTATCTCATTAGCCACTTTTAAGACTGTAGGATGAAATCCATCAGGACATGGGCACTTGTCAACTTGCAGTTCCAGCAATTTACTCAGTTCCACTTCCCTGGTGATTGTAATTTTCTTGAATTCCTCCCTCGCTTCCATTTTCTGATCTACAGCTATTTCTGGGATGTTACTTGTATCATCTATACTGAAGACCGATGCAAAATACCTGTACAATTTATCTGCAATCTCCTTATTTCCCATCATTAATCCCGCAAACTCACTTTCCAGAGGACCAATAGTCACTTCGTTAACTCTTTTATTTTTTAAATATCCTGCCTTTATATTTCTAGCTGGCTTTCTCTTGTACCCTAATTTTTCCCTCCTTATTAACCTTTTAATAATTCTTTGCTGTTTTTTTATATTCTGTCCAATCTGCTGACCTGCCATCCATCTTGTGCAATTATATGCTTTTTCATTAAGTTTGACACTATCTTTAGCTCTTTTAGTTAACCACGAATGGTGGGTCCTCCGAATATTTCTTTCTCATTGGAATGTGTCTATTCTGCGTATTCTGAAATATCCTCTTGAATGTCAGCCACTGCATCTCTATTCACTCATCCTTCAACCTAATTTGCCCATTCAGTTTAGCTAACTCTGCTTTCATCCCATCATAATTGCCCTTATTTAAGTTTAAAATATTAGTCTTGGTCCCACTCTTCTCTCCCTCAAACTGAATGTAAAATTCAATCATATTATGATCGCTGCTACCTAGGGGCTCCTTCACCATGAGGTCATTATTTAATTATATCTCATTGCATAATACCAAGCCCAGTAAAACCTGCTCCCTGGTTGGCTCCAGAATGTGCTATTCTAAGAACCTAACCCAAAAACATTCTATGAATTCCTCATCTAGGCTGCCTTTGCACATCCGATTTTTCCAGTCTGTATGTAGATTAAAATCCCCCATGATTATCGGCGCATCTTTTGACAAACTCTCATCATTTCTCCCTTTCTACTCTGTCCTACCATGCGGTTACTGTTAGGTGACTAGAACACCACTACCACAAGTGACTTCTTGCCTTTATTTCACATCTCTACCCAAACTGTTTCTACATCCTGGTTGCCTAAACTTGGGCCTTTTTAAAAATTCAGTCATGGGATGTGGGCGTCGCTGGCTAGGCCAGCATTAATTGCCCACCCCTAATTGCCCTTGAGAAGGTGGTGGTGAGCTGCCTTAATGAACTGCTGCAGTCCATGTGGTGTAGGTACATCCACAGTGCTGTTAGGGAGGAGTTACAGGATTTTGACCCAGCGACAGGGAAAGGATGGTGATATATTTCCAAGTCAGGATGGTGTGGGGCTTGGAGGGGAACTTTCAGGTGGCGGTGTTTCCATATGTCTGCTGTCCTTATCCTTCCAGATGGTAGCAGTCGTGGGTTTGGAATGTGCTGTTTAAGGAGCCTTGACGAGTTCCTGCAGTGCATCTTGTAGATGGTACACATTACTGCTATTGTGCATCAGTGGTGGTGGGAGTGAATGTTTGTGGATGGGTTGCCAATCAAGTTGGAAGCTTTGTCCTGGACAGTGACAAGCTTCTTGAGTGTTGTTGGAGCTGCATTCATCCAGGCAATTGGGGAATATTCCATCACACTCCTGACTCGTGCCTTGTAGATGGTGGACAGGCTTTGGGGAGTCAGGAGGTGAGTTACTTGCCACAGGATTCCTAGCCTCTGACCTGGTCTTGTAGCCCACAGTATTTATATGGCTAGTCCAGTTCAGTTTCTGGTCTGATAATGGTAACCCCCAGGATTGTGATAGTGGGGGATTCAATGGTGGTGATGCCACTGAATGTCAAGGGGTGATGGTTAGATTCTCTCTTGTTGGAGATGGTCATTGCCTGACACTTGTGTGGCGCGAATGTTACTTGCAACTTGTCAGACTAAGCTGACAAGTTCAGATCGTACTGCATTTGGACATGGACTGCTTCAGTATCTGAGTTGTCACGAATGGTGCTGAACATTAACCAATCATCACAATGATGACCTTATGATGGAAAGAAAGTCATCAATGAAGCAGCTGGAGATGGTTGGGTCTAGGACACTACCCTGAGGAACTCCTGCAGTGATGTCCTGGAGCTGAGATGATTGGCCTCCAACAACCACAACCATCTTCCTTTGTGCTAGGTATGACTCCAACCAGCGGAGAGTTTTCCCCCTGATTCCCAATGACTCCAGTTTTTCTCTGACTCCTTGATGCCACACTCTGTCAAATGCTGCCTTGATGTCAAAGGCAGTCACTCTCACCTCACCTCTGGAGTTCAGCTCTTTTGTCCATTTTTGAACCAAGGATGTAATGAGGTCAGGAGCTGAGTGGCCTTGGCAGAACCCAAACTGGGCATTGGTGAGCAGGTTATTGCTAAGCAAGTGCCACTTGATCGCACTGTTGACGACCCCTTCCATCACTTGACTGATGATCATCCTCTCTATTCTGCTAACACCATGAATAATTAACAGAGTCACCATTCACCTTTTCCTAGCTTCCTGTTCTTCCTAAATGCCATGTACCCTTCAATACTCAGATTCCAATCTATGTCTTCCTGCAGCCATATCTCTGTAATGGCTATCAGATTGTGCTTATTTATTTCTATATGCAAGGAGCTCATGGACTTCTTTGTCACTAAGATTGTAGATCAACCAATCAGCTCCTTCTGCTGTGTCTCTTCCTTCCTCTAGTCGCTGGGCCAAATTTCCTCTAATTCTCCCTAGCCCGAGCCCTGAATTCCCATCTTACGAACATATGAATTAGGAGCAGGAGTAGGCTTCTTGGCCCTATGAGCCTGCTCCGCCATTCAATAAGATCATGGCTAATCTGACTGCAACTTCCTGCCTTCCCCCGATAACTTTTCACCCCCTTGTTTATCAAGAATCTATCTAGCTCTGTCTTAAAAACATTCAAAGGCTCTGCTTCCACTGCCTTTTGAGGAAGAGAGTTCCAAAGATTCATGACCCTAGGAGAGAAAAAATTTCTTCTCCTCTCTATCTTAAATGCACGACCCCTTATTTTTATACAGTGGCCCCTTGTTCTAGATGCTCCCACGAGATGAAACATCCTCTCCACATACAACCTGTCAAGACCCCTCAGGATCTTAAAGGTTTCAATCAAGTCTCCTCTTACTCTTCTAAACTCCAGTGGATACAAGCTTAGCCTGTCCAATCTTTCCTCATAAGACAACCCACCCATTCTAGGTATTAGTCCAGTAAACATTCCCTGAACTGCTTCAAATGCATTTACATTCTTCCTTAAATAAGCAGACCAGTACTGCACACAGTACTCCAGATGTGGTCTCACCAGTGTATGTACAACTGAAGCATAACCTCCCTACTTTTATACTTACTCCCCTTGCAATAAACAATAACATTCTATTAGCTTTCTTAATTACTTGCTGTACCTGCATACTAGCCTTTTGTGATTCATGCACTTGACCACCCAGGTCCCTCTGCATCTCAGAGTGCTGCAATTTCTCACCATTTAGATAATAAGCATTTTTTTTTAATTCTTGCAGCCAAAATGGACAATTTCACATTTTCCCACATTATACTCCATTTGCCAGATCTTTGTCCACTCACTTAACCTATCTATGTCCCCTTGTAGCCTCCTTATGTCCTCTTCACAACTTACTTTCCTATCTATTTTTGCATTATCAGCAAATTTAGCAACCATCTCCCCTCATATGCTCTCAGATATCATCTTGTCCATGAGCCCCATCTCCTGCTGTCTTGATCCTATTCCCAATAAACTGCTGAGCACCCATCTTCTCTTCCTGGTCCCCATGTAGTCAATATTGTTGTAGCAATCTTCTCAAATACTGTCTCCCTCTTTTAAATCTGCTGTCATCACTCCTTCCCCAAAAAAAAAACACCTTAACCCCAATATCCTTGCAAATTATTCCCAATCTCCAACTCATCTTTTCTCTCCAAAGTCCTTGAACGTGCTTTGACCTCCCAAATCCCTGCCCATCTTTCCTGGAATTCCATGTTTGAATCGCTCCAATCAGGTATTTCATTTTCCACCTCTCCCCATCCCCCCCACACCTTCCGTCCCTTCACTGTCATCCAGCTGTTTTTTGTTATTCTTTCACTGAATGTGGGTGTCACTTGTGAAGCCAGCATTTGTTGCCCATCCCTAATTGCCCTTGAGAAGGTGGTGGTGAGCCGCCTTCTCGAAATGCTGCAGTTTGGAACTTACCTGATTTCATTTAAACAGAGTATTACTTGTCCTGGCTTCTTTATCTACTTATGCACCATTACCTCTGGTATCTCCACAAGGATCCATCTTTGACCCCCTCCTATTTCTCATCGACATGCTGCCCCTCAGTGATATCATACGAAAACACTGTTCCTTCTCACACATACGTACATCAAGGCTTTAGACAGCACCTTCCAAACCCACGATCACTACCATCTAGAAGGACAATGATAGCAGATCGATGGGAATACCACCACCTGGAAGTTCCCCTCCAAGTCACTCACCATCCTGACTTGGGAAATATATCGCCGTTCCTTCACTGTCGCTGGGTTAAAATCCTGGAACTCCCTCCCTAACAGCACTATGGGTGTGCCTACACCACATGGACTGTAGCGGTTCAAGAAGGCAGCTGACCACCACCTTCTCAAGGGCAATTAGGGATGGGCAATAAATGCTGGCCCAGCCAGTGAAGCCCACATCCCATGAATGAAAAAAAAACATCCAACCCTACCTCACCACCACCTCCTAAATCATCATCCAAAATTCCTCTGCCCATGTCCTGATTCACACCAAATCCTGTTCATCCATCGTTCTGTGCTCACTGACCTATGCCAACTCCTGGTTAAGCCACACCTCAATTATAAAAATCTCATCCTTGTTTTAAATTCCTTCCCAATACCCCTCTGCCTCTCTTTCCTCTTTTAAGATGACTCTTTGACCAAGCTTTTGCCTTCATCTGGCTTGGTGTCAAATTTTGTATGATAACTCTCCTGTGCAGTGCCTTGGGACTTTAGTATGTTAAAGGCACTATCTAAATACAAGTTGTTGTTGTAGATGGACAGTAATGAGCCTTTAGCTAATGTGGTGGATGCTGATTCTCTGCATTGCCTTAAAGAGGAAGTTGGATTGTGGACCAAGGCAGGGATTGTACCATTGACATTAAGCAGATTTGTTGGATTGAATTCAATTCCCTGAAGAAGTGGAGGGGAAATTTCCAGAGGATATTCTCCCTTTTGGGTCTGGATTTTCCTCTTTTTTTGCCTCTCCCAGGAGGTTACAGGACTGCAGGGGGGGTGGGGGCATGTGGTAAGTGTCCAGCCATCATGAGTGTGGGGTCAAGTTTGATGGACTCCTGCTGGTCTTTTCCTACCAGCTATCTTTGTGTGTTCATATATAAACTAACTAGAAGAACAAAGTTACGCTCCAACAATGAAATCATGACTTCCTTATCTTTTATTACCAATGCAAGAGTTATAGGACACATGTACAAAGTCAGCAATTCACATTTTCCACTGATAACATTTATCAGATTCTTTCGTAATAAGACATTATTTTACATAAATCCGGGTAGTGTGTGCATCTAGACAGTCAGAAGCTTCAGGAAGGATCAGTAAGGAGAGAGTCCTGTGTGCACAATCAACGTTAGTCTGCATTACAGTCTCATTGCGAAAGCAAAGCCCACGTGATTGGGTTGAAGGTGGAAGGGGAGGTGGTGGGGGGGGAGAGAAAAGAAGAGATTTGAAATATTGGAATTCCACACTTCTGACAAAACAATACCAGAACTGAGAGGTTGTAAGTATTAGAAAAAGAGTGCAGCTGCCTGGCTCCTTTCTCTCGAAAAGAGAAGGCTGAGGAGTGACTAGACAGAAGTTTTTAAAAGTTATGAAGTTTGATAGGGTAGATGTTTCTGCTTGTGGGAGACTTCCAAACTATAAATAACACTAACAAATCCATTATTGAATTAAAGAAAGATTTCTTTACCTAAAGTGGTGAGAATGTGGAACCCGCAACTACACTGTTGAGTTGAGGCGAATAGCAGAGATGCATTTTGGAGGAAGTCGGTTGAGAGAAAGGAATAGAAGGATATGCTAATAGGATGAAAAATACTGGGAGGAGTCTTGCGAACAGCACAAACACCGGCAGTTGGGCTGAATGGCCTGATCCAGTGCTGTAAATTCTGTGTAAAGTTAACAGTCATTTTTATTTTAAAAAGAGGAATAAAAGTAACCTAAGGTCAAGCACTCAACAAAAACCTATAGTCACGTCTACTTGTGATGATCAAGTATACATTAATACCTGTTTAGCAGCCTACGGTAATCAGCAGGAACTGAGACACAGCAGTGGGCACCTGCTTAGTGGTTATCATGGCCTGGTACCTTCGCTCAGGTGATGAGGGTCTTGTCACCCAGGCGCCCACCGGTAGAACCATTGCCCTTACCCCGAGATTTCTGTCAGGTCCATTTGCAGAAAGGTTTAACACTGTTGCAGATAAGTTGCTGCACTTGTGTGCAATGCAGGGAAAGTCGAACCAACAGGTACCTCTTGTACTTTAAATTCACACACACACACGTACAACTGATTTGGCCAATTATTCCATGTCTAAGCTACATTGAAATGCAACATGGCGCAATGTGTACATTTGTGTTCTGTTGCCCGTCTTGTCCCTCCACTCTGCCCTGAGGGGGCATTGCCTCCTGTCGAGCTACAGTGCCCCTGCTGTAACCCGCCTAAGTGGTCTTTCTTCATACCTGAGCCAGGGGAAACCATTTCGGCCCTGGCGGGCTTCATTTCTCAACAAGCAGCCACACACGTAACTTTCAGCAGTCACTGGGCAGTCATTTAGAGTGAGATTCTGACTGGCTTTTCTGCTGGCTAGGCAACAGACAGCAGTCTCAGGTGCCAGGGCCAATTGTAGCCCTAACTGATTATCAGTTAATTCAGCAAAGACTCCAGTCTCTCAAACCTGGGACTTTTTGCTCTTTAGAGTCCTGCTGCGTGGTGCACCGACCAACTTAGCACTGAAACAGTCATACATAACCAGCATGCAATTACTCCTCCTGCCTCTCCAAAGAGACGGAGTTTTGCCAAGCATTTCTTGTCCATTGAGGACATGCCAGTTAATCAAATATCCCAATAAAGTGCCTTCAATTCTTCCAGCAGTAGCTTTGCAAGATACCAATGCTCCGAGGGTTATTAGTCCCATAGTGTGAGTCACTGCTCAACTCTGTAACAATGGGGCGTCGAGATGCAATATCAGATTGTGAAGAGGTGTCTTTTCCATCAATGCTGTCCATCTGTACGCATTGTTCCAACTCTCAGTACCCGCAGCTTCGAGAACTTTCACCGGTGTGCTCAGGGTTGCCAACTCTGGTTGGACATATTCCAGGAGGTTTAATCACATGACCTCCCTCCTCCAATTGCCCCACCCCATCCTCCAGCCTGTCATTTTTTTCCCCATCTCCCATGTCATTGCAATGAATAAATTGAAGTGTTCAAAGGACATGAAAAAAAAGGCATCTTTTTTTTAATGCCCCTTATTATTTTTCTCTGGGGCTGCTCTCTGCCGTGTGGGGGAAGATTTAATCTTTAATTCCGGAAGACTGCGGAATACCCCTGGAGAGTTGGTAACCCCCAAAAAGTGACTGCTGCAGACCTTTGTAAAAGAGAGTTCTTGAATGAGGTGAAAGGCTGTGGGGGAAGGTGGGGGTTACTTCAGTGCATCATGACTAACCATAATATCCAGGAGACTCCTCACGGAGTCAGGGAGGATTTTCCAGAGTTTTTTCCTGAAATGGGCCAGTTTTACACCTCCTCTGCCCCTGGCAGGGCGGGGAATTGTCCAATGGACAGAGAGGAGGGGCAGCCTTTTCTCACCCATCATCAGGTCTTTCTAGATGGTGACCATCCTGCCTCGCCTGTGGTCTGAGTCACTATGGTGTTAACTAATTGAAACAGACAGTCTCCAAAGATGAAAAACACAGAAAATTGTTCTCAAAATAATTGTAAGCTCATGGCAATTAGGGACCTCACTGCAGACATCATTTACTGATTCAGTTGTGACCTCCTACACCAGACAGCAGCAGACATTACCCACCTGCAGTGTTTATCAGACATAAAATGAAAAGAATGTTCAAAGACAGCGTTCCCAGGACAGTGGGAGAGTGCAGCTGCAACTCCCTCTTCTTCTTGTGTTTCAGAGCCAAGGCAGCTATTGGGAAGAGGGGCCTTTATCTTCACAAGCTTCCCCCTCGGAATTCTTCACAATACTGGGAATCTTCCCTCATGGTACTCTGTTATCTCTCCAAAGGCAACTCCTTCAAATGACTGAAAAAGGCTGCAAATCCATCGTGTCTAAAAGCAGAAGGCAGCTTTATGCTTTAGTTCAAGGCCTCTCTAACGAGATGGCCTCCGTCGGCAATGTTAACAGGTCCATTGTCTCCTCAGTTGTTGACAACTTATTTCCAGCACTTTCTGTTTTTATTGCGGATTTCCAGAATCCACAAACACTGATTTTTATTTTTAAACACTACTCCACACCCCAACCCCTCCCCGATTCTATTCTCCGCCTTGTTCGAGTCAGCCTGGGCAGTGAGCAACAACCAGCTTTTTGGCCAAGGGAGGCGGCACTTCCATCCACAGCAGGAATCCAGGATGGTTTCCTCCTCCCTTGCCAGGCCAGCTATCTCAGTGCAGGACTTGAGGGGATGGAGGGGAAGGAACACTTCTGGTATTCGCAGAGAGGTATCCCACAGAGGGCTGCACCACCCCCCCCCTCCCACTCCCCCTGTCCAGTTTCATTGTAAATCGCTCGTGCCAATGCTAGTTCTCTCCAAACCAACTGAGCAATTCAAGTTTCAACCAATAAATAACTGCATTTTTCTTTCCTTCCTTGAAAATTAATGGGTTATGATGGCAGGCAAGACTGGTGCTACCCTGAGTGGCACTTGGTGAAGGGCACCCGCAATCGGCCAACTGCCCTCGCAACACTGTGCTGCACCTCATACTGGCACCAGTCGCATCTCTGGGAGACGGGGACTTTGGACTTAGAAACAGGTCCTTGGTTTTGGGACTGATCTATTTACAGGGTCCCTGCACACCACAGGGTATTAAACAGGGGCAGCTCCTCGATCGACTTTAAAAAAAAATCGAAAAGACGAATTCATCAGTGACCTTTTCGTTTGCTGTCACAGCTGATTCAAAGCAAGGAGACAGCGGCGAAATTAAGCCGGAAAATTGAGGGGCGGAAACATCCAGGAGCAAGTTTCAGGATTTTTGGAGTTTGGGGTGGGTGGGGCTGGGGAGGAACGAGAGGGGCACAAGTCATAAAAATGCTTGGGAGGAAAGTGTGAGACCGGTCCTCTCATTATGCACCCACCATCCCAAATGGATTTCAGAGCTTTTCTTCATTTAACACAGATGTACCCGCAAGCAAGCGACAAACAATCACGCAGTATTTACAGGATGTGGCTACACGTGGAGGGAGGAGAATATTCCCTCTCAAGCTTCCTAAACCAGAGCTGTTTTTTTTTAAAACCAAAAAGTCCTGGTGAACAGCTGACAGTGTCGTAACTTTTCCGGAAGGGTGCAATTTATTTACACACGTCTAACAAGCAAAAATATTCTTCTCATTATCAATCCGGCCCCCTGTGTAATGTGATCAGTTTTATTGCCCTTCTGCCAGGGTCAGCTGGAGGTCGTGACCTTTCTGCAGTCTGTTTTGATGTCTGTCTCTAGGCAGTGTCACATGACTGGCGCCCCAAATGCCATGTGCAGAGGGCCCCTTCCCCCCGCCCTCAATATATGTCAGAGGAAGACAGGCAGGGTGGGGGAAAGGGTCTCCTCCCTTTGAAAACCCAACGCTACAGGTCGATGCCCTTGACCAGCGACGCTTCCAGCGTGATGTTGAACTCATGCAGGGTCTGCAGCACCCGGATCAGCGAGTTGACGGCTGCATGGTCCCGGAGCAGGGCGCCATCTTCGTACATCCTGGAGATCACCGGGCACTCCGCTAGCAGCGGGATCCACTGAGGCAGCAAATGATCCCTGCGAGAGAGGTTGGGGGGGTTGCGGGGAGGGAAATAAAAGAGGGGCAAAGTGAAGGTCTGAATCGAAACTGGTGTCACCCTGCGCCTTCCCTCTTTAGGCTCCTGTTGTGATGGGCCACAGCTTCATTCAACTCACGGTGGCTGCTAACTTGCTAGACCTGGTTCTCATGTACCTCACCCCTTCCACCATCCCCCTCCCCCCACATCTATAACCTCCACCAGCACTTCAACCCTCTGAGATCTCTGCACTCCTCCGATTCTGGCTTCTTGTGATCTCCCACTCCCTTCGCCTCACCACTGGCAGCTGTGCCTTCAGCTGCTAAGGCCCTAAAACCCTGCAATTCCCCCCCTAAAGCTCACCTCCATCTCTCTCTCTCTCTCCTTTAAGATGCTCCTTCAACCTACCTCTTTGACCAAACATTTGGCCAGCCTGCCCTAGTATCTCCTCCTTTTGCTCGGTGTCAATGTTTGTCTGATAAGGCTCCCTGTGAAGCACTTTGGGATGTTAAAGGTGCTATATAAATGTAGATTTTTTGTTGTGTTCCTGGGGAACCAATACAAGTCCTTGCTCGCTATGGGTTCTAGCACAATGGCTGGCCTATACGTTTAAAAATTTCAAATGCCGGGCTGAATTTCCTGGTGTCCGCTGTTCATTCTTCCCGTTACGCCTCTCTCCTCTGAATATTTGCACAGGATAGTTCAACTACAGGGAAAGAACAGGGCTGTAAGAGTAATTAGAAGATCTTTCAAATAGCAGGCACAGGTACAATTAGCCATCTAGGCTCTTACTGTGTTGCTGATTCTCTGCTATTTTCTTTACATTCCCCCCCCTTCTATTGTTCAGCCAGCACTCTTCACTGGCTGAAGTACTGAATTACAAAGGGTTAATCTGCTGGCTCCTTGCTCTGTGCTGGGACAGACCCCTTACCATCAAGCGTCGGCTCAGTCAGAGGTTTCTACCATCCCCACAAACAGCGCTGCTGACTTTTAACTTGCCCCATGTGTATGACAAGGCTTCTAAGGCACTGAGTCTTGCAATTTGGTGCTTTTTTTCCCTTCTTGTTGGTTGAGTGCCTCATTGCTGCAGCTCTAAACCATCACCTGGTGAACTGGGAGAGACAGGTGCGTTAAAAGGTGCCACCTAAGAAACGTTGAACGTGTGCTCAGCTGCATTTTCCAGTTCCAAAATGGGTCAGGAACAGTCGGCAATGCCTGAAGACAGCAGGTCAGGAGCAGGCAGAAATTCTGGAGAGGAGAGGAAAGGAGAGTTGGGAAGGGGAGAGGAGAGGAGAGTTGGGAAGGGGAGAGGAGAGGAGAGTTGGGAAGGGGAGAGGAGAGGAGAGTTGGGAAGGGGAGAGGAGAGGAGAGTTGGGAAGGGGAGAGGAGAGGAGAGTTGGGAAGGGGAGAGGAGAGGAGAGTTGGGAAGGGGAGAGGAGAGGAGAGTTGGGAAGGGGAGAGGAGAGGAGAGTTGGGAAGGGGAGAGGAGAGTTGGGAAGGGGAGAGGAGAGTTGGGAAGGGGAGAGGAGAGGAGAGTTGGGAAGGGGAGAGGAGAGTTGGGAAGGGGAGAGGAGAGTTGGGAAGGGGAGAGGAGAGGAGAGTTGGGAAGGGGAGAGGAGAGGAGAGTTGGGAAGGGGAGAGGAGAGGAGAGTTGGGAAGGGGAGAGGAGAGGAGAGTTGGGAAGGGGAGAGGAGAGGAGAGGAGAGTTGGGAAGGGGAGAGGAGAGGAGAGTTGGGAAGGGGAGAGGAGAGGAGAGGAGAGGAGAGGAGAGTTGGGAAGGGGAGAGGCAAGAGGAGAGGAGAGGCGAAAGACGAGAGGGGAGGGGAAGGGGTGAGGAGGTGGGTGGGGGGGAGAATGGGGAGGAGAGGAGAGGGAAGGACAGGGGAGGGGGTGAGGAGGTGGGTGGGGGGGAGAATAGGGAGGAGAGGAGAGGGAAGGACAAGGGAGGGGGTGAGGAGGTGGGTGGGGGGGAGAATGGGGAGGAGAGGAGAGGGAAGGATAGGGGAAGGAAGTAGGGGAGGAGAGGGGAGAGGAGAAGAAAGGAAAGAGACAAAGAAAGAGGTGAGGAGAGAACAGACATAGAGGAAAGGAGATTAAAAATCACAAGGAAAGAGGGATAGAGAGAGAGAATCATTGATACACACAAGGATAGAGAGAGAAAGGGAGAATATTAAAAGCAGAGGAATAGGGAATAGAGATAGAGGAGGAGGGGGTGCTGTGAGCGAGGGTTCAGGAGAGGAGTGGAGTGGGAAGAGGGAGGGGGGAGTGGGCATGGTGGCTGCAAATGGCGAGGAGGAGGATCTGGGAGGGAAGCAACGAAGCTGGAGGTAATGTAAGTATGAGTTAGAGAGTTAGTAAGAGTTAGAGTAATTTAGTAAGTAAGGTATTAAGAGTTAGTAAATTAGTAAGAGGATTTTTGGGTCAGTTAAGTACAGTGCAGCCATAGGTTTTTAATTTTTTAAATTCTTTCATGGGATGTTGGTGTCGCTGGCTAGGTCAGCATTTATTGCCCATCCCTAATGGCCCTTGAGAAGGTGGTGGTGAGCTGCCTTCTTGAACCGCTGCAGTCCCTGTGGTGTAGGTACACCCACTGTGCTGTTAGGGAGGGAGTTCCAGGATTTTAACCCAGCGACAATGAAGGAACGGCGATATATTTCCAAGTCAGAATGGTGAGTGACTTGGAGGGGAACCTCCAGGCAGTGGTGTTCCCATGTGTCTGCTGCCCTTGTCCTTCTAGATGGTAGTGGTCGTGGGTTTGGAAGGTGCTGTCTAAGGAGCCTTGGTGAGTTTCTGCTGTGCATCTTGTAGATGGTATACATTGCTGCCACTGTGCGTTGGTGGTGGAGGGAGTGAATGTTTGTGGATGGGGTGAAAATTATAGGTCAGGATCGCAGCCCACCCTTATTACATGTTTTCTTCGGGGAAAGTGATTTTTGTTCAGCACATTATTGTTTAGCAGACCATTTCTTAGGAACACATTAGGAGTGCTAAATGAGGAATAGATGTAATAATTGACAAACGTCATAACATTTGTACTTTGGAATCGTATTTTCTTACCTTGCCCCAAGACAGACCAGCAGCTGTAACTTTCCATCTTTTCCGATACTGCGGGGAGCTGCAGTAATCGCGTTGACATACTGACAGAAGGTTGCAGAGCAGACTTTCAGCTGCAGCAGGTTCTCTTGTGACTCCTCATCCTCTTCGGCTGTTTCAAAGTAGGTGACAGCTTTCTCTGCGTTTAGAGAGGTGGAGAAGGATTAACGTGTGGACTGTGCAGAGTTTGAGAAAGTTGAACCCCCCGAACCTGAACACCAGTTCCCGTCTGGCACTGCAGGGTGGGCTGGTTTGTTGGGAAGGGTATCAAGGGACATGGGGTGAAGGCATGTATACATTTAGGTGGCAGATCTGCCAAAATCCCACTGAATAGCAGAACAAGCTCAAGAGACTAAGTAGCTTTCCCCTATATTCCTAAATGCAGTTTATGTTGTTGGATATGAGCCAAAGCCTTTTTATGGCATAGAAGACGACCATTCAGCCCAGTGAGTCAATGCTGACTCTCCTTAAAGTGCTCCGTTAGTTGCATTCCCCTGCTCTGTCCCCTGGCCCTCGAGTTGATTTCCTTCAAGTGTCCATCCTATTTCCTGTTGAAATCATTCGTCTCTGTCTCCACGGCCCTTACAGGCAGCGGGTTTCCAGGTCAATATCGCTCACTGTGTAAAAACGTCCTTCCTCACATCCCCCTTGCACCTCTTGCCCAAAACTTCAGGTCAGTGTTCCCCTCCCATCAGCTAATGGGAACAGCTTTTGTCTACCTTACCTAAACTTATTGTAATTCTTTTTTTATTCATTCACGGGATGTGGGCGTCGCTGGCTGGGCCAGCATTTATTGCCCATCCCTAGTTGCCCTTGAGAAGGTGGTGGTGAGCTGCCTTCTTGAACCGCTGCAGTCCATGTGGTGTAGGCACACCCACAGTGCTGTTAGGGAGGGAGTTCTAGGATTTTGACCCAGTGACAGTGAAGGATGTTGAGTGGCTTGGAGGGGAACTTCCAGGTGGTGGTGTTCCCAAGTGCCTGCTGCCCTTATTCTTCTAGATGGCAGTGGTCGTGGGTTTGGAAGGTGCTGTCTTAGGAGGCTTGGTGAGTTCCTGCAGTGCATCTTGTGGATGGTATACACTGCTGCCACTGTGCATCGGTGGTGGAGGGAGTGAATGCTTGTGGAGTGGGTGCCAATCAAACGGGCTGCTTTGTCCTGGATGGTGTCAAGTTTCTTGAGTGTTGTTGGAGCTGCACTCATTCAGGCAAGTGGAGGGTATTCCATCACATTCCTGACTTGTGCCTTGTAGATAGTGGACAGGCTTTAGGGGGTCAGGAGGTGAGTCACTCACCACAGGATTCCTAGCCTCTAACCTGCTCTTGTATACAGTATTTAAATGGCTAGTCCAGTTCAGTTTCTGGTCAATAGTAACCTCTAGGATGTTGCTAGTGCAGGAATCAGTGACGGTAATGCCATTGAATGTCAAGGGGCGATGGTTAGATTCTCTCTTGTTGGAGATGGTCATTGCCTGGTGCTTGTGTGGCGTGCATGTTACTTGCCATTTGTCAGTCCAAGCCTAGATATTGTCCAAGTCTTGCTGCATTTGGATATGGATTGCTTCAGTATCTGAGGAGTCGCGAATGGTGCTGAACATTGTGCAATCATCAGTGAACATCCCCACTTCTGGCCTTATGATGGAAGGAAGGTCATTGATGAAGCAGCTGAAGATGGTTGGGCCTAGGACACCACCCTGAGGAACTCCTGCAGTGATGCCCTGGAACTGAGATGATTGACCTCCAAGAACCACAACCATCTTCCTTTGTGCTAGGTATGACTCCAACCAGCGGAGAGTTTTCCCCCTGATTCCCATTGACTCAAGCTTTGCTAGGGCTTGTTGATGCCACACTTGGTCAAATGCTGCCTTGATGTCTTGTGCGCCTCTGTCAGATCTTCCCTTTAATCTCCTTTGCTTTAAGGAGAACAACCCCAACCTTCTCCAACCTCACCTTGTAGCTAAAATCCTTCATCTCTGGAACCATTCTGGTAAATCTCCTCTATGCCCTTTCAAGGACCCTCACATCCTTCCTAAAGTGTGGTAATAAGAATTGGACACATTACTCTAGTTGTGGCCAAACCAGAGCTTTATAAAAGTTCACATCCTCAAGGGCAATTAGGGATGGGCAATAAATGCTGGCCTAGCCAGCGATGCCCACTTCCCATGACTGAATAAAAAAATGCTTGGCTTCCCTGCTGTTATACTCAATACCTCTATTTATGAATCCCAAGTCCCATACACTTTGCTAACCGCTCTCTCAACATGCCCTACCACCTTCAACGATCTGTGCACATGAAACCCCAGGTCCTCAGATCCTGTACACTCTTTAGAGCTGTGTCATTAAATATGCATTGCCTCTCCCTATCCCCCTGCCAAAAGGTATCACTTGACACCTCTCTGTATTCAATTCTATCTGCCTCTTCTCTGCCCATTCTGCTAGTCTATCTATGTGCTGTTGCAGACAATTGGTATCATTTTCACTCTCTGCCACACTTCCATGTTTGTTAACCCTAATTTTACTCTGTATTCCAATATCCAAGTCATATTATATATTATAAATATGTATTCAATAAAAGCTGTGGACCTCACACTGAGCCTTGGGAACAGCACTGTCTACCATTCTCCAGTCTGAAGAATAACCACTTACCATGACTCAATGTTTTCTGGCCTTAGGCAATTTTTAAAATCCAAGCTGACACTGACTCCATGAGGCTTGATTTTGGTATTCGATCACATGCCCAATGACAATTTTTATTCACTAATCATGTGACTAGTCACGCCTGGGTTCCTGACGATGCCACAAATGTTTTAGCCAACATTAGGCTAGACAGAATGAAAGTATACTCCTGCCTGCAACCTGCTATTAATGCAGCAGCCCCATATTACTGCTCTAAAGGCACAGCCTGTACCACAGGCTCCAATTGTGAGATGGAACGGGCAGGACTATCAGTGAAATACAGTGAGAAATACTCTGAGACTGAGAGAGATGATGACAAAAATGCGATGCACCATTTGGTCTCAATGTTCTCCAGAGACTGTGCAAATGCAACTCTTTCCATTTGTCTTTCAAAGGCATTCACCTTTCTTCCACAAGGTGGCAGTACACTATATATACTGCATATACTGACTGCCAGTTCCACAGTGCAAAGTTCCCAGTTCTTAGTTAGGGGCAGCAGTTGCTGGGATGTTGGCCTTCCTACCCCTTTGCTAAGGAGGAGGAGGAAGACAGAAAAAAAAACCACCCAGAGCTTCTGTTAGAAAATAAACCCAGGATAGTTCCAAGTTAAATACTCTCCTTCAATAACTTTTCCCAACCGTTCTCTAGTACAGAGTTATAATCCTGTTGACAACTGTCTCATTTAGATACCTATTAGAGTGTTTAGCATTGTCAACCAGAGGGACTTAAAATGGCAGCAGCTAAATCATTCCAGCCGCTGTCACATGTCAAGCCATAACCACTGTCACATGACAAACAGCCGGCCATTAATCATCCTTCAGGCAAGATTAGTGGAAAGCAATTCGCTAAACCAGTAATGGTGATGCTCATTGTGCTGTCCCTGGCTCCACCACATCTGGAACCAGCTAGTTTAGCACAGACCGACTTTGAACTCTGAACCTTCACCTGTCATTATACACTGGGCCACTGATGAAGATCAGCTCCGCAGTAAAAACTTTGGTGAGCGCCTAGCGCAGGAGGACCACCAGCTTTCTGACACTCACCTATAAAGTCCCAGATGAAGACGTTCTTCTGGAAGAGCCGAGCAGACTTGAAGCCATGATGAAAGACTTGCTCGAGGGCAGAGACCAGGCCAAACTCCCCACACAGCAGGATGGTCAGACTGCCTCTCTGTGGAAACACAACCAGTTGAGAGTTCTTGAACACAGGCTACAGAAACCTCTATGGTGAAGAACTGGACAAGGCTCTTGGCCCAGGGTGCATTTATACCTTGCTGCAGCCTGCAGAATCTGCTCAGGGGAAATACGGAGGCTGAGCTGGGATGGATTTTCCGAGCGGGATGCCTCGTTTGGCCTTTCCTTAAAGAGTGACCCCCTTTCCAGGAGGAGTGAACCATAGAGGGGCAGAGGGAACTCAAATTCAGCGATTAGCTTTACCTCTTATAACAATATAATAACCATGCTAATTCACATCCCCACATTATGAGAAAGGTAAATAGGGTTTGACCACTCTCTTGGACTAGAAGAATGCAGCTCCTTCAGCTCTGCTTTACAGAGTAGGCTATATGTCATCCAGACAGCTGACAACATCATAGACTCAAAGTAACGTGGCTTTAAGATTGGGCTATTGGGTTTAAGCTTCCAGTCTTGACAAAGTAAGAGTCAGCAGTTGAAAAACCATGCACAGCACATGTCTGAAGTTACCCATCGGCGACACAAGTTTCAAATGGTTAGCAATAGAACCAACGGCAACATGAGGATAAATATTTTTGCACAGCGAGGATCTGGACTGCGCTGCCTGTGCGTATGGTACAAGCTGATTCAATCATGGCTTTCAAAGGGGAATAGTTGAAGAGAAAATAAATTGCAGGGTTATGAGGAAAAGGTGGGAGAATGGCACTAGTGGATTTGCTCTTGCAGAGAGCTGGCATGGATATGATGGGCCGAATGGCCTCCTCTTTAACCATTCTAAGTTGGAACACGACTTCTTGGATAACTGTTATCCCTCAGAATTTTACTGAAAGAATGAGTGACTTGCCAAACTGGACCCCTGGCAAATATACTGCAAATGTGCTTTCACACATCTGTAATACGTTACACTGGAAGTCTTGCGGTCAGTTTAATCTAACTTGACGAGCGGGAAAACTGCAGGAATACTGGTTATATTCCAGGCCCAATATTACTCTGCACTGTCTTCAGTACAGATTCAAATCAGGCAGGTGTAAAAGCCAGTATTCTACGCAATCCTGTCACTTCCCTCATGTGCAGGTTAAGTTAAAATACCCCATGTGCTTGTACACCATTTCCTGCTCATATACCTCACTTTCTACTGTCAAATGATAATTTCTTGTCTCGATATTTAATGCTGAAAATGCCAATGTAACTGGTTAAAATGGGAATTCCCTATGTAAACAGATCCTGGCTGTAGCCATTTGGTGTCACTGTAGTTCCACTGTTTCCTGCAGCACAATATCTTCTGATTCAGCAACACCATGTTTTGTCCACTAGGTAACAAGGAACATATCAACACAGATGCCTGCTGCTAACCTTTACTGATGGAACTTGACATTTTACCAGGTCAGATTTATAATTCCACAACTGGTGTTCAACCCCAAACTGACTTTCAAACCCATATGCTCTCCACAGGAAAGCACCTACCTCTACCTCCACAACACTGGTGGTCTCCACTCCTTCAGCAGCCCATCTGCTGCAGAAACCCTCTTCCAAGCCTTTGTCCTCTTTAGACTCAATTATTCCAGTGGTCTCCAGAGAAACCACCTATCCTCCGCTCGGTAAACCTCAGACAATCCCTGTCCTCACAGGTCCATGTTGATTCCCAGCATGCACCTGCCTCAAACTTAAAATTCTCAACCCCTTATATAAATAAACCCCTGCTTATTTCTGCAACTTGCACCAGTCTTAGAATTCCCACCACCCCCCTATCCCAAACTCTCCTCTCCTCTGACTCTAGTGCATCCATCCAGCCACTTAGGGCTCCACTTTTTTCAATTCTCTCTTCAGATCCCTCAGCCTCTCCACCTCTCTCCAGTTCTTTACCACTCTCCTTAAAACTCACCTTTCTGACCAAAGGACCTTGTGGGGACAGGAGTGTGTGTACGGTCCTGATCCTTACAGACCAGCAAGTCCCAGCTTCGATTGTTGACCTATACCGAGTTAGCTCATCCCAGTCCAGAAGGAAGTTGGATAATTGGATCTGCCCCACCCGCACTCCAAACTCATCCTCAGAGATGGGGGAAAAAAAAAATCTAAAGGAATTCCCACTCCTGATCATTATCCAGTGACCGTGCTGCAATGGATGGGATCAGGATTAAGCTTGGCTGGGATTCTCAATGTTTAAGAACAACTAATGCTCACAACCTGGGCTGACGTTAAGAATGGATACTACGGCAGAGTAAGCTTACTCATGAACTGCACAGGGGAAGAATTTACACTTACACAGCTCCTTTCATGACCTCCAGATGTCCCAAAGTCTTAGTCCCAATTAAGTACTTTTGCAATGGGAAATGCGTCAGCCAATTTGTGCACAGCAAGGTCCCCCGAACAACAATGTGATCAATGACCCAAGGTCATCCCATTTTGGTGTTGGTTGCTTACTAAGGGGTAAATATTGGCCAGGGCATAAGGGGAAACTTGCCCTGCTCTTCTTTCAATGGTGCTGTGGGATCTTTGCTGTCCACCTGAGGTCGTGGATGGGGCCTCAGTTTAATGTCTGATCCAAAAGACAGCACCTCAGACAATGCAGCACTCCCTCAGTACTGAACTGAAGTGTCACCCTGGATTTTGTGCTCAAGTCTCTAGAGTGGGATTTGAACCCACAATCTTCCAACATATAGATGAAAGTGTTACCAACTGAGTCAAAGCTGACACATAAGGAAAGAAAAGGAAAAATAAAATCAGCCGATGCTCACTGACATCTTTATCGGACTCAAATGTACAAGGGTTTTGAAACCTACCTCTTTTTCTGGTTTGTGAAAGTGCTTCACAATGTTATTTATAGATTCCCCAATTCCTTCCTGGATTTGGCCAGCGTTGGGTTCTGTCAGAGAAAAATGAAAAGGTTTGACTGAGCAGACAGGTTTCCATGAGGAAAATTATGAACCCCCTTCCCCTGGTGAATGATAGCAATACATGTACAAGAGAAGGCCATTCAGCCCCTCAAGCCTGTTCAGTGAGATCCTGGCTAGTCTGTAGCCTAATCCCATACAGACATCTTTGCCCAATAACCCTTAATAGCTTTGATTAACAAAAATCTACCAATTTAAGAGCTAAAATTCACAATTGATCTCATATCAATTGCTGTTCGCTGAAGAGAGTTCCAAACTTCTTCCACCCTTTGTGTGTAGAAGTGTTTCCTAACTTCACTCCTGAGAGGTCTGGATCTCATTTTTTGATTATAGCTCTAGTCCTAGACTCCCCAAACAGCAAAAAATAGTTTCTCTTTATCTACCCTACCTGGTCCCCTGGATATCTTGAAATTTTCCATCAAATCATTCTATAACCTTCTGAATTTCAGGGAATATAACACTGGTTGTTTAAGCTCTCCTCGTAATTTAATTCTTGGGAGTCTAGATATAATTCTGGTGAATCTGTGCTGTACTATCTCCAAGGTTAATATGTCCTTCCTAGGGTGCGGTGCCCAGAACTGCTTGTTGTCCAGCTGTGGCCAAATGAGAGCTTTGTACAACTGAGGTATGGCTTCTCCCCTTTTGTGTTCACGTTCTCTAGATATAAGAGCCTCTAGATATAAGAGCTCTGAGGAGATGGCGGCATAGTGGTAATGTCACTGGATGAGTAATCCAGAGGTCCCAGCTAATGCTCTGGGGACATGGGTTCAAATCCCACTACAGCTGCTGGTGGAATTTAAAGTTTAATTAATAAAATCTAGTCTCAGTAAAAATGACCATGAAACTATCATTGATTGTGGTTCATGGTTCGCTAGTGTCCTTTAGGGAAGGAAATCTGCTGTCCTTACCTGCTCTGGCCTACATGTGACTCCAGACCCACAGCAATATGGTTGACTCTTAACTGTCCCCTCTGAAATGGTTGAGCAAGCCACTCAGTTCAAGGGCAATTAGGGATGGGCAACAAATACTGACCTTGCCAGTGATGCACATATCCCATGAAGGAATTATCAAAACTTAGTCTATTTGCTATACCTGTTAATGACATTTTAATGATTTATATATCTGGACCCCCCCACCACCCACAAGTCTCTTTGGCTTTCACTGTTTCTAACTTTTCACAATTTAGAAAGTCTCTTGTTCTATCCTGTTGGGTCCAAAGTGGATGACCTCACACTTGAAACCCATATATTGAAACTCACTTACCACAGTTTTTCACATTCACTTATCTATTAGTATCTCTTTGTAATCTTATGCTTCCATCTACACTGCTTACAATGCCTCCTATCTTTGTGTCATCGGCAAATTGGATTGGGGTTCATATCCCATCATCTAAGCTGTTAATAAGTAGGGTGAAGAGTTGAGAGTCCAAAGGTCCCTGTGACTGATGCACTAGAGACATGCCTAATGCATCTGTGCATTGCAGTTCAACTGATCATAAAATCAGGCAGTACAGGAGGAGGCCACTCAGCCCATTTTGCCCCTACTGGTTCCTTAAAAAAATTATATAATTAGTCCCTCTTTCCAAACAACCCTGCTAATGCTTCTTTTCGAGTTTAGATCCAGTTCTCATTTGGAAGTTACTATTGAATCTGCTTCCACCATCCTTTCAGGTAGCGCATGCTAGATCGTAGCAACTAGCTGCATAAAAAAGCTTCTCCTCATCTCCCTCTGGTTCTTTTGTCGATTATCTTAAATCTGTATCCTCTGGTTACTGACTCTTCTGCCAATGGAAACAATGTCTCCCTCTATACTCTTATCCAAACCCCTCCTAATTTTGAATACCTAAATTAAATTTCCCCTTAACTTTCTCTTCTATATGGAGAACAATCCCAGCTTCTCCACATAATTGAAAGCCCTCATCCCAGGTGCCATTCCAATAAATCTCTGCACCCTCTCCGAGGCCTCGCTGTTGCTGGTGTTCTCTGTGCCAGCTTGAAATTGGTCTGAGGCACGGAATGTCAAGGCTGTGGTGACTTAATTGCCAGGTTCCACAACTGGCACAGTTCAGTGCCAGCCAGCCTGGTGAAATGGGCCCGGGATGATCCCAGAGTCGTGGACCTTGGCCTGTGCGACTGGCCAAGATGACCAACTCACATCAGGCTGGAGCAAATCCAATTCGCATCTTTCCTTGCATCCCCTTCCTCCTCCTCCTCCAAAAACACAACGAGAGAGAAACATCAGCCCCTAATTCTCATTTTCGAATGTAATGATCGGAAATCCAAAGAAAAATTATTCTGAGAAATCCACCAGTCAAAAATTCCTGCAATTAACTTTGAAGGTGCCAGGCTTTCATCAACTTCAGTTCTTGCCATGCCAGCCACTTTCCATATTAGAATAGAATAAGTACAAGTATGTTCAGCCGATCAGGAGATTAGGCACTGGCCATTTGAGAAGGTGACCTTCTCTTGGCGAAGACTATGAAGAAGATGGAAGCATTCACAATCTAACAGGTTGGCACGTCACTCCACCATGGGTGTACCAATTGAAATGGTTCATCCCACATGCATGGAGGGTTTGATGGTCTTGCACAGCCTAAACAATGAGAGGAGGAACCATCCACACCCACCAGACACAATTATCCCACTGGAATTCAGAGCCAGTACTTCAGTCTCCGCTGAGCAGGACTGTGTGAGGTAGGGTCTGAACCCTCTGATTCAGAAGCAGCAACGCTACCGCTAGGCCACTGGCTCATTCTGAGAGGATGGGCAGTGCCAGCTATAGAGACTGAGCAAATCTTACTTTGAGGCCATTTTATAGATTAGTTCCCCTCCTGGGAAGAAAAAGGAACAATTTTTTTGGTGCAGAAGAGTCACATGGACTCGAAACGTTAACTCTGTTTCTCTCTCCACAGATGCTGCCAGACCAGCTGAGTTTTTCCAGCATTTTCTGTTTTTATTTCAGATTTTATCACAATTTTTTTTTGGTGCAATGGTTATATCGAGAAATGAAACACTTTCCATGTCAGGCACTGAGTGTTAATCACTCCCAGGGCAGGGCTAGATAGCACAGTTAGCTGCAGAGTGAAGCTCCCTTTGCTTTGCCCCGACAACATGTCTTAGCCCCAGCCTCAGAAGAGCAACCCCCTGACTAAATGGCAACGGGAGGCCTCTCCTGATATGAACAGTCCAATCACCCTCATGGGATCCTCCCATTAATTTGGTCCGGACTGCAGGTATACTTGGCCTGACATGTAGCGAGACTGTTTCCCACAGATGGCCTTGTAGCCCAGGGATTTTGTGAAACCCCGGCCTGTCAGATCGTCAAAGCTGAAAGGGCACTCACTGCCTGTCTTCCCTCCGAGGGACGTGATGCTGAGTCGCCTTGCGATGGTTGGGGATCGTAGCTGAGGCGGAGTGCGGCACTGCTTGCTCAGGTCCTCCTCCACGACCGGGGTGATCAGTTCACCAACCAGGATCCGCTCCAAACTGCCATCATCTACCCCTTTCCCAAGCCACCGGCCGCAGGGGAACCTGACGTGATATAATACAGGAGCACAAGCCATCAAACAAAACCGTGACAACACTGTGTTAAAGCCATTTTTTCATGAGTGAGGCGGGGAGTCTGAAGTAAATGTTACTTGTTTCTAAAACATGTTGTACTGTGGTTTCTGTTAATGATCCACTGTTACCCCAGTGCCCTATGACAGGCTGTCCCTCACTCTCCGTACTTCCTAAATACCATACATATGATTTTTTTATGTTAATATAAACATACATGTGTATGTGTGGTACCTATGTGTGTATATCTATCTTATATTAATCTATCGCCTTTCTATATATATACACAATACCCATGCATACATGTATATTTTATATATATGTAGATGTATCTGTATCCATATATATCCATCTACAAGACACAAGTCAGGAGTGTGATGGAATACTCTCCATTGATATGTATGAATGCAGCTCCCACAACACACAAGAAGTTCAACACAATCCAGGACAAAGCCTGCCTGATTGGCACCCCATCCACAAACATTCACTCCCTCCACCACTGACACAGTAGCAGCAGTGTGTATCATCTACAAGATGCACTGCAGGAATTCACCAAGGCTCCTTCGACAGCACCTTCCAAACCCACAACTCTACAACCTAGAAGGACAAGGGCAGCAGACACATGGGAACACCACCAGCTGCAAGTTCCCCTCCAAGTCTCACACCATCCTGACTTGGAAATATATCGCCGTTCCTTCACTGTGTTGGATCAAAATCCTGGAACTCCCTCCCTAACAGCACTGTGGGTGTACCCACACCACATGGACTGCAGCGGTTCAAGAAGGCAGCTCACCACCACCTTCTCAAGGGGAACTAGGGATGGGCAATAAATGCTGGCCCAGCCAGCGATGCCCACATCTCATGAACAAATCAAAAAAACTGTAGATATAGATGTATGTATTTTGCTTATCCATTTCCTATATGTGTCTGTCCACTTCTCTCATTCCAGTTGTGAAGTAGGATCCCTCAGTCTCTCTCCACAGATTATGCCTGACAAGGAAACTGTGTTTCCAGCTTTTACTGGGGATGCTATTGACGATCTCCAGCAGCCCTTCTTGTTGTACATGAGATTGTCTGGGACTACAGGCAGCCGGTCAAGTGAATCGTGCTGTCTTGCTGACAGAAAGTGTTTAGTGTAGTGTTGTCAGGTCCTTACCTGTAAGTGTGTCCGGTAATCTCATTCCGGACCATCACGCAATCCACCAGCCACTTAGCCAACAGGCCTGAGTTGTCGTGGCCGATCTGAACTGTGGTTAGTTTGCCCAGATTCTGGCACTGAATGAGAGGAAAGTGGAGACCATTAATTCACAGTTCACACACCCAACAGCAACACAACAGTCTGCTCTCTGACTCAGTGTTCATTCCTCTGCCCTCTGCTGGCTCTCAAGAGCCTGACCTTGGGTTCAATCCATAATGTGCTGACTCCATACTTGCAATGAGGTTCTAGCAGCACTAGTGTTGCTACCCTGAATATATAGGGGGGCAAGGATTTTTTAAAAAAGCCAAGGACACTCACCCCAGCCCACTGGAAAGTGCACGTGTGGATTCAGATGAGGACAGGATCAACTTCAACTGTGATGCCGCCCACTCTCGGGTCGAACAGCCCCCACTCTCACAACTCACATCAGAAATGGCTACTCAGGTGAGGTACTGGAAGGCATCCAGCACTTGAGAAACCAAATCTCAGTAAAGTTAGGTAGAGCAATCCAAAGTAAGAAGCCAAGCTCTGTAGACTGTAGGTTTGAGACCCGCTCAATAATTCTAATAGGTGGCAAATCAAGAGCAGTAGGCACCCAATGCCCCAACCTGGGCTCTCTGCCAGAGCTAATCCTTGCCAGGGATTACCCAATTGTAGAGTCAGTTCTTATATTTAACAAAATGGGGTGAGTTAGTGAGAGCTGTCTTTGTGGATAAATCACAACACAGCAACAATCTGCATTGATATAACACCTTTAATGTAATATGACATCCTATGGCACTTCACTTCACGGGGCTATTATCAAACATAACAGGGAGGCGGTGGTGTAGTGGGATTGTCACTGGACTGGTAATCCAGAGACCCAGGGTAATGCTCTGGGGACCCAGGTTCGAATTCAATAAAAATTTGGAATTAAAAGTTTATTGATGACCATGGAACTATTATTGATTGTCGTAAAAATCCATCTGGTTCGCTAATGTCCTTTAGGGAAGGAAATCTGTCATCCTTCCCTGGTCCAGCCTACATGTGACTCCAGGCTGACAACTCTTAAATGCCCTCTGAAATGCCCTAGCAAGCCACTCAGTTGTATCAAACCGCTAAAAAGTCAATAAAAAGGAATGAAACCGGACAGGCCACCTGGCATCGATCTAGGCACCAGAAACAACACTGGCAAACCCAGCCCTGTCGACCCTGCAAAGTCCTCCTTACTAACATCTGGTGACTTGTGCCAAAATTGGGAGAGCTGTCTCACAGACTAGTCAAGCAGCAGCCTGACAGAGTCATATTCACGGAATCATACCTTACAGATAATGTCCCAGACTCCACAATAATGATCCCTGGGTATGTCCTGTCCCACCGGCAGGACTGACCCAGCAGAGGTAGCGGCACAGTGGTATACAGTCAGGAGGGAGTTGCCCTGGGAGTCCTCAACATTGACTCCAGCCCCCATGAAGTCTCATGGCATCAGGTCAAACATGGGCAAGGAAACCTCCTGCTAATTATCACATACCGCCCTCCCACAGCTGATGAATCAGTGCTCCTCCATGTTGAACATCACTTGGAGGAAGCACCGAGGGTGCTTCACCATGTTGACACCTTATTTTTAGGTATGCCTGGTGCTGGTCCTGGCATTCCCTCCTGCACTCTTCATTGAACCAAGGACACAGAATGTAGGGGGACTTCAATGTCCATCACCCAGAGTGTCTCGGTAGCATCACCACAGACCGAGCTTGCTGAGTTCTGAAGGACAGAGCTGCTAGACTGGGTCTGCAGCAGGTGGTGAGGGAAAAAACATACTTGACCTCATCCTCACCAACCTGCTTGCTGCAGATGCATCTGTCCATGACAGTATCGGTAGGAGTGACCATCGCACAGTCCTGGTGGAGACAAAGTCCCGTCTTCACATTGAGGATAAAAATGTGTTATGTGGCATGACCACAGTGCTAAATGGGATAAATTTCGAACGGATCTAGCAACTCAAGACTGGGCAACCATGAGGCACTGTGGGCCATCAGTTGCAGCAGAATTTTATACAACTACAATCTGTAACCTCATGATCCGGCATATCCCCCACCCTACCATTACCATCAAGCCAGGAGATCAACCCTGGCTCAATGAAGAGGGCAGGAAGGCATGCCAGGAGCAGCATCAGGCATACCTAAAAATGAGGTGTCAACCTGGTGAAGCTATAACACAGGACTACTTGCATGCCAAACAGCATAAGCAACAAGTGATAGATAGAGCTAAGCGATCCCACAATCAACGGATCAGATTTAAGCTCTGCAGTCCTGCCACATCCAGTCACGAATTGTGGTGGACAATTAAACAACTCAATGGAGGAGGAGGCTCCGCAAATATCCCGATCCTCAATGATGGAGGAGACCAGCACATCAGTACAAAAGATAAGGCTGAAGCATTTGGCACAATCTTCAGCCAGAAGTGCCGAGTGGATGATCCAACTCGTCCTCTTCCGGAGGTTCCCAGCATCACAGATGCCAGTCTTCAGCCAATTCAATTCACTCCATGTGATATCAAGAAATGGCTGAAGGCACTGGATACTGCAAAGGCTATGGACCCTGACAATATTCTGGCAACAGTACTGAAGACTTGTGCTCCAGAACTTGCTGCGCCCCTAGCCAAACTTTTACAGTACAGCTACAACACTGGCATCTACCTGGTTATGTGGAAAATTGCCCAGGTATGTCCTGTACACAAAAAAAAAACAGGACAAATCCAACCAGGCCAATTACAACCCCATCAGTCTCCTCTCCATTATCAGTAAAGTAATGTAAGGGGCCATCAACAATGCAACTAAGCAGCACTTGCTTAACCTGCTCACTGATGCTCAATTTGGTTTCGCTAGGGTCACTCAACTTCTGACCTCATTACAACCTTGGTTCAGACATGGACAAAAGAGCTGAACTCCAGAGATGAAGTGAGAGTGACTGGCCTTAACATCAATATAGCATTTGACTGAGTGTGGCTTTAAGGAGTCCTAGCAAAGCTGGAGTCAATGGGAATCATGGGAAAACTCTCTGCTGGTTGGAGTCATACCTAGCATAAAGGAAGATGGTTGTGGTTGTTGGAGGTCATTAATCTCAGTTCCATCACTGCAGGAGTTCCTCAGGGTAGTGTCCTCGGCCCAACCATCTTCAGCTGCTTCATTAATGACTTTCCTTCCATCATAAGGTCAGAAGTGGGGATGTTCGCTGATGATTGCACAATGTTCAGCACCATTTGCAACTCCTCATATACTGAAGCAGTCCATGTCCAAATGCAGCAAGACCTTAACAATATCCAGGCTTGGGCTGACAAGTGGCAAGTAACATTCGTGCCACACAAGTGCCAGGGAATGACCATCTCCAACAAGAGAGAATCCAACCATTGCCCCTTGATGTTCAATGGCATTACCATCACTGAAATCCCCACTAACAACTTCCTGGAGGTTACCATTGACCAGAAACTGGCCATATAAATACTGTGGCTACAAGAGCAGGTCAGAGGCCAGGAATCCTGCGGCGAGCACCTCTTGACTCCCCAATGCCTGTCCACCATCTACAAGGCACAGGTGATGGAATATCCCCCCCTTGCCTGGACAAGTGCAGCTCCAACAACACTCAAGAAGTTTGACACCATCCAGAACAAAGCAGCCCGCTTGATTGGCATCCCATCCACAAACATTCACTCCCTCACCACCAATGCACAGTAGCAGCAGTGTCTACCAATTACAAGATGCACTGCAGAAACTCACCTAGGCTCTTTAGGCAGCACCTTCCAAACCCACGACCGCTACCATCTAGAAGGACAAGGGCAGCAGACACATGGGAACACCACCACCTGGAAGTTCCCCTCAAAGCCACTCACCATCCTGACTTGGAAATATATCGCTGTTCCTTCACTGTCACTGGGTCAAAATCCTGGAACTCCCTCCAGCACTGTGGTCATTCCCTGGCACTTGTGTGGCATGAATGTTACTTGTCAGCCCAAACCTGGATATTGTCCAGGTCTTGGTACATTTGGACATGGACTGTTTCAGTATGTGAGGAGTTGCGAATGGTGCTGAACATTGTGCAATCATCAGTGAACATCCCCACTTCTGACCTTATGATGGAAGGAAGGTCACCCCATGGACTGCAGCGGTTCAAGTAGGCACCTTCTCAAGAGCAACTAGGGATGGGCAATAAATGCTGGCCCAGCCAGCGACACCCACATCTCGTAAATAAATTTTAAAAAAATTTCATACCAGGCCACATATTAGGATAGGTGGCTAAAAGCTTGGTCGAGAGGTAGCTTTTAACGAGTGTCTCAAAGGAGGAGAGAAACATAGGGATTTGGGGTGGGAATTCCATTGCTTAGGCTAAGGTAGCTGAAGGCATGGGCGTCAATGGTAGACCAATGAAAATCAACAGACATAATCAAGCCAGAATTGGAAGAATGCAGAGATGTTGGAGAGGGTCACGGACTGGAGGAGTTTACGGAGATTGAGAGGGATTTGAAGACAAGGATGAGATCTTAAAAACAGGCTGAAAGTCAAATTGTTTCAAAAGAAAAGCACAATTAAAGCTATGCACAAACCTCAAAAGTCATTTCCAAAACGTTCTTGGGAACCTGCATCACCCCAGTGTCCCCCAGCTCACCCGACACACTGATCCAAGGATTGGAGGTAGTGATGGAGTTACTCAGCTTTTTGATAGGAATAATGACAGCTCTGTACGGGATCACTGTGGAAAGCAAGAAGAGAACGTGGCAGAGATTGTTAGAATAAAAATAATACCGCTACACAGAACAAAGTTGCCCATCCCTCACGAGCTTGGGTTCTTCTATATAGGGTCAGTGGTTAGCACTTTTGCCTCTGGGCCAGGGTTCGAATCTCACTCTGGAGACTGGAGCACTTAATCTAGGTTTACACTGCAGTGCACTACTGAGGAACAGCTGCACTGTCGTTGGTGCCATCTTTCAAGTGAGATATTAAACAAGGTCTCATTTCTTTTCTTTGGTGAATGTTAAAGAATCCGCAGCACTCTTTTGAACAAGAGCGAGAGAGCTCTCCAAGTATTCTGGTCAATATTTATACCTTGAGAAACTCAGAAAATACAGATTATCTGGTCACAATCACATTGTTGTTTGTGGGAGCTTGCTGTGCGCAAATTGGCTGCTGCTTTTCCTACATCGTAACAGTGACTACATTTCAAAAGTATTTCATGGCTGTGAAGTGCTTTGGGACATCCTGAGGTCATGACAGACGCAATATAAAAATATAAACATACAAATCCAAGTCTTTCTTTTTCTTTTTATATTGATCGGCAGGCAGCAAGTTATGTAGTGTTCCCACTGCCACCAGCACCCTATCAGTATAAAAGGAGCGGGGGGTGGGGGTGGGGTAACACCCTCCCCACCAGGGTTGTGACTGTCCCTGGGGCACGAAAGCTCGCTGTATGAGGGTGTATAGTCATTCACATAACTGCAAGTATTCTACACAAAGTCTAATATAAAATTCTCATTCCTTTGTTCAAATTTCCCCATGGTCTTGCCCTTTCAAACCTCCTACGCCCCTCAGAGAACTCAGCATTCCTGTAAATCTGCCCTCTTCACATCCTGCATTTCCTTCACCTGTCCACTGCAGCTGCACCTTCAGGTGCCTAGGCCTGACGCTCTGGGCATTCCCCTCCCTAAACCTAACTCCCTCTCGCCCTTTAAGATGCCATAAGACCCAGGGCGGGATTTACCGTTCCCGCCTCTGGCGGGGATTGTTGCGGGACAGAAAATTTGACGGACTGGTTGACTTCAGGCGGGAATTTCTGGTTCCGCCCAAAATCCGTGCCCTACTTTTCTTTGTAACCAAACTTTTGGTACTTAAGCAAATATCTGATTACATGGCTCAGTGTCAAATTTTACCTGATAATGCTCCTGTGAACTGCCTTGGGACGTTTTACCACATTAAGTGTCCTATAAATGGAAGTTGTTATTGAGGAGTGATGGAGGGAACTCTAACATTGGGGTACAGAAAAGGGAGGGGTTATCTTTATATCTAACCTTCAGCGAATCGAATGTCAGGCTGTAGCTTCATAACAATCAGGAGAGCGTCCACGTGGCCTTGGATCCCCCGGACCGTTCCACCCCACCCCCACCTCAGGTCCATTCCCAATGTGATTTTGAGACCCTTTGAGAGACAAGACTTGATTTTTCAACTCTAATTTCTGAAAGTTATGTTATGTATATGGGAAAGTGCATCTTAAAATGCAGGGCTCCACTGTGAGTCCTCCTCCCTCAGGCAGTAAGCTGCAAACTGCAATGGTTGTACAATGACCAGCATTCATGGCTGTGGACTGGATTGTTCAGGGAGGGGCAGACGGGTTACTCCTGGTTTTTAAATGGGATAATTGCAGTTTGCAGCTCCTGGAGGTAAGCTCCTGGTTTGTGCTTTTCCCCCACTGGGTATGGAAACAACAACAAGGCAATGGCAGCCAAGTTGTGCACAGCAAGATCCCACAAACAATAATCTGATAATCTCCAGATAATCTGTGTTAGTCAGTTTGGTTGAGGGATAAGTATTGGCCAGGGCACTGGGCAAAAGACCCCTTCTTCAGAACAGTGCCACGGGATCTTTTATATCCCCCTGAAACGTCAAGTTCGAAAGATGGCAGCTCTTGCCAATGCAGCACTCCCTCAGCACTGGCCTGATCCTGCTCTCTGCCAAGATCCACCATGGGTTCACTGAATCGACATCAAGCAAAGAAAGTTTCATCTTTCTCCCTTTTCTGGCTCCAAGACCTATCTTTGCAGCCCCTGTACTGCTGCAGGTGACAACAGATAATGTAGTAGTGATGAGGGAATTGAGCACTAGATGTTCTGGTCTATATACACAAAGTAGGGCCTTTTCATAACAAGCTATTGGGTAAACTATGGCTTAAAGTCAGCACTGTAGAGCCCAATACAACAGCGGCAGCACACTCTAAGGTCATTGCCTCTGCAAACAAACACTCATCATCGGCCACTTTATGTCCATCTGATTGAAAACACATTCAAGACCCCAGCTGAAGACCAGGCCCCAACATACAGGACACAAGCAGACTCAAAAAGATGAAAAGAGAAGGGATGAAGTGCAAAGTAGTGATTAGCCCATGGCTGGTTTGTGTTTCAGAGACTGCAGATTGAGAAAGGAGGGAAGCCTGCGTTCCACAGATCTGAGAACGAGTGGGAGTCAAAGCCTCCAGGAGGTGAGAAAACTGGAATGGCAAAAATAGTCATCTTATTTTGCTGTACAATTACTGTACTCAGCACCCAAAGTGACCTGAGCAGAAGTCCTGAGCATATTGCAAGGTTACACTGAGGATGAAGTGTTGAGGGGAGGCCAACATTCGGGCCTTAAAACTTTGCTGTTATCAGAGAAAAGGAAAAGTGATGGAGGCTGAGGAGAGTTACAGTTTTATCTTCTAGGGAAAGAATGAGCTACGAGTTGGTGACGGTTAATTGAATCTTACAGTGCAGCAGGCCCTTTGGCCCATCAGGCCTGTGCCAGCTCATTGAGCTATCCAATTAGTCCCAGTCCCACTGCCTTTTCCTCATAGCTCTTCCAATTTTTCCGTGGCTATTATTTATCGGATTCGCTTTTAACAACTATTATTGAATCTGCTTCTACAGCCCTTTCAGGCAGTGCATTCGTACGAACATACAAATCAGGAGCAGGAGAGGGCCATTCAGCTCCTCGAGCCTGCTCCGCCATTCAGTAAGATCATGGCTGATCTGATTGTATCCTCAACCCCACATTCCTGCCCACCCCCGATAACCTTTCACCCCAAGAATCTATCTAGCTCTGCCTTAAAAATATTCAAAGACTCTGCTTCCACCGCCTTTTGAGGGAGAGAGTTCCAAAGACTCGCAACCCTCTGAGAGAAAAAATTCCACATAGTAACAACTTGTTGCAAGAGAAAAACTCTCAGCTCCTCGCTGGATTTTTTGGCAATTATTCCAGTATAGTTATCCTGTCTTAAAGGGACACTGTCCCAACTTACTGATTGTCGTGAAGACACTGGTAAAGCAGAAGTAGTCCACAGCATTGAGTGACAACAGGTGGTAAAGGAATTGCTCCTTCTCATCCTCACAGCGCAGAAAGGCATAACGCTTGTACAATTTCCTGTTGGTGTGAAAGAGAGACAGTGAACACCAACTAAACTGTAACCCCTCTGACTTCAGATCAACAAACACAGCAACAACCTGTTTTTGACATAGTAAAATACCCCTAAGCACAATTGGATAAAATTTGACACCGAGCCACATAAGGAGACATTAGGACAGTTGACCAAAAGCTTGGCCAAGGAGAGAGAGGGGCGGAGAGGTTTAGGGAGGGATCTCCAGAGCCGAGGGCCCAGGCAGCTGAAGACCTGATGTTGCGGGTGGAGCAATTGAAATGTTCCAGAGACAGGAGCTGCAGGATTGCAGAGATCTCTGAGGGTTGTAGGGCTGGATGAAGTTACAGAGATGGTGGGGGCGGACGAGGCCACACAGGGATTTCAACACAAGGGCGCAAATTTTAAATTTGAACATTGTCGAGTTCCCGTGCTCTGCCTGAGCATCAGGTAGACTAAGGTAGCAATGGTGAAAATCACATATCGTCAAACTCCCACTTGCTTGTTCCCTCTTCTCCTGCAGCCTGGAACTTGTATTGTTTTCCTTCAAAAGTATGATGTGACTTGGTGTAGGATAGTGAATATAATAGGGGAAATCAATTAACAAATCAATAGTCAGTATTTATATCACTGTTGTGTGAGAATGTGTTCTGTGTGATAGAGGTTAAACAAATGGTTCAGATTAGGTCATTAGGATTCAGGATGTGAATGTTCAATAAGCGGGTGGCGTCAGATTAATACAATTTTAGAAGCACCAAAGAGTTTGTGTAAGAATCAAAGCTAGTTTGGAGCCAACACATCCATGTTTCAGCTGTTATCATTCTGTTCAGGTGCAATGTCTATAACAATGAAAACTGTCCTAATTGTTACAAAAATTATATTTATATTCCACAAAGAATGAGGTGTACTTGGTGCAACATTGCCACTTACACTGACGTAGAGGAGCTTACGACACAAAATGATGACATGCCAATAATCTCAGAACTGATAGTTTTGGAGCAAGTCATCTGACACTGTCCATCTAGGTGTATAAATAAGTTCACTTTCATATGCTCTGCTGAGAACTTGCATGGATTGTTAAGTAATTTAAAGCCCCTGGTGGATATCCTACCAGTAAGTATATAAATATATAATTTGATTTCAGTAATAGACAGAAACTAAAAGCAACAAGTTGATTTTTCACTGACATCCAATCCTATATAATTTGGGTTAATCTACTCAGTTGATCTAGCACATTGGTTCCACCACTTGCTATTAGCACAAGTCAACCCAGGCCAAAATCACCCAACTCTTAGCAACAGACTACAGACAGAGGCCCAGGAGCAGACTGCTTTGAAGCTGTCAGCACTAGAAAATGTCACTTGCTACGGGAGGATTTACGAAGGAACATGGGCCAAAATATAAACCATCAGTCAAGAAAAGCCACTATTCCTGTGGAGAAAGAGTGGGATTAATGGGTAGAGTTATGGGTTGCCTGCATTCACCACATATAAACTGGTTAATCCTAGCTGGCGTACCAAGGTAACCCTCTCACAACCAGAGCTGCTCAACTTCAGAGGGTGGAGAAACTGAGTTTTCTCACTCTGTTACAACCGGAACTATTTGTGTGTCAAACAGCATTAGCTGTTTCTCAGTGGAGACGTTGAGCTGTCTGCTCTCTTTGATGGCAGCAAACCTGTTGCACTATTTTGAAGACGGGCAGGGGCCTTTTTCCCTGGTGTCCTGGCTAAAATTGATCCCTTATCAACTCCAAAACAGATTTTTGGTCATTATCACAATGCTGCTTGTGGGACCAATGTGTTTCCCTATATTACAACAGTGATAACACTTCAGAAATATTGCTGTAAAGATGAGACATGCTGAGGTTGTGAAAGGCGCTAATGAAATGCATGTGCTCCCTTTTCCCTCAGGGCTGTAAAATTCTACAATTTTTACAGTTTGCCTACGAACCACACTGAACTCTTCAGATTAAACAGACATTAGCAAAGAATTGATTGCTTAAACCTACTTGATAAGAGCTTGGTTGAACATGAGCTGCTTGAGTTGCTGAGAAAGCACCTTCTTCTCAAGGGACAGCCTTATCCAGGCCCGGGCTCGGCCTACATCCGTCTTGATCTCGCTCATGTGTTGGACATGCCTGAAATATTAAATGACATTCAATTTTTGAAACTAAAATGTTCCTCCTTGTCCCTTTGGTCATCTCCCCCTTTATTTTGCCTCTATAGCCATTGGGCATGATTAGGAGGGGGGAGTGCAGCTCGTGAGGGATTCAATCACTATTGAGTCAGAAGGTTGTGGGTTCAAGTCCCATTCGACCCTGGACACATAATCTAGGCTGACACTCCGGTGCAGGACTGAGGGAATGCTGCAGTGTTGAAGATCCATCTTTCGGTTGAGACATTATGCTGCCCCCTCAGGTGGATGCAAAAGATCTCATGGCATTATTCAAAGAGCAGGGGAGTTCCCTGGTTGCCCTGCCAATATTTAGCTCTCAATTAACATTATTAAAACAGATTATCTAACCATTACCACACTGCTGTTTGTGGAAGCTTGCTGTGCGCAAGTTGGCTGCTAGGTTTCCCACAATACAACTGTGACTGCACTTCAAAAAGTCCTTCATTGGTTGCGAAGCACTTTGGGGCTTATTGAGGAAGTGAAAGGTGCTATATAAATGCAAATCTTTCTTCCTTGAACAGACGGTGAAGGTAACACATACCAAATTATTTATAACATGTTGACGTAAGTTGCTTCGAGTGCAATCAGCTGCCATTAGAAACTGCTTGTTTCGTTAATTGTGAGAGTATTCAGCATTTAATGAGTATCCCCCTTTGGAGTTAATTGCCCTAAATAACAAGAGCCTTTTATATCGTAGGGCTAGCTGTGGCTCAGTTCGTAGCACCCTCGCCTTTGAATCAGAAGGTTGTGGGTTCATGTCCCACTCCCGGAAACCAAGAACTGTGAATGTACTCGAAAGAGTTACAATCTGTGACTGTTGATAACTCGAAAGAGTTACTTACTGAAATCCTGCAGTAACCCTGCAATATAAATTGCAAAGACAATGCAGCTAGCTCATAGCTAACAGCAATAGAAACTAAAGGGCAACAAAAGTGTCAGCCCACTATACCCCTGGGGTACATTCTGAACAATTTAGCTTTCCCTGAGTCATGGCTTCATGTAGTACAAGAACAGAAAATGAATATGGAGGGTCTGGAGAAAGTGCAAAAGTGATGTACAAGGATGCTGTCAGAACTGAGAACACCATCAAGAAAGACTGGGGCTCTTTTCTCTAGAAAAGAGAAGGCTGAGGGGGTGATCTGATAAAGGTTTTTGAAAGTGTAAAGGGTTTTGCTAAGGTAGATGTAGAGAAGATGTTTCCACTTGCGCAGAGTCAAAAACTAGATATCATAAATATAAGATTGTCACCAATAAATCCAATAGGGAATTCAAGAGAAACTTCTTTACCCAGAGAGTGGAAAAATGTGGATCTTACCAGCTACCATTAGGAGGAGTAGAGGTGAACAGCAGAGATGCATTTAAGGGGAAAGTAGAGGAGGGAGAAGGGAATAGAAAGTTGTGTTGATAGGTTTTGATGCTGTAGGTGGGAGAAGACACATATAAAGCATATACACTGGCACAGATCAGAAACATGGTTTCTGTGTTGTAACTTCTATGCAATTCCTTTCAGTTGTACAGAGACTGAGTGGAACATCAAACTGATTAGTTAGATCTGTTGAGTTCTTGCATTTACATAACATATATTTTATAAGATTACTTCTCAACTCGTGTGTGTGTGTGTGTGTGTGTGTGCATGCACACACGCATGCAAGCTGAGCAGCTGATATAACATGCTTTCTCGCATTGTTCAAGACTCGCTGTCACACTGTACCTCATGTCGTGGATGAGGGAGACCCTGAGGGTCGGCAAGTTCAGTCCTGAATCCGACCTCCGCCGTTCTGGCCCAGATGCAACTGTGGGAATATTGCAGAAAAGCAAAAGGCAAGTGAGAGTCCAGACTTGGCGGGGATTCATACGACATCCATAAATTAAATCCTCCTTTTAACAGATTAATATTTCATAGCCTCCAGGAATGTTCTGGAATCTCCAGGATTTAAAGGTTAATGTTTAGGTCACTGCTGTGAGCAACCCAGGAGAAAAAAAATTGTAGCAGCATTTAAAAAAAAAAGATTGCGTGTATATTTTAAATCATTTTCTTTGAAAGTTTTTGTTTCTTAAAAAAGATTGGGGATGGGAGGAAAACGACTGACAAGGTGGCTAGAGGCAGGTCATGGGATGAAGCCCTGAGGAATGCATCCAATCAGAGCTCATAACCCTATTTCAGCCATTACCATGAGTATGGGCCTAATAATTTGGGAAGAACAATTCCTGAGCCTGAATGGTGAGGCCTGATTATTAGGCCTTGGGTCTGATTTCCATTGATCAGGAGAGCAACAGGCAGTTTGTATGATTATTAATCACAGCGATCAACCTCCATCAATTAGTCTACAACAGACCCAGACATGAGGTGAGGGAACCCTGGAGAACTATGGGAACCTGTAACAGGAAACAGGAACAGGAAATAACCTGTTTCTCTGAGCTTGTTACGCTTACCATGGTATGTCTCAAATTAAGCCTACACTGTATCCCCAAACATTTTCTGATGGAAATCAATCTAATTTTCATTTGAATGAATCAACATTTTCATTGTGTCCCTAGCAACCTGTTGCATAGATTGGCCACTTGCTCGCTGAAATAATGTTTCCCCAGATTAGTTTGGAATTTCCTTCCCTGTCTATCGCAGGCTATGGCCTCTGGTTCTAGTTCTGGATAAAATGAAACACTGTGCCATGATTTACATTATGTCATCCCTTTAGAATATTAAAAACAGCAAAGCATCACCTCTCAAACTCCTCTTTTTCACATGCTTCACATGCTCAGTTTACGTCACTGTTCTTCATAGGCTCATCTTTCCAGCCTCTCAATCATTCCAATTGTTCTCTTCTTTATTCTTTCAATTGCTGCAACATTCTTTTGGTATCATGGTGACCAGAACTATATACAATATTCCAGGTGTGGTTGCACTCATTATTTAATAAGTGGAAGAATTATCACACCATTTTATCTCAATATCGATCTTTTAATCTTGCTCCGCTCACTGCCACCCAGCGTTATTGTGATAGCTTCAATCTATGGTTAACCCCCCAATCTCTCATTTATCATTCACATTATTTTCTTTCCGCTTAAGGTGATAGTCGTTTCTTGCAAACAGACATCTGCTCACCTGGGGTCTCCACCGTTGCTTCTCGCTTCTCCTCACTCTCCTGATAGTGGAGTAGATGGGACCAGAGTGCTGATTTCCCCTGTGATAAACCAAGGAAAGACAAATGCTGAGGACGTGATCTACTGACTTGTGGTGAGTCCTGCACTCAAATGGCTCATGAAGTATAAGCTGGGGAAAGTCGGAGCCCCTCTGGATGACTCACCTGTTTGATAAGCAGCCCGTGGCTCCAGATTCTCTCCAGGAGGTCGCACAGACTGGCTATCAATGTGTTCTCTTCCAAGCCAGTGATGTTCGCCTCTCCATGTCCCAGCTCGACTGCTTCATGTCCCATCTTTTCCACCAGCATCCGTTTGGTCTGCAAGACAGAAAAACCAAGTAGATTCAAACCATCCTAATGCATATTAAAGCCAATCGTGCCTGACCTATTATAGGACATGCCAGGAAAAAAAACTTCAACTGGTAAGCTTGAGTTAACCTCAAAAGAGTTGCCTAGTGGCCTAGCTTGTGGCCTAGTGGCCTTCTTCCCTCTTCACACCCAGGACAGTTGCAATCCCTTTGTCCAAGTGCTGGGAAACTCCAGATCAAATAAAAATCAAGGGAAGGAAATCAGTCTTGCGTTTCCCTGAGAAACATTCCACTCAAATTCATAGGGACAGGAGTAGACCATTCAGTCCCTTCAGCCTGCTCTGCCTCCAATGCCAGCTGATCTGTACCTCAACACTGTTTACCCGCCATAGTTCCATAATCTTTAATACCCTTGGCTAGTAAAAATCTATCATGCAATTTGAAATTTTCAATTGACTCCAAGCCTCAACAGCTTTTTGGGGAAGATTTTCACTAGCCTTTGTGTGAAGAAATGCTTCCTGACATCACACCTGAACATCCCAGCTCTAACTTTAATCCATCTTTTGCTAGACTTTTTCGCCAGGAGGAAATAGCTCCTTCAGTCTAGCCTATCAAATCCTTTAATTACCTCAGTTAGATTACCTCCTAGTCTCCAATATTCATGGTAACCTAAATTAGATTTCTGCAATCTGACCTCATAATTTGACCCTTTTTGCCTGGCATCATTCTGTTGAATCTTTCCTGCATCCCCTTCTGAGGCCAGGTTAAGAACATAATAAGAAATAAGAGTAGGCCATTCAGCCCCTCAAGCCTGCCTCGCCATTCAATAAGGTCATGGCTAATCTGCCACAGGCCTCAACTCCTCTTCGTGCCAGGTCCTCATAGCCTTCAACTCCCTGATATTTCAAAAATCTATCTATCTCCTCTTTAAATACTTTCAGTGATTTAGCCTCCACAGCTCTCTGGGGTAGAGAATTCCAGACATTCACTGCCCTCAGAGAAGAAATTCCTTTGCATCTCACAGGGATGCGATGGCATAGTGTTATTGTCGCTGGACTAGTATTCCAGAAACCCAGGGTAATGCTCTGGGGGTCTGGGTTCGAATCCCACCTCAGCAGAGATATTAAATGTCTAATGATGACCATGAAACCATTATTGATTGTTGTAAAAACCCATCTGGCTAACCAATGCCCTTTAAGGAAGGAAATCTGCTGTCCTTACCTGGTCTGGCCTACATGTGACTCCAGACCACACAGCAATGCAGTTGACACCTAAATGCCCTCTGAACAAGGGCATTTAGGGGTGGGCAATAAATGCTGGCCTAGCATTTATGAATATTAAAAAACAGGGTTTGAAATGAGCATCCCCTTATTCTGTAACCTAGTTCAAGATTCCCCCACATCTTCTCAACAGCTACCCTGTCAAGCCCCCTCAGAATCTTGAACGTTTCAATAAGATCACCCCTCATTCTTCTAAACTCTAATGAATAAAGGCCATTTAGCCGTTCTTGCTAAGTCAATCCCTTCATCCCAGGAATCAGCCTAGTGAATCTCTTTTGAACTGCCTCCAATGCCAGTATTCCTTAAATACATGGACCAAAATTATCCACAGTACTCCAGGTGCAGCCTCACCAACACCCTGTTCAGTTGTAACAATTGTATTTTTAAACACCAACCTCCTGGCAATACAGGCCAAAATTCCATTTACCTTCCTAATTACTTGCTGCATCTGCATGCTAACTTTTTTTGTCTCATGCATAAGAACACCCAGATCCCTCTGTGCTGCACTTTTTTGGAGTCTCTCTCCTTTTAAATAATAGCCTGCCTTTTGTTATCTTTCCTGAGGTGCAGCGTCCAGATCCGGTCTAAGCAGAGCTTTATACAACTGTTACATGGCTTAAACCTTTTTGTATTTCAGCCCCCTTCAGATTAAGGCCGGTATTCTATCAGCCTGTTCAATCTTCTTTTAATGTATCTGTCTGCTAGTTTTTAGTGATTTGCATACATGGACCCCTGAATCTTTCCGTTCTTTAACAGTTCATAACATCTCTCCATTTAGTGGAAAGCTGAGGCCCCAGTAGAGATCCCTGGGGGACACAATTAGTCACATCCTACGAAATGGAATGGATACTCATTAGTCCTACCCTTTATTTCCTACTGCCTAAACAATTCCCTACCCTGTCAATAGGTTATCTCCATTCCAGCTGCCCACTCATGTCAGCTATCGAGCAACTCCGAGCTGTCAATCCTGCTCAGTTACAAGTAGCTTTGCCTCTGAATCTTAAGGTTGTTGGCTCAAGTTGATGCATTTTGGGAGGACTAACAAGGCAATGAGTACATGTTGAATTGTAGGACCCTAGGAAATACAGAGGATCAGAGAAACCTTGGTGTACATGTCCATAGATCCTTGAAGGCAGCAGGACAGGTAGGTGAGGTGGTAAGGAAGGCATATGTGATACTTGCCTTTATTAGTTGAGGCATTGAATACAAGAGCAAGGAGGTTATGATGGAGCTGTATAAAATGCTATTTAGGCCACAGCTGGAGTAGTGTGTGCAGTTCTGGTCGCCACACTATAGGAAGGATGTGATTGCACTAGAGAGGGTGCAGAGGAGATTCACCAGGATGTTGCCTGGGCTGGAGTGTTTCAGCTATGAAGAGAGACTAGATAGGCTGGGGTTGTTTTCCTTAGAGCAGAGAAGGCTGAGGGGGGACCTGATAGAGGTATACAAAATTATGAGGGGCATAGATAGGGTAGATAGGAAGAAGCTTTTCCCCTTAGTGGAGGGGTCAATAACTAGGGGGCATAGATTTAAGGTAAAGGGCAGGGGATTTAGAAGGAATTGGAGGAAATTTTTTCTCACCCAGAGGGTGGGGGGTATCTGGAACTCACTGTCTGAAAGGATGGTAGAGGCCGGAACCCTCACAACATTTCCAAAGTATTTAGATGAATACTTGAAAAGCCATAGCAAACAAGTTTCTTCCTATCTATGCTCCTCATAATTTTGTATACCTCTATCAGGTCCCCCCTCAGCCTTCTCTGCTCTAAGGAAAACAACCCCAGCCTATCCAGTCTCTCTTCATAGCTGAAACGCTCCAGCCCAGGCAACATCCTGATGAATCTCCTCTGCACCCTCTCCAGTACAATCACATCCTTCCAATAGTGTGGCGACCAGAACTGCACACAGTTATACAGCTGTGGCCTAACTAACGCTTTATACAGCTCCATCATAACCTCCTTGCTCTTGTATTCAATGCCTCAACTAATAAAGGCAAGTATTCCATATGCCTTCTTAACCACCTTATCCATCTGTGCTGCTGCCTTCAGGGGTCTATTGTAGGCTACCAGCCAACTGCTGGAAAATGGGATTAGAGTAGATAGGGGCTTGATAACTGGCACAGACATGATGGGCCAAAGGGCCTCTTTCTGTGCTGTAAAATTCTATGACTCTGAGTTCAACTTCAGAACCTAGAGAAGTAAACTTGTAGAGTCAGAGAAATTCAGATCTCAAATTATGATGGCACCAGCCTTTGGTGAATCCACCCAATTTTCCCACTCACCTGTTCTTTGCCTACAATCCTGCATCTTTTTCTACTTCAAGTGTTTATCCAAATCCCCTTTGAAAGTTACTACTGAATTATCTCCCACTACCCTTTAAGGCAATGCGTTCCAGATCACAATCATTTTTCCCCCCTCATATCATCTCTGGTTCTTTGCCAATTATCTTAAACCTGTGTGTTCAGATTACTGACCCTTCTGGCACCAGGAACAGTTTCCCCTTGTTGACTCCTTCAAAACCTTTTACGATTCTGAGCACCTCTATCCGCTTAACCTCCCCCACTCTAAGAAAAACAACCCCAGTACCGCAAGGAACTGAAATCTGTCATCTCTGACACCATTCTACTAAATTTCCTCTCCACTCTCTCTAAGGCCTTGACATCTTGCCTAAAATGGGGTCTGGAACCAGACAGAATACTCCAGCTGGTGCCTAACTCGTGTTTTTATAAAGGTTTAGCATAACTTCCTTGCTTTTGTACTGTATGGTCTATTAATAAAGCCCAGGATCCCTCATGTCTTTTTACCAGCCTTCTCAACTTGGTCTGGCACCTTCAAAGACTTGGGTGCACATACACCCACCCCCCAGTCTCCAAGTCCTTCAATCTTGGCTGACACTCCAGTGCAGCAGTCAAGGTCTCAAATATCCTGCTAACTAGAAGGTCCAGGAAGGATCATGATGGGAGTACTGGCTGATTAGGCCTCCCCACCCCTCTAGCTCAGCAGCACTGACACCAACTGAAGCCATTAGCCCAGTGGAGATAGGAAATTAAACCTCAGGACCAGGCAAGACAGGGGAAAGGGGGTGGGGGAAAGAATTAACTGACTCATTCACCTGCCCCAAGTCTGTTCTTTGACCTCTGCCCATGTATAATTGACAGAAAAAAACCACAGTCGAGTTACCTTGATGCGACATTCTTTCAGCAGACCTTCTACAAACTTCCAGTTCGTTTGTGCGATGACAGCCGGTGACAGATCCGAGAGTTTGGGTTGCCGCAGGCTCTTTCCTATACTCCGGGCCTCCTGGATGTACTTCTGTGAAGAAGAGCAGATATATTTAAGACGGCTCCTTCCAAACTTCCAGTGGACTCCTGTGAAATCACACATCCACCTCCCGCCCCCCATCCGATATCGGAGTGCCATGTGATTGGGGGGGGGTGGGGGGTGTGTGTGGCTAGGTTCTCCTGAACATGCACGTCACTGGTCAATTCAACTAGGTTCTGACCTTGAACATTGCTCCCATATATAGGGAGAACTCTGCAGTGGCTCTCTCATACACGTGACTTGATATTTGTTAGATTATTTCTCACTCACCTCAACCCTCCAAAACCCTCATATCTCCACTGCAAATGCTTTGGTCCTGTTTCATGGACACTACAATGCTCAGTGCTCCCTTGAACCCTTCCTTCCTCATTCTTTAAAAGCTGCATACTCTCCCTTTCTCCTCGGACACTCAGTGCAGTAAAATCACAAGTAATGACCCTCACCAGCTCTACCCATGCATCCAAACCCAGATTTTTGTGGGCATGGGCAACTAAAAACATTGGTTCCCATCGGGATTGGCGACACGCAACAACTTGCATTTATATAGCGCCTTTAACAGAAGGTGCTTCCCAGGAGCATAATCAGACAAAATTTAACACTGAACCATGGAAGGAGATATTGGACAGGTGACCTAAAGCAGGAGGGAATTCCAGAGCTTAGGGCCTAGACAGCTGAAGGCATGGCTGCCAGTGGAGCGATTGAAATAAGAGATGTACAAGAGGCCAGATTTTGAAAGGCGGTAGGACTGGAGGAGCTGATAGGGAGAGGCAAGGCCATGGAGGGATCTGAACGTAAGGATGAGAGTTTTAACTCTGCATTGTTGGATCCCGAGCCAATGTAGGTCAGCAGGCACAAGGGTAATGACTGAAAGGTGCAGAACAGGAACTGCAATGTCTAGAAATCACGCAGCTCTAATTTTTGGCACCTCGGCTGCAATGTAAATGCTTCCCTCTCAACCCACCACCCACTGTGTCACTGAGTCTCTTCCTTCACAGCAACATGTACAACCTACAGAGTAACTATTCACCCTGTCACTCGCCTCGCTGAGTAATTAGAATGTGAACTAAACATGGTCTCATTTTGTACTACCAAAAGTATCAAAAAATTGAAAGTTAAGAAAAATAATTTTACTAAAGGGAAAGGAAAGAACTTGGCTTTAAAAACTGCCTTTCATGACCTCAGTACTTTACACACTAATTTACAGCCAGTGAAGTAATTGTTAAGTACAGTCACTTGCAACGTCAGAATGACACACCCAATTTGCAAACAGGAAGACTCACAAACTATGATAAATGACCTGATGATCTGCTGAAATGATCTTGGTTTAGGGATCAGTTTTGGCCAGGACACTCCCACACCTTCCAGTGTCATCTTTTATATTCACCCAAGAGGGAAGACTGGGTTTCAGTTTAATCTCTCATCTGAAAACAGCACCTCTGACAATACAGCACTCCCTAGTAACGCGCTGGAGAGTCAGCCTGGATTATGTGTTTAAGTCTCCGAGGAGAGTGTGCCGCCAGTGAGCCACAGCTGAGGTCAGACTGGGAGGACGAGAGAGTCTGCAGCTTCCCCAAAGTGACGTTCCAGTGTCTATCCTGCTAAGTGTCCAGGTAACAACTGCAGCCAGGTGCCCCAGGGGATGGAGGCAAACCGTGGAGGGGGAAGAGAAAGAGAGAGAGACCCATTTGCCCCTCATCCAGCTTGCAGCAGTGTGGGACATTGCCAGGCTGGACATGGTGTAAGATGGCTATATATAGAGTGGAGGGAGGCAAATAATTATAGAAATTAAATGAACAGCTTTCCTCAGCATTGCTACATCTTCTCTTACCTTAGTATACTCAATATAGAACGACAGCTTCCCTATCTTATTAACACAAATAAGGTTATAAGATTGAGGGGCGATTAACTGAAGTGTTTATGATAAAAGGATTCAATAGGATGGGCACTCAGTGGGGGAATCCAGAACAAGTGGGCATAGTCTTCAACACTGAGATAGTGGGGTTTAGTTCAACAAGAGTATGAAGGAATATAGTGCTAAAGAGAGTAAATGGAGTTCAGGTGCAGATCAGCCATGATGCGACTGAATGGTGAAAGGGACTCAAGGGGCTGAATGGCCTTCTTCTAGTCCCTTGTTTACATTGAAAAAGAGTTCTAACCAACAGGATGGCGATTATTCATAGGAAGGCTCCTTTTGGCTCTTCTACTTACTGGCTCAAATGGCTAATCCACAGGGACCAGGAAGATCCCAGGCATCCAACCTTCCAAACCTGTGACCTCTTCAAGGACAGTAGATGCATGGGGACACCACCAGTTTCAAGTTCCCCTCCAAGCCACTTAATCCTGACTTGGAAATATATCGCCGTTCCTTCACTGTCGCTGGGTCAGAATCCTGGAACTTCCTCCCTAACAGCACTGTGGATGTACCTACACCACAGGGACTGCAGCGGTTCGAGAAGGCAGCTCACCACCACCTTCTCAAGGGCAACTAGGAATGGACAATAAATGCTGGCCCAGCCTGCGACGCCCACATCCCATGAATGAATTTTTAAAAATTAAACACTTATGGCTGCACTGTACTTAACTGACCCAAAAATCCTCTTACTAATTTATTAACTCACTAACTCTTAATAATAACTTACTCACTAAAATACTCTAATTCTTACTAACTCTCCAACTCTTACTAACTTACTAACTCTTACTTACTAATTCACTCTTACTAACTCTCTAACTCATACTTTCATTACCTCCAGCTCGTTGCTTCCCTCCCAGATCCTCCTCCTCGTTATTTGCAGCCACCATGCCCACTCCCCCCTCCCTCTTCCCACTCCACTCCTCTCCTGAACCTTCGCTCACAGCACCCCCTCCTCCTCTCTCTCTATTCCCTATGAACATTGCAGGTAGGTTATCAGGGTGAGGGGTGAACAATCCTCAGAACGAGACTCAGGGAGCGGTAGTAAGGTGGGTGCAGATTTGTGAATGGGAATCTCAAGTTGCTGCTACATCAAAAAGTCCGAAAGGTCCTGCATGTTTGACCAGCGTCTAATGTAGAAATTAATAAAGGATGCCTCTTCGAAGAGTTGGGATGCGAGTCCCACCTGACTGTCACTAAAAAATGGGTTTGAGAAGGCTTACGGCAGCTGCAAGTATGGCACAAGACCACTGGTCAGGCAGCAATAATTGGCACTAAATTGGCAACATCAGTCTGAGATGGCTGGTGTGAAAACAGCAATATAGCTTTGGCATGATAGTACAGAACTTGAGTGTTGCTGAAGAGATGTTGTCAAAACTTTTCATCTTGCACTCATCGGGACAGATTCACAAAAATACCAAATCTTAAAGAGAACAATTTATACTGCATGAGAGTAGTAATACTGCACGAGAGCATTTATACTGCACGAGAGCATTTATACTGCACGAGAGCATTTATACTGCACGGGAGCATTTATACTGCACGGGAGCATTTATACTGCACGGGAGCAGTTATACTGCACAGGAGTATTTATACTGCACGATAGTTATACTGCATTAGAGTATTTAAACTGCATGAGAGTAGTTATACTGCACAGGAGTATTTATACTGCACAATAGTTATACTGCACGAGAGTATTTGTACTGCACAAGAGTATTTGCACCGCACGAGAGTATTTGCACCGCACGAGAGTATTTGCACCACACGAGAGTATTTTTACTGCACGAGAGTATTTTTACTGCACAAGAGTAATTATACTGCACGAGAGTATTTATACTGCATGCAGCATAAATTGTTGTTCCCTTTAAGATTTAGTATTCTTGCGATTCTGTTCTGATAAGTGCAAGGCAAAAAGCTTCAACAATATGTCTCTTTTCTCAGCATACTCTTGGCTTTGGCTATGGGGCAATTCTTTGACTTCGGGTACATTGTTGGGGCAGAGTGGAGGGAGTTTTACTCAACATCTAACACCAGACTGGTACTGGAGTGTGAAGGGTTAAGTAATGAGGCCAGGTTGCTTAAACTTGCTTTCACTTCCCTTAAATATAAGAGAATGAGGGGGTGATCGATCAAGGTGTTTAAACTGTCGAAAGGAATTGATAGACTAGTTACAGAGAAACTATGTCCTCTGGGAGGGCACCCATAAAAAGGGGCCATAATCATTAAATCAAAGCCAGGCCAATCAGGAGCGAAATCAAGAAGCATTCTTCATAAGAAACATTCATGGAAACTGGAACTCTCCCCTAAAAGGGTATGGATGCTCGGACAATTGGAACTTTCAAGACCAAAACTAGGAGATTTTTAAGTGATGGTACTTGGAGGAAAGGTGGAAAAATAGAATTAAAGTCTAAGTGAAAGCCATGGTCTAATTGAATGGTGGAGCAGGCTATTGCTAATGTTCTGGTTCTGGAGTGTCAAAAACTGTTTCCATTCCCCAATACAAACATCTCTCACTTCGATGAGCAGGAAGAAAAACTCCTGGCTTTGGGGTTATTCTTATCGGACACTTGGAAGCTGAGTTGCCGAAGTGCTTTCAGTTTAGTTATCTTAGTGCAAACCCTTCTTCAGTGAACTAAACCGACGGATCTTGTGAATCAAAGCTGTGTGACATTAGAGCCTCTCATCATGCCCCTTACGCAGAGCTCCAGTACAACATACCAATGAGCACTCGGAGAAGGATTTTTTGGGAAGTCGTACGGGAGTGGGTTGACCCTGGTCCCACTCCCAGAAGGCCATGGAGTTGTTCTGAAGCAGTTGCCTCTCTGCTGGCTAAAGGCAAGACCCCCAGCAAAGGGCAGAACGCAAAACGAGCGAGCGCAGGAGAGAGCAGAACATGAGAAAGTAAAATAAAAAAAGGCACAAACAAGGAAAGCAAAAAATGAAAGCATTAGCAAATAAGCATCGATAATAAAAGTTTCTAAACATGGTTGAATAATTCTGAAGGAAGGTCACTGATTGAAACGTTAGGGATAACTTGTATCAAAATGGCCGTTTGGGAAACTGATGAGATCAGGCGGTTTTAAAGCCTGCACGATATTCATCTCCACTGACTTCAGTGGGGAGGAAGATTGGGCAAGGTTGAGACCTTGACTGCTGCACTGCAGTGTCAGCCAAGATTGAAGGACTTGGAGACTGGGGGGTGGGTGTATGTGCACACAATCCAGTCAGCCTCCCTGCCACATGTTGTGAGGAGGGTATGAGGAGGACCATGCAGGAGGAGGCTAGGGTTAATGTTGCACCCCTTAACTTTGGTTCTCTTTGCACTGACGTTGTCCTGATTTGCTGAGTGTTTTCAGAACTTTCTGCTTCTATCTCAGGTTTTGGGCAACAGGTTTTGTTGGGTTTATTTCAAGAGAGTTTATAAATGGAAAGTCACAATGCTGTTGTAGATGTCTACCATCGCTCTGGTTAATACCGAGGAGGTACGGTGGTTGAGTAGATAATGGAAGCACTTGACCAAACAGTATCTGCTGGACGCAGCAGTGGAACAGTTACAGTTGACATCAGTGCCTCTGTACTAGGGACAGGTGGATATCAGCCGTGGTTCTCGGTTCTGATTTCTACTCAGTAACTCCTGCTGGAAAGTGCGAAGGCATCGTCAGTCTCAGTTGTGATAACCTCCCCATGAGATAGTCCCTGACATTCTACATCTACGCTCAGATGTCAAAGACAGATGTTATCCTGAAGGTTTGCTGACAGCCATGCAGCCTTACTCCAGTGTGAGTCCAATGCCTTGGGTAGAGCTGGAGAGCTGCTGAAAACTCCACAGAGTGGCTTCCAATCTCACTGTCACTGAAACCGGTGTCTCTCCTGGGTATGGGTTTTTAATTAATAAATCAGATCCTCAGTGACTCCACAAGGCAATGGGTTGCATATTCAGCACCCCCATCCCCCTTTGTCCATTTTCCCACAGTTGGAGGTGACTCTTTAAGGGGTTCAGTACCATCAGTGAAGGGTGCAGGATCCCAATCTCTGCCCCAGCATCAAGACTCGGTCTCAGCCTCAGGAGAACACCACCTAATGGGTGGCATGTCTCATTACAGCCTGAGTGAGGCTGCCAATTAATGCCCATTAGTGCCCAATTAGCTTCATGTTGGACATGTTGGGCCTTTCTTTTATTCATTCATGGGATGTGGGTGTCGCTGGCAAGGCCAGCGATTGTTGCCCAACCTTAATTATCCTTGAGAAGGAGTTAGTGAGCTGCATTCTTGAACCGCTGCAGTCCATGTGGTGTAGGTAAACCATACTGCTGTTGGGAGTTCCAGGATTTTGATCTGGTGACATTGAAGGAATAGGGATATATTTCCAAGTCAGGAAGGTGAGTGGCTTTGAGGGGAACTTCCAGGCGGTGGTGTACCCATGCATCTGCTGCCCTTGTCCTTCTAGATGGTAGTGGTCATGGATTTGGAAGATGCTGTCGAAGGAGCCTTGGTGAGTTGGTACACTGCATCTTGTAGATGGTACACACTGCTGCCACTGTGCGTCAGTGGTCGATGGAGCAAATGCTTGTGGATGAGGTGCCAATTAAGCAGGCTGCTTTGTCCTGGATGGTGCCAAGCTTCTTGAGTGTTGTTGGAGCTGCACTCAGCCAGGCAACTGGACAGTATTCCATCACACTCCTGACTCGTGCCTCCAACCCAGTAAATTAGCGCCTCATCAATCTACTCTCAATCATCAGCAAAGTGATGAAAAGTATAATTGACAAGTGGCACTTGCTTAGGAATGACCTGCTCACTGATGCTTAGTTTGGGTTCCGCCAGGGCCACTCAGCTCCTGACCTCATTACAGCCTTGGTTCAAACATGGACAAAAGAGCTGAACTCCAGAGATGAGGTGAGAGTGACTGTCCTTGGTATCAAGGCAGCACTTGTCTGAGTGTGGCATCAAGGAGCCCTAGCAAAACTGGAGTCAATGGGAATCGGCGGGGAGGGGGGAATACTTTCTACTGATTGGAGTCATAACTCACAAAAAGGAAGATGGTTGTGGTTGTTGGAGGTCAATGATCTCAATCCCAGGAGATCACTGCAGGAGTTCCTCAGGGCAATGTCCTCGGCCCAACCATCTTCAGCTGCTTCATCAATGACCTTCCTTCCATCACAAGGTCTGAAGTGGGGATGTTCACTGATGATTGCACAATGTTCAGCACTATTTGCGACTCCTCAGATATTGAAACAGTCCATGTCTAAATGCAGCAAGACCTGGACAATATTCAGGCTTGGGCTGGTAAGTGGCAAGTAACATTTGCGCCACACAAATGCCAGACAATGACCATCTCCAACAAGAGAGAACCTAACCATCACCCCTTGACATTTAATAGCATTAGTATCACTGAATCCCCCACCATTAACTTCCTGGGGGATACCACTGATCAGAAACTTACTAGGACCAGCCACATCAATAGGGGCCAAATGACATCCTTCTGCACCATAACAATTCTATGATTCTGTGACTAAAAGAGGTCAGAGGTTAGGAATCCTGCGATGAGTAACTGACCTCCTGACTCCCCAAAGCCTGTCCACCATCTACGAGGTACAAGTCAGGAGTGTGATGGAACACTCTCCACTTGCCTGGATGAGTGCAGCTCCAACAACACTCAAGAAGATTGATACCGTCCAAAAAAAGAAACAGGAAAAAGCAGTCCACTTGATTAGCATCCCATCCACCACCTTTAACATTCACTCCCTCCACCACCGATTCACAGTGGCAGCAATGAGCTCGATGTACTACAGCAACACACTAAGGCTTCTTCAACAGCACCTTCCAAATCCGTGACCTCTACCACCTAGAAGGACCAGGGCAGTAGATGCATGGGAACACCACCACCTGCAAGTCCCCCTCCAAGTCACTCACCACCCTGATTTATGAAAATATTGGCGTTCTTTCATTGTCACTGGGTCACAATCCTGAAGCTCCCAGCCGAATAGACCTGATGAAGTAACTTCACCAACACGATTGTAGCGGTTCAAGAAGGCGGCTCACCATCACCTTCTCAAGGGCAAGTAGGAATGGGCAATAAATGCTGGCCCAGCCAGCGATGCCCACATTCCACGAGTGAATAAAAATATATAATCCCAGATTTATACAAAATCAGTTATCAGTGAAAGGAAATCAGTGAAAGGTAAAGGACCAGCCATTCACTGAAGCTCCCCTGCCCACTTAGCTTTGTGTGAACTTTAAAATAGTGGGGAATCATAGAATGATACAGGACAGAGGAGACCATTTTGTCACTATAACTGTGCCATCCAATTAGTCCCCCTCCCCCACTTTATCCCGATCGCCCAGAGAATATGAATGTGATGGGCTAAAAACTAATTGTTCAAATTCCAGTTCACATTCACAATAGGCCGAGGCTTCCAGGATACTGAGCAAAGCTGCATTAATCTGATCCAATCTGAGCTTTTGCAGTTTTGAGTCGCATCTGATTTAATTTTCTGAAAGCCCTAAAGCAATTCAAAGGCCTGCTGGCATGAATAGCGACATCTTGACTAACACTCAGAGCAGAGGTAGAGGAAGTGTTACTCCCCTCACAGCTCACATTTATTTTTACTTGAAAAATTCAGAGCTGCAGATGCTGAAGCTTTCAAACACATGCTGTCTGCTGTTTTGTTTTAGTAAATGAAAAGGTGGAAGTGGCTCTATTTTAATTCACCAAGCCTACGCCTGTTAACGCATCCGTGGTTCATACTCAAATAATTATAGCCTTACGCTCTGGGTTGCCAGTGTCCCTCTGCTAGGGTCATAACAGTCAGGATTGGCATGTACTGAATAGTCAGGGGTCACCGCGGAGCAACGCAGGGGGTCACCGTGGAGCATGGACGCCGGGGGTCACTGCGGAACATGGACGCCGTGGGTCACTGCGGAGCGAGGGTGCCAGGGGTCACTGCAGAGCGATGCAGGGGGTCACCGCAGATCGAGGGCGCCGGGGGACACCGCGGAGCAATGCAGGGGGTCACCATGGAGCATGGACGCGGGGGTCACCGTGGAGTGTGGACGCTGGGGGTCACCACGGTGTGTAGACACTTACAATCAGCGTGTACTATGATTGGTCATGGTTAGTGCAGTGAAAATGTTCCCGATCACCATGTACCTCTTTCAGGTCGTTGTCCAGTGCCAGATGTTCGGAATGCTGCCGGAGACGGTCCTTCCTTCGCTGAGCTGTGGTGCTTCGATTGGCCCATCGACTGTGGGTAGGGAGAGATTTGGAAGAGTGGTTTTAATGCATGGGCATTAACAACAGCCTGTCTTGTATAAAAAGAGCAGGCCCTGCATTTACCTAGGCAGAGATTTACTTAAAGGAGAAACCGCAACTCGATTGCCATTCCGGGCTGCAAGAACTGGAATCAGTCATGGCCTCAGTGCCCACAAACCGGGAAAGAGGGATGGGGAACAGGAGAATGGAAATCCACCACGACTCTCAGTCCTGATCACTCTCCACTGACACCTCCCTGAAAGAGTATACTGAATGTCTGTCAGGTGAGGCACTGATCACCAAATACAGTGATGACATTCACCAGCTAAGTTCCACATGAGGAATGGCCACACTGTGAAAGGGCAGGAGGCCATGACTACCTGTTTTATGGCAGCAAGAGTTAGGAGTTAATATTTCGAGTCCAACATCACTCTTTATTTGGAACCCTTCCGATGAAGTCATATTGGACTCGAAACGTTAACTCTGTTTCTCTCCACAGATGCTGCCAGACCTGCTGAGTTTTTCCAGCACTTTATGTTCTTATTTCAGATCGCCAGCATCTGCAGTATTTTGCTTTTATTTCAATGCTGGGACTAAGCTGTTTGATGCAGCTGATTGGGATAAATTCCGAGCTTGCGCGGATCTTTCACAAACTCTCCGCCGGAGCAATAAGACATTCAAGCTCCAGGCGACTGCTCAGCCCCTTGAACATGCTGTGCCAGTCAATTCAATCACTGGTTGATCTGCACCTTAACTCATTTCCCAGCCTTTGGCTCCATATCACTTGGCACTTTGAACTAACAAAAATCTCAAATCCAAGCTCCCAATTGGATCCCCAGCATCCACAGGTTTTCGGAGAGAGAATTCCAGATTTCTACACCCCTTTGTTTAAAAAAGTGTTTCCTTATTTTCCTCCTGAATGGGTCCATCTCTAATTTGAAGATAATTCCCCTTTGTTCTCGATTCTTGCACCAGAGAAAATTGTTTTCTTGTATCAGCCCCATCAAACTCTGTTAACGTTTTAAAACATCCTGTTCACATCAGCGCCCTCAATCTTCTAAACTCAAGTGAATAGAAGCCAAGTTTATGTGACCTGTCCTCAACATTTAACCCTTTAAACCCCTGTGTCATTCTGGTGAACCTACGCAGCAACACCTCCAACACCAGTCTATCCTTCCCGTGGTGTGGCGTCTAAAACTGAATGCACTGCTTTTCACAGTCACCATATCAGGTTCATCATTGCATTGTTTAACTGTAATGATGACCAATTGACACACACATCATATCCTCCTGACCAAGTTCAAATTGGGTTTGTTCATATGTGACAGAAGCATCCTCTGTGAGCAGGCAGAATACAAAGTGTGAAAGGCCGGAGCCCTACTGCAGTGCTATAGGAATGTTTCTCTATCTATTATCTTGATCTGTATATTTAAAAGGAATAGACCCTGCTCAAAGCACATCGACATCTGCAAAGGACAGATTCAGCTTAGATGTGATGCCTGGTGCAGTTGAATAGCTGGATAGTACACACTATATTGGAAACTGCCAGGCTGGACGCAGGACAGGAGGGGGCTCAAATTGGAAACTGCTCAGGATGGGTGGGAATACATTTGCTTATGTATTTTGGGGAGACGGTGACATAGTGGTAATGTCACCAGATTAGTAACCAGGAGGCCCGGGCTAATGTTCTGGGGACATGGCAGCTGGCGGAATTTAAATTCAATTAATAAAAATCTGGAATTGAAAGCTAATCTCAGTGATGGTGACTAGGAAGCTATCATTGATTGTTGTAAAAACCTACCTTGTTCACAGTGTCCTTTAGGGAAGGAAATCTGCTGCCCTTACCTGGTCTGGCCTACATGTGACTCCAGACCCAAAGCAATGTGGTTGATTGTTAACTGCTCTCTGCAATGGCCTAGCAAGCCACTCAGTTCAAGGGCAATTAGGGATGGGCAACAAATGCTGACTTTGCCAGTGACGCCTACATCTCATGACAGAATAAAAATAAAAGATTTTATTTTTTAACACTCACTTGTTATTGGTCGGCCCTGTTGACAGTACATCCGACTGGAGTTTGGGGAAGAATCCGTGCTCATACTTGCCCTGCCCAATCTTCATGTCCAGCAGGTGTGGGTGGATGGCAGTGTGGTCAATCTTCACCAGGCGTTGCTCAATAGCTTGAGCTGTGCAATACATTTATAAAGAATGACACAATCAGTCACTGCCCTTATAGACAGAGTGAAGTACAGACAAAGTTCAGAGTAAAGGAAAGAAGATCAAACTGTTATAGCGAATGCATAGGATGGAGATTAAAAAAACACAATTCAACTGACCATAATGTTTCAACTGACCGACTCTTAACAGCTTTTTTGGGGGGGGCAGGAAGGAGTTCCAGATTTTGACTACTTTGAGTTCAGTAGGTCTGGTACACAGATGATCATGCAAAGTAAATGTAAGTACTTTATGAAGGGGCAGCATAGAGATCTATTGCCCTCTGCCTTTTAAATCTATGTACCATGCGTATGATTCAAACGTTAAAGGGAGTGCACTGCAATTTGTGGGTCTTAGCTTACTTCAGCAAGTTAAATATTAATTCGAGTATGGCAAGTATGCAGAGTCCCTTCATCACTGTTTGATACTGCACACTTCAGCAGCAAGACTTTGACAGGACAAGTCAGTCAATCTGCAAGTGGAGCTTTGTAAATCGAGATCAAGTAGCTGAATGCAGAGTTGGCTTAAAGCTTAGTAAAGGCAGTTGTTTTTCCTTCCCAGTCAATACTGGGCTGTTGGAAATCGAAACGGCATTCGAACACAGGGGGGCTAGGTGCAGCCTACAGACAGTGTTAGTTGAGTTTCACAAACTGTGCAGTGAGTCACATTCAGTGAGATATAGGTTGATTACGAATGTCGCTTAACTCAGTTTCAGACAGAAGTGAGTAACAAACTAGAAAGTCCCAGGCTTACTAAGCTTAATGATCATAGTCAGGGCAGGGTTAGGGAAATATGGAACTTGTTGGCGTCTGTGCTCCTGGTTCAGGGGTCTTAGTATTCCTGCTTCAGATTCATTTCCGGCATCCTGGAAAGGTAAGTCTATGTCATATGGGGTTGGGATTGGGCCTCACCTGTAGGTGTTCTGGAATAAGCTCACTGGCACTCTCCATCCAGGATCAAAAAGCAAAATCAGCTCCTTGGATTGAGGTACTGGCGCTTCCAAACCCACGATCTCTACCACTTAAAAGAACAAAGGCAGCTGATGCATCGGAACATCACCACCTACAAGTTCCCCTCCAAGGCAGTCACCATTCTGACTTGGAAATATATCGCTGTTCCTACACTGTCACTGGGTCAAAATCCTGGAACTCCCTCCCTAACAGCACTGTGGGTGTACCTACACCACATGGACTGCAGCGGTTCAAGGGCAATTAGGGATGGGCAGTAAATGCTGGCCTAGCCAGCGATATCCACACCACAGGTATGATTTTTTTAAACAATGGTCAGCTAGTGGCCATGGAACTGGGAGAGATGTCGCCATCTTGAGAAAGAGCAGTGGAATACGTCTGGAATTTGTTAGTTTACTGAGAGTCTGGTTTTGTGGCATCAATTCACACTCTGAGGCAACTCTCAGTGTGAAAACAGAGGATAAAAGTTCCTTTCTGTTGACTTTTGACATCAATCACAGAATCGGTATGGGACAGAAAGAGGTCACTTGACCCATCATGTCTGCACCAGCTCTCCAACTCGCCTAGTTCCATTCTCCCGCTTTCTCCCTGTAACCCTGCACATTGTCTAATTCCTTTTTGAATGCCCCAGTTGAACCTGTCTCCAGCACACTCGCAGGCAGTGCATTCCAGACCTTAGCCATTCACTGCGTGCAAAGGCTTTTCCTCATCTCACTTTTTCTTTTTTGACTAATTACTTTAAATCTGCGTCCTATTGTTCTTGATCCTTTCACAGGTGGGAACAGTTTCTCCCTCTACTCTGTCCATGATTTTGAACACCTCTATCGAATCTCCTCTCAGCCTTCTTTTCTCCAAGGAAAACAGTCCTAACTTCTCCAATCTATCTCCACAACTGAAGCTCCTCATCCAGGAAATATTCTTGTGAATCTTTTCTACACTCTCTTTAATGTCTTCACATCCTTCCTATAATGTGGCACCCAAAACTGTACACAATACTCCAGCTGAGGCCGAACCTGCGTCTTATACAAGTTCAATATAACCTTCTTGTTTTTGTACTTTATCCCCCTATTAATAAAGCCTAGAAGACTGTATGCTTTATTAATGCTCCCTCAACCTGTCCGGCCACTTTCAATGACTTATGTACAAATACACCCAGGTCCCTTTGCTACTGCACCATCTTTGGAGTTGTACCCCCTATTTTATACTGTCTCTCCATGTTGTTTCTGCTAAAATGAATCACTTCACATTTCCCTACATTGAACTTTCATCTACCACCTGTCCACCCATTCCAACAACTTCTCTATGTCCTTTGGAAGTTCTACAATATCCCCATCCTGACACCACATCAACAGCATTGCCCTCATCAACCTTTTCTGTTACCTCTTCAAAAAACTCCAGCAAGTTAGTTAAACATGATTTTCCCTTAAGAAATCCACGTTGGCTTTCCTTAATTAACCCTCATTTGTCTACGTGGCTATTAACTTCGTCCCGAATTATTGTTTCTAGAAGTTTCCCCACCATGGAAGTTAAACTGACTGGCATGTAGTTGCTGGGCTTATCTTGAAATTCTGTTTGAACAAGGGTGTAATGCTTGCAATTCTCCAGTCCTCTGGGACCACCCGAGTCTAAGGAAGACTGGAAAATTATGGCCAGTGCCTCCACAATTTCCATTCTCACAGTGTCCCTGGGCGCATCTCATCCTGTCCCGGTACCTTATCAATTTTAAGTACAGACAGCCTTTCAAATACCTCCTCTTCTTCAATTTTAAACCCTTGTAGTGTCTGAATTATTTCCTCCTTCACTGTTGCCTGGGTAGCATCTTCCTCCTTGCTAAAGACCGATACAAAATATTCATTTAATACCTTAGCCATACCCTCTGCCTCCATACGTAAATACTGCTTTTGGTCCCTCATCATTCCACTCCTCCTTTTACCATCTTTTTACTATTTATATGCCTATTGGAATTCCCTTTTATGTTAGCTGCCAGTGTCTTTTCATACTCCCGCTTTGCTTCTTCACCTCCCCTCTGAACTTCCAGATTCAGCCTGGTTCTCAATTGTAGGTACTACCTGACACTGTCAAAGGGCACTTTTTCTTCTTTATCTTGGCATCTCCTTTGTCATCCCAGGAGCTCTGCATTTGTTTGCCCTCCCTTTCCCTTTCGAGGGAATATACCTCGATTGTGCCCGAATTACCAAAACAGAGCTGCAGACTCCTTCTCCAACCCAGCCCCACCATCAAGTCCACCCACTCCACTGCCTACCCTCCCCCACCACCCCACCCTGAGAATTGCTAGCTGGCATGATTAAACACACTGAAACTTATATCTAATCCATTCTGTTTGTGCCCTGGGAGTGTTTGATGGGGACAGTGTAGAGGGAGCTTTACTCTGTATCTAACCCCGTGCTGTACCTGTCCTGGGAGTGTTTGATGGGGACAGTGTAGAGGGAGCTTTACTCTGTATCTAACCCCGTGCTGTACCTGTCCTGGGAGTGTTTGATGGGGACAGTGTAGAGGGAGCTTTACTCTGTACCTAACCCTGTGCTGTTCCTGCCCTGGGAGTTTTTGGTTGGGACAATGTAGAGGCAGCTGTACTCTGTATCTGACCCCGTGCTTACCTGCCCTGGGAGTTTTTAGTGGGGACAGTGTAGAGGGACCTTTACTCTGTATCTAACCCTGTGCTGTTCCTGCCCTGGGAATTTTTGATGGGGACAGTGTAGAGGGAGATTTACTCTGTACCTAACCCTGTGCTGTACCTGTCCTGGGAGTGTTTGATGGGGACAGTGTAGAGGGAGATTTACTCTGTATCTAACCCTGTGCTGTACCTGTCCTGGGAGTGTTTGATGGGGACAGTGTAGAGGGAGCTTTACTCTGTACCTAACCCTGTGCTGTACCTGTCCTGGGAGTGTTTGATGGGGACAGTGTAGAGGGAGCTTTACTCTGTATCTAACCCTGTGCTGTACCTGCCCTGGGAGTGTTTGATGGGGACAGTGTAAAGGGAGATTTCACTCTGTACCTAACCCCGTGCTGTACCTGTCCTGGGAGTGTTTGATGGGGACAGTGTAGAAGAACCTTTACTCTGTATCTAACCCTGTGCGGTACCTGTCCTGGGAGTGTTTGATGGAGACAATGTAGAGGGAGCTTTACTCTGTATCTAATCTATACTATTACTGCCCTTGGAGTGTTTGATGGGGTCAGTGTAGAGGGAGATTTACTCTATCTAACCCCATGCTGCACCTGTCCTGGGAGTGTTTGATGGAGACAAATGGGATTAGATACAGAGTAAAGTTCCCTTTACGCTGTCTCCATCAATCACTCCCAGGGCAGGTACAGCACAGGGTTAGATAAAAAGTTAATCTCCCTCTCCATTGTCCCCATCAAACACTCCGAGAGCAGGAACAGCATGGATTAGATACAGAGTAAAGCTCCTTTACAATTGCCCCCATCAAACACTCCCAGGGCAGGTACAATGATACAATGTAGAGGGAGCTTTACCCTGTATCTAACCCTGTGCTGTACCCACCCTGGGAGTGTTTGATGGGGACAGTGTAGAGGGAGATTTACTCTGTACCTAACCCTGTGCTGTACCTGTCCTGGGAGTGTTTGATGGGGACAGTGTAGAGGGAGCTTTACTCTGTATCTAACCCTGTGCTGTACCTGTTCTGGGAGTGTTTGATGGGGACAGTGTAGAGGGAGATTTACTCTGTACCTAATCCTGTGCTGTACCTGTCCTGGGAGTGTTTGGTGGGGACTGTGTGGATACAGAGGTCAACATAATATAGGGCAGCCAAGCGGACACGTGGGATGCTTCCTTTATTGGCCGAGTGGTGGAGTATGAAGCACGGAGGTTTTGCAGAAACTGTGTAGAGTATTGGCTGGGCCGTGGCTGGGGTCCTGTGAGCAGTTCTGATCAGCACACTGTTGGGGGAATGGGGGTGGGGGAGGAATATCATTGCACTGTAGAAGGTACAGAGGAGATTTGTGGGGATGTTGCCAGGACTGGAGAATTTTGATAGTGGAGAAGGCGTGGCGGGGGCGGGGGTGTTGGAATTGGATGGGCTGGGGCTGTTTGCTTTGGCGGGAGGAGGCTGGTGGGGAAGTGGGTGGGTGTGCAGTGGGGGGGAGACCTGATCGAGGTGAGGTGTCAAAAACTGAATGTTGTACTCCCTCAGTCGGTGGTCCGTGACCAGGGATATGGATTTGGGGTAAAGATGTAGGAGATTTGAAGGGAGTTGATTCTACCCAGGAGATGGTGAGAGTCTAGGGCTCGCTGCCTGGGAAAGTGATGGAGATGGAGACCCTGGACGTACACTTGAAGTGCTGTAACCTACAGGGCTATGAACTGAGAGCTACAAAGTGGGATTGGGCTGGTTGGTTACTTGTTGGCCAGCATGGATACGGTGGGCCAAATGGCCTCTTTCTGTGCTGTTCATTACAATGATTCTATGATAACTGCAGCAAATGAAAAAAAGAGGCTTCTGCTCCAAAAACAGCCGGATCAGTCAGACACTGAGTCAACAGTTGCACAGGAGTTATACCTCAGCCACCCACAGGCCCCAGCAAATCTAATGTTCTACCCGAATGGTCCATAGTCTAACTTGTTGTCCCTTCAAAGGCTTAGAGGCTAAACCTCAATAGCAGAGCATAATTATTTTTAATCTGGGGCAGAGGGGCTGGTAGCTCAGTTACTGCAATAGGTTTGAGGGGCACAGTGACTCATTACTCTTATGGGGCTCCCGGTTTAGATGCCCCGCTATCATATTAATACTGGTTTATGTGCCTGTGTGAGCTGGTATTGCTGTTATCCTGATTATCGTGTACAATGAGTTCTAAAGAGAAAGACAGAGGCAGCGCAATCAGTCTCCCAAACCCTGGATATTTCGCTGCAATGTTTAGGATTCGCTGTATCCTGTCTTTATGTTTAGCTCATTATTTCCTTTGAGTTCTTCAGCAGGTCTTTCCCTACATCCGAGTTTTACCGGAACTTCAACCAAATTGTCTGTTGATATAAAAGCTCCTGAGTTTATCAGGAGCCCCTCACTTGTTGCATCTAACACATCTGTTGTTGTGTTTAGAAACTAGTTAAAAATATTCTCGCAGTTACGTTATTTTTTGGGGGGGGTGGGAGGGACATGGAAAAGCATGAGTGAATGAATCAAGAATTGTAAGAACTATCAAGGAATGTGCCAATAATTACAGGGGTTCCCCAGGAATGTGCCAATAGTTACAGGGGGTCCTCAGGAATGTGTCAATAGTTACAGGGGGGTCCCCAAGAATGTTGTCAATAGTTACAGGGGGTCCTCAGGAATGTGTCAATAGTTACAGGGGGTCCCCAGGAATGTTGTCAATAGTTACAGGGGGTCCTCAGGAATGTGTCAATAGTTACAGGGGGTCCCCAGGAATGTGCCAATAGTTACAGGGGGTTCTCCAGGAATGTGCCAATAGTTACAGGGGGTTCTCCAGGAATGTGCCAATAGTTACAGGGGTCCTCAGGAATGTGCCAATAGTTACAGGGGGTTCTCCAGGAATGTTGTCAATAGTTACAGGGGGCCCTCAGGCATGTGTCAATAGTTACAGGGGGTCCCCAGGAATGTGCCAATAGTTACAGGGGGTCCTCAGGCATGTGTCAATAGTTACAGGGGGTCCCCAGGAATGTGTTGATAGTTGCAGGGACTTGACAGGAATTTGTCAATAGCTGGAAATAGGCCAATAGTTGTAAGAGTGCCAGAAATAAGCCAATTATTATTACTTGTACCTGAGACTGAAACATTTAAAATCCTCTAAAAGAAAGGCTATCTTCACAGAAATATGTCAGTCATACCTTAGTTCTTGCTTGAGGGGACCAACAATACTATGTTTTATTCTGTCACAATGAGGTCAGGCAGCAAATCTCATTGAGAGACCTTTTCAGATAATTTGCAAAATGACAGCAGTTTTTAGAAATAAAATGAAATATTGTCTCCTAAATATTTTTACACCTCATATTCGTTTAAGCTGACTTTCTTCACGTTGGAATTTTGACATTGACTGACAACCAGACAGCAGACTTTGGAGGGATTGTATTTGAACCTTGATACTCCTCTGCAAAGGAAATTCAGTCATGTCCACTTTCCTGTCAGGAAATGAGTGACCTTCCTTCTCTCCGAGGCCAGTTCTGCCACTGCCCTTAAGTCGGGATTGGGAATGTTAGCACAAAGAGGAGACTGAAGCTAGGACCTTCTAGTTTGAATGGATTAATCCAATGATTTTTTTTTGGTCTAGTAGATTTTATCGAATGTCATTTTGAATGAATGGACGTGGGGGGAAAACCCATTCAGAGAAAAGTTCAGTTCACATTATGCTGGGACACCCTATTCGTCATCAGTGTTGTTAGATAAGGATGTGATTCACTCAATCGCCCACGGAATTAGCTGTGAAAAAGTCAATAATAAGTCTTTTATTACGTTCATCACCAGCTTCCTGGTCCTCTGGGTAAAGCATATGAGGCTCTGGTGCTTGAATGTCGAAGGAACAGTGCCTTCGAGCAAGCCAGCAGTCTGGAAACAAAAAGTACTTGATATGAAAACCTTTCTGTACGAAACTCCTCAGGGGTCACCTTAACTAGAAGAACAACTGACGTATAACAGGGCAAACAGGGAAGCTTATTGATCAGCATCATGTCCACAACCGGCAATGTAAATATCCGTGGCCAAGACAGGGAAGGTAACCGCCCCGTCAGAAAATGTGACGGAAACCTGTTCACCAATTTGTGGTGTTGTTACTTCAGGGCAGGCATTAAATAAACAGATTCTAAACGGGTTTTTCACATCTGTATGAACATCTTTAGGTTAACGTGTTGCCCTGTCTTCAGAAAACAATTATATTAACATTCAGGACAAAATATCAACCCAACATTTGAATATTTACCAAAGCTTTCCTTCAGCTGATGTTACCCCACGGGACAAAAGAATATACAACAAAAGTCACACACAAGAGGTTGTCGTCTGATTCCGTTCCCCATACATGTGGAGCTGGAATTGACAGTGGTCATTCTGATGGAGTCCCAGCATGGTTCAGAGACAGCCAATGTTGACCTTCCGACCTTCCTCCTGCTTCATACTGAAGTCCCACTCCAGGACATGAGCACAAAACTCAAGACTGGCATTCCAGGGCAATGCTGAGGGAGTGCTGCACTGCCAGAGGTGCCGTCTTTTGGATGAGTGTTAAACTGAGGTCCCAAATGCCCTCTCTGGTGGTTGTAAAAGATCCCATGGCACTAGTTTGAAGAAGAGCAGTGGAGTTATCCCCAGTGTCCTTGCTAGTATTTGCCCCTCAATCAACATCATAAACATCATTAACATATTGCTGCTAGTGGGAGTTTCCTGTAAGCAAATTGGTTGTGGTTTTTCCTACATTACAACAGTGACTACATTCCAACAGGTTGTCATTGGCTGTAAAGCACTTTGAAACATCTGGCGGTTGTGAAAGGCACTGTAGGAAATGCAAGTCTCCCTTTTCTTTATTGAAAAGCAAAATACTGCAGATGCTGGAAATCTGAAATAAACACAGAAAATGCTGGAAATACTCAGCAGGTCTGGCAGCATCTGTGGACACAGAAACAGAGTTAACGTTTCAGGTTAGAGACATAATAGGTTTTCAGCAAAGGGTGGGTGGGACAAGGACAAGAGGAGATCTGTGATTGGGTGGAAGGCAAGTGTATCAATTTGTTTCCTTTTCTTTGCATGTTTTGGTTTTTCTCTTATTTTCACTTTCAGTCAGTAGTGCACATGCTCTTCTTGCCGCACCCCCGTCCTCTCTGGCCCTGGAAGATGAACCCTTCTTTCATTTAATCTCTCCCATCTTTGTTTTGACAACATTCAAGAACAGGCTGAGTTTCTTGTATGGAGAATTGAAGAGATCTAGAGTGGCTTGCAGACTGGGCAGTGGCACTGCAGACATTCACAAACTGTGGATCATGTATATCTAGGGAGGCTAGTTTAAGTTTTGGCAGGAAGGTGACTGAGATTAATGAGTTTCCCATCTAGATGGTTTTAATACTGACACCAGAGGGCAGTTGCTCTTTGATGAGGTGAATAGCCACTGTCAGGTAGATTATCAATAGTGTGGGGGCTATCACCCAGCCTTGCTTGATCCCAGTCCTCATTTTGAAGGCATCTGTTTCAAATCTCCCACTCAAGGCAGTTAAGAGTCATATCATCATGAAGAAAATTGCAGGATTGTGATAAGCTTTCTTGGACATTCAAATCTGTGGAGCACAATCCACAGAGCCTTACAATTTACAGAATCAAATGCCTTGGTCAGATTGAAGAATGCAATGAAGTGTTCCTGATGCTGTTCGACATTTTTCACAGATTTGTCTGACAACAAAGACTATGTTGAGGGTTCCTCTGGAAGGTCTGAAGCCACACTGTCTCTGGGAGGATTTCCTCAGCCACAGGAAGCAGGTGATTCAGAGAATATGTGTCAGGATTTCCCACGGTATAGACAAGAGGGTCAGCATGATTCATCTCCCTTCTTGAAGACAGTTACAATCGTTGCATTCCTGAAGTTGCGATCTTTTTCCTCCCAAATCCATAGGATGTATGCGTGAGTGAGTTCCTGATATGAGCTAAAGTCTGCTAGCTTTCGAGAGCTTAGCTGGAATGCCACAGGGGTTTTGTTGCTTTCCATCTGCTTGATTGCTTGTCGCAGCTCTCCCGTCGATGGCAGTTCACCCATTGATTCTACCATAGTCGACTGGGAAATGGCTTGGCAAGTATCAGCTGCCACTGTGCCTTCACGGTTGAGGAGTTGTTCAAAATGTTCTTTCCAGCATTGGTGGAAGCCATTGTCATCCGTAAGAAGAAGAGAAACACCATCCTGTGAGCAAAAAGGATTTTGTCCATTTGACTTTGGTCCATGGTTGACCCCTATGGCTTTAGAAAAGCTTTGCATGTCATGATAATCAGCATATTGTTGGATCTCTCGGGCTTTCTCTTCCCACCACTGGTCCTTTACCTTCCATATTTGTCTTTGGACATCAGCCATGAGCTGTTGGAATTCTGCTGTCTTGGCTTGCTGCCTTGGATAGTTCTACTAGGCAATGAACGCTGGTTGCTTTTGTTTCAGGCGGCCACATATTTGAGCATCGATTTCGTCGAGGCAATCCTGATGATGACGATGCTCAAATCCAATGGTCTGGGCACAGGAGTGTAGTAGCTGACTTTATTTGATCCCAGCGTTGGATGTATGAAGATTTTCCAGATCGGTTGTGAGCTGTACTTGGAATTCCTCTATTCAGGCGGGTGGTTTTGTGGCTGAGACATTGATCTTCTTCCTCTTGGGCTTTTGGGTATTGTGGTATCTTGGTGTTAGCTGGATGTCCTTCAATGGTCAAACAAGTCAATAATCTGCCCAGAGCTGATCTCAGCTGAGGGGCTACAATTGGACTAGCGTCCTTTGGAGGGCAGGACTGGCCATGGTTGCTGCTCCCTGATGGCTGTCTGTGCCCTTCTGGAACATGTGTGGACAAATACTTGATCAATCTTGATCATTAAAGCCTCCTTTCCAATTGTGGGTAACATTTACTACCTGGATTTCCACTCAGGCAAAGTATTGAAACATTTCAACTGTTTCAATGGCATATATAATGTGCTGGTGTTGAAAAATTTACAGGTTATTTAAAATGGAGCGCGTTACTGACTGGGAAATGAGGCAAGGAATTAGAATGTGTGTCAAACACAACCACTCAGGTCAAAAACTACACTTTTCAGGAAGAGCATGTGTTCTTATTTAACAATGGGTCTTTAGAGGGAGCGCAATTACAGCAGTGTGACAAAGAAACTGAAAGAAATACATTGGCTCAGCTATTGATGTAATAGTAACCCTTTAATTAGAATTTTTTTTGCATTTAAGCACTTAGTGCAACATGGAACAAGCTCCAATTCATGACAGTTAATTGAGTTGCTGTACATTTCACTGAGTCGGCAGCACTCAGTGCTGGCATTTTAATTTAAAGTGGAAGTTACAGTTCAACATTACTTTGGGGAATTGCCAAGTTTTCTGATCATTTCACATTTTAATTAAAAAAAGTTAACTGATTCCGATTGCTAGTTTATCAGCCTTCTCCACTCCACAACCAGCCAGTGTCTCCAGAATCATCCCGCCACTCTGCATAAGTTGTTGAGTATTACTGAACAACCTGACCGTTGGGAAGAGTTGCAGAACCCTGCCAAACATCCATATCCAAACTCTGTCCTGCCGTGTCCTGGGACAGCTCCCTGGAGTGAAACTTTGATTGGCTTTTTTAGCCCTTCCTCAGCCCAGGACACTGAAGCTAATATTTGTGCTGACATCTGCCACCCCAGCTGTCATTGGTCAGTCTATCACTGACCAGGAGTTGAATTGGTGTCAGCCGTAGCTCAGCAGTCTCACTCACCCCTGAGTCAGAAGGTTGTACGTTCAAGTCTGACTCTTGATGCAAGGTTCCATCGACCTTTTCAGGTGGATATAAAAGATCCCTTGGCACTATTCGAACAGGAACAGGGGAGTTATCTCTAGTGTCCGAGTCAATATTTATCTCTCAACCAAATCACAAAAACAGATTAACTGCTCATTATCACATTGTGATGAGTACTACCATGTTGCTGGGTGAAGTAAATTTAATTAGTACTACCATGTTGCTGGGCTCAGGTAAATGCAATTATTACTACCATGCTGCTGGGTGAGAGGTAAATGTAATTAGTACTACCACATTGCTGGGTGAGGTAACTGCAATTAGTATTACCACATGGCTAGGCTCAGGTAAATGTAATTAGTACGATCTTGTTGCTGGGTGAGGTAAACGTAATTAGTACTACCATGTTGCTGGGTGAGGTAAATGTAATTAATAGTACCATACTGCTGGGTGAGGTAAATCTAGTTAGTACTACCATGTTGCTGGGTGGGTAAGTGTAATTAGTACTACCATACTGCTGGGTGAGGTAATGCTTGAAGTTAGAGGCACAGAGTGTCAGGCCCATGGGATACTTGCTGTCATTCTCACACAAAGCAGCCCTAATCTTAGTTAGATCAATTTAAGGAACAGGACACTGGATCCAGGAGTAGGCGATCTATTTCCACAAGAATGTTCCAACTTTCTATTAGATTAGTGTTGATCTGTACCTCAACTCTTGTCACCCACCACCTCTTCTCATCCTTGGATACACTTACCCAACAAAAATTCATCAATCTCGCTCTTGAAAGCTACAATTGTCCCAATGTCCACAGCCTTCGGGGGTGATAATTCCAGATTCAATGCACCAATCAGAAATTAGGCAGTCCTCACGGCTAAGGGTGAAAGGTTGGGATAAATCTAGAAATGTGTCACTCTCAGGCTAGTCTTGAAGGGACCAAGGCTGAGGCAGGAACCTGGCTCTCAGCCCACATTGAGTTGGCATGTGTAAAATAAATAATCAAAGGAAGAATGGAAACTCTGCAGAATGCAATGGTCCTAGGAAATAAATGTTAACTTGATTAAGGAGGGAGAGAATGGGAGGTGGAGTGGTAAACAGCTTATATAGACTAATCGGAAGTATTAAAACCACAGTTAACAATCCACTTGATTACCAATGCCATAGAATTTGCAAAATTTGACTTTCCTGACCACATCTCATGTATGTGGAAGAGACCACATTCCCATCAGTGTCCATTAATGATCCTCCATTTAAAGATCAGACAATCCCTAATGGGGTGGCAGACCCTAACCGTAAGCAGCATCAATGTGACAGCAATTTAAAGTCTATAAGGCTTCTATATTTGTATACACAAATGCTGAAAGGCAAACATTGGAGACAAGGCTCGAGCTGGAGTGTCCCTTCTTCATGTGGGTTCAGGGACATGGGTTGACCTTGATTTCCTCCAAGATCAGAGGACAGCATCAGCTGATTCCACCTCTGCAGTTCAGTATTGTGAGCTAAGAACTGTTGTGAGGTAAGCCTGACTGATTACACCTAGCGCACAAGATTATACCGCGTACCCCCCTCCGCTAACACCACCCATACCAACCTCCGCTTCCCAAATACTGAGCAGACAAATGGGGAATGATTGTGCTCACCAGCTTCTTTCAAGACGGTGCACTTCTGATAATTCGAGGTACGTAATGTGGGGATGCGGACACTGTAGATCTTCATTTTCTCAATGCGCGAATCAAACACTCTGAGAAGCGGGTCCTTCTCTTCCCACAGCGACACAATCTTGTTGTCAATGAAGGTCGCAAACATCTGCGTTTCTATGAAGTGGGAGAGAAAGGGGAGGTAGGGCTCTGGCTGGTCAGAGAGAAACGAAGCCTAAAATGAAAGTAAATCATCCATTACTTTAGTAAACAGTCTTCCGTACATATAATGAAAGTCAAGATACAAACTTACCCTTGGTTTAATGCAGAACCTTGATGGTAAGCGCCCAATATGTCTTGTTCATCCGTTTAGAATAAAATACGATTTAAACTGACTATTCATGGCTTCGTGAAAATGTTCAAGGACAGAATCTATTTTGCAAGCAAAGGTCCAGTCCCAAAATATAGCTTATGCAACTAGGCATACTTGTCCCCACCTTCCTTCAAATCCTTTAAGTGTCAGCTTGGCTCAGGGGTAACAATCTTGCCTTTCAGTCAGAAAATCCTGGGCTCAAACTCCACTCCAAAGATTTGAGCACCTTAACCTAAGCTGACAATTGAGTGTAATACTGAAGGAGCACAATATTGGCGAAGGGTACTGAGTGAGACAATTACCACAAAGTACGAACCAGGCCATTCAGCCCAAAAGGTCCAAGCAGTGTTTTTGTACTCCACATGAACCCTCTCCCACCCCTCTTCATTTAACCCTATCAACTTAACCTCTTATTCCTTGCCCCCATATGTGCTTATCTAGCTTCCCCTTAAACACATTTATGCTATTAGGCTGAATTACTCCCTGTGGCAGTAAGTTCCATATTCTAACCAGTGTTTGGGAAGAAGTTCCTCCTGAATTCGGAATTGGATTCAATAGTATTTATTGTATATTTATGGCCCCAGTCTGGTCTCCCCAGCCAGTGGAATCAGGTTCTCCATGTCTAACCCATCAAACTCTTTTATAACCTTAAAGATCTCCAACGGGTCACCTCTCAGTCTTCCCTTTCCTGGGAGATACCAGATGTTATACCAGATGTTAAACTGCAGCCCTCTCTTGTCTAAACAATCCCATCAAAGGACAGCATGGGGGTTTTTTTGGTCAACATTCACTCAACCAAAAACCGATTATCAAGTTATTGCTGTCTGCAGCACCTCTCTGTGTGAAAAATGGCAGCTATGTTTGATTATAAAGCTGCAGTGACTACACTTCAGAAGTATGGCATTGGCTTTTGGGAGATACTGGATAAATCCAACTTCATTCGCTTCTCAGTGGACCTTGCTTCATTTCTGAATAATACTGGCTCTTTATCAGGTTTTATAAGATACACGTGTGCAAAAAGCCATCCAGAAAAATAAATACCACCTCATTCTCCACGTCAACCTCCACCTGGGAAATATCAGACCCTGTGAAATCTTCCATTCTCTTCCACTGGATTTTTCCCCTGGGAATTGTTCAAATCCAAGTTGAGTTTGCTGCTACAATCAGCTCCTACTCCTCCTCTGGGCAGCCCATTCTGTGCATTCACCATCTCTTTGTAAAGTGTTAAACCCTCTGGGTTTGAGGCTATTATCAATCTTTGTGCGCAGGAGAACATACCTGCGCTAAATTTGCTCTGTTGTCAGTTTGAACCTGTGCCCCATTGTTCTACTGTCACAGTTTTGTTGATTTGTGCTCCAGATTTCTATATTGTTTCACATCTTCAATATCTTTATGGCGCCAGCTCACGGTCACCTCTTTTCTCGGATGAGCAGCCCAGTTGTGTCATTCTTTCCTGGGGATCAGTTCCCTAAATACCAGCCTTTGTGTTGGTGTTGAAAACTCCAGATGTCAGGATGATCAAGCACAGAGAGAGGCCATTTGGCCCATCTGTGCCTGTGCCAGCTCTTTCAAAGAGCCATCCATTTAGTCCTATGCCACTGCTCTTTCCCTGCAGCCCTGCAATTATTTTCCTTCTTATGTTTATAACCAATTCCCTTTTGAAAGTTACTGTTGAATCTGCTTTCACCATCCTTTCAGGCAGAACATTCCAGATCGTAACAACTCAGTAAAGAAATAGCTCATCTTCCCCCTGGCATTTAACACCAGCTACCATAAATCTGGTAACCAATCCTGCTGCCAGTGGAAATAGTTCCTTCCCCATTTACACCACTAAAACCTCACATAATTGGTTTTGCAATCACACTTGCTTTAATTGGCAAGCAATATTTGGTGTATCCTGCACCCCTCAGCTTCTCATCTTTTCGCTTTGCAAGGTTTATAGTTTGGACGGCCACAGAACCTTAAATCAGATCACAACAGCTCGTCACAATGGCACAGTCAGAAAAGGCACAGGTTTTAGTAAGTTGGAATTGGATACATGCTTGAAAAGGAAGCATCTGCACGACTATGCTTCAGTGTTACAGCTTGGCGGGTGATGGAGGGGAGCTATAACCAGTCTTTAATTTAACACAACTCCATCCCCTGATTCAGGATGTGTAAAATCGATAAGTAGGGGAAGGGGTTCCTCAGGATGCTTGCCACCCTCCCCCCACCCCCGAGGAATTGTACATGGATTGGGATCGCACTGTGTCATTTCACTGTGCCTACCTCTGGACACTCTGCTGGTCTTCATCAGCTAGCAGAACTGGCTGGCATTCCAAACTCATGGGCACTCTGGCTATTGTTGAGTTGACAGTTTTGGCAATTGGGGCAGGGGGTGGTGGTGGCACTGGTCAGAAATTGGTGATTACTTTGCAGTTCTGTTTGGCTTCAACAAAATAGGTCACAATTCATTAGAAACATGGAAAAGGATAAGCGTCAAGTGATCCTGAAACTGAGAAGTTAACTGATATACAGGAGTCGCAAATTCCATCCGAGGAGCTTCTATTGTTTTTCAAGTCAGAGCCCAGATCCAAAAGTTTATCTAATCCTTTCTCTCACAGAATCACACAGAGCAGAAGAGGCCATTCAGCCCATCGAGTCTGTATCAACACGTGAGAAACACCTGACCTACCTACCTAATCCCATTTACCAGCATTTGACCCATAGCCTTGAATGTTATGACGTGCCAAGTGCTCATCCAGGTACTTTTTAAAGGATGTGAGGCAACCCGCCTCCACCACCCTCCCAGGCAATGCATTCCAGACCATCACCACCCTCTGGGCAAAAATGTTTTTCCTCACATCTCCCCCTAAACCTCCTGCCCCTCACCTTGAACTTATGCCACCTCATGACTGACCCTTCAACTAAGGGGAACAGCTGCTCCCTATCCACCCTGTCCATGCCCCTAATAGTCTTGTACACCTCGATCAGGTTGCCCCCTAAGTCTTCTCTGCTCCAACAAAAACAACCCAAGTCTATCCAACCTCTCTTCATAACTTAAATGTTTCATCCCAGGCAACATCCTGGTGAATCTCCTCTGCACCCCCTCCAGTGCAATCACATCCTTCCTATAATGTGGCGACCAGAACTGCACACAGTACTCCAGCTGTGGCCTCACCAATGTTCTATACAACTCCAACATGACCTCGCTACTTTTGTAATCTATGCCTCGATTGATAAAGGCATGCGTCCCATATGACTTTTTCACCACCCCACTAACATGCCCCTCCGCCTTCAGAGATCTATGGACACACACGCCAAGGTCTCTTTGTTCCTCAGAACTTCTTGTGTCATGCCGTTCATTGAATACTTCCTTGTCAAATTACTCCTTCCAAAGTGTATCACCTCAAACTTTTCAGAGTTAAATTCCATCTGCCACTTATCTGCCCATTTGACCATCCCGTCTACATCTTCCTGTAACCCAAGACACTCAACCTCACTCTTAACCACCCGGCCAATTTTTGTGTCATCTGCAAATTACTAATCCTACCCCCTACGTAGTCATCTGTGTCATTTATATAAATGACAAATAATAGGGGACCCAGCACAGATCCCTGTGATACCCCACTGGACACTGGCTTCCAGTCACTAAAGCAGCCTTCTGTCATCACCCTCTGTCTCCTACAACTAAGCCAATTTTGAATCCAACTTATCAAATTACCCTGTATCTCATGTGCATTTGCCTTCTTTATACGTATCCCATGTGGGACCTTGTCAAAGGCTTTGCTGAAATCCATATAAACTACATCAACTGCACTACCCTCATCTACACAACTCCTCAAAAAATTCAGTCAAATTTGTTAGGCATGACCTCCCTCTGACAAAGCTATGCTGACTATCCCTGATCAAACCTTGCCTCTCCAAGTGGAGTTAGATTCTCTACTTCAGAATTTTCTCCAATAGTTTCCCTACTACTGGCGTGAGACTCACTGGCCTGTAGTTCCCTGGCTTATCTCTACAACCCTTCTTAAATAGCGGAACCACAGTAGCTGTTCTCCAGTCCTCTGGCACCTCCCCTGTGGCCAGAGGGGAATTAAAAATTTGGGTCAGAGCCCCTGCGATCTCCTCCCTTGCCTCCCTCAGCAGTCTGGGACACAATTCATCCGGACCTGGAGATTTGTCCACTTTTAAGCCTGCCAACACCTCCAATACCTTGTCACTCCCTATATCACTTTGCTCAAGAACCTCGCAGTCTCTCTCCCCGAGTTCGGTACCTTCATCCTCATTCTCTTGGGTGAAGACGGATGTGAAGCCTCTTCAACATATTTTCATTTTCATGGGGGGATGGCGGAGGATATTAAACCGATGACCTTTCAACCTCTGGATCCTGGGCCTAGAAACTCGTACAGACCAATGAAATTAGCCAGTCACAATAGGGTCATCATGATTCCTGGCGGGCATGAGCACAAAACTACCCCTCTAGAGTGGCATTAAACCTCACTCAGCAAGGCCACAGAGTGGCTACTCTCAGGTAGGGCAAAATGGACATTGGTGCAAGGTTGCTACAAAGGGCCTATACCCATTGGAGGTTAGAAGAATGAGAGGTGATCTTATTGGAACATACAAGATCCTGAGGTGGCTTGACAGGATGGATGCTGAGAGGATGTTTCTGCTTGTGGGGGCGTCTAGAACTAGGGGACACAGTTCAAAAATTAGAGGTCTCCTATTTAAGACAGAGGTGAGGAGGACTTTTTTTTCTCTCACAGGGTCGTTAGACTGTGGAATTCTCTGCTTCAGAGAGCAGTGATGGTAACATCATTGGGGAAGTTCAAGGCTGAGTTAGAGAGATTTCAGGTCAACAAGGGAGTCAAGGGTTATGGGTGACAGGCAGCAAAGTGGAGTTAAGGCCACAATCAAATCAGCCATGATCTTATTGAATTGTGCAACAGATTTGAGGGGCTGAATGGCCTACTTCTGCTCCTACTTCTTGTGTATGCTGCTGGGGTAGAAAAGATGAAGTTATCATTTATGTTTACTCTGAATCTGTTCCATTCCCCAGCATTAATATCCTTCTCTCTGTTTAAGGAACAGGAAATAAATGGCCAGGACTTGTAACTGGGCATTGTTTAGCCTCCTAGTCACAACAACATTCTTGAAAGTTGCACCTGCCATGTCATGGAATGATAAACCTTTGTTTGCAAGAGTCAGTAATTGCAACTGTTTTATCAGGAGGTGGAGGCAGTGGGGAATTCACCCTCAACCCTATGGTTCAAAGCTAGATTTCCCATCTCTGAAAGGCTGAGAGTTTAAGTTCAATTCTAGAAAACTGTGCACAAAAACTTCCAATGCTGAGGGAGTGCTGCACTGTTGGAGGAAGCGTCTATCAGACATGTCATTAAAACGAGGCTCTACCTGCCTTCTCAGGTGGATATGAAAGATCTGGAATTATTTTGAAGGAGGTCAGCACTGTTCTGGTGTCATGGCCAACTTATGTTCCTCAACCAACATCACAGCTCATCCGATCATTATCCTATAGCTGATGGTGCTGTACCCAAATTGGCTCCTGCATTTTCCACATTACAGCTGCGACCACACCTCGAAGAGTGCTTCATCGGTTGTGAAGGCGCTTTGGGACATTCTGAGGTGCTAGATATTTATCATGAAGGCAGTGTCAGTGGTAGAGGCCAGGCTGGTTGTACCACTAACAATACGAAGGATCAAACAACGTTGCAACTTTAATGAATGAGTGGGAAAGGGGGGAGAACAATTACCTTGTCGAAATTCTGCATCTGCTCACGATTGGTGAGCCACGAGTCCATATCCTGAGTGGGTTGGATGACAAAGGCCTCATAATCGGCAAACATCTGAGTGAAGCGGTTAGCAAACACTTCACGGAGTTGCACGGTGAGCTTGTAATCGCGCAGCTCTTCCTCGCTGCACTGGCACCTAGTGTCCTTCGCCTTCTCCGCTGCTGGTGGGGGCGCGATTTCCATCTTCTCCACGGCCACCCCGGTGCGCTTTGCCAAAGCCTGGAGCCGAGCCAGCGTCTCGTTGCCCTTCAGCAACTCGTACATGTTGATGGTGTTGCTAGTCAAGTTGCCGTTCTTTTTGTCATTGACCAGGTCGTCCAGCACCAGGTTTTTCAGCTTGGTGGCACTCTCGCTGCAATGCAGGTTCCCCTCGGGGGGAATTCCGAAGTGAAGCAGCACCTCCGAGATTTCCTGGATGAATTCCAGCTTGTTAGGAAACTGGGGGAAGTCCTCTGGGAGCTCGATGAAGTGGTTGTCAATGTCCACGAAACATAGATTGGCCTGTCAGTGGAAGACAAGATAAAGGGAAAATGAGTGAGAATTCTGCTTTGTATTGTACAAGTATTGTGCGCTCTTTTAGATATGATGTTAAGCCAATCCCCACCTGCCCTCAGTGCACGTAGAAGGTCCCTCGAGGAGAACAGGAGGGCTCTCCCAGGTGTCCTGGCCAATATCTATCCTCAACCAACATCACTAAAACAGATTATCTGGTCATTACCCACGTTGTTTGCAGTAGATTGGTGTATGCAGTTTGGCTGCTGTGTTTCTTAAATTGGGAAAGTGATTATACTTCAATAAGTAAAGTCCTGAGGTTGTGAAAGATGCTGTATAAATGCAAGTCCTTCCTTCCTTAACAATGATACTTGGAATAATGCAATATTCATTCCATACTTACATATTGAAATTTAGTATAGAACTTCTAAGTTTCATTCTTCAACAGGTTTATGTCTTTCCTATCTGAAGGCTCAAAGTCTTTGCTGGGGTTCAGATACATAGGCACCAGAGCTGTCTTCAGTACCTCACCCAGACACACACTTTTTGTGTGTATTTTTGACAGAGTTTGTCAGCCAGTCAACCACCCAAAGGCTGCAGACTAAGCCAGATTCTGTTCTTATCCAACATGCCTATGTATGCATCACCACGACAGCTCAATCAATAGCCATTGGTAGGAGGAATCCAAATGTGTGCAAAAAGATACTTAAAAGGCTTAAAGGGTTAAATTGTGAAGACAGGTGGTGTTATCTTGGCTTGTATTCCCAGAGATTGAGAGGCAATTGAATCAAGGTCTTTAACATGATAAAATGGTTCAATAGGATGGACAAAGGAGCTATTTCCATTTGTGGAGAGTTCAGAACAAGGTGACTGAATCTTAAAATTGCAGCCGTTAGGAATGAAGTCAGGAAGGTCATTTTCACACAAAGGGGAGCAGAAATCTGGAACCTTCTCTCCCAAAAACACCGCTATGAGTGTTGGGGTCAATTGGAGCTTTCAAAACTGAGATTGTTTGATTTTTGTTGGTTAAGGGTATCAAGAGGTCTGGAGCAAAGGCAGGTGAATGGTGTTGAGGTACAGATTGGACATGATAAGACTGAGGCGGCTAAATGGCCTACTCCTACACACACTATCTGCATGGTTCAGGCATATCTAGACACAATAGTTAAATGAGTCAGATTCTGGCAGATGTCTTTAATGTGAAAGACGTGCAGAATGATGGATTTGGGAGGGGGTGATTCTACAAGTGTAGACGTCGTGCATGATTTCCCACCCAAAGTTGTTGGGAGAAAGATCTATGAGCTGTGTTTCATGATTCACTTAAGGTCCATGGCCAAGGCTATGGTGAAACTAAATTTGGATTATAGTCAGTTCTGATGAAAGCTCATAACCTAAAACATTAATTTCTCTCCCCACAGAGGCTGCCAGACTCGCTGAGTATTTCCAGCATTATCTGTTTTTATTTAGGTTTATAATTAGATCAATTAAACATAAAACCAGAAAAATGACCCTTTCTCTGCACAAAGCCTTAGTTCAGTCAAATGGAAAATACTGTGTCCAGTTGTGGTCCTGTCAAATGATAGATTATGTTGAAATCCTCAATTCAGAGGAAGGTTAGGAAGATGGGTTTTTTATATATTTTGTGAAAGTTTCATGGGGACATAGAGGTTTTCAACAGGCCGCCCATAGGAACATCATGTTACCCAGTCTCAGCCTTCAATAGCTCCCTGACAAAGGCCTTTTAAGTGGCAATGGCCAATTTTTTTTTAATCCATAAGGTGACCTCGCCACAATATACCCCTTGCAGCCAGAGAGTCAGGTTGCCATCAGGTGACAATACCATTCTGATCCGGCTGGCAGGGACCATGAGAAGGCACTCTGCATGGGCGGAATCCCATTTATTGAGTCCTTAAGTCATGTGCCAGCTTGGCTCATTTGGTAGCGTTCTCCCCTCTAGGTTACAAGATTATGGTTCCAGTCCCCACCACGGCAAACTGGGACTTGAGAAAATCACCACAGTGTTGGGCTTTCAGAGGTCCAGCCCTTCAGAAGAGACATTAAAGTTTGATCTGCCGATTCAGGTGGGTATCTGAAGCTGCAATGGGAAGATAGCGAGGTTGCCAAACTACAAGGGTAGCAAGTGAGTCACTGGTGGATTGGACTTCACCTGACCCTTTCCTGTCTCTTCTTCATCCAGCGAGAGAAATTCTGGGCATTCCCTCACAATCCAAACACAGGGAGTCTTCCAGATTGCTAAGGCTGGCCACGAGGGGAGATGGTAAGCGACCTCTGTCAGCCTGGCAATTCTCTCCAATCAGTTTGTGGTGCTGCCAATCACCTTGTTTCTGCCAAGTTTGCCTACAATGATCCATCCAACCATTTTGCTTCTTGGGGAACCTCTAACCCTCACTGTTGACTGAAAGACCTGGTGTAACTCCAGCTACAACCCCTTTCGTCTCCGAAAATGGTAAAATCCATGCAAACCAGCATGAAAACATTCCCAGAATGATTCAAGAATTTCGGTAACTGCAAGGAAATCAGTTTACTGTCCCCAAGAGTCAAGATGTCAGAAACGAATCTCAATAAGCCTAAGAGCTGGTCGTTTTCCAATAACAAAACATATTGTCCTGAAGGATATCAAGGTAAAAAAAATTCAAGCTGGAGTTTCAATGATCTAATAGTCAAGAATTGGATTTAAAGAGCAATGGATTCCCAGTGAAATCATTTTCGTTATTATATGATACCTTCTGGCCTCTCTCTTACTGTGAGTGCAAATCACCTATTGCTTCCTCTGCTGTCTCAAGTACAGCAGAAGCAACATTACAATGCAAGTGCTATCTCGTTCCCCTCAACTGGGCTTTCTTTCTTTCGGTGAATTGTGTGGTCAACAAGATGAGAGACGGTAACACAGAGGAATGAAAGACAAAATGGCCTTTTATTAGTCTTTTCCAGGGGAGAGCTATAGCAGCTGGCTTCTGCAGACCAGCAGCGGACTCATGGACTGTCCAATAGATTTACATGTCTATTGCTGGCCAACTGTCTTTGAAACTGTAATCATTAAGAGTTCTCCCATTGGGTGCTGTGCTCCCAGAATCTAAGCTCAGTAAGACCAAGCAAAGTACTGCAGGTGCTCGAAAGCGGAAATTAATACACAAGCGCAGTCACTCATCTCAGGGGGACAGAGAGTCAGCATCAACTACACTTCCCCAATGTTTATCAGTCCAAACCGAACTGTACCAGGACACTTAGTTTATTCCTCCAACACACCACACCCAGAAAGCTGCTCCATGCTCTCTCTGAGTGAAATGCCAGTTCAGAACCAGGGGGTACCGTGTTTTATGCTGTGGTCCCATGCCCTTGTGGAATTGGCTTGAGACTGATCAATTCATTTTACAACTGATCCTTACAGCCAGTACACATGAGGTGACTTCCCATCACCCAGGCCCCGGAGGTGACAAGCTAACCTGTGATGGGTAGTGTCATGAGGCAATGCCCCTTTAGTTTTGATAATATGACTTTTCAACTTCCAACTGACTGGAAATTTTGCAATTTGAAATGAGACAGAATAAACCACTTAACAATGCCACTTTCCAAGGTGAAGGTGAAAAAGCAAACAAGACACCCTCAGGGGAGTGTGAAGAGAGGGATGTTTCCTATCATTCAGAGACCCATCAAAATCCATCACCATCTAAGGAAGAGACACTAAAATGCAAAGCGCTGAATATTGAAACAATGGCTGCCACAGACGGACCCACCCAAATACACAATGGGTGAAGTATAACAGTAGCTTACTTGATTTTCCATGCCCGAGCCCATTGAATGGCACTGGAAGATTTGAATGTAAATTAATCCCTCAGCAACATGAAGATCGATTCCACAAGAAACACATTCCAATTTTGGAAGGCTTCTGGCTTAGGGCGGAGTTGGCAGCTGGGGATTACCTGGGTTCATTGTGGTGTGCCGTCTCCAGCCAGTATCCTGGAGGTGACACAATGCGACTACAAAGTTCAGGCCTGCTTTTTCGAGGCAGAAACGGCTTCGTGGTCATTGTCTCAACATGAACCGACACACTTTGATGTGATGCTGCCAGGTTAATTCTGAATCTACACCAACACTGGCTCTGGGTGGGTCCAACATCATGTGCACTTTGGAACAAGTCCCTGCAACAAGTGCAAGCTCTGTTCCGCACGCCCGAGACTACTTCATTCTAAATGTCTCGATTCTGTTGGGAAAGTGACGAGCACAATTGCAGTGTTTGTCCCTGACTCACTCTGGGAGTAAGAGTCAAGGCTTTTATATAGACTCGACATGCTGTAACCAGAAAACACTCCTGCAGTTTCACCAGCCCAGTGCCAGTATCACTGTAGATGGTACAAACATGCCAGTTCTCTCTCGCTATCTAGTGTGGCCTATTCAAATCAGGAAGATCTATGGTTCAGCCCAATTTCCTCTACATTGCACTCAAGTGGGTACAGTGCTCACAGACCTGTCAATGGAAAAATATTCGGCCAATCTTCTTGCCAGTGTCATTAGCCAGTGTCTGGAAAGTGCACAGGCATTAAGCGAGGAAAGGATTAGGCTTAGGTTGGGCAGGGGGGCCCTACTCCCAATATTGGCAAGGCTGCCAATCTAGTCTTACTCATGCATGAAGAAAGATCAACTGGGTGCACACTAGAGGGCATTGGCTGCTCATGTTACCATACCCAAACAGCAATGACTGTATTTCAAAGTAAATCACTGCACGCAAAGCAATGTTGGGAGTAAATGCGAGATGCAACAAGGTTTCAAGCAGAGGCAGGGTCCTACAATGCCTCTGGGAAACAAGGGGAAAAAATTGGCAAACGAGAAAGCCACATATCCAATTATAACTACTATCAGCAATGTACAACGGCCACACTCCATGTTAATAGTCACTTTAGTTAAGTAGAAATGTCAGTAGCGGCCCAGGCTGCAGACTTAATTGAGAGCCTCCAGGGACTTAGAGGTGTTGCAGTAATTCAATTGGTTTCTATAAATGGCCACATATTGCTCAAGTTGGAAAGAGGCACAATTGAGTTAATATTTTCAGAAGTTAACAGGGAGCATAAGGCAATGAACAGATTGCCTTTAAACACAGGATATTTGGTTCCTTTGGAATTGAACAACGAAAGGAAGACCTCTCCAGGGCTATGGTTAGTGGGTACTGGTCACCCTCTGTCTCATCTCCTAAATTGCCATTCTTTGCAGGTGACGCTCAATGGGGTATATTAGTAGGCTGTTTGACTTTGGCAGCATCACATCTAAACCCAATCCTGCCCTCACTCAATGCCCACACTAGAAACTCTAAAACAGGGGTTACTGGACATCATTCAACTAAGGGAATCCAGTCTAACATTCCCTCATTAACTCCGGACAACTCTTGTCCCTTAGCATTGTGGGTTTTGTGTGAGGATGGGTCGTGTGCAAGCAAGGCGGACAAGGAACATACTGGATATGGGAGCCTGATAGCCAAGAATGGGCCATAATAGGTTGGGGAGGACTGCAAACTCAAGCCCTAGGCTTAATACAGGCCTCAAAGTCAAAACATGATAGTCTCATCTTCAACAAGATTTGTAGAATTTTATGAGGAAGTTATGATAACGCTTTTTTGTACATATTAGCAATTGTTATCCAATATATGTTTTTAACCTAGTCACAGTTAGCAGGTTGAAATGGCAAAGCCAGGTCAAAACATTTTCAAAAAGCATTTTGTAACAATTCAATTGGTTCATCTTCCCCTTTCTAATAAACTTGCATGGAAACAAGCTACAATAAATAAAATAATATCAAGAATTTTTACTGACTCTAAATTAATTAGGAAGACAGTTGGCCTTTATTGCAAGAAGGTTTGAGCACAGGAGTAAAGAAGTCTTGCTGCAATATTACAGAGCCTTGGTGAGACCGCATCTGGAGTTTTGTGTGCAGTTTTGGTCTCCTTATCTAAGGAAGGATGTACTTGCCATAGAGGGGGTGCAACAAAAGATCACCAGACTGATCCCTGGGATGGGGGGGATTGTTCTATGATGAGAGATTTAGGAGACTGGCCCTTTATTCTCTAAAGTTTAGAAGAATGAGGGGTGATCTCATTGAAGCATACAAAATGCTTACAGGGCTTGACAGGGGCAGATGCAGGAAGGATGTTTCCCCTGGCTGTGGGGTCTAGAACCAGGGAACACATAAGCGGCAGGCCATTTGGGGCTGAGGAGGAATTTCTTCACTCAGAGGGTGGTGAATCTTTGGAACTCTTTAACCCAGAGGGCTTTGGAGGCTCAGTCATTGAGTATGTTCAAGACAGAGATTGATAGATTTCTTGATATTAAAGATGCAGTGTCAAGGGATATGCAGATAGTGCAGGAAAATTGTGTTGAGGTAGGAGATCAGCCATGATCTAGTTTAATGGTGCAGCAGGCTTGAGGGGCTGAATGGCCTACTTCTGCTCTTATTTCCTATGTTCCTAACTATAGGTGGAGCTAAGAAATTTAGTTAAGATAAAGATGAAAAATGATGAACAGGAAGTGCGCGCTGACACAAGTTTCAAATATCTTAATAGATAAAGGTTATAATGGGGCAATTTTTAAAACCCTTCCTAGTATTTTTCTTGTTGAACCAACACAATCTACCAACTTAATTAGGACAAGAAAAAAAACACGAGTCAATGGTATTTGTATGAAAGAAGCACAAAGTCAGAACTTCAAATGATAACGCTGGCCTCTTTTATTATGTAAAATAATGCTTAAAAGAGTGAGACGTCATTAAGCATCAATTCCACATGACTTAAAACAAACCCTATACATCAATCATAGCCTTGCTCTTCTACATAATTATTTACGCAGAGCAACAGAATAGAGAGCATGAAAACAAGGAACGGACTTCACCATCCTCAGGAACTGACTAGAATACATATCCTGTCCTTTTCAAACAAGTATTCACTGAATTCTACATACAGCTAGGGGCCACTCAGCCCATTATACCTGTGCTGGCCCTTTGAAAGCATTAGCCAATTAACCCCATTTCTCTGCTTCTTCTCCATAACCCTGCATTGGCTCCCGGCCTTGCAATGTCTCAATTTTTAAATTGTCATCCATATATTCAAATGCTTCCCGTGGCTTGATCCCATCCTATCGCTGTAACCCCCCCTCTAGCCTTTCAACCCACTAATTCTGTCTCCCTGCGCATCTGTGATTTACCTCCCTCCACCACTGGCTGCCGTATCTCCGGTTGTCTCAGCCCCAAGCTTTGGAATTCTCTCCCAATAGCTCTCCACCTTTAAGATGCTCCTTAAAACCTACCACTTTGACCAAGCTTTTGGTCACTTGCCCCAGTTCCTTCTCAGCTGGCTCAGTATCAAATTTTGTTTGATAACGCTCCCGTGAAATGTCGTAGGACATTTTATGACATTAAATGCAGGTTGTCGTACATATCCCTAACTTGTTTGGTGCTGAACAGTTAATCATTGCTTTCTAGGCTGTTTGTGAAGGATCACTGGTGCAGAATAGCTGCCATGTTTGCCATTACTGCACTCCAATGAGCCACTTATTGCAAGAAGCACTTCGAAGGGACACCATAAAAAGTCTAAATTTTAACTTGCGTTTCCCCCTTTCAATTTCACCTAGCTCCTCTTTCACCTATGGCTGTCTGGGTGTTGGAACCACACCCAAAATGGCTGTTCTTCATAAGTAAGTATTGACCATTCTACTCCAATCCAAATAATCTATATATCAAGGAGCAAAGCGGTCAGAGTGCTGTTCCCTGAAGTACGCCATTTAAAACTCTACTCCAATCCAAATAACACCCATTCAGCCAACTCTCTGCTCCCTGTCTGTCAACCAACTTTGTATCCATCCCACTTCATTTCCACTTCTAACATATGCTTGGATTTTTCTAACAAGCTTCTTGGAAGAAAACCTTTGGACATTTAATTTGAAAGGTATTTGAACTCTTTAAGCCTCTATTCTATCTGTATCAATATCACTAACACCATCTCACTGCCACTTAATCTGTGGAGTATGACTTCCAATTCTACCCCAGCCATTAACTATCCATTTAGCTTGCATGCAGATGTTTCAGATGTTATTATGCTTCCCTTCTCCATCTGCCTCAGATGTGACTCCCAGGTGTGGTTGTTTGGTTGCTCCCACCAATCGTGAAGCTGGTAGTTGTGCAATGAGATGCTTGTGCATGGAGCTTTTTATTTTAGTGTTGGGGGGGGGAGAAAGGAAGACAATCGCCTTCTATCGCCTGACCCTTTCTCCCCTCGCTTCCATTGTTCTCCCTTTCCCCATCCCCTCCTCCCCCTCCCTGTTCTCTCCTCCCTGATTTCAACTCCCCTCCCTTGCCCCTCCTTCTACCTCTTCCTTATCTCCACATCTGCTTCACCTGGACTTCATGACCAACAGTGTACAAAATCACTGGAGATCAACCAGTCACACATTAAAAATCCACCCTATATTGCACATTTCCCTCTTGTTTATAACTCCCAATGGTTATAAACAGTACACCCTACCACTCACCTTGAGAGATCTCCTAGTACTTGTAAAGGAAGGAATGATAGAGAGAGCAAGAGAGAGAGAGTGAGAGAGAGATCCTTCAATTTTGAAACAGAAATACCGAAAGTCATATTTTTCTCCTGAACTCCAGGCTAACTCTCTCTCTACCCAGTTAAATTCCTTATATACCTCTCAGAAGTCCCTCTTTTCCAAGCCTATTTAGTCATTCCTTACAGCTCACTTATCTTAAAGCCTCAATGTCAGGCCATCTCTAGGTCATGGATGGTCCCTTTATGCAGCCCTTCAGATGTGACCCATCCACAGCATTGTAAAGCTTATGCAAGAATTCTGGAAACTTCATAAAAATAAAAGAGCATCTTCTTTCATAGTCTCTGCTCTCCCCTCTTGAAGACATGGAGCCATTACCACAATTTCTGAAGTGCCAGCAGCATTCTGGTACTTCACACAGGGTGGCTAGTCTTCATGACCAACCTGATACTAAAGCATTCTGATCACAGATGACGGCTATGTCTGATCCTGTTCCCACCCCACACCCATATTCCCACTCCACACCCACACTTCCACTAGATTGAGGAGGGGGTGTAGGGCTGCAAATCAGGACTGGGGATGAAAGACGCACTGTGTACTGTAGTAAATACACATTGAAGAATACACACATAACTGCCTACTGCATTTGACATTACTGAAGGACACGCACACGGCGTACTGTAATGAGTACACATTGGAGGAGTCACAATTGCATATTGCATTCTACATTCCTGTAGGACTCTCACACTGCCTAGTGCAATCTGAAGGACACATATTCTTTACTGCATTGAGTACATAGTGAAGGACACACACACTACATACTGCATTCAACATGACAGGAGGATGCAAACACTGTATTGAGTACATATTAAAGGATGCGTATGCACATACACACACACACACACATGCACATTATTTAGTACATTCTACATTACTTAAGGACACACTACGTACTGCATAGTACAATCTGAAGGACACACATTCTGTACTGCATTGAGTACACATTGAAGGACACGTGTAGTTCAGTTATGTATCCCTTAGTATGAATTCAATAAAGACCTGCCAATTTCTTGTTTTGCTATGGAAAGGGGGATAGTTACAGTGATTCAGTACGACTGTATAACATTTAGCGATGTTCTAACAGAAGAGTTTATCAGTGATTTCATTTCTTTTAGTGTGGAGTGGTTACACTCGACAAGATATGTTCAGACGAAGAAAGGTCCATTTTACCTTATGCTGCGAAAAGACCACTGACCAGTACTCAATCTACTTGTTTCTGAAATTAATCCAGTGTCCAGGCTTCAATTGTCCATCCTGATGATCTATAAATCACACTCTACATTTGTCTTACACATCTTGACACTCTTGTCCTGCTGTAGCTCAGTATAGCACACCTGCCTCTGTACCAGAAAGTGGTTTAAACCACACTCCAGAAACTTGAGCAGATTAAGCTAGGCTTAACACCCCAGTGCAGTACAGAGAGAGTGCAACCCTGTTGGAAGTACCGTCTTTCGGATGAAGCATTAAACTAAGACCTCTTCTGCCCTCTTGGGTGGTCTAGGGCACTATTTGAATGAGGGGAGGACAGTTCTCCTAGTGCTCTGGCCATGATTTATCCCTCCAACAATACCTAAAGCGGACCTAAAACAGGTCATTATCTCATTGCTGTCTGTGGGATCTTGCTGAGCACAAATTGGCTGCTGCGATTCCTACATTATAACAGTGACTGCACTTCAAAAATACTTCATTGGTTGTAAAGTGCTTTGAGATATTCTGAGGTTGATAAGGGACTCTTTAAAGGAGAGACTCTCTTTTCTCTATCCAGTTCTTCTCTCTTGTCTCTATCCAGTTAAATTGGAATTGGAATAGGTTTGAAACCATCCAGTCATGATTTTAATATGTTAAAACAGCATTTGTTCTCTGAACAGCATCGTAGTACCAGAATTCACAAAACAGAACAAGTGAAGCACAACTTCCTCCCTTATCTATTCTAACTCCTTGAGAGGAAGGCCAACATTCCATCCACCTTTCTTATTATTTTTACCTGTCCACCAGCTTTTAATGACTTGTGTATTGAGCGTCTATACCCTAGTGCTCCTTTACAGTCTCGCATTGTTAAGTAAATGCTCCAACCTGTCTTTCTCTGATCCAAAGCAGATGACCTCACACTTCCCCACATTGAAATCCATTTCCAACTTCTGTCGATTTTCCTACTCGCTTGGTCCACTTCCCTTTGTAAGATCCTGTTTCCATCTAGACATTTTACTGTGCCTCCTAACTTACGGGTCATTTGCAAACTTGGCATATTCAACTTTCTACTCCTTTATCCAGGTCATTGATCAATATAGTGAAAAGCTGAGGATCCAGCACAGGTCCCTGAGGAACACTACTCATCACAACCTGCCAATCATGGCATAAACCCTTTGTCCTTACTCTCTGTCTCCTATCTCTCAACCCATTCTGACCCATGTTACAAGATTATGTCCAATTCCAACGTTTTCCATTGCTGCTAATTATGTCTTTCAACATCCACAAGCAAATGCACTGGCAGCTCTGACTGACTGCAGCACGATTTATGGACACAGCATCAATGAGACTGAGTCATTGCTGCTAACTGATGCCTAGCAGGCTCACTGCTGCATCACTATACTGGCGGCTTCATTAGAAGCTTCCAGAATGGACCAAGTCATTTTCACTGCAGTCTGAGGGGTCGATGCTTTCAAGCTTGATGTCCAACATTGCATGCAACTGCAAATGTAAAATAGCAAGCAGACCTCTGTCAGCATGCAAGTGCAGTACAAGACCCTAGGCGAATATCGATGTATGTTACAGTTCAAACTGGCAGCACTTTTATCAATATTATAGTTGTATTGTACAAAAGTGGTTAGCAATTAAATGGCAGGAATAAGACAAATGCAGAGGGTCATGATAATTAGGTTTTTCTCTCGCACTAATTCCTATCCCACTTAGAATCATAGAAACTTATAACAGAGAAGGAAGCTATTGGGCCCATTGGTTCTGTGCTGGCCTAAAAGGAGCCTTATCCCACATTCCAGCTCTTGGTTCTTAGCCTTTTAGCACTTTAAGTGCATACTGAAGTGCTTTATAAAGGCGATGAGGATTTCTGCCACCCTTTCATGCCTCCAGTTCAGATCCCCACCACCTTCTGGATGAAAAAACAATTCTCAACTCCCCTCTAATCTTTCTACCAATTACTTTAAATCTTTGCCTCCTGGTTATTGACTTTCCTGCTAACAGAAATAGGTCCTTCCTATTCACTCTATCTAGGCCCCTCATTAAGCTCCCTTCAGCACCCTCTGTTCCAAAGAAAACAACCCTAGTCTATGCAATCTTTCCTCAGAGCTAAAATTCTCCATTGCTGGCAGCATCTTTGTTAATCTAGGAACTCTCTCTAGTGTGATCACATCCTATCTATAATGTGATGACCAGAACTCTATGCAGTATCCTAGCTGCGATTTGACTTGTATCTTATACATTTCGAGTGTAACCTCCCCGCTCTTATCCTCTATGTCTCAGCTTGTACAGGGAAGTATCCTCTATGCTTTCTTGACCACCTTATCTACCTGTCCTAAAACCTTCAGGAATCTGTGGACTTACAATTCTGTTCCTCTCCACTTCTCAGTATTCTACCATTTACTGTGTATGACCTTGCCTTTTTCTCTTCTGAAAGTATTAACTCTTGCTCTAGTCGAGTTCCACAGATGCCAGATATCCTCTGGTTTCCTGCCCAAATTGCCATTAATTCAAAGTCTGATTTTAGAAATTGAGTATTGGCAGTCTAATCGACCATGGAGGTGTGTAATAAATTTGGTGCACCGAACAGGTTCCTTGTTATAAACGGTAAACTTTACTAACAGAGTTCCTGATGAAGCTACATGCTTGAAGCAGGTCCAAGACTATAGAAACTCCTCCCCCCTAAGATTACCCGTGCTTAGGGCTGATTCATCTGTGAAGTCACATGATTCCCAAAGCAGTATGAAAGGTTTTATTTACAATCACTACAGGGTGCATCATGGTCAAGTCTGATCCTGTGCTCGCTTGTAGTCCACATCCACACACACTTCCAACGGGAGTCCCTGGGTAACACTCAGGGCCAGGAGACTAGGCTGGTGCCTCCTGAGGGTCAATGAAGAAACTACAGTACCCAACCTCCAAGCTGAGACCATTGAGCACAGCACAGAGGGGGAACTGGTTCCACATCCTCCTGATGCATGGGATTCAACTACATGCAGAATAAACTCACAAAGGGTTCAGGAGTTGGTGGCGGATGCGAGGAGTGCATAAGGGGAGTGGAAAGGCAGCTTATTATCAAGTTAAATTTCCAGTTACCCAACATTGAAGCAAAGGAGAAAGACTTGCATTTATATAGCGCCTTTCACAAGCTCGGAACGTCCCAAAGCACTTTGTAGCTAATGAAGTACTCCTGAAGTGTAGTCATGCAACACCATAGAATGGTTACAGCACAGAGGAAGACCATTCGGTCCATCATGTTTGTGCCGGCTCTCTGCAAGAGCAACTCACCTTGTCCCATGACACCCGCCTATTCCCCAAAGCCCTGCACATTTTCTCTCTTCAGATAATTATCCGGTTCTCTTCTGAAAGCTGTGACTGAATCTACCTCCACCACACTCTCAGCCAGTACATTCCCAATCGTAACCATTTGCTGGGTAAAGAAGTTTTTCCTCATGTCGACATTGTTCCTTTTGCCGATCACCTTAAATTGGTGTCCTCTGGTTCTTGATCCTTCCATCAATGGGGACAGCTTTTCCCTAGCTACTCTGTCCTGACCCATCATGATTTTGAATACCCCTATCAAATCCCCTCTCAGCCTTCTTTTCACCCAGGAGAAAAGCACCAGCTTCTCTGTTGTAATGTAGGAAATGTCAGCCAGCTTGCAAACAGCCAAGACAGGAATGTGATAATGGCCAAACAATCTCTTTTAATGATGTTGGACAATAAATATTGGGAAGGACATAGAGGAGAACTCCCTTACGTTTCTTCAAAATGGTGCCATGGGATTTTCTTACATCCACCTGACAGGGCATCCGTTTAATGTCTTACTGGAAGATGGAAGACCTTTAACAGTACAGCTCTCCTTCAGTGACTCACTGGAATGTCGAGATTTTGTGGTAGAAGAGCAATGGGACCAGTCTGACAAACATCTGACTCAGAGGTGAGTACTAAGCCTCAGCAGACAACAGCATGTAATAGCAGAGTAACAGGATGGAGGCTTGTGTGTGCAGGTCCTGACTGTAACTGGCAATTTTAGGAGACAGATGCAAACTGCCACACGCATGCAAAAGGAGAGAGACAGACATTAACACAACATAATATAAACTTGGAGATATTGCAGCAGCCTGGAACTGTCACAGACTTCTCCACCATCTTCCACTGTCAAGAAATCTGATGCATCAATGATCATTACAGTCTCTCCTCATATTGCAGCACCAGGTACTCCACTGGGACCCTTACCACAACCAACTGTCAGACCAAAGTGCTGGAGTCTTGACACACCCAGTCATGAATGGTAATGCACAACTAAGCAACTAAAGGGAGGAGGCTCCATAAACATCACCATCCTGAATGATGGGGGAGCTCAGCATGTGGGCATAAAAGACAACGCTGAAGAGTTTACAACCATCTTCAGCCAGAAGAGCTGTGTGGATGATCCAGCTTGGCGTCCTTCTGTGGTCTCCAGCATCACAGATACCAGTCTTCAAATAACCCAACTCACTCCATGTGATATCAAAAAAATAAAATGCCTGAGCACACTGGACACATCAAACGGGCCCCGAAACACCCTGAACTACAGAACTAGCCACGACCCTAGCCAAGCTGTTCCAGGACAGCTACAATGCTGGTATCTACTCAACATTGTGAAAAATTGTCCAGAAATGTACTGTCCACAAAAAGCAGGACAAATCTATTCCAGCCAATTACTGTCCCATCAGTCTATTCTCAATCATCAGCAAAGTGATGGAAGGGGGGTTGTTGACAGTGCTATCAATCATCACGTACACAACAATAACCTGCTCACTGATGCTCAGTTTGGGTTCCGCCAGGACCACTCAGCTCCTGACCTCATTACAGTCTCGGTCCAAACATGGACAAAAGAGCTGAACTCCAGAGGTGAGGTGAGAGTGACTTCCCTTGACATCAAGGCTGCACTTGACCAAATGTGGCATCAAGGAGCCCTAGCAAAACTGGAGTCAGTGGGAATCAGGGGGAAACCTCTCTGCTGATGGAGCCATACCTAGCACAAAGGAAGATGGTTGTGGTTGTTGGAGGTCATTAATCTCAGTTCCAGGACATCACTGCAGGAGTTCTTCAGGATAGTGTCCTCGGCCCAACCATCTTCAGCTGCTTTATCAATGACCTTCCTTCCATCATAAGGTCAGAAGTGGGGATGTTCGCTGATGATTGCACAACGTTCAGCACCATCCGTGAGCCCTCGGATGCTGAAGCAGTTCAAATCCAGCAAGACCTGGACAACATACAGGCTTGGGCAGATAAGTGGCAAGTAACGTTCACGCCACACAAGTGCCAGGTAATGACCATCTCTAGCAAGAGAGAATCTAACCATCGCCCCTTGACAGTCAATGTCATTACCATCACTGAAACCCCCACTATCAACATCCTGGGGGTTACCATTGACCAGAAACTGAACTGGACCAGCCAAAAATTTCAGTGGCTACAAAAGAAGGTCAGAGTTTGGGTATTCTGCGATGACTAACTCATCTCCTGACTCTTCAAATCCCATCTCCAAAGCCACCTGCAAGACACAAATCAGGAGTGTGATGGAAAACTCTCCAGTTGCCTGCATGAGTGCAGCTCCAACAATGTTCAAGAAATCTGACACCATCCAGGACAAAGCACTCCACTTGATCGGGACCCCATCCTCTTCTCTCTCCTAGGCAGTCCCTCGGGATCAAGAATGGCTTGCTTCCACTCTGCTCGATGGGTTCTGACATGGCTGATGAGTCCAATGCATGATCTGCAGACTGCCACATGTGGCTCAGGTGGAGCTGGAAGGGTCAGGTAGGTGGGTTGTTTGGGGGTTTGTGTGCTCCCTCCGATGCCTCAATTTCACCTCTGCACATTCTTGAAGAAGTCTCTCGATGCGTTTGTTGCCTTCCCGAATGATCCTTCTCCATTTTGGTCAGTCACAAGCCAGGGACTCCCACAAGTCAGGGGGAAATTTCGACCTCTTCAGGGATACTTAGAGAACACCCTTAACGTGTTTCTGTTGTCTCCCTGGCAGTCTCCTGCCACGACTGAATTCCAGATAGAGCAGTAGACCCCTTCCACCACATTAAACATTCCCTTCCTCCATCCACAATGCACAGTGGCAGCAGTGTGTACCATCTACAAGATGCACTGCAGCTACTCACCAAGGCTCCTTGGGCAACACCTTCCAAACCCATGTTCTCTACCACCTAGAAAGGCAGGGGCAGCCAGCGCATGAGAACACCACCAGCTGCAAGTTCCCTTCCAAGGCACTCACCATCCTGATTTGGAAATATATCGCCGTGCCTTCACTATTGCTGGGTGAAATTCCTGGAACTCCCTTCCTAACAGCACTGTGGGTGTACCTACACCACAAGGACTGCAGCGGTTCAAGGTGGCAGCTCACCACCACCTTCTCGAGGGAAATTAAGGATGGGCAATAAATGCTGCCCTTGTTAGCGATGACCACATCTAATAAAACAACAAAGTAAAAAATGCACATTGCTTGATATCTGTTAGTCAGCCTTTTGTAGTCAAACAGGAGTAATTTGCATGGCAATGGGAAAAGAGCAGGGAATGGGACTTAATTGCATTGCAATTTCAAACATCTGCCATGCACATGTAGCCTTTTTCTGTGCTGTAACATTCTGTGATACTCCAGTAGCCTGTGATCGTTGACTATAGATAGGCACAGTTGTTAGATCCAGTCCATAACAGAAGTCAGTGTTACTGTGTGGGCAACCTCAGCCACAATACAATTGGAGCTTCAGGGAAACACCATACCCACATTTTAGATAAGCAAATGGCGAGTTACTGTTGAATGCATTAAAGCCAGCATGAATTTGCAGCGTATTGGACTTTCGTTCCAATTTCACACAATTAACAGTCTCTCTAATTTTCAACAGAGAAACAATCTAGCTGACCAGTGAAAACTTTCACAAGTCCGTTGAGTTGGCTGCAAATTATCAGGTGACCTATTTCTGGGAATTAAAATGTATAAGCCCTACAGTTACTGCAGTATCAGCCAGTCTCAGACATTCAATCAATTTAAAACCTCTCATTGCCTGTTTAACTCAATGGATCTGTGCGGTAGCCAAAATTATATTTGCTTTTCAGAGAGAGTTGAAGGGTAACACTCTTTCCGAGACACACAAGTTCAAACCACATTTTCGTTTGAACTCGACATGCCTAGTCTGAAATGTGATTAAGTTGGATTTGAGTTGAGGCTGCCACTGGCTAAGTCTGTATTCCAATGAAACAGCCGACAATTGCATGGGTCCAAAGCAATCTGTAAGATCAAAATTGCGTACAAATAATAGGAACATAAAACATGGGAACAAAGGAGCGGGAGTCGGCCACTCAGCTCATTAAGCCTCCTCCACCATTCAATACGATCATGGCTGATCACCCACTCCAATGTCTTTTTCCCACATTATCCCCATATCCCTTTAGGTCACTGGTATTTAGAAACCTGTCAATCTTTGTTTTAAAGAGACTCAAAGACTGAGTCTCCACAGCCCTCCTGGATATAGAATTCCAAATATTCACGACCCTCTGAATAAAAAAAATTCTCCTCATCTCGGTCCTAAGTGGCTTCCCTAATTTTGAAACTGTGTCCCCTGGTCCTAGACTCCCCAACCAGGGGAAACATCTTACCTGCATCTACCCTGTCTATTCCTTTAAGCATTTTGTAGGTTTCAATTTTATTCAATTATAAGACCTGGGAAAAGTTAGTCCCTGTCTGCAGGAGACTGCAGTATATCTCAGCTGGTATTTCATCAGCGATTTTGCTCATTCCCCATCTGGGTTACTTCTATTGTTTAATCTTCTTCAGTTTCAATTTTCTTGATAGAATTTTATGACTACAATAGTGTAATGTAATGGACATAGTAACAGGAGGAAACCATTCAGCTCCTCAAGCCTGTTTAGCCATTCAGTTAGATCATGGCTGACTTGCAACCTAACTCCACCTACCCACCTTGGTCCTATAATCCACTGATAACCTTGCCTGATAAAAATCTATCAAGCTCAGTTTAAAAAAATTTTCATTTGACTCGCAGCCTCAATAGTTTTTCCACTTACCCTAAGTGTGAAGAACTTCCTGACACCACAGTTGAATGGCCTCACTCTAATCTTAGGCTTATGCTGCCCTTGGAAGGGGGATATCCATCTGAGGAAATAGTTTTTCTCCAGGTATCCTATCAAATCCATTAATCGTCGACCAATTATTCCCCCCATCAGCCTACTCTCGATCATCAGTAAAGTAATGGAAGGGGTCATCGACAGTGCTATGAAGTGGCACTTACTCAACAATAACCTCCTCATTGACCTTCTAAGATCCAGTTTGAAAGCCTATGGGGCTGGTCCAGTTCAGTTTTTGGTCAATTGTAGTCCCCAGGATGTTGATGGTGGGTTTGGATTCTGCCAGGGCCGCTCAGATCCTGACTTCATTACAGCCTTGGTCCAAACATGGACAAAAGAGCTGAACTCAAGAGATGAGGTGAGAGTGACTGCCGTTGACATCAAGGGAGCATTTGATTGAGTGTGGCATCAAGGAGCCCTAGCAAAACTGGAGTCAATGGGAATTAGGGGGAAAACTCTCTGCTGATGGAGCCATACCTAGCACAAAGGAAGATGGTTGTGGTTGTTGGAGGTCAGTCATCTCAGCTTCAGGACATCACTGCAGGAGTTCCTCAGGGTAGTGTCCTTGACCCAACCATCTTCAGCTGCTTCATCAATGACCTTCCTTCCATCATAAGGTCAGAAGTGGGGATGTTCTCTGATGATTGCACAATGCTCAGTACCATTCGCGACTCCTCAGATACAGAAACAATCTATGTCCATATGCAGCAAGACTTGGACAATATCCAGATTTGGGCTGATAAGTGGCAAGTAACATTGCCTGGCACTTGTGTGGCACGAATGAACATCTCCAACAAGAGAGAACCTAACCATCTCCCTTTGACATTCAATGGCATTACCAGTGCTGAATCCCCCACTAGCAACATCCTGTGGGTTACCATGGGCCAGAAACTGAACTGGGCTAGCCATATAAATACTGTGGATACAAGAGCAGGTCAGAGGTTAGGAATCCTGTGGCGAATAACCCACCTCCTGACTCCCCAGAGTTTGTCCACCATCTACAAGGCACAAGTCAGGAGTGTGATGGAATACTCCTCACTTGCCTGGATGAGTGCAGCTCCAACAACACTCAAGAAGCGCCACACAATCCTGGGCAAAGCAGGCCGCTTGATTGCACCCCATCCACCACCTTAAACATTCACTCCCTCCACCACCAGTACACCAGCAGTGTGTACCATCCACAAGATGCACTGCAGCAACTCACCAAATCTCCTTTGACAGCACCTTCCAAACCCAAAATCTCTGCCACCTAAGACGTACAAGGGCAGCAGATAGATGGGAACACCTCCATCTGCAATTTCCCCTCCAAGCTACTCACCATCCTGACATGGAAGTATATCATCGTTCCTTCACTGTCACTGGGTCAAAATCCCAGAACTCCCTTCTTAACAGCACTGTGGGTGTACCTACACCACAGGGACTACAGTGGTTCAAGGAGGCAGCTCACCACCACCTCCTCAAGGGCAATTAGGGATGGGCAATAAATGCTGGCCCAGCCAGCGATGCTTACATCCTGTGAATGAATAAATAAAAATATCATCTTAAACATCTCAATTCAAAGACTCCTTAACCTGTGATGTTACTTGACTAATAATCCAAAGGGAGTGTGTTCAAATCGCACCATGGCAGTTTGAGAATTTGAATTCCGTTTCCTTTTTAAATCGAAAATAAAAGCTGATATTGATAAAAGTGATGGTGCAGCTGTTGGACTGTTGTGGAAACGGAATGTGAGGTTCTAGAATTAATGTATCCGGTAAGGCAGGGCCTGATGTACTTTCTGTGAATGTAAAAATAGACAGCATTTTTTTTGCTGCAATCCTTGAAGTGCATTCGTGCAATCCAGGTTAGAAACATAGCTATTTTAGGCAGTTAACAGTCTCAAGGTTGATTATATCTGGGTCAGTTGCTACAGAGCTTTATATAAGGAATCTCTCCAACCTCTTGAATAAAGCTGATGTACTCTCATTTCATCTGAGTGAGTTGGTCATTAAGCAGCCCCATAGGTTATCAAACCGGATCTGAGAAGCTCCTTGCGGTCATCATTTCGCTGATAGTCTGGGGGCTGAGCACTAGGCAGCTCAAGATTTCTCTATTTTATATTTTTGTGCGTTTACACCAAGTTATTTCTGTTGCTGAGTATAAAACCCCTTCCCATTCACTCCCGTTGTATAAAATCCTGTGGATCAAAACCACCCCCATGGTGAGAATTTTTATTTTATTTATTTACAGAACACGGGCGTGGTTGGCAAGGCCAACATTTATTTCCTACCCCTCGTTGACCTTGAGAAGCAGCTAGTGAGCTGTCTTCATGACCTGCTGCGGTCCGTGTGGAGTCGCTGCACCCGCAGTGCTGTTAGGGAGGGGGGTTCCAGGATTTTGACCCAGTGACAGTGAAGGCACAGCGACATAATTCCAAGTCAGGATGCTGAGTGACTTGGAAGGGAAGTTACAGGTGGTGGTGTTCCCATGCATCTGCTGCTTTCTAGGTGGTAGAGGCCACGGGTTTAGGAGGAGCTGTTTGAGAAAAAGGCTTTGGCATGTTGCTGCAGTGCTTCTTAAAGATGGTAAGTACGACAGTCATGGTAGATCTGGGATTGGGGAAGTGAATGATTAACGTATTGGAGGATGTGGGCTGCTTTACCCTGGATGGTGTTGAGCTCCTTGAGTGTTTTTGGAGCTGTACTCATTCAGGCAGGTGAACAGCATTCCATCACACTCTTGAATCGTACATATGAATATTTGTTGCTTGTAGCGAGTGTAAATGAGCCACGTTGAGCTCAGCTGATTATCTTAAATTGGTTATTAGTGTAGCTTTTTGCACACTCAGGATTGCTCATCAAGTGCTGTCCAATTGTGAAGTCACATTTGACAGGAGATAGTTTGTTCTGGGTTTTGCAAACGTGGGCTGGTTGAGTACAGTCTGTACTCTGCTTATTATGAACAACCGAAGGAACACGGTGTTTGATTCAATCAACCAATCACTGAGATGTAGCTTATTTATGCTTGCTAAGGAACCTATTCTCTGCAAGCAAAAGGAACATGTTTAAGCCTTGTGCCTTGAGGGCTAAGGTCCTGAACACTCATTTACAGAACTGGGACAATGTCCCAGTAATGGAAGCAGGCTGTCTAATCTTCTGCTCTTGGCATCCATCTGCTTCCATTCCCGCTTTGGGCCTGCTTCCAGTGACCAGCAGACACAAAGAGGTTCTGTAGCAGGGGACACAGAAGACAGACAGAGAAACTACTCTAACAAAAAAAGACTCCAGCCTACCCACTGTTACCCTGTCACGAAAATAGTGTGGGCAGGCACAACCAGGCAGGAGGCTGGATCGCGATGTTGGGAAATGGCCTAACTCGTGAATCCCGTCACGTGGATGAAAATCTGGACTGTTGCATCAGCCACACTTTGCAGAATGCATCCCTAAAGCTGTTAAATGCCTGGTCAAGACACCAAACCGTTGACCAGAAATGTATCTGCTTCTACAATGGGAAGCAAATAGGAATTCTATCCAACTGTGCAGTGCTCTATGCCTTTGGGAGGCCCTTTATATCCCAGAAGTACAGGTTGTTGGGCGTAGCAAATTCAATTAAAGGGTTAAAACCCCAGGAAAACAGTACAAATGAAACTGCTTGAAATATTTCTCATGTCAGCCCTTAAAATAGTCAATTAGATGGGCGAACCCTCTAAATAGGCATCAACAAACCTGACAATACTGCCAAGCAGCACAGGGTAGCTTATTATCACTTGAATTAAGCCGTTAACTTGACGGGCACCAGCACTACTTTTCAGTGCAGTTCAGATGAAATAAATATGTCACCTACCACCTGACAGCAGAAAGACTGGTCATGGACTGAAGACCAAGATGGCGGATCCAATAGGAGAGTAATGCTCTTCCAAGCGCAAGGCCCACCATCAATCTTTGAACTCAGCTCCCTTTGTTTTGTAAGTTTATGTTAGAAAGCCTGGTGGGATACATCGCTAAACTGGAGCTTTGAGGATATCAATCCCTCCAACAGGAACAGGAGTAGGCCATTCAGCCCTTCGAGCAAGTTCTGCCATTCAATTAGAACATGGCTGCTCTGTTACCTCAACTTCCTTTAAGTGCCTTTGATACATGTCCCCTGATATCCTTACCAAACAAAAATCTATCAGCCTCAGTTTTGAACATTTCTATTCTATTCTTTGAGTGGGGTGGGGTTGGTGCTGGCGGAGGTAGAGAGAGTGAGCCCCAGTTTTCTACTACTCTTTGCTCTGGATGGTGTATTGAGATCCAGAATCTTTTACTTCCTTCTCCTATTTGGAGGCAATGCAAGAAGGGGGTTGTTAAAAGTCTTTTGGTTATAGCTGTAAAAGATGAAAGAGGAAAGTTTCCCCCCTTTGTCTGGTTATTGTTCTAATACTGGACAGGAAAGCAATACAATGGCGGATGACAAACCCTTGAAGGAAATGTCAGTCAGCAGCTGTGCCAGAGATGAAATATAAAAATTCTTAATGGGCTTAACAGGGCAAAAAAGATTTGCCTTTTACAGTACCTTTCACAACCACGGGATGTCCCAAAGCCCTTTACAGCCAACTAGGTACTTTTGAAATGTAGTCACTGTTGTAATGTAGAAAACACAGCAGCCAATTTATGCACAGCAAGCTCCCACAATCAGCAATGTGATAACGACTAGATAACCTTTTTTCATGATGTTGATTGAGGGATAAATATTGGCCAGGACATCAGAGATAACTCTCCTTCAAAATAGTGCTATACAATCTTTTATATCCATCTGAGGGGGGGACCTCTGTTTGACGTATCATCTGAAAGATGGCACTTCTAACAGTACAGCACTCCCTCTGTACTGTTGTCAAAATGTCAGCCTTGACTATTGTGTTGAGGTCCTGGAGTGAGACTTGAGCCAACAATCTTCTGGCTCTGAGGCAGGAGTACTATCAGCTGAACCACAGCTGACTAGGTGAGGGTAATTCTGGGAGGATATTTCCCCTGGTTTGTGAGCCTAGAGCTTGTGGGGTCACATCTCAGAATAAGCGAGTCAGCCATTTACCATTCAGATGAGGAGAAATTTTGTCAGTTAAAGGGCTGTGGGCTTTTGAAATTCTCTACACAGCGAGTTGTGGACAGATCAGTCATTGATATGTTCAAGACAGAGGTTAATAGATGTTTGGAAAATGAGAGAATCAAAGGATATAGCGATAGTGCGGGAAGGTGCAGCTGAGCTGGAAGATGAGCCATGAACTTGTTGAATGGTGCAGTAAGTAGGCTGAGGGGCCAATGGTCTATTCCTGCTGTTATTGCTTATGTCTTTGTGAGATTGATTGTCGATCGGCTTAGAAGTGAAACGCTCACCGATGCAAAACAGTAAACAGACTGGAGCAGACAGCAGATGGTCAGAATTTGGGTACAGATAAAGAGGGCCCTTGGCCTCCGGATTACTAATGCTATCAACTTCTCATTGCAGTTCCCCCCCTCGCCCACTCCCCCCCCATCCCAGTGAGTTCAGAATCCTGGTCCCATCCACCCTCCCTGTCTCCTCGTTACGTTCCGTCTCTTTGAAGTGTAAAGTTGGATAAGCTAATCCCAACCCTCGACGTACTCATCTGTTTGTGGGAAGGAGACACTGACTTAAACGGGCTCCTGCTCTTACCTCTTGTGGGAGCTCCAACTTGGACCGGTCATTGGGCTCCTTGGATTGCAAACCCATCAGGTACGGAACTGGAGCGTCAAGGAAGTGCAGCAGGGAAGCCGGGAGGATGGGAACGTAGACATGCTGCCACTGGAAAGGGAAGAGGAGCGCTGTGATTCCTTCAGCCACCGTCATTAGCCGCTGATAATCTGAAAGCAGACAGTCATTTGTGTTTACCCTTGGGTGGAAAGCACAGGAGATGAAGGCTTCAAAAAAAAAGTCCATGCAAGATGTCATCCCGCCAAATGTTCAGTTTTTCAACAATCTGTGTCAATATACTGCAACTGTATCTATGAAGAGCCACTTCAGAGATAGCACTTTACTTAACATTGTACACCAAAAAGTAATGACATTCTTTGAAGATATTTTTTTAATAGTAATGAGGGAATGGATAGGCAACCAGTGTTAATAGTATGTTAATTATATTGTTAGGCAAATACGTGAAGGGTATTGTTTAATTAAGTACTTTGAGCAGATATAAATAGGTGACAGCTGGGACACTGGGTGTGAGAGGAGAGCTATGAGACTGAACAAAGTCAATAAACTCTCAGTAAAGAAAAGCTTGTGGGAAAGAGCAGAACGGGGGGGCTATTAATCTAAGATCGTCACTAATCAAATCAGGAGAATCTTTACCTCCCAAAGAACATTTAGAATGCGGAACCCACGAGCACAAGGGATGATTGGCAATGATGTATTTAAGAGGAAGCTAGATAAACACGAGGGACAAAGAAATAGAAAACTATGTCGATGGCTGGGAGGATGCCAAAAGACTTGTTTTTGTGCTGTAAATTCTATGCAATCAAATCGCTACCCATTTTACATATAATCTTCGGGGAGTGAACTCACTCATACTGGACTCATTAAGTCAAGATGGACAATTTCATTTTGAGACCAGCAGGAGATAGCAACCGGGGGCCCACACCTGGAGCGGCAACCTGACTGGGCAGTCCCGAGATCAGGGATGATCAGAGATCCAATGCTGGTTTCCATTCCAGAATGGTGGTGGAGTTTTGAGTGGGAGGGGGGGGGGGGTGTGGTTGGTGGGGGTTGGTGTTCAGGAAAAGCAAGGCATGAACCAGTCAGTTGGAATTATCTGCTAAAAAAAAGGACCAGGCAATTTACTGTGGTGACCAACCCCATGTAAATCAGTCCTTTTGCTAGGACAATAATTTGCATTTATATAGCACCATTAACACAGAAAACAAAGTGTTTCATCGGGGCCTAAACAAAAAATGGCTGCCATGCCAAAGAAAGCAATATCAGGAGATGTAAGCAATAGTTTTGCCAAAATGATAAGTTTTATAAAGAAATGACTTGCATTTATATAGTGTCTTCATGACCATTAAATGCAGCAAAGCACTTTACAATCAATTAACTGTAGTCACTGTTGTAACACAGGAAACGCAACATTAAATTTGCACACAGCAAGCTCCCAGAAACAGCAATGTGACAAATGAACAGATAATTTGTTTTAGTAAAATTAACTGATGGATAAATATTGGCCAGAACACCAGGAGAACTCCCCCGTTCTTTCTTGAAAGAATGCCATGGGGATTTTACATCTACCTGAGGGGACTTTGGTTTAATGTCTCGTCTGACAGTATGGCACTCACTCAATACTGAACTGGAGTTTCAGTTTGGGTTATGTGCTCAAGTCCCTGGAGCCAGGCTTAAACCCACAACCTTCTGATTCAAAGGTGGAAGCGTCACTACTGAGACAACATGGTCTTAAAATAGGAAAGCGGGGGATGGAGGGGGCTTAGGGAGGGAATGCTGGGAGAAAGGGATAGGATCCTGCACAAAGCCACAGACTAAAAACAAATGAATATGACCCACTAATCAGGACATGGCTGCACAAGCGAATATTTTCTGTAATCAAAACAAAAGGATTTAATGTTAAGTGAAGCGAGTTTTGATTACAACCATCATTCTGTCTGTAAAATAGAGCAGATTGATTCTTTTGAGTACAGCCTTGTCTCACTAGAGTTTCACCCGTGCAACCACTGAACAATTGCAGAAGCTTATTTTGGGGTACATATAAAAAATACAAGATCCAATTCAGATCATCATTTTATCTTGTTAGCTGGGGTGGGCATATTGATCGAATTTGATTAGAGATCGGGCAGTTTGGAAGCTCTCCTGAATGCAGTAAGTCCACACACCGCTTGTAGGATTGGCCAGAGCTGCTGGATCTAAAGAAAAATTTGCTCTGAAACTTATAGCACAGCCTGGGTGATATTTTTAATTCATCACCTCAATTTGCTCACATCAGTCCCAGTGACAGTGCCATGTCTAACATTTAATTTTGAAATTACTTTACAGACATCCCAGGAAAGTTTTATATCAGTTGGTCTTATGTCTGCATTTCAATCCAGCGTAAATGTCCAGCAGTACAACTTGCCAGAGTTGTTGATAATTATCAGGAAAGAGCATAGAGTGAAAGGCAATAAATCCAAGCTTCCGCACTCTCAAAACCAGAGCTCAGCAGGCCCACTCAGACCAACTCCATTTCAGTTCCAACGGTGATCAATTATTGAAGTTGGTTATTGTTCTGCTCAAGTGCGTGAACGCCATCTGATCGTCACAGTGTCAAGCCTCATGAATTATTTCACACTGCCGGCTATGCCGTTTCGAGATTGAATATAACAATGACTGCAATCTACACATGCTGCCTCCATCACACGGAAGCATGCTTGGTTGCCTAGGAGTCACAGTAGGCTCCGGGCTCCCTGTTGCCACGGTGATCAAATCAGCAGGTTGCTTTGCTACATACCTTTAATATTATAAATCAAACCGTGTGCCACTTCCACTGACTGCTAACACTTGATCAAAATTGTCCTAGAATAAGATTTCTCCTTATTTTAAGTTGTTCATCAAATATTCAAAATGTTTTCATTTCAGTATAAATTTAGAATAGAGATGATAGCACTCAAGTGTGAAAACCTAATTTCTTGTCTCCTTCCAAAAGCCATCATCTCCTGTAGACTCTCAGTAGAGCGTGATTTCAGTTATACACCCACTCCCCATTCCACCGAGTTTTTGCCTTCCTACCATTCTCCACATCTTAGCTTGGATAGTAGGAGCTGTCAGTTGTGGAGGACAATACAGCACAGCCCAAAACTTTCATCGCTCAACGTCCACATACATGCTGTGATAGTTTATAACGTTCAGCCGCTGGCTGTTTTCTGGCTCCTTATCTTGCCCCATGAGTGCAGAGGACAGTTGCCACAATCCAATTGTTACCCTGGCTGAAAGTAATCAATCTGAGCATGTGGCGCAGATTGAAATTGGCAGGTATGATGTGGTGGGCATCACGGAGACATGGCTGCAAGGGGATCAGGACTGGGAGCTAAATATCCAAGGATATACATCCTTGATAGGCAAAAGATAGGCAGGTTGGCAGAGGGGGTGGGGTTGCTTTGTTAGTAAGAAATGAAATTAAATCGATAGCAAGAAATGACGTAGGGTCAGATGATGTAGAATCTGTGTGGGTAGAGTTGAGGAACTGCAAAGGTGAAAAAAACCATAATGGGAGTTATGTACAGGCCTCCCAACAGTAGTCAGGATGTGGGGCACAAGATACACCAGGAGATAGAAAAGGCGTGTAAGAAAGACAAGGTTACAGTGATCATGGGGGATTTCAATATGCGGGTAGACTGGGAAAATCAGGTTGGTAGTGGATCCCAAGAAAAGGAATTTGTGGAATGTCTACGAGATGGCTTTTTGGAGCAGCTTGTGGTGGAGCCCACTAGGGAACAGGCAATTCTAGATTTAGTGATGTGTAATGAGGCAGATTTGATAAGGGAGCTTAAGATGAAGGAACCCTTAGGAGGAAGTGACCATAATATGATAGAATTTACCCTGCAATTTGAGAGGAAAAAGCTGGAGTCAGATGTAACGGTATTACAGTTGAATAAAGGCAACTACAGAGGCATGAGGGAGGAGCTGGCCAGAATTGACTGGGAGATGAGTCTAGCAGGAAAGACAGTGGAACAGCAATGGCAGGAGTTTCTGGGAGTAATTTGGGAGACACAGCAAAAATTCATCCCTGGGAAGAAGAAGCATACTAAAGGGAGGACGAGGCAACCATGGCTGACAAGGGAAGTCAGGGACAGCATAAAAGCTAAAGAGAAAGCATACAATGCGGCAAAGAGCAGTGGGAAACCAGGGGATTGGGAAGCCTACAAAGACCAACAGAGGACAACTAAAAAAGAAATAAGGAGGGAGAAGATTAAATATGAGGGTAAACCAGCCAGTAAAATAAAAGAAGATTGCAAGAGTTTTTTTAGATATATAAAGGGTAAAAGAGAGGCAAAAGTGGACATTGGGCCGCTGGAAAATGACGCTGGAGAAGTAGTAGTGGGGAACTAAGAAATGGCGGAGGAACGGAATAGGTACTTTGTGTCAGTCTTCACAGTAGAAGACACAAGTGACATCCCCAAAGTTCAAGAGAGCCGGGGGGCAGAGGTGAGTATGGTGGCCTTTACCAAGGAGAAGGTGCTAGGAAAACTGAAAGGTCTGAAGATGGATAAATCACCTAGACCAGATGGATTACATCCCAGAGTTCTGAAGGAGATAGCTGAAGAGATAGTGGAGGCGTTAGTGGTGATCTTTCAGGAATCACTGGAGTCAGAGAAGGTCCCAGAGGACGGGAAAATCGCTAATGTAACCCCTCTGTTTAAGAAGGGAGTGAGGCAAAAGACGGGAAATTACAGGCCATTAGCCTGACCTTGGTCGTTGGTAAGATTCTAGAGTCCATTATTAAGGATGAGATTTCAGAATATTTGGAAGTGCATGGTAAAATCGGGCAAAGTCAGCATGGTTTCATCAAGGGGAGGTTATGCCTGACAAATCTGTTAGAATTCTTTGAGGAGGTAATGAGTAGGTTAGACAAAGGAGAGCCAATGGATGTTATCTACTTGGACTTCCAGAAGGCCTTTGACAAGGTGCCGCACAGGAGGCTGCTCAGTAAGATAAGAGCCCATGGTGTTAGAGGCAAGGTACTAGCATGGATAGAAGATTGGCTGTCTGGCAGGAGGCAGAGAGTGTGGATAAGGGGGTCCTTCTCAGGATGGCGGCCGGTGACTAGTGGAGTTCCGTAGGGGTCAGTGTTGGGACCACAACTTTTCACTTTATACATTAATGATCTAGATGAAGGAACTGAGGGCATCCTGGCTAAGTTTGCAGATGATACAAAGATAGGTGGAGGGACAGGTAGTATTGAGGAGGCGAGGAGGCGGGGAGGCTGCAGAAGGATTTGGACAGGTTAGGAGAATGGGCAAAGAAGTGGCAGATGGAATACAACGTGGGGAAGTGTGAGGTGATGCACTTTGGTAGGAAGAATAGAGGCATAGACTATTTTCTAAATGGGGAGAGAATTCAGAAGTCTGGAGTGCAAAGGGACTTGGGAGTCCTAGTCTAGGATTCTCTTAAGGTTAACTTGCAGGTTGAGTCGGTAGTTAGGAAGGCAAATGCAATGTTGGCATTTATTTCGAGAGGACTAGAATATAAAAGCAGGGATGTGCTGCTGAGGCTTTATAAGGCTCTGTTCAGACCACATTTAGAATATTGTGAGCAATTTTGGGCCCCGTATCTCAGGGAGGATGTGCTGGCCCTGGAGAGGGCCCAGAGGAGGTTCACGAGAATGATCCCAGGAATGAAAGGCTTAACATATGAGGAACGCTTGAGGACTCTATGTCTACACTTGATGGAGTTTAGAAGGATGAGGGGGGATCTGATTGAAACTTACAGAATACTGAAAGGCCTGGATAGAGTGGATGTGGGGAAGATGTTTCCACTAGTAGGAGAGACTAGAACCTGAGGGCACAGCCTCAGAGTAAAGGGAAGGCCGTTTAGGAGAAACTTCTTTAGCCAGAGAGTGGTGAAGCTATGGAATTCATTGCCACAGAAGGCTGTGGAGGCCAGGTCATTGAGTGTATTTAAGACTGAGATAGATAGGTTCTTGATTGGTAAGGGGATCAAAGGTTACGGGGAGAAGGCGGGAGAATGGGGTTGAGAAACTTACCAGCCATGATTGAATGGCGGAGCAGACTCGATGGGCCGAATGGCCTAATTTCTGCTCCTATATCTTATGGTCTTATGAAATTCAGGCCACCCTTTTGATGTCCTGGACAATGATCACATCCATGTTGCTTGCATTTGTGTCATGCTTAATTACATGGCTCAGAAATGCATTGAAGCTTCAAGGCAGATTAAATAACATGGTGCAGTTACTGCTGTTCTGTGGGGAACACGGCTGTCATCTCCAATATGGCAAGATCCCACAAACAGCAATGAGCTGAATGACCACTGCATTTGTTAATGTTAATTGAGAGGGCCATGTTGGTCAGGACACCAGAAGAAGTGGTAGAGATGGCCAACATGCTGCCAAGCAGCTCTCGCTTCCCCAGGATGCTCTGATGTGATCATGCCAAATATCTGGTGATTGAAACGTAACATTATCCAAGGACATCTATACAGCTATGTCAATATTTATGTCTGTTGCTAGAAAGATTCTAATCAATCCTTTCTAACAATGTGGGGACTGTATACATCAGTTTAAGGATCAGATGTCCTTGGATAACATTGTAGTTTAGTAGTCTGAGTTTTATTTCTTCAATCCAAGGCACTTATACACAAATGATTGCTGAATAGATCAGGAAACAGATCAGGAGACATTCATCATTTTGTACTGGCCAGCACACATATTGTACTGATTTCAGAACCTTCCATCATTCTCCTGTCACACTTTCTTGCACCCATTGATCGCTGTCCAGCACATTCTGTTTCAAAGGTAGTTGCTGGGTTGTGATGTTTTTTGCTGAGGAATAACTTGCTGGTACATACCCAAGGGACCGGGGCTAATTGGATAGCCATTTGAAAGAGGCTGGACAGACACGGTGGGCCGAATGGCCTCTTTCTTTGCAGTTATGTAATAAAGAAATAACTTGCATTTAAACAGTGCCTTTCACAGCCCAAAGATCACCTTTGTAGTCACTGTTGTAATGAAGAAAACGCCACAATCAACTTGCACACAGCAAGATCCCACAAACAGAATGACCAGAAAATCTGTTTTCTTGGTGATGTTGCTTGGGAGACATGTAAATTGACTAGGACACCAGAAGAACCCCCGTGCTCTTCTATAAAACAGTGCCAGAGGTTCTTTTACATCCACCTGGTCAGGCTGAGGAGGCCGAGGTTTATTATCTCGCCTGAAAGACGGCACCTCCAACAGTACAACACTCCTTCAGTACTGCACTGGACTGTCAGTTTGGACTTTGTCCTTGAAGTAATGTCCACTGACTGAGAGACAAGAGTGCTACCCACTGTGTCACGGCTAACAATTGAATACAGGCTTCTATGCAGGCAAGAAACTGAGCTGAAAAAATTGTGGCAGTGCTAGTGGTACATAGGACTTCAAGCCAGGGATTAGAAACCATAATCCAGGCTCAAAATCCAATGCCCTACTGAGTGAGTGCTGCATTGCCAGAAGTGCCACTTTTTAGCGGAAATTTTGAGTCCCATCTGCCCCTTGCAGTGGTCCATGTAATGGTATCTTTTAAAAATAAAGCACAGGGAGTTCTCCCTCTGCTTTGGCCAACATTCTTCTCTCAACCAATACAAAAATAGCTCTGAAGGGTCACATGGACTCGAAATGTTGACTCTCTTTTTCTCTCCACAGATGATGTCAGAACTGCTGAGTTTTTCCAGCATTTTCTGTTTTGTTACGAAACCAGATTAACTGTCTAGTCACTACACCTTGCGCATTTAAAATAATACGATGTTTCACCAAGCTACAGAGGACTGCAATCGGACAAAACCAACACATAGCCAAGGAAGGGAACATTAGGCCAGGGAACTAAATGTTCGGTTAAAGAGGTAAGTTTTAACTTTACCTGTTGTTTGTGGAATTTTATTGTGAGAAAATTAGCTGGCATGAAGGGGGTGGGGGTTTGGTCTGAACACAACAGCTAAATAATTTATTGGACTTGAAGTCCTTCGATAGATATAATATGGGTTTTTGTTATTTATTCTAAAGGCTCCCATTAGTTTACAGCACACCCCCAAGTTTCACTGCCCTGGCCTGTTTAGCTTGAAATCCCAAAAAATCTTGATGGTGGCATTTTGGGAAGAGAGAAGCAAGTTTCGTGCTCGAAGGTGTCAAGCGTTGGAGAGTTGAAAACTCATTTCCAACCTGCCAGCATTAACCCCTTTCAAGGTCAGGTTAAGGTCTCAGCAAGTTCCTGCAATCTCAACCCTGGAGGAGGAACCCTTCCAAAACCATTGCGGACTTCCTATTTAACCCATTGTTCACTCTTTTTGGCTGAAATGAAGTTAAGAGCTTTACATTATGGGTTGGTGCACATTTAAAGTTGTGCAAATGGAACTGCCTATTGTCAGCTGTGGCTCAGTTGGTAGTGTTACTCACCTCTGAGTCACAAGGGTTCAAGTCTCACTCCAGGGCTTGAGCACAAAATACCAAGACTGACACACCAATGCAGTATTAGGCGAGTGCTGCACAGTCAGAGGTGCCATCTTTCAGCTGAGATGTTAAAAACACCCTCTCTGATGGACTATTTCGAAGGAGAGCAGGGCAGTTATCTCCGGTGTCCCGGCCAACATTTATCCCTCAATCAACATCACGAAGAAACAGGTTATCTGGGCAATTATCACATTGTTGTTTGTGGGAGCTTGCTGTGCACAAATTGGCTGCAGCATTTCACACATTGTAACAGTGAAGGAACTTCAAAAGTCCTTCACTGGCTGTAAAGTGTTTTGAGACATCCAGCGATTGCGGAAAGTGTTTTATAAATGAGAGCCTTTCTTTCATTTGAAGCACACTTCACATTGAATACTTACACCAGTGGAGAAAACAGAGACTTTCATCACACCAGGCTGGCTTGGATTAGAATGTTGAACCCAGAGGGGTAAAAACTCCAATGTAGTGTGGAGCAGAGACACTGATCTTTGTATGAGTCACTCACTCAGGGAGCTGAAGAGCTATGACTCAATTTACAATGAATTCCCTCGGTAAGCCTGAGTCGCCCGGAGCAGCCCAGGGGTTATGGAGAAGCACACTGCCTGAAATGCATTCGTTTTGCACAAACAGCTGCAACACAGTATAAATGCAGAAAGAGGCAGCTTTAAATACACGACCCCCACTGTGGAATTAAAATACATACTAGGCAGCCCTCCAGTTATAAAGTCCCCAAGAGCTAATAAGATACACATTTGTTGCGTTGCCAACCAACTGTTTCTGACACATGTAAAACCTCTCATTGTACCAGCAACTGAGCTTTGAACACCTGGCGAAGGAGAGGAATGAAAAAGAACAATGACTAAAGCCAAGAAACTGTTCTGAAGTATCCTGGAGAGCAGAGAATCATACAAAAAATGACATACAGCAAAAGTCTGGCTGGTTCTCCCAGCTTATCCCACACGGTTGTGATGTCTTGTACACCATACGGATTCAGGTAACCTTCTGGGCGAGGGGAAAAATCTGGTTAAAAGCCCAAATAAGAGTTTGAAGAATTTAAAAATCCGGACAACTTCTCTTCTATTGCCCTTAGGCTATCGAAATTAGTCCCGGAGAGAAACAGAACATCCAGATATTCAAATCCACACAGCTTGAAGGAAGTAAACGGAAAGGTTGGAGGTGCCAGGGCTCATCTGGGCTCCATGTGTAGGCTTTCCAACAGCTGATCACAACAAAACCCAGAGCTCACCAATCGCCTCATGTGTAAATGCACCACTCGGTGTCATGAAACCAAAAACAGTTGATCTCCTGATCAGTGGTGGAACACTGGTTCTCAACGCTCTAGGTGCAGAGGGGCAAGTATATGTAGAGCTCCCATCCACAACTGCTATCCAATCTTTCTTTCTGAAAAGGAGAATGTTGGGGGAAGGCTTAGCTGTGATGCCCTGCACAGTCAAATAGCCCATAAATATTCCCTAAGGTTTAGGCTAATACATGAAGAGTGGGCACATGGAGAGGTAGAGGACTGCTGGCACTCGAGAGCCCCTAAGCCCTGGTGTGGGTCAGTAGTATTGTCACAAATTTAGGATCACGCCTTAGGTATCCTCTAGGTACAATGACACTGGTCACTCCTCTCTGAAGTCCATGTTTTCCGTATTTAAAGCTGTGCCCATAACTGACCAATATCCAAGAATATCGGACACTGGGGTGCGACCCTATGTGATCTGAACTAGATATCTGTGACTTTCACATGTCTGTTTCTTCAATCTCTTTGAAGCTGAATTCAACAAACACTTGGCAAGACAAGGCTAGCTACAAACTGTTAAACTGCATTATTTCAGAGTGAGTGGACATTCTGAACAATATTCACTTTGATTCGCTTAGTTCAATTAGCATAGCTTGCCCTTAGTAACACAAAATAATGAACATTGCTGCCCCACATCACTGGGCTATGGTACTTGCTTTAAACAAATGCGTCAGAAATGACTATATGTCATGCCTGTCTTAGATTAGAAATTTGTGCATGGGGCGTCGCTGGCTGGGCCAGCATTTATTGCCCATCCCTAATTGCCCTTGAGAAGGTGGTGGTGAGTTGCCTTCTTGAACCGCTGCAGTCCCTGTGCTGTTAGGGAGGGAGTTCAGAGTTTTGACCCAGCGACCGTGAAAGATCGGTGATATATTTCCAAGTTAGGATGGTAAGTGGCTTGGAAGGGAACTTCCAAGGCGGTGGTGTTCCCATCTATCTGCTGCCCTCGTCCTTCTAGATGGTAGAGGTCATGGGTTTTGAAGGTGCTGTGAGGCTTGGTGAGTTGCTGCTGTGCATCTTGTAGATGGTACACACTGCTGCTACTGTGTGTCGGTGGTGGAGGAAGTGAATGTTTAAGGTGGTGGATGGACTGTCAATCAAGCAGGCTGCTTTGTCCTGGATGGTGTCAAGCTTCTTGAGTTATATTAGAGCTGCACTCATCAGGCAAGTGACAAGTGGGAGTATTCCATCACACTCCTAACTTGTGCCTTGTAGATGGTGGACAGGCACTGGGGAGTCAGGAGGTGAATTACTCATCACAGGATTCCTAGCCTCTGACCTGCTCTTGTAGCCACAGTATTTATATGGCTAGTCCAGTTCAGTTTCTGGTCAATGGTAACCCCCAGGATGTTGATAGTGGGGGATTCAGCGATGGTAATACCATTGAACATCAAGGGGCGATGGTTAGATTCTCTCTTGTTGGAGACAGTCATTGCTTGACACTTGGGTGACAAAAATGTTATTTGCCACTTATCAGCCCAAGCCTGAATATTATCCAGGCCTTGCTGCATATGGACATGGACTGCTTCAGTATCTGCAGATGTGCAAATGGTGCTGAACATTGCGCAATCTGCTAACATCCCTACTTCTGACCTTGTGATGGAAGGAAGGTCACTGATGAAGCAGCTGAAGATGGTTGGGCCCAGGACTCTACCCTGAGGAACTCCTGCAGTGATGTCCCGGGTCTGAGATGATTGACCTCCAGCAACCACTTTGTGCTCGGTATGATTCCAACTAGTGGAAAGATTTCCCCCTGATTCCCATTGATTCCAGTTTTGCTAGGGCCCTTGATGTCACACTCAGTCAAATGCTGCCTTGATGTCAAGGGCAGTCACTCTCACCTCACCTTGGGAGTTCAGCTCTTTTGTCCATGTTTGAACCAAGGTTGTAATGAGGTCAGCAGCTGAGTGGCCCTGGTGGAACCCAAACTGAGCATCAGTGAGCAGGATGTTGCTGAGTGAAAGCCGCATAATAGCACCGTCAAATACGCTTTCCATCACTTCGCTGATGATTGAGAGTCGACTAATGTGGGGGGTAATTTGCTGGGTTGGATCTGTTCTGCTTTATGTGTACAGGACATACCTGGGCAATTTTCCACAAATTCCACGTAGATGCCAGTGTTGTAGCTGCTCTGGAACAGCTTGGCTAGAGACATGGCAAGTTTTGGAGCACAAGTCTTCGGTACTATTGCTGGAATTTTGTCAGGGCCCATAGCCTTTGCAGTATCCAATGCTTTCAACCGTTTCTTGATATCATGTGAAGTGAATCGAATTGTCTGAAGACTGGCATATGTGATGCTGGAAACCTCAGGAGGAGAATGAGATGGATTATTCACTCAGCACTTCTGGTGGCAGATTCTTGCAAGTGCTTCCACTTTATCTTTTACACTGTTGTGCTGGGCTCCTCCATCATTGAGGATGGGGATATTTGTGGCGCCTTCTCCTCCAGTGAGTTGTTTGATTGTCCACCATCATTCACGACTGGATGTGGCAGGACTGTAGAGCTTAGACCTGATCTGTTGGTTGTGGGGTCACTAGGCTCTGTCTATCACATCTTCTTCCGCTGTTTGGCATACAAGTAGCCCTGTGCTGTAGCTCCACCAGGTTGACACCTCATTTTTAGGTATGCCCGGTGCTGCTCCTGGCATGCCCTCCTGCACTCTTCATTGAACCTCCTTACACATGGTTGTGATGTGTTTGCCACTAACAAATTGCTCATCAGGTACAATCTTTGGGGAAGCAACATCCAATCTTAAATCATTAGCTTTTTAAGAACTCTCATCTTAGTGCCTTTCTGAAGAATTGCGTGACCAAGCTAACTAACATATAGAAAAAATATTGCATGATAAATGTTAGCACAAGACAACCAACATTTTTGTCCCAATATGTAGCCATTTAAATCGGATGCATTTTTCTCTATTTATGCTGGTTTGAAGTAGATTTTAACTCCATCGGCTGATCTCCCAATTTGGCGGCCTGCACTCCATGTCATAAAAGCCGACCTGTAAACTTGGGCAATCTGAGTCCACAAATAGTCAGCTGGGGATAATAACAGCCTGACTAAATAATATTCAATTAAAGGCTTCCTCAGAAGATCTACCCCGCAGCCAACTAGATGTTCAATCACCAAACGCTGTCCACACACAAACCAACGCAGGAGGTGGAGTGTGTGTGGGAAAACAACCGAGGCACCAGCAATGCCAGGGACATAAAGGTCCTGCTGAGTTTAACTTTTTAAAAAAATTCCCTTTGCTACCCAGCAGGTGTCCAAATTGACAGCCTAATGGCTGCTAGGCCGGAAAGCCTGTGGCAAGAGGCCGTAGCCAGGGACCCATGGAATCGGTCCCTGACAATAAGGGGGAGGGTGGGAGGCTGCAGAGCACAGACTGGGAGGGTGATCCCCTCCCAGAGGCGGGGCCGCAAGACTTCCTAAAGAGACTGGCGAAGCACTGCTGGTCCTCTCGGCACACAGGGAGTGCTTTAAAAAGCACTTACTTTCCACTGCCGGGTTTCCCGAGCTCTGGGGAAACCGGTGCAGCAATTGTTCAATTTAAATCACCTGCACTGTGAGGGCCCAACCTAAATAGATTACCAAAGACAAAGTCCTCACACAGCGTGCTACTCGCCATATCAGCAGGGATCTGCACATTGATATTGGGAGCACATTTTGCGATTTAAAAAAAGTTGACTCCTCCACAATTTTCTCAGATCCATCATGGGGGGGGCGTTAATATCAAAGCCACTATCTATCTGTCACACACACACACGTACGTGTACCCCCTCTCTCTCATACTCATATACCTCTGGCACAGATGTCTGCACAATCTCACGTGTGATCCCACGCATGATCTCTCTAACACACACACACAAACCAGAACAGCAGGTGATATCAGAGAACACACCTAGTTCAGAGGATGAAATGTGCTCTGAGAATCTACAGTCACAGGAGTCAAGTGCACCCTCCAGCAGCACAGATACACCCACGTCTGTGTGAACTCAGGCGCGGTTGGAATGGGTAGCACAAGGTGAGCACTAGATGGAGGCCAAGGCAGCTGTGGGCAGTCCCCCTCAGAGGATGGAGGACAGCCCCAGACTTGCCCACCTGGGCCAGAGATGCTGAGCCTCAGGACCCACATACATGGCCTCGGTAGAAGAGCCCTGGGTCAGGGTGTCACAAGTCTCTTTGCCATCCTGGTCAATATGTTGCCCCTTCCAGTGACCATGCGTCGCAGCCTGCTGGTCCTCATCAACCTGCTCCTCTGATGAGTTGGAACCCTCTTCCACACGGGTCCCCCTCCATTTCACTCCTCTCTGCAGGGCCATGTTGTGCAGAGCACAGCAGACCACCACAATGCTGGACACCCTTGAAGGGGCACACTAAAGGGCACAGCCCCCCAATGCCCCTGACCTGTCAAGGCACCAAGACTGCATCTTAAGGAGTCAGAAGACCTGCTCAATGCTGGCCCTTGTGGTGAGATGACAGCACTTGTATCATCCCGACGCCTCTGCTGCAGAATTGCCGAGGTGTCAGCAGCCATCGCCTCAAAAGATACCCCTTGTCTGCCAGATGCCATCCACAGAGGCTGTGAGGCGGAATAAACAGCTGCAGCACCTTCCACTGCCTGAAGATGACTGAATCACAACAGCTCCCAGGAAAGTCATGCACACCTGAAGGAAATGCTTACAATGGTCACACACCAGCTGAACGGTGAATGATTGTTGAGGTTCCTGTTGAGGTAAACATCGGGCTGCTCCACTAGAACCTGGGTGGTCACATGGATGTTGTCCATCACACCTTGCACCTGAGGGAATCCTGCCATGGAGTCAAACCCCATGCCCCTCTGTGCCTGACTGGCCCCATCTGTGGATGAATATGAAGCACTCTGATGCCCCCTCACACAGGGAAACCCGTCACCCGGGTGATGCTGCTGTGGGTGGCTGCCCGTGAGATTTCACAAGGATCCACTACTGAGCCTCGAAAAGAGTCAGATACTAAAAAATTGAAGGTGACAGTCACTATGTCGGCTACAGCCAGTGGGTTCCACCCCCTCCTCAAGGCCTAAGGTGAGGTTGGGGCAGGGGGCAGGGGGTTGGGGTGCTGCTGTTCCTCCCCACTAATCCAGCCTAATACCGAGTCTGTGACCCCCATGCCCAGAGGGAGCCTCAATGATGCACCATGGCCGAATTTCCCTGGTATCTTAGTGACCCCAAATGAACCCAACTCCAAGATCCACCCAGTCAGTTCAGCACTCCCACTCTGAAAGATTCGCTTTCACCATGGGAGGCCAGTGGCAGTGTGCGAGCTCCTGAATGGTGATTTCCCCTTTTATACAGAGGTTTTAATGTCTGTTGTCTTAGGCAATGGCTTCCAACTGGGCAGTCGATTCACCTGCTTGGCCAAGATGCTGACACAATGCGGGCCCCTGCACCTCTGACGACATTGCAGCCCCGTGTCAAACACACCTTACAAGTACCAGGGTAACCACTCGAATCACATGCCCACTGCCACTGGCTAGGTGGCCACGTCCGCCCCCTTTCCAGAACAATCATGCCAAGGTGGATGAAGGCCTACCGACACAACATGCCCTGGCCTGAACAAAATGACGGGTACGCCAGCCTCTGAACCTGCCTCTGCCCCCATGGCAAAATTCCATCCACAATCTCTCTCCCATGCGTGACCCACACACACGTACACACAATCTCTCAAACACATAAATATCTGTTTTATTGCCTGCAACCTCCTGGTGAACCAAAACATTTCCTGAAGCTCTGTGGCACATCGCTGTGATCCAAAAAAAACCTTCACTGCTTCCAAAACAATTTACTTTGCAAGGGCTTTGCGCTGCAGCAAAAGTAATCAAGCACAATTAAAACCAGCAGAGCAACATCATTTTTGGTATTGACACCAGCAGGGAAACTGGTTGTCGTGCTGGGATTCACACAAAGGGTGAAATGGAGATCCAAGTTAAACCATGGAAGCATTGAAAACACAATTGGATGCTATTATGGGAGATCTACCTCGGTTGGTGACCTGAGGTGAGACATGAGTTTGACCTCTACACCCATACCCATTGGAGGAGCTGTGGGTGTTGAGAGCAGATTTGATAGAGGTGTTTGTCTAGACAGGGTAGATAGGGAGAAATTGTTCCCGGTACAGAAAGGTTGAGAACTAGATGGCGATTGTCAAAAGTAGCAATGGCGACATGAGCAAAAACCTTTTTTTAATCAGCAAGTGGTTAGGATTTGGATAAGTGCGTGGTGGAGGCAGGTTCAATCATGACTTTTGAAAGGATTTTAGATAATTATCTGAAGAAAAACGTATTTGCAGGGCTTTTGGGAAAAGGTGCATGGAGTGGGACATGGTGAGTTGCTCTTGCAGAGTGCTGGCAAAGACATGACAGGCCATGTGGCCTCCTTCTGTGCCTTAACTATTATATATTACACAATTGTTATGGTGCAGATGCAGGTCATTCGGCCCATTGTGTCTCCGAATGAGTATTATGACATTGTGTCATTCTCCTGCTTTTTCCTCCTACCCTTGTACATTGTTTCTATTCAAATAATCATATAATGCCGTCTTGAATGCCCTGATTGAACCTGTTTCCACCACAGTTCCAGGCAGTACATTTCAGACCCGAACCACTCGCTGTGTGAAAAAGCTTTTTCTCACATCACATTTGCTTCTTTTGCAAATCACGTTAAATCTGTGCCCTCTCATTCTCAATCCCTTGACAAGCAGGAACAGTTTCTCTCTAACTACTCTATCCAGCCCCCTCACGATTTTGAACACCTCTATCAAATCTCCTCTTAGCCTTCTCTTCTCCAAGGAGAACAGTCCCAACCTCTCCAATCTATTTTCATAACTGAAGTCTTTCATCCCTGGAACCATTCTTGTAAACCTCTTCTGCACTCTCTCCAATGCGTTCATATCGTTCTTATAGTGTAGCACCCAGAACTGCACACAATACTCCAGCTGAGGTCTAACTAGTGTCTTACATAAGCTCAGCATACTCCTTGCTCTTGTACACTATGCCCCTAATAATAAAGCCCAGGATACCAAATGCTTTATTAACTGCTCTCTCCATCTGTCCTGCCACCTTCAATGATCTATGCACATATACATCCAGGTCCCTCTGCTCCTGCACACCCGTAAGAATTGTACCCCTTATTTTATATTGTCTCTCCATTTCCTTCCTACCAAAATGCATCACCTCACACTTCTCTGCATTGAACTTCATCTGCCGCCTATCTGCCCACTCCACCGACTTGTCTATGTCCTTTTGAAGTTCTACACTGTCCTCCTTACAGTTTACAACACTCCCAAGCTTCCATGGGACTACTAATTCTATCCCAAATAATTGTTTCTAGAAGCTTCCCCACCACTGAAGTTAAACTGACTGGTCTGTAATTGCTGGGCTTATCCTTATGATCTTTTTTTGAACAAGGGTGTAATGTTTGCAATTCTCCAGTCCTCTGGCACCACCCCCGAGTCTCGGAAAGACTGAAAGATTGTGGTCAGTGCTCCTGCAATTTCTACTCTCACTTCCTTCAATATCCTTGGATGCATCTCATCCGGTCCCGGTGCCTTATCAACTTTTAAGTACCAACAGTCCATTCAACATTTCCTCCTTGTCAATTTTGAACCATTTCTAGTGAGAGTTTCCTCGTCTGTCACCATGGCTTGGGTAGCCCCTTCGTCCATGTGTAAATTCCCTTTTAAGTCCCTAATCGGCCTTACTCCTCCTTTTACCACCCTTTTACTATTTATATGTCTATAGAAGACTTTGGGATTCCCCTTTATGTTGGCTGCCAGTCTTTTCTCATAATCCCTCTTCGCTTCTCATATTTGCTTTTTCACCTCCCCTCTGAACCTTCTGTATTCTGTTCAGTTCTCAATTGTATTTTCTACATGACACGTCATAAGCGCACTTTTTCTTCTTTATCTCAATTTCTAACTCCTTTTTCATCCAGGGAGCTCTGGATTTGTTTGCCCTGCCTTTCCCTTTTGAGGGAATATACCTTGCCTGTGCCTGAACCATTTCTTCTTTGAAGGTAGCCCATTGTTCAGCAACAGTTTTTCCCACCAACCTTTGGTTCCAGTCTATCCAGCCCAGCTCCGTTCTTGCCCCATTGAAGTCAGCTCTCCCCCAGTTAATTATTCTTACTCTGGATTGCATATTGTCCTTTTCTACCATCACCCTAAACCTCATGATACAATGATCACTGTCTCCTAAATGTTCCCCTCACTGACGCTTGATCTACTTGGCCCACCTCATTTCCAAGCACCAGGTCCAACTGTGCATCCTATCTTGTTGGACTGGACACATGCTGCAGTAGAAAATTCTCCTGAACACAATCTAGGAACTCTTGCCCCTCTCTGCCCTTTACACTACCACTGTCCCAGTCTACATTTGGGTAATTAAGGTCCCCCATTATAACTACTCTATAATGTCTGCATCTCTCTGTAATTTCCCTGCAGATTTGTTCCTTCTTACTATTTGGCAGTCTATAGACTAAACCGAACAATGTAATTGTACCCTTTTTGTTCCCTAGTTCTAGCCAAATTGATTCTATCCTTGAGCCCTCTAGGACATCCTCTTTCTCCAGCACTGCAATGCTCTCCTCAACCAATACTGCCTCCCTCTTCCTTTCCTATCTTTTCTGAACTCCTTGTACCCAGGAATATTTAACACCCAGTTCTGCCCTTCCTTGAGCTAGGTCTCTGTTATCGCCACAACATCATATTTCCACATGGCAATCTGCGCCTGTATTTCCCCAATCTTATTTATTATACTCCGTGCATTCACATACTTGCATAGTAACCCTGATTTAGACTTCATGACTTTCTCCCTTACTTCGACTCTACCTATTAACTTACTATTCCCTATACTAGTGCTATCTGTCTCTCCCAGTATTTTGTGCACCCTGGTATTCCTCTGTAATATTTTCTTCTGGTTTCCACACCCCTGCCGAGATCTGTATTCCACCTAGATAGTTACATTTTTCTTGTCTTTCAGCCGTCCTTGTTCCAAGGTTTGGCTGCACTATCAACAATCTTTCTTCACTAATTTCTCTTCTCCGCTGTCTTCACTGCCTGCCATAGTTGGAATTACATACACAAAACAAAAAAAATCAGAACCAGCAATCCAATTGTAAACCACGCAGGTCACTCAGTAGGTGATAACATCTAGTTTTTTACTGCTGATCTGAGGCAAAGCACTTGATTTCACTGCTGCAGAGTATTGGGAGGCATACCAGCAACATCGGAACTCAACAGTCAGTACTGGTTATCTGGGATCCCCATGGGCAGACGGAAAGAGTTGTGAGGTTCAATTACTGTCCAGCTGAGCTTCTTGAATGTACAATGGAAAGGCAATAGTGAGGACAGAGTATTCTACTCCTACTTATAGCGGTCTCCTCCAGAGAGGAAATGCAATGTGGCTTTTCCAAGCTTAACCATTTCAAAGCACACAGCCTCCATAGTGCTGCTATCAAACTGGGAAATTCCATACAATAAGCTTTGGCAAAGGGCAATTGAGCGATGCCAATTTAACATTTTAAATTAGAAACACAAAATTCCTTTTAAATATCCACACCATCTTAACAATCTCACTCCAAGCCCAGGTTGCACTGATCTCCATAAAATCCTCCAATTGTTTTTCAAATTCCAACAATGATGGCTACCGTATGAACAATAAAGACACAAAAAGCATCCCAAGAATAGTAGAAAATCATGAGGCAAAAGGGAGGAACTTAAGACAAATGATAAGGAGGGAGAAATCAGAATATGAGAGTAAGCTAGCTAGAAATATAAAAACGGATAGTAAGTACTTAAAAAGAAAAAGAGTAGCTAAAGTGAGGGTTGGTCCCTTAGAGGTCAAGTCTGGAGAATTAATAATGGGAAACAAAGAAATGGCAGAATCGTTTAACAGATATTTTGTGCCTTCACTGTAAAAGACACAAAAAAAATCCCAAGAATACTTAAAAATCAAGAAGTAAAATGGAAGGAGGTACTTAATCAATCACAATCATCAGGGAAAAAGTACTGGGAAAATTAGTAGAACTAAAGGTTGACAAATCCCTTGGGCCTGATGGCCTGCATCATAGGGTCTTATTGGAGTGGCTGCAGAGATAGACAATGCATTGGTTGTGATCTTCCAAAATTTCCAAGCTTCTGAAAAGGTCTCAGCGAATTGAAAAATTGCTAATGTAACACCTCTATTCAAGAGAGAAGGGAGTCAGAAAGCAGGAAACTATAGGCCAGTTTCTAACATCTGCCATAGGGAAAATGTTAGAAGCTATCATTAGGAAGGTATTTAGAAAATCATAATACAATCAGGCAGAGTCAACATGGTTTTGTGAAAGGGAAATCATGTTTGACTAATTTATTGGAGTTCTTTGAGGCAGTAACAAGCAACAGAAGGCATTTGATAAGATGCCACATCAAAAATTATAATGGAAAATAAAAGCACATGGTGTAGGGGGTAACATATTAGCATGGATAGAAGATTGGCTGGCTGGCAGAAAGCAGAGGGTATGCATAAATGGGTCTTTTTCTGATTGGCAGGATGAGTGGGGTCCCACAGGGGTCTGTACTGGGGCCTCAGCTTTTCAAGATTTACATCAATGACTTAGATGAGGGGAGTGAAGACATGGTAGCTAAATTTGCACACGACACAAAGATAGGGTGGAAAGTATGTTGTGAGGAGGAGATGAGGAGTTGCAGATGGATATAGGTAGGTTGGGTGAATAGGCAAATATCTGGCAAATGGAGTTTAATGTGGGAAAATGTGAAGTTGTTCACTTTGACAGGAAGAACAAAAAAGCAGACTATTACTTAAATGGAGAACGGCTGCATAATTCTGAGGTGCAGAGGGATCTAGGTGTTATAGTACATGAGCCACAAAAAGTTGGTATGCAGGTACAGCAAGTAATTAAGAAGGTTAATGGAATTCTATCCTTTATTGAGAGAGGGATTGAACATAAAAATAAGGATGTTATGCTTCAGTTATACGGGGCATTGGTGAGACTGCACCTCGAATAGTGTGTGCAGTTTTGGTCTCCTTATTTAAGGAAGGATGTAAATGTATTGGAGGGGGTTCAAAGGAGGTTTACTAGATTGATACCTGGAATGAGTGGGTTGTCTTATGAGGAAAGGTTGGACAGACTGGGCTTGTTTTCACTGGAGTTTAGAAGAGTGAGGGGTGATTTTGTATACAAGATCCTGAACGGCCTTGACAAGGTGGACGTCGAAAGGATGTTTCCTTTTGTGGGTAAATCCAGAACTAAAGGGCACTGTTTTAAAATTAAAGGTTGCCCTTTTGGGACAGAAATGAGGAGAAATATTTTATCTGAGAGGGTTGTGCAACTCTGGAATTCCCTGCATCAGAAGGTGGTGGAGGCAGGGTCATTGAATATTTTTAAGGCAGAGGTAGATCGATTCTTGTTAGGCAAGGGGATCAAAGGTTATCGAGGTTAGATGGGAACGTGGAAATCGAAACACAGGAAGATCAGCCATGATCACATTGAATGGGGCAGCAGGCTCGAGGGGCTGAATGGCTCCTGCTCCTATTTCTTATGTTCTTATGGATAAAGGGGAACCTGTAGATGTGCTGTACTTGATTTACGAAAGGCATTTGAAAAAGTGCCACATCAAAGGTTACTTCACAAAATAAGAACTTGGCATGAAGGCCGTAACATATTAGCATGGATAGAGGACTGGTTAGCTAACAGGAAGCAGAGAGTAGGGATAAATGGGTCTTAATCAGGTTGGTAAGATGTGATGAGTGGAGTGCCACAGGAATCAGTGCTGGGGCCTCAACTATTTACAATCTATATCAATGACTTGGATGAAGGGGCTGAAGGTATGGTTGCTAAATTTGTGGATGACAGAAAGATAGGTAGGAAGGTACATTGTCAGGAGGAGGCAAAGAGTTTATAGAGAGATTTAGGTAGGTTAAATGAGTGGGCAAAAATTTGGCAGATGGGGTATAATGTGGGAAAATGTGAGTTTGTCCACTTCGGCAGGAAGAACGGAAAAGCAGAATATTATTTGAATGGAGAGGGACTACAGATGTCTACAATACAGCGGCATCTGGGTGTCCTGGTGCATGAATCACAAAAAGTTGGTATGTAGGTGCAGCAAGTGCTTAATAAGACAAATTGAATACTGGTGCTTATTGCAAGAGGAATCAAGTATAAAAGTAGCCAAGTTTTGCAACAGTTGTATATCTGGAATATTGCGTTCAATTTTGGTCTCCAAACATAGGAAATAGGAGGAGTAGGCCATTTGGCCCCTCGAGCCTGCTCCGCCATTCAATTAGATCATGGTTGGTCTGCCTCAATGACATTTTCCTGCACTATCCCATATCCCTTGTTACTTATGAAAGGATATAATTGCATTGGCAGCAGTTCAGAGAAGGCTCACTCAACTGATTCCTGAATGAGGAAAGGCTGAGTAGTTTGGGCCTATACCCATTGGAGTTTAGAAGAATGAGAGATGGCCTTATTGAAACATAAAAGGTCCTGAGGGGACTTGACAGGGTGGATGCCGAAAGGATGTTTTACCTTGTGGGGGTGTCTACAATCAGGGGAGACAGTTTAAAAATTAGGAGTCACCCATTTAAAACTGAGGTAAGGAGAGATTTTTTTCCCTCAGGGGTCATTAGCCTGTGGAATTCTCTTCCCCAGGGAGCATTGAAGGCTGTGTCACTGCACATGTACAAGGCTGAGTTAGGTAGATTTTTGATCAGCAAGGGAGTTAAGGGTTAAAGGGACAGACAGGAAGGTGGAGTTGAGGCCATAGTCAGATAAACCATGATCTTATTGAATGGCGGAGCAGGCTTGAGGCATACTTGCGCTCCTAGTTCTTGTGTTCATGTGTAGGTGTATCAACCCTACAAAAATAGTATAGATCAAGTAAAATCTAGAAGATTAGAATATGGATTGAGTATGAACACCAAAAAGTAGTGAGAAGGAACACACTAGAGGAAACTAGAATGAAGATTGAAGTGGATGATGTCACACTGGAACAAGTAGATAAGTTTGTCTACATAGGACAAATGATAACTGAAGATGGCAGATACAATGCCGAAGTCGGAAGAAAGATTGAGGTAGCCAGAAGTAATTTTGTGAAGATGAAGCATTTGTGTTAACAAGAAAACTCAAGCTTGTAACAAGGAAAAGAAATCTCAGAAGATGTTACATTCGATCCTGTATGCCTCAGAAACCTGGACGATAAGCGAAGATCTGTGGAAGAAAATAGAGGCTTTTGAACTTCCATATACAGACCATAAGACAAATGAAGAGGTGCTTGAAATTGCAGAAACAAAAGAACTCTCAAAAGTAACATCCAGAAAAGAAAATGTCAGTGTTTTGGCCGTTTGATCAGAGCTGAAAAGCTACAGAGATCTCTCCTAGAGGGCAAAGTGGAGGGCAGCAGAAAGAGGGGTTGGCCTAGGGGTTAGATGACGGATGTCACAGAGCGATTGCAGACAAGCTACAATGGATCTGTGAGGATAGCGCAAGACAAGCAAGCATGATATACCATGACAGCAGATCTCTTGGTAGGACTAGCTAAGTCTGCAAGCAAGACCCAGACCTCCCTGTCGCTTGTCATTTCAACACTCCACCCTGCTCTCATGCCTACATGTCCATCCTTGGCCTGCTGCATTGTTCCAGTGAAGCTCAACGCAAACGGGAGGAACAGCACCTCATCTTCCGACTAGGCACTTTACAGCCTTCCGGATTGAATATTGAGTTCAACAATTTTAGATCATGAACTCTCTCCTCCATCCCCACCCCCTTTCCGATACCCCCCCACCACTTTTTTTCCAATAATTTATATAGATTTTTCTTTTCCCACCTATTTCCATTATTTTTTAATGTATTTCCATCCATTGTTTTATCTCTACCTTTTAGCCTTTTTCGATTCCTTCACCCCACCCCACCCACACTAGGGCTATCTGTACCTTGATTGTCCTGCTTTCTACCCTTAATTAGCACATTCCTTAGATAATATCACCACCTTCAACACCTTTGTCCTTTTGTCTGTGACAGCTTTTGGTTATCTCCACCTATCACTGGCCCTCTATCCAGCTCTACCTGTCCCACCCTCCCCTTAAACCAGCTTATATTTCACCTCTCTTCTATTTTTACTTAGTTCTGTTGAAGGGTCATTCGGACTCGAAACGTTAACTGTGTTCCTCTCCGCAGATGCTGCCAGACCTGCTGAGTTGTTCCAGGTATTTTTGTTTTTGGTTTGGATTTCCAGCATCCGCAGTTTTTTGCTTTTATTTTATTATAGCAGCAGCAACCATGTTGATTTGCGATTGGAGTCACGCATGAGTGGAAGGTTTCCTTCCCTAAAGAATGTTAGTGAGCCAAATGGATTTTCCATAACAATCAAACAGCTTCAATAGCTGTACAAATAGTTTTTTTTTAAATTTCCAGATTTTAAAAATTGAATTCAAATTCTCAGTCTGCCTTGGTGGAAGCTGAACTCACATTCCCTCGAATACTGATGTAGAAACATAACAACTACTCTGATATAAAGTCTATCCAAGTCTCTGCACTGACAGGCCCATTTATTTCCTGGGCAAATGCAAGAAGTCTAAACTGCGTGAACTTTCAGGTCTATTTTAGTTCATATGAGATCCATGATTAATTTCAATAATATCACGGCACAGAATTCAAATGGGTATTATTTATCCACCCTGAGCAATCTGAGGGGCTCCCTTAATCAGTTTTTCTTCTGTTGAATTAAAATTTTGCCACAGGCAGTCAGAGGAAGCAAATGACGATTTCAGCTCTGTACAGCATGCATTGCTTAACACTTCTGCATACTGTTGGGTCAGAATGAAAGACAATGCATGTTAGAAACATTGAGATACAATAGGTCAGATTTCACAGAGTTGGGAAGACTCCACGGACCGAAAAAAAAGGCAGACGGGGCCCAGAAGCAGAAGTAGGAGAAAGAGGGCGGGGCATTATTCACACAAGGAGGAAACCACATGCAAGCAGGGCCATTTGAACATAGTGCTGAGTTCAAGCAGATCCCATTTATGCTGTTGCAAGGGCCTTGACCTACAGTGTAGGAGGCACAAATTGATGGAGTAGACGTAAAGACCCTTGAAGGAAAGATAAGGCCTGTAAGAAAAAACAGGCTGCAGCTGTCAGTGAGAGTTAAAAAACCCCTGCTGGGCTGCTTTCATTGACAGGTCGTCTGGTGCAAGTATGGAAAAACATTAGCAGCTGTTGATGCAGGTCCACAGAATTCTTTGTTGACATTTCCTGAGAGTTATGTCCATGTGAATGCTTGGCTGAGTTTCAAAAGCCACATTTATCTCTGCAGAGGGTTCTGAATTCATAGTCTGATTGACAGTTTAGAGGCTATAAAAGGATCAGCTCTTTTTGATGTCGGGTCTGAATAGAAGTTTGTTTGTTTTCATAAGAGAAACACCACTTAAGGAGATTTAAAAACTTTGAATGGATTTTATGAATGTGAGGCTTTTTTCACTATCAAGTGTGTATGAGTGAGAGCTGTATTAGATTATCAGAAGTTTATCTTTTTATCTCCACATGGCTCTTGAGATCTGCCCATAATGCATATTGGATGAGTGGCTATGACGGTGGAATGAGGGGCCATAGGTTGTGGGTAGGGAGGCATTAGCTAGCACTGAGTTGGCCCAGAGGTTATGAAGGGTCATGGGGGTGGGTGTGGAGCATGAGTTGACATAGAGGGTATGAGGGGCCATGGGGGTGAGGGCTAGAGAGCCTTACAGCTTTTGAAACAACTGAGAAACAGTCCCAGAGAATTGAAGCTGGTCTAAGTAGCCTGCCTCGGCACCAGCCTGCACCCTCCACCCCTCGTGGCTGCCTACGCTCTGTTTCCAGGTTGGCTGGACTCTAACTCCTTCCTATATCCACGCCTGTCTTTTCCCACCACCCCCCACCCCCCCAACAACCTCCCCATCACCCCCAACCTTCCTGAAAATTGCATCTGTCGGAGTACTTTTTACCAATTCGAGCTACCCACCTTGGTAACCAAAATCCAGCCCAAAGGCTCCGCTTTCCTGATCTATGCTGTTTTAATTCCAGGTTTCTATGTTGGGTTACTGCTGATGCTAAAATGTTCCACATTGATTAATCTAGGTCAGCTGGCTCATCTGAAACCACTGCCTCCATTTCCAGTGGGGCCTTTACTCAGAAATAAGCCATTTATGCAAACATCCATCCAGTTATATTTATCTTCATATTGATCTTTCTGCCAGGCCGTGCAAGCTGTATTACTAGGGTCGCTCACTATTCAGTTACAGAACCACAGATCAGATGAATGTATTACTCTCAGGACCAGCAAAGCAATGGACTGGCATTGGGAGAGAGGGTGTGGGTGGGTGGAACAAAAATGTATTAACTTTCCCCCAGTTAGTTAGATCATAGCTATTCTCAAGTCCATTTATCCACTTTACAGAATCACAGAATCTTTACAGTGCAAAAAGGAGGCCATTCGGCCCATCGAGTCTGCACTGGCTCTCTGAAAAAGCATTCTACCTAGTCCTCCTCCCCTGACTTATCCCTGGAGCCTTGTACATTCTATCTTTTCAGGTAGCAATCCAATTCCCTTTACAATATCTCGATTGAATCTGCCTCCACTACCCTCTCAGGAAGTTCATTTCAGACTCCAACTACCCTCTGAGTGAAAAGTTTTTCCCTGACATCACATACTCCTTTTGCCAATTATTTTGAATCTGTGCCCTCTAGTTCTCAATGCTCGAGAGGAATAGTTTCTCACTATTTACCCTGTTCATACCCCTCAGGATCTTGAATACCTCTATCACGTCTCCTGGAAAGCAGTCCCAACCTCTCCAATCTATCCTTATAACTACAGTTCTTTATCCCTAGAATCACTCTTGTGAATCTCCTCTGTACTTTCTCCAATGCCTTCACATCCTTCCTCATGTATGGTACCCAGAACTGGATGCAGTACTCCAGATGAGACCTAACTTGTGTCTTATACAAGTGCAACATGACCTCCTTACTCTTGTACTCAATGCCCTTATTAATAAATACTATAATAGATACTATATGCTTTATTAACTGCTCTCTCAACATGCCCTGCCATCTTCAATGACTTATGTACATATACACCTATTCATTGATACCTTTCCCCAACAAAAATCTTTTGATCTCAGCCTTGAGCGTTCCAACTGGCCCAAAATCCACAGGTCTCCATAATTCGTCCAAGTGCTCATTCTACGAGTATAATCCTAGATAGCAGGCTATACGGTATAAGTAGTCACAGCTAAGTCTAGTCTTACGCTCACAAAATCCATCACCGCCCCCAACAAACACACATGCCTTTTAGTAGGGCTACTGCATAGCATTCAGAGGTCGGAACCCAAGGTTCCATTTCCTATCCTGAGGTCTTGCAAGCCCTTAAGATAAACCCATTGTTCTCCCAACTAAGATCAGCCAATTCAGAGCACATCAAGAATTGCAGCTGGGATCTAATCTGTGTTGCTTAATGGTGCATTAGGCAGTTTCTTTAACCACTAGACCATTAGGTTGCCTTGGTAGCCATTGCATGTGTTGGAGCTCAGTTACCATAGTGAGTCATTACCGTGGTGCAACGTTCTTAATCACAACCTCAAATTGGTGAAATCAGTGAAATCTGTACTTCCACAGCTCAAAGTGCTCTCTCTAGATACAAAGTCTTGAAGGACATCACCTATCATGCTACTGCAAGACCCTATCAATCATTTGAGCAAACTAGCAAGAAGCTTTCGCACCTTCCTATGACATGCCACTGACATTAGAATTAAAAAGCAACTGCAGAATGGCTAGGCAAAGATTTCACACATTGGTACAAGTTTAGGACCTTGGTTTGGATAGTCCGTCATGTTAGAATCCTTATCACCAAACAGCAGAGCATAGAACTGGAGCATAGTCTTTATATGCTTATAAGCTTTTATGTTCAGAGGCACACATCACACATTATGCACCTCTAACCACCAGCACCTCTCTCAACCTGTATGAGCACAGGAAATGCCCCAGTTAAAACAATTAAACACCCAGTCGATATACAGTTAACATGTCAGTACAACAGGATAAGTCACTGACACAAGTGATCTAAGCATCTTCTAACGCTTAGGGTTGCGTCTGTACTGCCCAAAATATAACAAATTATTGTGTTACCTCAGAGTATAACAATCATCTGAGTGGGATATTCATGTCTGTTACATGTACCCTCACATGCCCCTTCAGTCTTTTCAAAGGTGCAATCATACAAAAAATAGTGAACATGCTATGCTTTAGTGCATCAGTATCTCATCTTGCTGGACTTAAGCATAATAACTCTTAACTCTTGCATTCCCCCAAGTCTGGCCAAAGCTTGCCCTCCCAGTTTTTGCTTTAAAAGTTTGACTGATTTAGCAGCCTTTCTGGATCTGGCCAACTGCCCGTGCTTCTGTTCTTGTCAACCTGCCTTCACATTCAAAAGATGAATGCCCATTGGGCCATTCCTGGGGCCAAAGACTTCCAATACAATGGGTGTGAGATGTTTACCTATACTGAGACAGGATAGTTAATTACTTATCATTTGCAAACACTGGGGAAGCAATATCCGACTGCAACTGCCTGCTATGTCACTCACAGAAATAAGGTGGGATTATTCTTGAGGAGCAATTCGTCATGCTACACTCAGAAAAGCATCAATGATATGAGGAAAAGTGTTTTCACGCAGCGAGTGGTTGAGGTTTGGAATGCACTGCTTGACAGCGTGGGGGAGGCAGGTTCAATCGAAGCATTCAAAAGGGAATTTGCCTGCTATCCGAAAAGGAAGAACATGCAGGGTTACGGGGAGAAGGTGGGAGAATGGCATTGGGTGAATTGCTCATTCGGACAGCCAGTGCAGGCATGATGGGCTGAATGGCCTCCTCCTGTGCTGTAACAATTCTGTAATCCTGAATAGTGTGTTAGCATTCAATTAAACGTATTAGCATTTTAACTACATATTGTCTTTTTAATAAGAACTTGCATGAATACACTTTGTATTAAACCCTCAACATGTAAAAGCAACTTTTTTCCTCCACACAAATCCTTTTTGTTCTTTTCCCCCAAAACATATTTTATTCATAAAATTTATAAAAGTACATGACAAAACCTTTCAACTTGAAAATGACAGAAACTGCCATAAAATTCGACTCGTTCCCATACAGTGCGTTCCACTCTTCAATGCCTCTGTCCAATTGTAATTCTTTTGGTATTAACAATACAAATCCTTTTGTGGAAATATGTTCACCAAATAGTCAAACATGACACCCATCCACTTGTACACTCACCAGGAAGGCTACTGCTCATGCATGGACCCACTAAGTGAGGGTATTCTCCATTAAGCCATCTCTTTCAACTTCTACCTAAACCTTGGGGTGGGGGGGGGTGTCCAATCACCTTCTGAAGCTCAAACAATCTGCGATTTATTCATATTTGCTGAATATTTTACACAGCAGATAGCAGGAAATATAATTTGCTCTCTGTCTTTCCAAATAATCCTGACTGTAGCACAAAGCAAAGATCCAATCTATTCAACTCTTGTCATGGGCCTCACAAATACAATCACAGCCGAGTATGTGATTTATGAAGGAGTTCAGGGCAAGCCTCTGATGATGTATTTGATCCTGGGTTATAAGTGAAAACGCCATCATTAATTCTGAGCCGTAGCGACAATGAGAAGATCAATATAACTGCAGTTGATTTGTGGGTCTAACTCATTAATTCAGTAACTATGGTAGGGGTACATAATATGTAACATTTACATTAGAAGGCAACTTGACGATAGAACTTCTTCAAAAATATAGTTTACTATTAACCCTGAAAGAATATACTCTGAACAAACCACAGTCCACAGGCAGTGTGAACCAAGATTATTTTTGTTTGAGAAGAAAATAGGAATATAGGTCCAGTATCAGGCCATTCAGGCCCTCTAGCCTATTCCACCATTCAATTAGGTCATGGCTGATCCGCATGTTAACTACATCTACCACCCACCCCTGACCTGATTCCGTAACCCTTAATGCCGGCACCTAGCAAAAATCTACCCATTTCAGATTTGAATTTTTAAATGATTCCCAGCCTCAGCAGCTTTTCAGGAGAGAGGTTTCCAGGTTTTCATTAGTGTGTGTGTGAAGGACTACTACCTGACATCACCCCTGAATGACCCAGCTCTAATTTTAAGGTTTTGCCCGCTTGTTCTGGGCTTTCCCATAGGAAGCAGTTTCTCTCTATCAATCCTATCAAACTCTTCAATCACCCTGAACACCTCAATTAGACCATCTCGCAATCTTTTATGCTGTCAGAAATCCCCCCCACCCCACCTCTCAAGAGTCGAGACCCTGACTTTGGCTGATGTTTAATTTCATTAGCAGGCAGCTATTGTTCGAGCGTGTGAGGCTGTTCAACTGTTGAAGGCATTACGGCCGAACCCAGTACCGTCTTCACTCAACATCCACGCCTGCACAAGTTCCAGCATCAGTCACTCAATGGCTATGGGCAGCGGACATCCTAGCTAAATCTGCCCTTCTCTGGCCCCAGTGAGGCAGTTGGGTGGGTGATAGGGGTGCTGAGGCCTGCTGGCACTGTCCCAGAGCTAACTCTGCACAGAAAGGGACCATTCCCATTTGAACAGCTCAGTGGTCCATAATCATCTTTCATGGGTTCAAACATGGACGCCGAGCACTGCCCTTTGCCTACATCATATGATCTTGCAGATGAGATGTTAACCACGGCCCTGTCAGCTGGATGTAAACGTCTCCCAGCACTGTTACAAAAAACGGGCAGGCGAGTTCTCTCCAGTCTCCTGACCGATATTTATCCCTCAAACAACATCATCAAAAAGGTTACCTGATTATTATCTCCTCATCGCTTGTGGGAGCTTGCTGCACGCAAATTGGCTGACACGTCTCCTACATTACAACAGTGACTACATTTTAAATAATACTTCCTTTCCTGTAAAGCACTTAGCAGCATCTATGGTTGAGAAAGGTGCTAAAAAATGAAATATGTCTATTTTCTTTCTCTCATTGTTCAATGATGGAAACTGACAGGAAATGGTAGGACTACAATTCAGGTGTACTTGGGATCATAGACCTGAGGCAGGAGAGTGGTAGGTAGAGATATTTATTGAATGGCAGAGAGGTGGGAGGTCTGGACAGCACAGGAGAGGTGCATTCAGAATAGCAAATGGTTATGTAATTGAAAATCAATGTACCCTGAGACCCACACCCTTCCTTTTCTGGTGTTGTCTAGTTCATCCAAAGGCAGAAAGTGTCTATGACTTAGAATTCCTTCCTTAGCCCTTTCAGGAATTGGATGTGAGCACATGCAGTATTTGTTAACCATAACACTGCCTGAAGTGAATTCTCCGTAGTGTCCACACCATCCTTCCCCTAATTGGCAACATGAATCATATCCCTCTCCTTTTATAAGCATTGCAGTGCCTCATATTTATATATCTGCCATCGCACAACACAATGCGCTTCAGCTATTTTAGCTCAAATTCCCTGGGTTCCATTTTGCTGCACTATAAGCTCCACAATAAGTCAGGCCCTTTCAATCGACTACTGCTACAGGAAAACCTGAGGCAGAGCAGGGACATCGGCAAGCTGAGCTGTGAAGCAATTCAATAAACATAAATACAAGGAGCAAGTTTGAGTCATCAAATGATGATCTGAGGACACCGTGCTTCACTTTGCAGGCACCTTTGCACGGCTCTTCACTAAACTGCATTGTCATTGGCCTGACAGTCATTTACCGAGAACAGAAAAGGCCCTGTTATATTGCCAGAATCTGAAAGGCATTCTTAAAACAGAGCTTCAGCTTAAAGGGGTCATGAGGAACCCAGAGAGACAAAATCATGCAAGATTTATTAAGTAACCAAAATTGAAGGCTGGTGAAGATAAACCATAGCTCTTAATTAAGCCCATTTTAAAGACACAGGATGTGAGAGAGTTCATTTGTGGGAATATCCATCTGACATGCCATATCTGATCCTGAGTCAGACCGAGAAGTTAGGGAGAAGAAATATAGTTTAACCTGCTGGGATGTCCATGCCTTATTACAGCATGGACTTACATGGCCATTAGAAGTGAGTGACACCAAAAGGGGTAAACCTATATTACAAGTAGCTACACTTCAAAAAGTACTTCATTGGATGTAAAGTGTCTTGGAAAATCAGGAGTTTGTACCTTAGTTGTTTCTTCCTTTTCCTTGTAGCACGTGTCATTCAAATTGATCAACTGAATGAAATGGGGGTTTTCTTTGAATTTAAAGTATATAAGGTATTCAGCTCACCTTGAGTCAGACCATTACAAGCGCTAGAATATTTCTACCATAGAAACAAGGTGCTTGTACTGTCAGATTGTACTAAGCATATGCATATCACTTAAGTATAAGGTTACTGGCATCAGGAAGGTAAGATTTAAACCAGCTCCTTCAGATAGAGCTAACATCATGTACAGTGGATTCAGCTCCAGGAAGGGAGGTGGGAGGAATGGATATGCTTCTGCCAACAGAGATTCATCATTCGATATCCTGGAAGCCTAGCCTGTTGTCCAAGGAAAGGTAAGCCATCAACTTCACTGCTTGACTATAAGGCTAAGGTCTTATACGTTCTGACGTATTGCTGACCATAAGAACAAGAGTAGGCTATTCAGCCCCTCTCAACCTGTTTCACCATTCAATGAGATCATGGCTGATCTGCAAATAATATCCATATACTCACCTTTGCCCCATACCTCTTAGTAGCTTTCGTTAACAAAAATCTCTCCAACTCAGTTCTAAAATTAATTGATCTAGCATCAACTTCCTTTTGCAGAAGAGAGTTCCAAACGTCTACCACCCTTTGTATGTGGAGGTGTTTCTTCATTTAACTCCTGAAAGGTCTGGTTCCAATTTTTATACTGTGCCTCTTGGTCTTAGAGTCCCCAACCACTGGAAATAGCTTCTCTTCACCTATCCTATCTGTTCCCTTAATATCTTGAAAACTTTGATCAACCCTTTAACCCGCTAAGATCCAGGGTATACAACCCCTCTTCGTCTAATTTAATCCCTGGAGTACAGGTATCATTCTGGGAAATCAATGCTGCACTCCCTTTAAGGCCAATACGTCCTTCCTCAGGTATGGTGCCCAGAACTGCCCACAGCGCTCCAGGTGTGGTCTAGCCACACAGCTGAAGGATGTCTAACCACCCGGCCAATTTTTGTGTCATCTGCAGACTTACTAATCCTACTCCCCACATAGTCATCTATATAGTTTAAGACAAATGACAAATAATAGGGGACCCAGCACAGATCCCTGTGGTACACCACTGGACACTGGATTCCAGTCACTAAAGCATTCCTGCATTCGAGTCCTTGAGACATAAAGTCCAAAATGCCGTTAGCCTTTTTGTACTTTCTCATTACATTTGAATGATTTATGTAGTTGGACCCCCAAGTCTTTAGGACCTCCACTGTTTCCAGTTTATCACCATTTCAAAAGTTTTATCCTTTTTAAGCCCAAAGTGGATGACCTCTCATGTGGCTGCATTGATATCCATTTTCCACAGTTTTGTCCATGCACTTATTCTCAATATATCTTTGTAAACGCTATTTAAGAAGGGTTGTAGAGATAAGCCAGGGAATTACAGGCCAGTGAGTCTCACATCAGTGGTAGGGAAACTATTGGAGAAAGTTCTGAAGGAGAGTATCTATCTCCACTTGGAGAGGCATGGTTTGATCAGGGATAGTCAGCATGGTTTTGTCAGGGGGAGGTCATGCCTAATAAATTTGATTGAATTTTTTGAGGAGGTGACCAGGTGTGTAGATGAGGGTAGTGCAGATGATGTAGTTTATATGGATTTCAGCAAAGCCTTTGACAAGGTCCCACATGGGAGACTTATAAAGAAGGCAAATGCACATGGGATACAGGGTAATTTGATAAGGTGGGTTCAAAATTGGCTTAGTTGTAGGAGACAGAGGGTGATGACAGAGGGATGCTTTAGTGACCGGAAGCCAGTGTCCAGTGGCGTACCACAGGGATCTGTGCTGGGTCCCCTATTATTTGTCATTTGTCATAAACGACGAAGATGACTATGTGGGGGGTAGGATTAGTAAGTTTGCAGATGACACAAAAATTGGCCGGGTGGTTAACAGTGAGGTTGAGTGTCTTGGGCTACAGGAAGATATAGACGGGATGGTCAAATGGGCAGATAAGTGGCAGATGGAATTTAACTTGAAAAGTGTGAGGTGATACACTTTGGAAGGAATAATTTGACAAGGAAGTATCCAATGAACGGCATGACACTAGGAAGTTCTGAGGAACAAAGGGACATTGGCGTGTGTGTCCATAGATCTCTGAAGGTGGAGGGGCATGTTAGCGGGGTGGTGAAAAAGGCATATGAGACACTTGCCTTTATCAATCGAGGCATAGATTACAAAAGTAGGTAGGTCATGTTGGAGTTGTATAGAACCTTAGTGAGGCCACAGCTGGAGTACTGTGTGCAGTTCTGGTCGCCACTTTATAGGAAGGATGTGATTGCACTGGAGGGGGTGCAGAGGAGATTCACCAGGATGTTGCCTGGGATGAAACATTTAAGTTATGAAGAGAGGTTGGATCGACTTGGGTTGTTTTCGTTGGAGCAGAGAAGACTGAGGGGCGGCCTGATCGAGGTGTACAAGACTATGAGGGGCATGGACAGCTGTTCCCCTTAGTTGAAGGGTCAGTCACAAGGGGACATAAGTTCAAGGTGCGGGACAGGAGGTTTAGGGGGAGATGTGAGGAAAAACATTTTTACCCAGAGGGTGGTGAGGGTCTGGAATGCGCTGTCTGGGAGGGTGGTGGAGGCGGGTTGCCTCACATCCTTTAAAAAGTACCTGGATGAGCACTTGGCACGTCATAACATTCAAGGCTATGGGCCAATTGCTGGTAAATGGGATTAGGTAGGTAGGTCAGGTGTTTTTCACATGTCGGTGAGCCGAAGGGCCTCCTCTGCACTGTGATTCTGTGAATTCTAAGCTTCCACCTACACTGCTTACCTACCTTAGTGCCATCTGAACATTTGGTTATTTGCCTTTCTATCCTATCACTTAAGTTTTTAATAAATACAGCGAACACAGGCCAGCTGCACTCTGACTCTATTCAATAGGCTGACTATCTAATGCTGCTAATTTGTCAATTATCTAGGGAGATAATCTAAAATTAATCTCACCAATTGGGAGTCGTCTCAGACACTGACCTGAACTATAATTTGATAATCAGAGCTCCAGTTAACACTGAAATGTGGTGATCTTCATAACCTCTGCTATTCAATTGCTAGATGACCCTATACAGCTATTTATATCTCCTAATTATTTGTACATGCAAATGTTTAAGTAGGGGTAATTATTGTGCCAGTAAACAAACAGTATCACATAATGCACTACAAAACAAAAACAGAATTACCTGGAAAAACTCAGCAGGTCTGGCAGCATCGGCGGAGAAGAAAAGAGTTGACGTTTCGAGACTCGAAACGTCAACTCTTTTCTTCTCCGCCGATGCAGCCAGACCTGCTGAGTTTTTCCAGGTAATTCGGTTTTTGTTTTGTTTTGGATTTCCAGCATCCGCAGTAGTTTTTTGTTTTTATCACATGATGCACTGTCTGACTTCTCCCAAGATGATTTGGCAAGATAGAATTCATTCATTCCACTGGGAGACGTGTGTATCTTAGTTGAGGGTTGATGAGGTGAACTCATATTCAAACTGGTTGATGCAAGTCAACTCGATGATCTAAACTTAGTCATCATTCCAGTTTAGGCTTAAAGTTGAGCAATAAACTCTAGATGGTGCCTCATTGAGTAGCTATGCTGAGGGAGTTAAGGATTTGTCTGGCTCCCTTGACATATTTGATGTTGAAACCCAACAAACTTGCAGCCTGACCACCATCAAGTTAACTCGTGGCCACTGATGTGAGGAGTCTTACAAGGGATAGAAAGAAAAACCCTTAAAACTATTTTTCTACTCTTGCCATATTTTCTCAGAGCACTGCCTTGCTCTGGGGTGAACTTCTCAACTCCCACGGTGCAGAGATATACAAGAAAAACCCAAGATAACTGACTTGAAGTTTTTTCTTCATCATTGAATGGATCAGGATTGTGAAGTCAGCACGTGGGAGACCATTGGAAATGGCTTTGAAGTGTCATGGTCCTTGACACTGCATTGTAACATCAATGAATTGAAAGCAAATACCTCACAACATGGAATAATGATAGATTTTAGCCTTTCTGGTAACTTGGTGAGTTTACACACCTCAACGCTGAACCCCAAAACCAAGATGGTTCCACATTCAATCCTTGGGTCTCTCCTGATCTCCTCTGATGGTATTATGGTTGGCCTCAGTGCCACCGCCTTAGAGGGGAAAATCAACCAGGGATTGCAGCCCCTAACACTCATCTACTAATGTTGCAACTGTAGTTTTATAAGAGAATGGAGTGACTTTGGTTCTGATGCTTCCCTCTCCTCAAGTGCTTTACCTTGCTGAGACCACCGGGGTTCACACATGGTTCAAGGGCAATTGTGGGGGGACCAACACAAGAGGTTTCCTGCTGCCCGTGAATTAAATCCCAACAAGGGGTCAACATCCAGTAGACCAGAGAAAATGGGCAAGAAATTATACCAAAAGGTAAAAAATTTTGTGGAATAGTTTCAGGCCAGGTATGTCAAATCAACAATTCTCATTCCAGATCACAATCTCATTACTTTAGTCAGTGGAATTGCAGGAAGTTATGAGCCATGGTGTGTGGGATACACCTCGCACCTAGTCAAATACTTCATATAGCTTCTGAGACCCCAGAGTTCCTTTGGAAGTCAGTATCTGGTGTCCAGACAATCTAATGATTTTACTTTTATTGTTGAATCCAATCTACTGTTTTGTAGCTTGACAGATATTGTATACATCCCATCCTAACTAAGCAAGGCTCAATAAAAAAAAACTCGTTCTAAAAGTTTAAGCCAAGTTCACACATCAGAAGGCAATTTTAAAGCTCATTCTCAGGATGCTGGTGTCACTGGCAAAGCTGGCAATTATTGCCCATTATAACATAAAAGCAAAATACTGCGGATGCTGGAAATCTGAAACAAAAACAAAAATTGCTGGAGAAATTCAGCAGGTCAGACAGCATCTGTGGAGAGGAAGACAGAGCTAACGTTTTGAGTCTGTATGACTCTTCATCAGAGCTAAAGAGAAATAGAACTGTGATGAAATATAAGCTGTTTAAGGGGGGTGGGACAGGTGGAGCTGGGTAGAGGGCCAGTGATAGGTGGAGGCAATGGAGAGATTGCCAAAGATGTCATAGACAAAAAGGACAGAGGTGTTGACGGTGGTGATATTAGCGAAAGGATGTGCTAATGGTGACATTAAGGGTAGAAAGCAGGACAAGCAAGTGACAGATAGCCCTAGTGGGGGTGGGGGGGTGGGGAAGGGATTGAAATAGGCTAAAAGGTGGAGATAAAACAATGGATGGAAATAAATTTTAAAAATAATAATAGAAATAGGTGGGAAAAGAAAAAAATATTTTTAAAAAATATATATAATTATTAGGAAAAAAGGGATCAAAAAGGGGGTGAGGATGGAGAGAGTTCGTGATCTGAAGTTGTTGAACTCAATGTTAAGTCCAGAAGGCTGTAAAGTGCCTAGTCGGAAGATGAGATGCTGTTCCTCCAGTTTGCGTTGATCTTCACTGGAACATTGCAGCAGGCCAAGTACGGACATGTGGGCATGAGAGCAGGGTGGAGTGTTGAAATGGCAAGCGACAGGGAGGTCTGGGTCATGCTTGCGGACAGACTGAAGGTGTTCCGCAAAGCGGTCACCCAGTCTGCGTTTGGTCTCTCCAATGCAGAGGAGACTGCATTGGGAGCAGCGAGTGCAGTAGACTAAATTGAGGGAAGTCAAGTGAAGTGCTGCTTCACTTGAAAGGAGTGTTTGGGCCCTTGGACGGTGAGGAGGGGTGAAGTAAAGGGGCAGGTGTTGCACCTTCTGCGGTTCCATGGGAAGGTGCCGTGGGAGGGGGTTGAGGTGGAGGGGTTGATGGAGGAGTGGACCAGGGTGTCCCGGAGGGAATGATCCCTACGGAATGCCGCCGGGGGGGTGAAGGGAGATGTGTTTGGTGGTGGCATCATGCTGGAGTTGGTGGAAATGGCGGAGGATGATCCTTTGAATACGGAGGCTGGTGGGGTGATAAGTGAGGACAAGGGGGACCCTCTCATGGTTCTGGGAGGGAGAGGAAGGTGTGAGGGCGGATACGCGGGAAATGGGCCGGACACGGTTGAGGGCCCTGTCAACCACCGTGGGTGGAAAACCTTGGTTAAGGAAGAAGAACTGTTTTGGAAAGTGGCATCATCGGAACAGATGCGACGGAGGCGAAGGAACTGAGAGAATGGGATGGAGTCCTTAAAGGAAGCGGGGTGTGAGGAGCTGTAGTCGAGGTAGCTGTGGGAGTCGGTAGGCTTGTAATGGATATTGGTGGACAGTCTATCACCAGAAATTGAGACAGAGAGGTCAAGGAAGGGAAGTGTCAGTGTTGGACCATGTGAAAATGATGGAGAAGTGGAAATTGGAAGCAAAATTAATAAATTTTTCCAGGTCCAGACGAGAGCATGAAGCAGCACTGAAGCAGTCATCGATGTACCGGAGAAAGAGTTGTGGGAGGGGGCCGGAGTAGGACTGGAACAAGAATGTTCCACATGCCCCATTGTTATTATTATATTATTGTTATAATTATTGCCCATTGTTGGGGTCTACCCACACATGCTTAAATGAAGATTTGGCATTTTGAAAGATCCATGAATATTGAAGCATAAAATGAGACAGCACGTGAGACTATTTGACCCATTGCACCTGTGCCAACTCTTTGAAAGAGTTATCTAGTTAGTTTTACTCCCTTGCTCTTTCCCTATTGCCCTGAAAATTGTTCCCTTCAGTGTCCTGCAGTGCTAATACAATTGGGTCTGGTGAGGTACTGAAGAACACTTGACATTTGTGAAAGTATAATTCAACAAAGAATCAACATCTTGGAGGCGTGGGCTGAAGATTGGCAAGAATAATATAATAAAAGCAAGCGACACAGCATGGCACTGCAGTAACACTCCTGAGGCAATAGGTCATGGGTTTCAAACCTCACTTTAGGACTGGTGCGGACAACTTTAGCTGATGCTCCAGTGTAGCACTGAGGGAGAGCTGCATTGTCAGAGTTGCTGTCTTTTGGGTTAGATGTTAAACTAAGGCCCCAGCTTGTCCTCTCAGGTGGACATAAAAGATCCCAGGGCACCTTATTAAAGAGAAAGACAGTTCTCCTGATGTCCTGGTCAATAGTCATGCCTCAATCAACATCACCAAGGTATAGAATAACTGATCATTGATCACACAAACTGTGTGTAGTGTCACAGCCAGTTTTCAGGTGTTTCCTCAAAGTTGCCTGTGATCAATATATTTGTATGGAAGTGTGTATATTTTACCCTTTAAGTGAGTGAGTCAATTTAAAATAAGCCAGCAGCAAAGCCTTTTGTACTCGGAAGGAAAGGTTTGTTTGTTTTACATTCTTGCTCTGGAGGTTACTAAGGTACAGACAGACAGACAGATACACGCATGTGCGCGCACAGGACTGGTATTTTGAAGTTGATATGGTTTTTCTCATTCTTTCATGGGTAGTGGGTGCCATTGGCTCGGCCAGTATTTTCATTGCCCATCCCTTACTGCCCTGAAGAAGTGAAGGCTTGGAACTGCAGGGTTGTCTCAGCAGCTGCGTTGGCTTCCACAGTTGACTTTTCCAGAGGATGCTTTCACAGGCGAGCTTTGTAGATGGAACAGGATAAGGGGAGAGAGTGGTCCCTCATTTCATTTTTACGATGCTGCAAGGGTGGCCCTTGGTAACCTGGTTATTTACAGGCATCTGATAGCCAGCGCGGTGCAGGGTGACTAACTGTACCGTATTTTAGGGACTGCCCCTCATTTTGACTGTTCGTCCTGAATCCCTTAAGCGACGCCTTTTGTCCCATATTTCCAGTGCAGCCTGCGGGAGGCTGGGCCCGGGAGTCTCAGCTGAGTGATTCGATGGAACTGCAAGTCTATGAATCACCCAGCAAAACTAATAAAGTTCTGTGGCACATTATACTTCTGTGTTAGCTCTAATATAAAATTCTTTAAATCTGATTTTCTACTCCTTTTAACCACACCACCCATCCCCCCTCCTCTCAAATTGGTCACCAGCATCCTGTCTCCTTTTCCCAATCCCTCGGTTATCGTGTTTTATTTATTTTAGTTCATAAGAGTTTGTCACCCAGGTTTGTTGGGCTCCTCTCTCTCCCTGACGAAAGCGGTGTCCCTCTGCTGCTCTGAAGATGTCTCAAGATGTCTCTGATTCTCAGCAGGTTGCCCTGTCTTTTCTATATGCTTGGCAGGCAGGCAAAGATGGCCGCTGTAGCAAAGTGTCGAATCATGTACCAAATAAGGCAAGTGGTAGTCATCTAATTTACAGTTCGGAATTCCAAATGTCTTTCAAGTCTGAGTTCATTATTCTGCTGTTGTTTGAATGGTCCTGGATAAAGGCAGGTGTGAATTCCCACAGGACAATCCTCTAAAATAAAAACAGAATTACCTGGAAAAACTCAGCAGGTCTGGCAGCATCGGTGGAGAAGAAATCAGTTGACGTTTCGAGTCCTCACGACCCTTCGGCAGAACTGAGTATAGTTAGGAGAGAGGTGAAATATAAAATGGTCTAAGGTGGGGGCGGGGGGGAGAGAGAAGTTGAGGGTGGGGTGATTGTGGGGATAAGCCTCTAAAATGCCCATTTGTAATCCCTTTGGAGCCTTCTAGAAGCTTGACAAACATTGTCGTTGAAAATGAGCAGGTGACACCTGGAATCCATTTTTAAAGGTCCAACAGCGTCCAATTAAAAAGAAAGTACAGTTCTAAATAATTTGTAATGTCCTCATGTCTGCTTGGCATGACAGTAGGATCTAACTGTGCACACACTGGTTACCAAGTTTGACTACAGAATGTACTCCAAACATAGTTCATCGGCTATAAAGCACTTTGGGACACTTTGTAAAGGTTGTTAGGTGTTTTACGGAGAGGTCTGGAGGCTTGTATGGTTGAACACTTTAACTTTAACTATATATATCCCAGGTACTGCAATGCATGAGTTCTGCCTCCATTCTGGCTCCTTCCAGACTCTACTCCATAGACAGTCTACTATCATGTGACCCCCTACATCATTATGTGGGTGGTGCTGTTCTCCAATCCCACATTAACCCTTACTCTGCCAAACACCCCTATCCTACAAAAGGTGCTATAAAAATGCTCTTGTTCTTTATTTTGAATCAAGAACACCATATAAATTGGTCTATACATAAAACAGGAGGTTCTTCAACAAGCTGCCAAATCCATTTGCTGTCCTCTTGCAAATAAAGACCAGGGAGCCAAACCTGCAAAATCTGTTTGCTTCGAGAAATGGTGTGAAAATGTAGAAAAAGCAAATTGTCATGCTTTAGATATTTACATACGCACTGAGAGATTAAATTGCAATGCAGTGATCTGGAAAATGCAGTTAACACCCAGTGTATTCAATTACCAGGTGCAAGAAAAATAGAACAGTAACAAATAAGCAGGAATGTCATAGTATTGTGACATTTTTATATTACAATATCTAATTATGATCGAGAAGAGATGGGGCAGTTAGGATTGATGCGCTTCTATAACACAGAGAAACCCTTTTCTCTTGGGCTTTCTCTCTTCCCTCTTTGCCCTTTCCAATTTTAGTAGCAGTCATTCCTCAAGAGCGAGAAGGTTGTGGGTTCAAACTTCAATCCACAGTCTAGGCTGATGCTTCAGTGTAGTGCTAAAGGAATGCTGCACTGTCGGAGGGACAGCCTTTCGGGAATTGCCTAACCAAGGTCCTGACTGTTCTGGAAGTTCAGCTAAATGTTAACGATCTCATGACACATGAGATTCAGGAGATGGTGGTGTAGATGGTAATGTCGTTGGCCTAGTAATCCAGAGACCCAGGCTAATGCTCTGTGACAAGGGTTCAAATCCCACCACAGCAGCTGGTGGAATTTGAACCCATGTAATGATGACCTTGAAACTATCATTGATTGTTGTAAAAACCCATCTGCTTCACTAATGTCCTTTAGGGGAAGGAAATATGCCATCCTTTCCTTACCTGGTCTTGCCAACATGTGACTCCAGACCCACAGCAATGTGGTTGACTCTTAACTGCCCTCTGAAATGATCCAGCAAGGGCAATTAGGGATGGGCAACAAATGCTGGCCTTGCCAACGATGCCCACATCCCGTGAAAGAATAATAAAAAAAGAACATATGAAATAGGAGCAAGCCCTTCAAGCCTGCTCCACCATTCAATGAGATCATGGCTGATATTCTACTTCAACACCATTTTCCTGCACTATGCCCGTATCCCTCGATGTTCATAAAGCAGGCTTGAGGGGCCAAATGGCCTACTGCTGCTCCTAATTTGGATGTTCCTATGTATTGATCTCTGTCTTGAACTTAATCAATGACTGAGCCTCCACAGCCCTCTGGGACAGAGAATGCCAAAGATTCACCACCCTCTGAGTGAAGAAATTCCTCCTCACCGCAGTCCTAAATGGCTCACCTCTTATCCTGAGACTGTGTCCCTTGGTTGCAGACCCTGCAGCTACCCTTTGAGCCCTGTAAGAATTTTGTACATTTGAATGAGATCATCTCTCATTCTCCTAAACTCCAGAGAATAAAGGCCCTGTCTATTTAACCTTTCCTCATGGGAAAATCCCAGGAATTAATTTAGTGAACCTTTGTTGTACTCCCTTTATGGCAAGTATATTCTTCTTTAGATAAGGAGACCAAAACTGCACACAATACTCCAGGCATGGTCTCACCAAGGCTCTGTACAACTGCAGTCAGACATCTTTACTCCTGTACTCAAATCCTACTGTAATAAAGGCCGACGTACCATTTGCCTTCCCGATTGATTGTTGTACCTGCATGTTAGCATTCAGTAATTATTCAAACAGGAGCAGAGAGTTCTCCCGGCGAGTATTCTGAGTAATTTGAGACACGATGCGGTAAGTTTAGCGTGCTTGGTAAAATACCAATTAGATGGGCCTTAATCCTTTTCTTCTAGCAATTCCTGCAGACAAAGAGAGTGCTCAAAGCACTTGGAAAGGATTTCATGGTAAGATAATGGAGGCAGAAGCTGGGAGTCATTTCAGAGACTACTGTAAGCTGTGTTGGGCAGATGAGGAGCCAAGATGGCAAGAATGAGCTTCCACATCAGGATTAACCGAGCGATTGTGACGGATTAACCCAGTTTTACATTCCAGTAAAAGCTGAGGGTAAAACCCATTATTCCTTTTACATGCATTGTGATTACTTGTAATTTATCTGACACCAAATCAAAATACTGAATCTTGTGAACAATCTACCGTTACAAAATATCACAGAGATCGCAGCTAATGCAATTTGACGAGTTATACTGTTAAAGAAGCAATTTATGAAATTTGCATTCTGAACCTAACGACTTTGTGTTTCATTTAGATGCCAAATGTCATGACCCTCAAACAGCCTCGAGCACAAAAAGCAGAAGTATTTTATTCTCCTTTTTATTGGTGGATTGAGCCCCCAGCTCTTGTTGGATTTGCTATGTTCGTGCATCTTTGGTAGTTCCTCATGGGTGATATGTTTTGAGGGACATTCCTTTTCATTGATACATTCCCTACCATGTCCATCGTGCTTTGTTGCTCTTTTAATGAATTATGAATTTCTTACGTATACCCACGACCAGATCTGAATACGACAGACAAATCCATGAGCAACAATGCAAAAGCGTCAGAAACAAATCTGCTCCTGAAGCAATGGGGTGAATTCTCATCATTACAATAAAATGGAAGTCGGATGAATCCTGCATTCTGTTCTGCCAGAATACCACCCAGGTGGCGATGAGGAAAAGTTACCCCAATCTTTTATATACATCAATAAAAGTTTAAACGAGTTTTTGCTTTCTTAATAGCTATGGTCTAGCTGTATTCATCTAATTATTGGTAGAGCACACAAGCATTTTTGGAAACAAGGAAAGTATATTAAGCTGACAAGTACATTTCTGGTTGACTGATCTCAATTTCACCTATTAACCTGCTGCTCCCTTTGCTAATGCACAATACACAGTGCCACATGCTCCTCACATACTCCATTCAGTTGGCGTTATGAGTTTGACATTTGGCATTCGGTTACTTGCTCTCCCACCACTAATCTTGCACTAATCCACTTGCTGAACGACATCTGCCTCCTACGGCACTTTTAATTGTTAAATCTTAAAAGACGTGGGTTATTGTCCACCCCGATGTCGCTTACCTTGTGAGTACAGAAGTATCTGCATCTCCAGGAGCACGCAGGTGAAGAGCTGAACCAGATTTTCCAAACCCAGCAGTTCAAAGGCTTCCCGCAGCGGGAAATCAAACAGGGGTAGCTCACTGAGCCCGGGTCGCTGGCAAATAACCGGCCCGTAGACCCCAGAGAATTTCAACGAGCGGCCAGGTGGGGGCAGGGGCACCTCGTAGAGGACGTTGTGTATGTAGCTCTCCAGGGGAAGAGGCGGGGGCTGCTGAGAGCTCACTGCCTTGTGCAGCTGCAGCAGAAATTTCCGGCAGGCCTGCATGAACGGCAACGGGGTGATCAGGCAGATGCACTTTGACACGTACAGGGTGTCCCGGCCGATGTCGTACGAGTTGTAGCGCTGCAGCTTAGCCAGCGAGGTGCTGTCTGCCTCGTCGATGCTGCTCGCCAGCGAGTCCATGCTACAAGAGGACGAGGCGTAAATGCTGCTGTACTGCTCCACGTTGTGCATCTGATAGAGGGTCTGCATGGCACTGCAGATCTGCTTGCAGGTGACCTCTTCGTAGAAGGTGAGCACAAAGCCGTAGGTACGTGAGCCGTCTTCGCGGGTGATGAGGAAGGAATGGAACTGCGGGTCTCGGCTTTCAGCCTGCGTTCTGAAGGAAAGCCCTTTCGGCATGCAGAGCTGGGGGGAGGCGGGGGGTGTAAAACAAAATCAAACACTTTAAATAAGGAGGCAATCTAAAGAATACACCAGTCTTAGCAAATTACACAGACTATATACAACAGCCGAAAATAACCCAACAGCTTTTTCCACCCCTAGTAAGCGATCAAAATCAGCTACTTCACCCTGATGAAACGTGGCCCAGGAATGGATCTATTAAACATGCCGTCTTCACTGGTGGGAGAAGGAACGGGACTTTTAGCAGATGGTTGTACACAACAGTCGGAGTGGCTCCTTTTACTCTCGTCGCTGTTACATTGTACTTGAGATGAAGATTCAAAGTCAAGCCTGTCGGTTCTAGAGTCACACACTGGCCAGATGTCAACCATGATTTGTTTGGTAGAACTCTCAACTTTTCAGTTAGAAGCTGGTGAGTTCAAGTTCCACCCCAGAGACTTGAGCACATAATCCAGATTGACACTGCAGTGCAGCACTGGGAGAGTGCGACACTGTCAAAGGTACTGTCTTTTGGATAAGCGCTTAAACTCAGGCCTCATCGGTCCTCTGAGGTTGATGTAACAGATCCAATAGCACTATTTAGAAGAGCAGAGATGTTCTCTAGGTGTCCTGACCAATATTTATCCCTCACCGAGAACCTAAAATGATCACCTGAGAATAATCACATTGCTGTGTGCGTGACTAGGCAAACTGGTTGTTATGGTTCTCTACATTATAATACTTAAGTACGTCTGGCTGTAAAGTGCTTTGGGACAGCCTGAAGTCATCAATGGTGCTCTAGAAGTGCAACATGGTTCTTTCTTCTCTCTTTGATTTATTAAAAACAAATCAATTTTCTGCCCTCAGTTTCCAAAAGTACAGAATCCTTTGTCGGGGACAGTTCCACTCACACTGTCAGCCCAGTCTCACCAAAGTAGTAGTAGCTTCAGACAATCCATGTTGGCAGCATATTAACTGTGGGAGCAGGAACCCTGGCTGCTTTTCCCTCTCGTGAGCTCAGAACTGCTGTGACATCCTAATCACAGACCCATCCAGGATCATCGCAGACTGTGAATCAAACCTCAGGCCTTCTACTCTTCACGGCTTAATGTCTCTCCACTCAATTAGCAGAATCTGTCTCAACATTTTCGGTATCATGTTAGCGCGAAGGATTATAATGACCGACAACAAGCCACAGTCCCATTTTGATGGTATCATACGTAATACTAAAGGTGACACGAATTTTGTACTAAAGTTGTTTGTTAAACGTGACAGGCACCAGTTAAAATTGAACCTGCAATATTTTAAATGATCAAAGCACACAAAAGAGTCATGTTGATGACAATAAATCAATCTTGACCTGATTCGAAATGTGAAAAGATGAGATTAAAAGGGGAAGTTCAAGGTGGCAAGAGTAGGTTTCATTTGTGGCCAGGACTTGGCTGAGTACAATCGACAACAATGACTCCTCACTGATCGACACAACGAAAATCAGCATTTTCTCAGGGGCAGTGAGCTTGATGGCGCCAGGGAAACTTTGATGACCCTCATGACATAACTAACAATTATACCAGAGAACAGATTTTACTAAAGAGGGACAACTGAACCTTCTCCAGCCACCAAAATACTTCACAGGGCAGAAAACTGTGTATTGTGTCATCTCTGTCTTAGTGGTTGCCGTCTCACTTCTGAGCCAGAGGTCGTGGGTTCGTGTCCCAGAATGCTTCACTCACTCAGGGATAACGTCTCTTAGACGCGATGTTAAACTGCCTTCTCAAGTGGACATAAAACATTCTGTGGTACTATTCAAAGAAGAAAAGGGGAGTTCCCCCAGGCATCCTGGCCAAAATTTATCCCTCAATCTAAAAACCTGGTCATTAATCTCATTGCTGTTTGCGGGATCTTGCTGTGCACAAATTGGGTGAGGTATTTCCTTACAATACATCAGTAAATTACACTTTAAAAAGTACTTCATTGGTTACAAGACCAGGGTAAGAATGAATGACCCTTTTGGTGGAGATCTACAAATTCAACATTAATGCATTTAATGTTATGTTTTCGACACCCAGGGGTTCATTGTACCCCTGTTGAGGAGTGAGGGGTGAAGGGAGTACATTTATCATCCCCATTTTGCTCCTTTCATTGCTTTCTAAAATGGCCACCCTGGATTCTAACGGAGGAATCTGGTAAACGACCTTGGGCATCTGTATGAGCTTTCTCCAGTGTTGTGACTGGGTCAGGCACCAGGGGGCGGCAAAGTGCGACCCAAGCAGGATCCTCGGTTGGCTTTTTGCTTCCTGTTGTCAACAAACTTCTTTGCGTGTGTCAGCCTGGCGTTTAAATGACTCATCTGAGATCAGTAACTGAGCTACTGACAGCAGGCAACTGGGAACGTTGGCCATGTCAGCTGGAATTAAAATCCTGCAGTCCCTTTACTTGGCACAGTGCACTAAAGTGATGTGTATTCTTGCCCAAAGCTTGGCCCCTATTTGAGTAGAAAAAGATTGTGGCTATAGATACTGCAAATTAACTACACCGTCATAAAACTTCTAACCTCCTTAACGAAGTATCTGTCTTCTCAATTAAAACAGAAGAGAAATAAATAGTCATTCGGCACAACAATGTCATCCTTAGGACTGGTCTTACCTGAGGAAGGAGGAGAGGAATTTTCGACCATTTTCTCCCCTCAACGGGGCTGATTTTTTTCAGCTCCCACAAGAGATTAAAATGCTGCTGGGGTGAGAGGTTATGGGGGTGCTGGGTGGTGGTGCTGGTAGGGATGCGGTGGTAGGATGTGTCTAATCGCGGCGCTCCAGCTACGGTGGGAGTGGGGCAGGAAAGAGGGACAAGCTGGTCCTTTTCTGCCCATCATTTTTTGTATGTCCTAATTACAAACTTGTCCTTTTACTTTCTAGCTAACCAGGGTAACCAAAGGGAAGTGGTGCTGTAATGGTAATGTCACTGGATGAGTAATTCAGAGGCCCAGAGTAATGCTCTGGGAACATGGGGTCAAATCTCACCACAGCAGCTGGTGGAATTTGAGAATGTAAGAGATGGCGACCATGACAACTGTAGTACCATCGATTAGGGATGGGCAACACATGCTGGCCTTGCCAGCGATGCCCACATCCCATGAAAGAATAAAAAAAAGGAACATATGAAATAGGAGCAAGAGTAGGCCATTCAGCCCTTCAAGCCTTGACAATAATGGGGACTTTCGCTGGTTGAGAGTCATTACTGTCATGTTTTGAAATCATTACTGAGGTCATCGCAATGGCTGAGATTCAGTAAACACATATTTTATATATAGATAAAAACAAAAAACTACTGCGGATGCTGGAAATCCAAAACAAAAACAGAATTACCTGGAAAAACTCAGCAGGTCTGGCAGCATCGGCGGAGAAGAAAAAAGTCGACGCTTCGAGTCCACATGACCCTTCAGCAGAACTCTGTTTTGTTGAAGGGTCATGTGGACTCGAAACGTCGACTCTTTTCTTCTCCGCCGATGCTGCCAGACCTGCTGAGTTTTTCCAGGTAATTCTGTTTATGTTTTATATATAGATTGCCTGGTCTTCTGGGTATTAATGGCTGGATTGTTGGCAGACCCACAGCAGAAGCCAGGGATGTTCTTGGGCCCTCGCGTGCCCTACAGGAGGATTGAATATGCAGGCTGCTGTCACTCACCTGCTGCTGACAGCTTAGACAGAATGCAGTGATTCATATTTCTTTTGGACTCTATTCGACTGGCAGTTTCTAACCCACGGAGGCTGAGCTATTATATCAGCTAAAATTTCACCTCCAAACGTAAATAGATTGTGGGAGTTTAAATGTATTACTCTCACAGGCAAGACAAGTCGGGGACATACATTACAAAACAGTTTGGCGTAGACAGTTTATTAAAGAGAGATTCATGCTTTAATGACAGAGTCTAACAAACTGATGATTTGGACTAAACAGGTCACCCTTCCTCTCATGTTCTCACCAGTTTTTCTCCCTTCCCCTCCTTGTAGGTTGGGGGCAGGGTGCAGTTCCACAGGCACCAGTCACCCAGTAATGTGTAAGCTGTGTGAGACCATTGGCAGCTCACTTCACCATGGGGGATCCATCACAACCAGGCCTGATTTATTTGCCACCCAATATGCCCACACACGCACACACATGCCCACCAAGGTCAACGGATAGTGATCGACAGCAGGGACCTCAATCTCTTTCCCCGCCCTGTCTCCCTAGCAATTCTGAGCTGGGCTACTACGTACTCCAAGAAGATCTTTCACTGAAAGGTAGATAGGTCAGACTATCCTTGTCAATGGGCTTCAATGACCTCAGGACCAGGTCTTTTAGCCAGAGCCAAGAGGCAGAGTTTTCTATTGCTGACTGGAGGACTTGTTGATCAGATTGGTAAAAATTCTTCTCCATAACCTGACTGAAATGAGATCGTCAAAGGAGACTTACTGGAACCAAAGCTCTTGTGTTAAACTTCACCCATCAGCTCATGGGACTAAGTTACCAGTTATAAAGGCAAGTACTGCTGATTTAATCATTCTCTTTTATATGTGAACAGGCCCAGAAATAAAAAGGAATTGCACTCAATTGTATTCTTCATGACCTCAAGGTGCCCCAAAGCACTTTACAACCAATACAGGACTTTTCAAGTGGAGTCACTGTTATAATGTAGGAAACACAGCAACCAATTTACACACAGCAGGATCCCACAAAGTGCAGGGATAATGAGCAGGTCATCTTGTTTTAGATGGCGATGGAGTTCAGACAGGGGCCTCGGTCATCCCAAAGACAGCCCTTCTGAAATGTAGCGCTCCATCAATATTCCACTCTGATGCCAGCCTGGATTGAGTGCTCAAGTCTCTGGAGAGAGTCTCAAAGCTACAGTCGTCTGGTTCAGAGGCAGGAATGCTTCCAACTGAGTCACATCGGACCAGGAGAATGCTGGTCCCCTCGGAGTGAGAGTGAAGTGTCCGAATGGAAGTGACGTGAAGTGACAGCTGGAGTTTGAAGAGGCCAAGGAAATTATGTCAATTCATCGGTTTAAAACTTTGGAGGCCGCAGGTGGAATAATCAGGTGTAAAAAATACTCATATCAATGCAGAGAGATTATTGAGAGAATCTTGGAATTAAAAACTGCCAACATTCCAAACCTGAGAGTTGTCACTGAGCTTTATCCAGCAAACTGACACTAATCTTCTGTAAATTGCATTGTTCTTGCACTGAACCTGTCCTGTAATGCATTTTTCTGCTGCAGCTGTTAACCCTAAATTGTCAAACCAGAAGAACTGGGCAATTCACCCAGTTGCAATTTGTGGGATCTTAGTTGTCGCCTTGCCAGCGCCATTGCCAGTCACTGCTCTTCCAAGTAGTTCACAGTACGGGAATGGCTTGGAGCAGTAATTGCACAAGCATGTCCCACACTATCATGCGATGTAGAAACCTCCTGCACTGGTAGTGCCATGGGATCTTCAACAATCGCCTGATGCAGTGAAATGGGTTGACAGGGCAAAGCAATGGGATAAAGTGCAACAAAAATATCAAGTCTTCCAGCATCGTTCAGTCCTACAACTCCTGTGATAAAGTATGCTGGTTTCAACACTTCAAAACGGAGCTAACATAGAAGGACAAGGGCATCGCTGGCTTCAAGTTCCCCTCCAAGTCACACATCATCCTGACTTTAAACTATATCACCGCTCCTTCAATGGCGCAGGGTCAAAGTCCTGGAACTGCTTCCCCAACAGCACTGTGGGAGTACCTACACCCCACGACTGCAGCATTTCAAGGCTGCAGTGCACCACCACCTTCTCAAAGGCAATTAGGGATGAGCCAGGTTTGCCAGCAGCACCCACATCCCCAAAATGAATTTAAAATATATACAGAGGGATAGAGGCTGTAAAAAGGGAGGTAAGCAGTTTGGGCTTGTCTTGCACACCCATCTGGTCCACCTTTCCACTGGCTAAGCGGAAAGATCCACCTGTAATTTTATACAACGTCAAGAGGCTCAAGCTTACCTGTAGAGGTCAGGGACTATTCCTAATCAACCTCGGGCCTCCTGTGCATGCACCGGCCGGGAAATGACTGCACACGTGCATTCTTTAGCCCGAGGGCCTGCCCTGAGCACCTGTGCAGAGAGGAGAGAGGGAACTGCACAAAAAGGCAGGCCAGATGGCCTGATATGGAGCGCCATTATCTTGTAGGTGTCCCAGGGAGGACATGGGAGGGGGAGAGGGATAGGTCCCAAACCAGGGAGGGAGACAGGGAGAGGTCTCAAAATACAGTCCCAGGCAAGGGATAAAAGCCAGAGGACAGAAATAGGTTCCTTAAGTGAAGTTAAAGAAAGGAGCAGCGTAATAGGCTCCAAATTCAAGCAAGAGCTACAGGAAGCGGACTTTAAGTGAAGTGGGCATGAGGAGAGCCCCGAAGATCTGAGTAGGCAGCCGAAGACTGGTGACTCTATGCTGTGGGCCACTGAAGCAATGGTGTCCTGCCTGGCACAGCCGAAGATCTGAAATTGTGCTTGGAAGGTGAAGCTCACGCATACTCGGAGATCCAGGGGAAAGGAATCTCAGACGGCGAGATTTAAACCCTGTGAGGTAGGTCTTTGTTGAAGTCATCCGAGTGGGATCGACTTTTGGGGAGAATTCCAAAACAAGATCTTCAAATGTGGAGATTGGAAACCCTCGTTAGAAAGACAAAGTTTCAGTGAGATTGGTTGGCTCACAATGTGACAAATGTCTGGGTGGATTGTTGAGAAATCCATGGAATCTGTTTTGGTCGCATCTGTCATCTATTGTGTAGTGTGGCATGTCCGGCTACAGCTCGCCTGTTAATTCACATATACCGCATACTTTTTGAATGTTAGAGTATAAGATAGATATTGTAAATTGTTTTATCTTTCTGAACTTGTATCGTAAAGTTTATTTTTGTTTGCTCCAAACCCATGGAACCATGTGGGCTTTACTCACTTAGTAAGTGTCTTGACTTACAAACTTTATCTACTTTAAACAAAACGTTATTGGTCCCTAACTGGATCTCCCTCCACGAGCTGGGATCTGATCCAGGAACATAACAACAACAACAAAGCAGTTATAATATAAGCAGCGCTTCCAAGCATAGTACCTGCACTAACATTTATCTGTCGAGTTTTGGTGGGGGGATGTAATTCTGCAATAACTGTCTGAGATCTAATTAGTGTAAAAGGTAAGCAGCGCTACATACAACTGACAAGAATACAACACAGTTTGTAGCACTATTAGAAAGGTCACACACAAATACTGTCCGATGCACCTCTTGTGTGATGGTTCAAATTTATCAGCACCGCCAGCAACACGTTGGTAAAAGAAATCAGTTGCATTCAGCCTCAGAGTCAGAAAGCTGTAGGTTCAAGCTAGGTCAAACTATTTGACGCTCCAGTGCAACAGTAGTGCACTGTTGAAGGTGCTGTAAAGATTAAACTCTGGCCTTACCTCTTCCACTGGCTCAGCTGTGTTGTACTCGAAGAGCATTCCTGGCATACATTCCTTCCAGCTTTCCCCACCCACTTAAAGTGACAGCATGGAAACCAGATTTGCTGGTTATGTTGTCCCGTTGTTAAAAAAGAGGGAAGCACTGGTTTGGAATTTTTTGTAAAGTTTCCAGTCAGTTTCCCCTTTCTATTTTCAATAGAGAAATTAATTCTGTCTGGACTCTTGGGTGGCACAAGGGAGTGAACAGAGACACAGGCAATGGCTGGGGAGCACAGCGTTGACATCTCATTGGTCACCAGTGAGAAGTGAGAAATGAATTGCCAGATTTTCTGTTTTTGGCTGAAGGAGGAATGTTGGCCAGGATGCAAACAGATTCCCTTGTTCTCCTTTGCGTAGTTCCATGGCACCTTCACCATCCACCGAGCCAGTAGACAGGGCTTTGGTTTAATGCCTCATCCAGAGGAAGGCATGTCCAAAAGTGCAGCATTGCCACACTGCTGCTGCATTAGGAGCGTGTGGCTACATTCTGCAGCTTGAAGCGTCAATCCTCTGACACAGAGATTGGAACACTGCCAACTAAGCCAAGCCAGGAGACAAATTAGAACAGACCAATGAGATGGCTTGAAACAACTGGTTGGGTGTGCACAACCTAACTATACATCGATTTCCACCCCACTGGTGCTGCACTCTATTCACTGAACTTCAGGAAGAAGGTTCAAGAGAACGATATTCTCATTCAGCGCCCAACACCCACCCTCCACCAATTGGGGTGCCAATCAAGCGGGCTGCTTTGTCCTGGATGGTGTCAAGCTTCTCGAGTGCTATTGGAGCTGCACTGATCCAGGCAAGTGGAGAGTATTCCATCACACTCCTGACTTGTGCCTTGTAGATGGCAGCAATGAAGTACTTTTCAAGTGTAGTCAGAAAACTCAGCAGCCAATTTCTGCACACCAAGCTCCCAAAACAGTAATGTGATAAGAACCAGATTATGTGAGAAATAAATATTGACCAGGACACTGGGAACAGCTCTCATTCTCCTCACCAAATTGTGCCGTTGGATATTTTGCATTAACCTGCAGGGGCAGATGGTCAAGGACATAAAGCATTAGCAGGGAGCACTTTGGTAATATATATGTTCTCATTCCAAATTATTCCCAATCTGTTGTGGGGAAGGCCGAAACAGAACATTGCTGATTTAAAATAGCAGAAGTTGGAGTCATTCTTACCATATCAAAGGCCATTAATGAGTCCAATTTCTTTGTGCATTTAATTGGAAGTTTAAGTTGATGGGTATTTCCGAGTGTGTTGCCTTCATGTGGCGGTTATACTCGGAGACAATAGAATCTGTCTTGGTGCTGGACTGAGCCTACTACAACAACTTTTAAATATGTATATACATACATATATATATCTATCTATAAATAAAAGTGCCTTTAATACAACATGTCCCAAAGCATTTCACAGGAGCATTATAATCCACCATACGACACTGAACCGCTAAGGAGTTATTCGGTCGGATGACCAAAAGTTTGGTCAGAGGTGGGTTTTAAGGAGTGTCTGAAAGGACGAATGTAAGCTAGAGAGGCGGAGAAGTGCAGGGAAGGAATTCCAGAGCTTGGAGTAGGGTTGCCAACCCTTAAGGACTGGCCTGGAGTCTCCAGGGATCGATGACCAATCTCCAGGACAACTGCTGAGTGCAGCCTGGAGAAAAATCATCCGCACATTAAAAAATACTGTTTTTTTGTCATTTTCTTTGGATATTTGGCTTTACCATATATAAAATTGTTGAAAATGGGGTAAAAATGCTGTTTGGCTGACGATTAAGCATCATCCAATTGGGTAATGAGTCTTTTTGCTTCCCAATTGGTGTAGGAAGGCAATACATCATAAGGATGGATGTGTTGGCCGATAAACGGCTGGAGTGTGTGGGCAAGTCATGTGATGAAACCTCCAGGAATACATTTAATCACAGCTGGCAACCCTACGGCCTAGGCAACTGAAAGCGCAGCCATCAATGGTGGAACAGCTAAGATCAGGGATGCTCAAGAGGCCTGAGTTAGAGGAGTGCAGATATCTTGGAGGGTTGTAGGGCTGGAGGAGATTACAGAGATAGAGAAGGGCGAGACCACAGAGGGATTTGAAAACAAAGATGTGAATTTTGAACTCAAAACATTGCTTGACCTGGGCCAGTATAGGTCAGCAAGCACAGGGGGGATAGGGGAACGGGATTTCCTGCGAGTTAAGGCATGGGCTGCAGATTTTACATCTTCAGTATCCTTCAAACAAATGGTCTGACAAATGCACATTGAAGAGAAAGGACTCGTGTGATTGAACTGTGGAATATATAACTGTCAATTAACTACTTAACACAACTACAGCATTGGAGGAAAATCCACTTAAAAAGTGTGGTTAGCTCACTCAACTCTCCCTAAATAACCCAATTACCTCATCATTCTTTCAGTTCCTCAAGAGCCATGAGCAGAAGAAAGCCTTAACAGTTTTTCCTTATTCTCCATTTGAGCTAAACATTGCCTTCCTTTGTAGCAGCTTGGCTCAGTTAGGATCTCATTGAATGGCGGGGCAGACTCGATGGGCCGAATGCCTACTTCTGCTCCTACGTCTTATGTTCTATGGTTAGTGTCCCCACTTTGGGACTTGAACTCATAATCTAGACCTGAGCTCCCATGCAGTACTGAAGGAGTCCTACATTGGTTGTGGTCCATCCTTCAAACGAGATGGCAAGTTGAGGCCTCTAAAAAGATCTCACCGCACTAATGCACAAAAGAGAGCAAAGAGCTCTCCTGATGTCCTCAGTGACAACCCTACTTCAAACAACACCACCAAAAACAGTTGATGTCCATTCATTCCATCTTTTATGTAGGATCTTGCCATGCACAAAACGGCTGCCAGATTTCCCCTCATAACAACAGAAAGCAGTTCATTAAATGCAAAAGGCCTTGATACATCACAAGGACATGATAATATGTTAGAGAAATGCAAGTTCTTCCCTTGTGTGAAAAAAACTGAACTTAAACCAAAAAAAGCTCAGAATTATTTGTACCACGGAGCATAATTACAGAGACGTTTATGATGCTCAACTACATGCATTGCACCAATTTCAGTGTGAAACAGAGATAGCTCATAAAGCACCAGGATATTCTGTGGTCAGAGTGTAGTTCAATCATCTGCTTAGTAAAGGGCTGCTGCTTCAAGCACAACAGAAAGAATCAAAGGTACGCAAAAAAGGGCTGTTGTCCAATATACATCCGAGACCCTTGCTCAGGTCCATCCTGAGGCTGAAGGGGTTACATTTCCCTCTGTCTTCTGCTTGTAAACCCAAAAGCTTAGTCAAAGCAGTGACTATGACTCTTTAGGAGGCTCTTAAATGGGGGAGAGGGGGGCGGGGGGGGGGGAAGAGAGAGAGAGAGAGAGACAGTGTGAGAGAGAGAGTGAGAAAGGGTGGGGGAGAGAGTGGCGGAGGGGGGGAAGAGGGGGAGAGAGTGGTGGAGGGGGGGAAGAGAGAGAAAGGCGGGGGGAGAGAGGGAGAAATATAAGTTTTGAAAGTGAATACCAGAGGGAAGAAAACATTGTTCTGTGTGGCCTGTGCACAGGTTATAGGGAACAGTGCTAGAGAGTGGGGCTATCAGTCACAACCCAGTTCTTCATAGACATTGGCCTAGTACAAATTTGAGCCAGTTGGACACTAGATTAGCAATCCCACACAGGATCGCCCAGGAAATGGGAAATGCCACATAAGCGAAGGTCTGGGGGGAGCGGTGATAGGGGGGCTTCTCTTTTGAAATTGAGGCAGAAGCACGCCATTGGGCCAAAGTAAAGGGACATCTATAGTCTTGTTAATCCAGAGCTGAAAACTTGAAATGGAGATGTTTGGATTTTCAGTGGGAGATGAACGCCAATAACTTCCATTCGGACAGTGGCCTATAAAATGTCAAATGTACCAAGGTGCTTCACAGGTGGGCATGAGGTAAATGGATGCCAAGAAAAGAGAGATGAAAACTGGTCACCAAGAGCTTGGTCAAAGAGACAAGTTTCAAGGAGTATATGAAAGGAGAAAAGAGATGAAGGGAATTCACAAATATGGGGCCCAGGCAGCTGAAGGTTGTGCTGCTAATGGTCAGATGAAGGGGAGGTAAAGACTGACACTGAGTTGCTTTTTCACACAGTGTCACAATCCCATAATGCTACATTAAGCATTATGAAAATGTGCGTTTGTCAGACCAAGGCCCAGGTTTTTGCCATGACGGAGAGCTGCTCTCCGAACATGACATTTCCCATTTTCGCAGAGGCGGGGCACAATTTGCACATGCACTTTTTACAGAGGCAGTTGGCCATTCAAATCATCAGCTGCCTCCACTCAAGTGGGATTTTGGTAATCTTAAGAGTGTGAAACCCAAAAATCGTGCAGATCCCACCTGGTAAGAGCAGGTCTGAACTTTGTGGATTCGTTTAGATAGCCAAGGTACCCTTTCGGAGAGGCAAGGCACTCCTATGGATCTGGCCCCAGGACACCCTTGGGAGAGGTCAGGTGCTCTTTGGAAGATGTCAGGTACCCTATGGAATTGTTAAAAGTAAGCATGATGTGCATAAACTCATTACTGTCAAGCTCATTGGAAGTTTCAAAAGGACATTTCGGAAGTGCCAAGAGGACTTGTCAAAAGAAGATGTCAAGTTGTCCAGGCATTTAAAAGTCCTGCCCTTTAAATCTTTGAAAAATATGTCTGGAATGTTTTTAAAAAATCATTGCTTGTTATCTTACTCTCTGTTGACATAAACTTGAGGGCATCCATTACCGGATTACTGCTGCATGACTGATTTCACAACCATCCATTATCACAGTAGGGTGCCTGCCATTTCATAGTTTGAATGATAGCTACAAGTGGTTATATATTCCTTGAAGCAGAACTATGAATTCTAATGCTTGTTGTTATAAGGGATTGCACACTTGAATGAAACGTTTGTTGTTAGAAGGCTTTATGTAGTGGAAGGAATGTAAATGTAGCAAACAGGCTTTTATGAGCGGGAGTGTTTTTACAATATAGTGAAGTCTGCAATAGGCACTTAGGACTTTATTTTATGGAATTTTATTTTACCTAATCTCTGCATGGGTCCTGAGGTCTGCCCATGGTGGCTACTAGGTGAGTTGGCATGATAAGTACCAGGGAAAAGGGTTGTGGGTGGGAAACGTGGGTTGGCATGATTTGGCACTAAGTTGGCATAGGGGCTATAAAGTGCCATTGGGGGTGCTACAGGGGCATAGATTGGCATTGGGGCTATGCAGATGCCATGAGGGTGGATACAGAGAATATGGTGGCATGGGTTGGCATGGATGGGGCATGGGGAGCATGTGGGAGGGGTGACGTGGTGTGAGGCACAGGGGCTGGAGGGCTGTTTTATGTTTTATTAAATTTTTGGACACTGAAGGAGCCCTGATGCAGGCCTTGTGCCCAGCTTACCTCCACAACCAGCATCCTCCTCAATTCTCTGGGGTTTGCAGAGCTGGGAATTCTCGCTCCCAACCTGGGAGCAAAACTCTGGGCAAGATTCTGCTGCCTGTGACTAATTTGTACGGATATCAGGAAAAGTTGGGGTGTGGCTCTAAGTTGGACAGCTCTTTCAAAGAGTTGGCACGGGCATGATTTTTAAAAATTCATTTATGGGATGTGGGCTTCGCAGGCTGGGTCAGCATTTATTGCCCATCTCTATTTGCCCTTGAGAAGGTGGTGGTGAGCTGCCTTCTTACACCACATGAACTGCAGAGGTTCAAGTACACCCACAGTGCTGTTAGGGAGGGAGTTCTAGGATTTTGATTCAGTGACAGTGAAGGAACGGCGATATATTTCCAAGTCAGGATGGTGAGTGGCTTGGAGGGGAACTTCCAGGTGATGGTGGTCCCATCTATCTGCTGCCCTTGCCATTCAAGGTGTGGTAAAGATCATGGGTTTGGAAGGTGTTGTCCAAGGAGCCTTGGTGAGTTGCTGCAATGCATGTTGTAGATGGTACACACTGATATGCATCAGTGGTGGAGGGACTGAATGATTATTGTGATGGATGTGGTGCCAATCAAGCGGGGCTGCTTTGTCCTGGATGGTGTTGAGCTTTTTGAGTGTTGTGGGAGCTGCATTCATCCATGCAAGTGGGGAGTATTCCATCACGCTCCTGACTTGTGCCTTGTAGATGGTGGACAGGCTTTGGGGAGTCAGGAGGTGAGTTACTCGTTGTAAGATTCCTAGTCTCTGACCTGCTCTTGTGGCCACAGTATTTATATGGCTATTCAAATTCAGCTTCTGGTCAATGATAACCCCCAGGATGTTAACAGTGGGGGAATTCAGGGATTCATTGAATGTCAAGGGGAGATGGTTGGATTCCCTCCTGTTAGAGATGGTCATTGCCTGCCACTTGTGTGGCGCAAATGTTACTTGCCACTTGTCAGCCCAAGCCTGGATATTGTCCAGGTCTTGCTGCATTTGGACATGGACTGCTTCAGTATCTGAGGAGTCACAAATGGTGCTGAACATTGTGCAATCATCAGCGAACATTCCCACTTCTGACCTTATGATGGAAGGAAGGTCATTGATGAAGCAGCTGAAGATAGTTGAGGAACTCCTGCAGTGATGTCCTGGAACTGAGGTGGTTGACCTCCAACAGCCACAACTATCTTCCTTTGTGCTGGGTATGACTCTAACCAGTGCAGAGTTTCCCCCCAACTCCCATTGACACCAGTTTCATTCGGGCTTCTTGATGCCACACTTGGTCAAATGCTGCCTTGATGTCAAGGGCAGTCACTCTCACCTCATGGGGGAGCTGATGAGCCAAATGGCCTCCTTCTGTGCTATACAATTCTATGATTCTGTAATACTTACTGCAGTGGCACTCCTCGATGCAGTTAGTTTTAGATTCGTAGCTCTAATGGAGACTGAATCATGGAAATCATAGAAATGTTACAGCACAGTACAAGCTATACAGCCCATCGTGTCTGTACTGGTGATAGGTTACATATAAAAAACTTTCAGACTTTTAGGAGAACTAGATTTATTGATCAATAGCACAAGTTAATATTTCATTATTACAGTTGTTTCAGCACAAAGAAGGAGACTTCCCTTCAGCACGATTTTCTCCAGAAGTCCCATGAGGTTGAGTATAGCGGTTATTTTGTATTTTGGCCGTAAATTGGTTCAACCAAGTGCCATCCATCATTGACGACACTTGCATAATTTTACATCCTCTGAAGGCACTTGCTGTGTAATTTTGACCAACTGCGATGCACAGTGTGCGAGACTGGCAGTCCCACGGAAACATTGTTCCCTTGGCAACAGTTGTTGCCTGAAGGAGATTACTGCTTCTCACTTTACTGCCAAGATTTGTATTGTTCTCAATGCGTCGAATTGCAAATTTAAGCTGGGGCTCAACTCGTATTTCCTGTGTGGTCTTAGGCATTCATTTAATTTCTACCGCGGATACATCCCTTTCTAACGCAGCGAGGCTCATGACAGGCAGCATCGAGAGTGAAATTGGAGATTCGGGAAGGCCAGAGTCTTTAACGCAAAGACAGATGTTTCAGAGTGTATTACAGGGAGGAGTCACAGCTGAGAGATTTGCAATGACATGGATACATCACGGTAGAGGCTTCTGAAGCAAATTCTTCATTACAATTGCATTACTTACAAGAAGAATAATTATACTAGTATCCCTCAGCATGAGACTTCGATAAGGGTCCACCTGTTAGATGGCACTGGAACCTTATTTCATTGACATTCAGAGCTGTTGTCCCCATACCCAGATTCCCAGCGATATTGATTTCCCATGTTTGGGCTCTACTTATGAGCCAACAACAATAGCTTGCATTTATATAGTGACTTTAATGTACTAAAACATCCCAAAGCACTTTATGGGAGCATTACCAAAGAAAATCTGACATTGAGTATACAGATGTTATGAGGATAGGTGATCAAGATTCAGTGCTAAGCAGCATCTTAAATGAGGAAAGGGGACCAGATGTTTCGGGAATGAATTCCTCAGCTTAGGGCTTGGGAAGCTGAAGACATGGCCACCAACGATAGAAGGAAAAAAACCTAGCGACGCACAAGTGGCCAGAATTGGAGGAGCACAGAAAGTTTGTAGGATTGCAAGGTTGGAGGAGATTACAGAGATAGGGAGGGGCGAGGCCATGGAGGGATTTGAACACAAAGATGGGAACCAAATCTAAACCTTCCCATTCAAATTTTACTAAGAACTGAAGTTCCCACCAAGTTCTAGCTGGCAGAGACTACAAGCGAGATCATAGCTGCAATCCTCATTGGAAGGAATTTGATTTTGAAAGCAAGAGTCCCCAGAGACCCCTTCAGGTTAAAATATTTTTTCCAAACGGGACAGCGTCAACTGTAGCCAAACTGGCTGTCTTTACCTCCTTCACTGGGTGTGTCATGTGGAGACAGTGTCTGCCCTCCATTGAGATGATGTCCGGATTTCTGACGGAGACTCCCGCTTGATGATGGCTTTCCAGCTCCCAGCCAAAGGGAAAACCCAGATTGATGGGGTGAATGGACGTGCAATCATCTTACGAGAAGTCAGCTGTAAGCCATCTCAATCAAATAGTCAGGGTCATGGGTCCAAACCAGGACAGTGCCTCTAATTTGGTATCAAAGCCTTGCGATACCTGATATGGGAGCTTTTCATGTAACTACCAATTGCTTGAAGCACACTTGTGTTCACATCAAGTCCCTCACCAAAACAACTTCGGATTCTACCTCAACCTCAACACCAGCAAAATCCTCCCCACATAATAATGAACTAGCTTCTAGTTATAGCCTAAACAAATTTGTCTAGACCTTATCATCCTACCCAATACCTTCAACCTCACTGCTGTCCATTGGTTCCCCAATCTATAACACATCAGGCTGACTCTAGTCAGGGCAGCGGGAACCCTAACAACTAGCCTAAAATCTAGAGGCATCTCTGCCTCTGTTGTTCAGGGGACTCCTGACCACAACATAGGCCCATCCAGCAATTAATTACTTGCCATGGGGCTGTTGACCCTTTAAAGGATGAGAATCCGTCCCCAAGAGGTGCTGGCTAATCGGAGGGCCAGCAACTCTTCAGTTTCAGCAGCGCCACTGGGAGCAATGGGCACTACTGGGACTGCAGCCAGCTGAGAGGGCACAGCTGCCCTCGCAACAAGGTGAGCAGGGCCTGGGGTCGCCAGGGTTTGGGGGGGGTGGGGTCACGGGGTTTGTGATAACAGGGGTAGTACATACAAACATAGAAATTAGGAGCAGGAGTAGGCCACTCGGGCCCTCAAAACTGCCCCGTCATTCAATAAGATCATGATTGTGACCTAAACCCCATTTCTGCCTACTCCCGATAACCTTTCACCCCAACCCCCTTGTTAATCAAGAGTCTATCTAGCTCTGCTTTACAAACATTCACAGACTCTGCTCCCACTGCCTTTTGAGGAATAGAGAGTTCCACAACCCTCAGGGAGATAAATTTATCCTAATCTCCATCTTAAATGAAGGGCCCCATATTTTTAAAACAATGACCCCTAGTTCTAGATCCTCCCACAAAAGGAAACATCCTCTCCACATCCACCCTGTCAAGACCTCTCAGGATCTTAAAGGCTTCAATCAAGTCGCCTCTTACTCTTCTAAATGCCAGCAGATACAAGCCTGGCCTGTCCAACCTTTCCGCATAAGGCCACCCATTTCTGGTTGTAGTCTAGTAAACCTTCCCTCAACTGTTTCTAACGTATTTATACTTTCCTTAAATAAGGAGACCACGAAGGTGGCCATTGCTACCGGGGGTACCCTGCTGGGCCAGAGTGCCAGATTAGGTGACCCCCCCACTCTCACAACCGAGCCCGGGGTATGCTGCCTGGGTTCACTAGACAGTCTCTCCACCCGCTGCTGGTAAAATGCCAGTGGTGGCAGGAAGAGGCCTTAAATGGCCACATAAGTGGCTCAATTTGCCTCTGGGCAGGATGGCCGTCCTCCACCTTCCTCGCCGCTGGTAAAATGCCACAGCAGCAGGAAGACATTCGACATTCCATCCCCCTGCCTTCCCTCATCATTTTCTGAGCCTGTCCGCCTCCCAGCCTTTCTCAAGAGGGCTGGCGAAATCCAGCCTATCAACTTTAAAATCATCGTCTTCCTTTGTCAACTTGCCCATGGCCTCAGTAACAATTCAATATTCTCTGGCTCTGGATTCCAACCTGCACCCGGCGTCCTTCCAATTCTGGTTCACTGTGTATCCACTCACATCAACTCCCCTCCCTTACACTCAGCTGACCAGACTGAGGGGTTTACCAACGGCACACTACCGAGACATGTGAAGTGGCCTCTTTGTAGGTGGATTACGGTCTGGAAAACTATTTAAGGTTTAAATGTTCTAGTGGAGGCTCTTTTGTTACTGTCTTGAATTGGGGAGTGGAGTTATTTGAGTGGTCAACATCTCCTGAGAAATATGAGAAGAGGCATAAATAACCAATAAAAGAGCAATAATTTTGACTGGAGAGTGTCACTAAGGGCTACTTCAGGACACATGATTCCAGCAAACCTTATTTTTACTTTTTCAAAAAATGATTGCAGTCCTACATAAAGTTTGGATCCAATGGGAGGGAATGAACCTTTCTGACAGGGCCAAAATCAGTGGCTGATGTCAGCAATGACTCTTTCTGATGATAGGGAATCAGCAGAGAGGAAGAACTTGCACCTTAAGCCTTCACTCCCTCCGCCATTGATGCACAATGGCTATGACACAACCAAGACTCCTTCCAAACCTGTGACCTCTACCACCAAGAAGAACAAGGGCAGCAAGCGCATGGGAACAAAGCCACTTGGAAGCTGACTCAGAGTCACACAGTATCCTGACTTGGAATTATATTGCCGCTCCTTCATCGTCACTGGATCAACATCCTCAAACTCCCTCCCTAACAGCATGTGGGTGCACCCACACCACACAGACTACAATGATTCTTCTCAAGGGCAATTAGAAATGGGCCTTGCCAGTGACACCCACATCCCATGAACGAATAGAAAAAAATCTTCTATTGCACTTTTCACAACCACCAAAATACTTTTGAAGTATAGTTACTGTTGTAATGTAAAAAATCCAGCAGTCAATTTGCGTACAATAATGCTTATTGCTTTGGTCTGCTATTTAAGAGAGATTGTTAACTTGTTTAACAATTAGTATTTAAGTCCCTCTAACTCCTTAATTATCATATTTTAAGTTACTGGAACCCTCCCTGGGTAAATTATTTTTGGTTTGTTGCCTCAAAAGTGATGCAAAATGCATCATATAACGTGTCAAGAATCAAAATTTCCTGAAGGGGAGGAAGTGCCAAGAGCCCACCAGAAAATAAATCCCGTGCCAACAGGCATTCAAATCACAGCACACGGCATCTGCAGCTGAGGTTCAGGCAAACCCCTGCCCCACTGCACTTTCAGTCTAACTCCTTGACTTCATGTGTCATAAAACCTGTTTCTTTTGGTGTGGCAGCATTCCCGAGCTTTACCGATTCATATGAAGCTGCCGATCAGCGTTTGCTGACCTTCTGCTTTGGCCAGCACACGTTGGCTGCTTCATCACATGGCATATTATCGGACTGTTTAGGATTGCAGCCAGCCTAAACATTGCACAATTGCTCGGTGAAGAAAAGCTTACCCACCAAGCTCTGCTCAGCGGTCCTAAATCATTGCTGCAAATACATTTCCACAGGTTGGCTTTTCCGTGTAACGCATAAATTGCATTCCAAGTAATCATCAGTCCTACAGCACGAGTCAGGTTGCTCACTGGTTGAGCAAAATTGTCTGAATAGCAGTGAGGATAATTACGTGTTGAACTGTGATTCATAAAACAATTTATAAATGTGTTCAAGTTCCTGAGTGCTGAATAGTCAGAGACAGCAGTCCTCTAGCAGGCTAGTTCATTTTACTTGTCCTTATCTTTTAGAATCTCACAAATTTATAGCACAGAGAAGGTTATTCTGCCCATCGTGCCTGTGCCAGCTCTTTGAAAGAGCTATCCAATTAGTCCCACTCCCCTGCTTTCCCCATAGCCCTGCAAATGACCCCTTTTCAATTATTTATCTAATTCTCTTTTGAAAGTTACTATGGAATCTGCTTCCACCACCCTTTCACGCAGTGCAGTCCACATCTCAACAACTCACTGCTTAAAAACATTTCTCCTCACCTCAGCCCCGGATCTTTTGCCAGCTATTTTAAATCTTGCACTCATCAGGACAATTTCCAAGAACACCAATGTCAGGGGAAACAACATGTTTATACTGTTGGAGAAGAGAGTGCTGATAGGTTGGCAAGTGGACTCTGACCAATCAGCACTCTCTTCTCATACAGTATAAATATGTTGTTCCCCTGACATTGGCGTTTTCTTGCAAATTACCCTGATGAGTGCAAGATGAAAAGCTTCAACAAAAAATGTCTCTATTTTCAGCAATACTCTAGTTCTGTGCTACCATGCAATTATTTATCTTAAATCCGTCCTGTGATTAGCAACGTCCCTGTCAATGGAAACACTTTTTGTTTGCCTACTCCAACAAAATCTTCCTAATTTTAAGCTGTTTTCTGTGGACCATTTCACAAATTTTGCTCCATCCTCTCTCTTTTCTCCTTAAGGTACTGGCTCCTGGCTGGGTTCATGTTCCAAGGGCAATAGGTACTATACCAACCATGATGTCATTCAATAAGTGCAAGGTTCAGCAATGAGTATTGGCCGGGGTTAGCTATTCAACCAAGGGCAGGGGGAGGGCTGAGGGGAGGGCCTTGCAGCCAATGCAGTCCCCCACATGCGCACTTCCAGCACAGGGTGACCTTTGAGTTGCAGGAGCCATGATCGAGTTGCCTCTCTCTACCCTGAGGATACTGGGTCTGCTTGCTGCACTGGCTCAGATCAGCAAACCAGATTGTCAAATCTGTGACAGTGAAACTCTTTCGAGTTACCAACAGTCACAGATTGCAACTTCTTTCGAGTACAATCACAGTTCTTGGTTTTCCAGGAGTGGGACATGAACCCACAACCCTCTGATTCAAAGGCGAGGGTGCTATGAACTGAGCCACAGCTGACACCCAAGAGCTCAGTCACACGTTGATTAAGTGAGTGATTGGGAAACAGGAGCCTAATTAGATCAACCTGAGGGTGACTCAATGAGCTTATCATAGTAGCTGGGCTGAGAAACACACCAACTTGCATTTCTATAGCACCTTTAACATCTTCAAGTTTCTTCAAATGCTTTACTGAAGGCAATACGGTCCATCGTAAGGCCAGAAGTGGGACGTTCGCTGATGACTGCACAATATTCAACAATATTCACAACTCTTCAGGTACCCAAGCAGCCCGTGTCCATTTGCAGCAAGACCCAGAGAATATTGGACTGATAAGTGGCAATTAATATTCACGCCACACAAGCACCAGGCAATGACCATCTCCAACAAGAGAGAATCTAACCATTGCCCCTTGACATTCAATGGTATTACCATCACTGAATCCCTCACTATCAACATCCTGGGGGTTACCATTGACCAGAAACTGAACTGGGATAGCCATATAAGTACTGTGGCTACAAGAGCAGGTCAGAGGCTGGGAATCCTGTGCTGAGTAACTCACCTACTGACCCCCCAAAGCCTGTCCACCATCTACAAGGCACAAGTCAAGAGTGTGATGGAAGAAGCTCCAATTGCCTGGATGAGTGCAGCTCCAACAACACTCGACACCATCCAGGACAAAGCGCTTGATTGGTACCTCATCCGCCACCTTAAACATTCATTCCCTCCACCACTGACGCACAATGGCAGCAGTGTGTACCATCTATAAGATGCACTGCAGGAACTCACCAAGGCTCCTTAGGCAGCACCTTCCAAACCCACAACCTCTATCATCTAGAAGGACAAGGGTGGCATACACATGGGAACACCACCACCTGGAAGTTTCCCTCCAAGTCACTCACCATCCTCACTTGGAAATATTTCACTGTTCCTTCACTGTTGCTGGGTCAAAATCCTGGAACTCCCTCCCTAACAGCACTGTGGGTGTACCTACACCACATGGACTGCAGCGGTTCAAGAAGGCAGCTCACCACCACCTTCTCAAGGGCAATTAGGGATGAGCAATAAACACTGGCCTGGCCAGTGACACCCACATCCCATGAGTGAAAAACTTGACAAAAATTGACATCCGACCAAAGGGACATTAAGTCTGGTGCCCAAAGCTTGGTCAAAGACGTAGGTTCTAAGAAGGGTGTTTAAAGAAGTGAGAGAGGGATACAGAGATATTTAGAAAGGGATTCAAAAGCTGATGCTGCAGCAATTTTTTTTACTTGAGGAGCCTGTTTTTTAAAAAATTCCTAAAATAAAAGCTACTGAAAGCTGCAAGACAAAATTTCGGCATTTCTAAACCAAATACTTGAATGTGCCAAGTGTTTCTGGTAGAATGCATAATTCACATATTTAAAACACAAACTGCATCTATTGAATTTATGTATCAATAGAAAGTAAGATCATCATTAAAATAACGCTATCATTTAAAAAATTTTTCATACTATAATTTTATCAGTAAAGTCATCTTTAAAACAAACTTTAACTCAAGATGCATCGAATTAAGATAATTTATTTGGCTGTTGATTCTTGTGATTAAAAAAAAGATGCTAATGGCACATTCAGAATAATTTATTATTTCAGAACAATAATGGTCACAACTATGAGACCTGCTTCTCGAATCAAGCATTGTCTATAGCCACAGTGTAGCTATACCACTTGAAAATGTTTATTTAGAGCATGATAATGTTTTTCATTAAAATAACCATTTGAAACTGTGAAGTGCAGCACAACAATTAGCCTTTTATCCCCACAATATAAACACAGCTCCTAATTTTCTTGCCTTAATTTTTTTTAGGCTTTTTCCAGGTTAACACGATATAACGGAAAGGTTGGCAGCTGCAAACAAGGTTTTAAAGAGCCACCCACGGCTCTGGGATGGCAGGTTGCAGGCCCTTGACTTTAGCAACAAAAGGCATGGCCGCCAATGGTGGAGCGAAGGATAAGGGCTGATGGACAAGAGGACAAAGAGTTGGAGATAGCAGAGTTCTCGGAGGGTTGTAGGACTGGAGAAAGTTATAGAGATAGGGAGGGGGCAAGGCCACGAAAGGATTGGAGCATGAGGATGAGAATTTTGAAATGGAGATGTTTGGGGACCAGGTGCCAATGCAGATCCATGAGCACAGAAGGGGACCTGATACAAGAGTGTCGGAAAGACCCAGGACCATGTTGTTTGCTGAATTCGAGCAAGGCAGAGCCTAGGAGCAACTAACGCCCTCACATTCAGAAACTGAGGTACCTTGGCTTGTATTCAACCCCAGGGTATTTATTTTTGCTGAAACACACTGCACTGCAGCTTTTACTATGGGCGCAGAGCTAAAGGGAATAGATTTTCAACTTGCCACCTGACAGAAATGAAAGCTGAGCATTTTTTTCTATCTTTGCAACCAATCTGAAGCCCTAGCTTTTACACAAGGCTGCAAGTGGAAAACATACCCCATAGACTCACTGGGTGAAGAGGTTGATGTACTTTGTCTTCGAGGTTGGGCCTAAGTTCACCTTAATGGTATTGAGATGGACAATATTTACAAACAGTAATGCTATTTAAGGGAAGGATCGACCAAGAATCCCACCCAGCCTCTGCAAAGAGTAGACAGTGGGTGAAGTATCAGCTATGATTTCCAACACCATTAAATAGCCCCCTTGAGAACAAAATATTGAGGGAGGGGGGTGGTGGTGGGGGAAGGAATCAATTCATTGCTGAAAAAAGAGGCACGTTGTCGAAGCTTTTCATCTTGCATTTATCAGGACAGGTGCAAGAATGCCAAATTTCAAAGGGAGCAACAATTTATACTGAATGGGAAAAGGGTGCTGATTGGTTGGAAAGCTGGATTTCATTGGCTAATGCACTGCCTTGGAGAATGTTCCCCATGCTTTTGTTTAATTGAGAAAAAGGCACAAAGCCTGACATATTCCTTTTGCCTGCAGAGGACAGGTCCCTGCATATGAATATATATAGCTCCTAGCAAGTGTAAGTGAGCCACATTGCAAGCCTGACTAAAAATCTTAAATTGGTTTTAAGTGTAATTCTTAACACACTCAGGATTGTTCAGCAAGTACTGTCCAATCATGGAATCACATCTAATGTCAAACATTATATTCTGAGTTTTGCAAGCAAGCCTTCCGATTTATGCAAGCCTTCGGTTGAGTGTGGTCAGTACTCTGCCTATTGCAAACAACCGGAGGGATGTGTCTATCCTGATGAGTTCAAGACTGTGATGTCTCTTTTTTCAGCAATGCTCAAGTTCTGTACTACCAAGTGGCTATTTGAATCAATTCACCTTCTCACTGCCAATACAAACCCTCAGGCTTAGATCGGTTTTGTCCTATTGCATTCAAGGAGTTTAAGCAAGGATGGTTATGATCGTCATTGGACTATCAAGTGAGTTGGCTATCGTACCTCCTCCTGAACTCAAGCTGAGCTTTCAGGAGGAGACCCTCACCATAACACGCTTTGGTGAAGCCACATGCATTGGATTTCACGTGGTGTAAACCAAAACCCATTCACTTTTATGGATCCGGTGCGTAGCTTATTGGAGGCAGAGTTTGTGGCCTGTTAGAAAAATTCACTGAAGCGTGTACAGCACCCGAACAGACAAAAAACTGTCCATAATTAACAGCTGAGAATAAGTGATAACTAGAAATCTATCAGAGTTAGAAAATTATCACCAGCATCCACCTCCAGCACTTATAAAAACCACCTAATCCCCTACAGAGGTCTCACCGATCTCGACACCATTTCCAAGATCAGTTGGAATGAGTTCTTAATGACAATCTCATGGTTTCCTTATCTCATTAAACAAACGAGTTTGAGATAAGTAATTAACATTTTAAAAATTTATCTCAGGGGTTGGGAATTAGTGATGTAGCTAATTCTTTTTTTGCGAAGCGCTATATTCCCAAAGGGCGTAACCAGGCATATTATAGCATTGTTCAGCTAGAGTGTTTCACAATTATCGTTAGACAACAAGTTTCCTTCAACACACAGCAACAACCCATTGCTGGGGTGCAGAGCAACATCAGAGTCAGTTATGAAATCAGTTTTGTGTCTGGGATATTTCTGTCCACCACAATCGCGTGTGTGGGTTCCCCTTTTAGAGTGAACAATTTTGGAAGTTTATGAAACAGAACAGCACATGGTGGTTACATCGCACAAGATACTCTGCATCAACTCGCCAAGGTTACTCCAACAGCATGTCTATCACTGGGCTAGCAACATCATGAGAACACTATCACCTCCAACTTCCCCTCCATGTGCACCCCATCCTCCCATGGGCCTAACCCACTGTGTCTCATCAAAATACACCCTTAAACCCCATAAATGAGGGAATAATTTAAATCATGTTAACAGGACAATCAAATTAATAGGTTTAAGTGTAGGTTATCACATACTATGTTGGCACCCATTGGGGTTTAGAAGAACAAGAGATAATCTTATTGAAACCTGTAAGATTCTGAGGGGTTTTGACAGGGTAGATGCTGAGAGGATGTCTTCACTCGTTGGGGAATCTAGAACTAGGCAGCACAGTTTCAAAATAAGGGGTCGCCCGTTTAAGACAGAGATGAGGAGGAATTTCTTCTCTCAGTTTATTTGGGGAATTCTCTTCCCCAGAGAGCAGTGGAGGCTGGGTCATTAAAGATATTCAAGGCTGAGTTAGACAGATTTTTGATTGTCAAGAGAGTCAAGGGTTATGGGGGTGCAGGCAGGAAAGTGGGGTTAAGGTCACAATCAGATCACCTTTGACCTTAATGAATGGTGGGGCAGGCTCGAGGGGCTGAATGGCCTATTCCTGCTCCTATTTCTTATATTGTTATGTTCTCATGTGTTCTCTCTCTCTTATGAATATTGACACTAAAAATGCTCCAGGCAGCACACTTCATGTATACAAAACAGTTTTAAGAAAAGCCAAGAGGGGCTAAATTGGATAACACTAAAAAATGCACCCAATGACTAAAATACAGGCAGCAGGGCAACTTTGAGCTACCTGTTCATTATAATGACTTCTGCATGCACGCCAGTGGTAACCATGCCATTCACTGGCTGCATGCATCAGCAGGGGATCCAAACTGTAAATTTTTAATACCATTTAAAGCTAGCTTGCACTGCTTTAAGGGGATTATGCACTGTAGCTAGAAGTGGGGTTGGGGGCTATTCAGGAAGGGAATCAGTGAGGAATGGGAATGGTGGGGAATGGCCCAACAGGGGAGGGCATGGTTTCCCAGGTTTTCAGACGCTGCACTGGAAGTTTTGTTGGAGAAGGTGGAAAAGAGGAGAAATGTCCTGAGTCCACAGGGGAAAAGGAGGCCCTCCAGAGCCAAAAGGCAATGAGCTCAGATAGCCACGGAGGTTAATAGCTACAGAGCTCCAAGGACCTGGAGACAGTGTCACAACAAGTTCAATGACCGGACTTGAGTAGTGAAGGTCAGTGAATGCATCTTCAAATGCCATATTGTGCCAATCTGTACCACCGCCAATCTGTACTCATTGCGCCACACTCCCATCACTCACCCATCAACATCCCCATCACTCACCTACCGCTTCGGTAGCAGCTCTGGTTATAAACTTCCAGAACTTAAAAAAAACATGAAAGACTTGCTTTTGTATAGAGCCTTTCACAACCTTAGGATGACCCAAAGCATTTTACAGCCAATTAAGTACTTTTGGAAGTGGAGTCACTGTTGTAATGTAGGAAATGCAGCAGCCAATTTGCACGCGGCAAACTCTTATAACCAGCAATGAGATATATGACCAGATAGTCTATTTTAGGTTGAGGAATATATCTTGGCCAGGTGAAACCAAGAAGAAAAGGTCAAGGCCCATACTGCATTACTGTAATGGGTAGAAGAGAGAATGAAAACTAACTGGCAAGATCCCAATTATTGCCATAGGATCTTTGGAAAAATCCACAAGCTCATATGTGGGCCTTGATCCATTGCACTGGCTGTGTAGGGTAGAAAAAGGCCATTAAAATTCACTACTCACCATATTAACAGCATCCTGGTCGAAAGGGTTGTACTCCACATTCTGGGGATAGTGGGCTAACACTTTGGACTTGAATGTTCTCCTCAATGGGCTCTGATCAAAGTTTTCTCCTATAGATGAAAATAGAGAATTAAATTATACAGTAATCACCCGGGAATTTCAAAAGACCCGTGGACCGTGCTCCAGCTGGTTGTAGAAAGGTTGAAAATATTGTTCACCAACTTACCTCGTTGAGAAAACATCTTTCAAAAAACTTATATCACCAACATCTGTTTTTATGTATAAAAATATAGATTCTCCTACTTTAAGAACCACTCAGACCAAGCAGCATCACCCAAGGTCTACCACGTAGCCTGCGTGTGGGTCTCGGCATATGCAGACACACGCCATCTGATGGCTAAACAGCACAGGACAAGTAAGGCAGGTCAGGACACAGTCCAATCTCACGCCGACGCACTGGAGTTGCCTCATTTCAAAAAAGGTGTTTCCACTCTTTTCTCTCCAACTGCAAAAGTCAACTCACAATGTGGGGAGCGATAATGTATGAACTCAACTTCCATGTTCTTGTCTCCATGTTTGAAAAAGTATATCGAGGTCCTGGGGGTGGTGCAAATATGGTTTACAAGGATGATACCAGGACTGAGAGGTTATAGCTATGGTGAAGGGTTGAGCAGACTGGGGCTGTTTTCTCTAGGAAAGGGGAGGCTAAAGGATAGAGGTCTTTAAGAATATGAAGGGGCGTAGAGAAGATGCTTCCATTTCTGAGGAGACCTAAGGTACGAGCCGTAGGTATAAGATAATCACTAATAAATCCAACGGAGGAATTTAGAAGAAATGTCTTTACCCAGAGAGTGGTGAGAATATGGAACTTGTTAACGAAAAGGGTAGTTGAGGTGAAAAGCAGAGATGTGTTGAAGGGGAAGTTAGATATATGCAAGAGGGAGAAAGCAATAGAAGGACATGTTGATAAGATGAGATGAAGATGGGTGGGAGGAGGCTAATATGGAGCGTAAACTCCCGCATAGACCAGATGGGCTGTTTCTGTGCTGTAAAATGCAATGCGAAAAGGATCCATGCAAACAGTCAACATGCATCAATGCGAGAGGGACATCCAAATAAACCATTTATTGCGGCTTTGTGCTCCAGCAACACAGTTTTCAACCAATTTTCGTGCAGCCCAAAATTTCAGAGGCTGGTCTCAGACAAGGCTGCAGTTGTGCTGTTGCAACTGGTGCCAATGTTTCTGGGGTAGAGAGGGATGGGAAGGAGAAGAAAAAGATAATGGGATTGGGTTCCTGTTCACCGTCCCATGCTGAAAAATGAATGGTGCTGGATGCTGGGCAAGAATTGGAAGATACTGGTGAGGCACTTCATAGTTGAATATCTTGGCAATGCTCACTGTGCTGGTTCACACTGAACAAATGGCAACTTGGGTGAAAAAAACCAGAAGCCTGCTGGATGTCACCAGAGATAAGACATCAGATTCTCCCCGACTAGTCAACAACACACACAAAATATCTCAAAATCACTGCAAATTCAGAAAGGCATTAATTACAATATTAAAAGTTGTAAGTAGGAATACTTAGCTAACAGTTGAAAGGAGTTTCAAGTTTAATTGTCCCTCACCCAATTTTGAACTTTCCAGGATATGGTGAGTTAGAATTAACATTTGGCCGGAACAGCCTAATTTGTTAGAATTAATGATAAACAAGACACGTCAGTGGGGTTAACAGATGTGCAACAGGACATGACATTCCTACTGTGGTTGTAGAGGGTCATGGGTCTCCTTTTAGCTGTCGTCAACAGTAATCTTTGAAGCAAATGCACTAGAAACACAAGCACTGGTTTCACCATCAAGTCAATACAAACCCACAATGAAGGAAAGCAATGCAGACAATGAGAGCACCTAGAAAAGAGGCCCACCACCAACACCAGCAAACCAATAGAAGATATTAACTCCCACCTTTTACTAAAGCCAGCAAGAGTCTTCATGGATTGTCCAGGAATGATGAGGATTATTTGAAGGAAAGTGGGAAAGGATAAGTGAAGGATCATTAGTTCGATAGTACTATCCTAGTTTAGAGAGAGGATAATAGTCTGCAGTTGCCAGGAGACAGTTCTGCCAATCAACTGCAGCAGCTGCATCCCACTGAAACCCATAATCCTGTTCAGCTAGGAATGATGGGTCAGCTGGGATTCCAGCAGAATTCCCCAAATTTTGGAAAAGCGGAGGGTGATGCACTCGGAGAGGAAACAGAAAGGTGAGAGATCTAGCGGTTTTCCACTGTTTACCTGAAGCTTTGTTTGGACATGGATTATCTTGGCTCCTGCCATATCGCTCTGCTTCTAGCCACTGGCATAGTGCTATACAACACAAATAAGAGAGACAAAACGGTGGGTAAAAATAAATTCAAAAGAAAAAGAAACTTCTTTGAAAGGCGGTTAAGAACATGTAATTGTTAAGAAAGGTGACACAATTGTACTCAAGCCATTTTAAACACTCAATCAAAAGCATAATATAAAGACAGAAGCGAGAAAAAGGCCACTCGGCCCATCAAAGCCACTCCGACCAGAACTCATCCATGTTTATGGCATCAGGACTCTGACTCACCACTCCCTGCTATCCCCTGCTGTAAGGAATGATCATTTCCTCTACCTCACCTGAAAATAAATTAAGCAGTGCTGATAAACCCCTCCACATCAGATCCAGCTCCATTGTGAAAGATGCTAATTAACCATGGGTCAACGAAGTTCTCTTAATGTCGACTTCACAGGTCCATTACCCTGCTGTTGGTGGCGGGGGTGGGGGGTGGTGGGGGGAATGAGGAGGGAAGGTAGTTCATTTTTAATCTCTAACCTTCCTCGTGTCTTCTGATCGGTTAACATTTATGCCAAAAAACAAATTACTGCTAATAGATGCATGGTGAGCTCTGAATACATCATACTTTGTTTACTGCCCTCTTCATTCCAACACGGGATGATCAAGGTTACTGCTCTCCACCAGCCCCAACACATCGGAAATACAGACCACATCACTCGCATTTTCAAACTGATGGGAGGCACAATTGCGTCAATAAAACTTAAAAATAAAACTGACAGACTGGTGGCAAAAAGGATGTTCATTACCTAGAAATCTGGATAAATGTTAAAACAAGGTAACCAGGGTCCATCTCCTTCATCGCTCTTGAGGTTTGCCACTAAGTTGAGGATCAGTCAGGAATAAAGTCACTTTTTTGACTAAATTCCTTCAAATTGCTGGCAAACTCCTGCTGAGAGGTGATCTTTGTGCAGCCTCTGACCTCCCCAGCCTCTCTCTTTTCCAAACACGTTTCTCCTACAACTATACTGAACATTCCTGTCAAACCAATAACGCTCTTCTTTCCTCTTGTAACCTAAATCTACAGTTGCTAGGAGACAGCTCTGCCAATCAACTGCAACAGCTACCTCTCAATGAAACCCAATGAGTTTATGTATTCAAACCATTGCAATGATTCTGACCATTGAACTCATTCGATCCCAGCACCATAAAGCTATGAAACAATTCACCTCTCTCAACCTTCCACCTTTAATCCCAGGCTTTTACAGCCCACACTCTCAGGGAGTGCGTTCCACATACCAACCACTCACTGCGTGAAAAAGTTTTTCCTCATGTCGCTTTTGGTTCTTTTGCCAATCCCCTTAAATCCATGTCCTCTGGATCTCGCTACTTCCACCAATGGGAACAGTTTCTCCCTATCTACTCAGTTCAGACCCCTCATGATTTTAAACACTTCAAACTCTCATTCACCAGCTTTTTAAGGGAGAGAATTCCTGATTTCCATGACCTATTGTGTGAAGAAGTGCTTCCTGACATCACTCTTGAACTACCGTGCTCTAATATTAAGGTTATTATGGAAGAATATTAAAGATCTGTCAAGTTTGAGTCACTTCCATATGTTAATACTGTACAGCAGGAATCTATCCTCATGAAATGATGGGGTCATGAGAAACACCAGCTTACAACACATACTGTAGATATTAACACACATCAAGTTCAAGTGCCAGAAGACTATGTTCTGCTTACAGTAACGTGCATTCCTAGGTGATTATCTCATTGCATTGTAGGAACCATCAGCAAGCTTGATATATGAACATAAGCAAGCCTCAATTTGATATGGGGGAATGGTATTTAACTGTGCTCTCACAGCTGTTCTTAGCATTTTGTACAGTTACTAACAGCAGCCAGAGTACTGGAGCCTCTGTAGAATTACATTTCTTGACACATTACCATTTCTTCCCATGAAGACATTTCATATCATCAGGAAATGAATTGAGAGTTCACCCATTCTTATAGGTTTCTTTTGCCCCACACCAGTGCTTTCTTGCCTCCTCTCCGCTCTAAGGCTGGGATTTTCCCACCCCGTCATGGTGAAGCCCACCACAGGAGATTCGGCAGCCCAGCCAAAAGTCCATTGACTTTTAGCGAGACCAGACGATCCTGGCGGTGGGTGGGGCTGGAAAATCCTGCCCTTAGTGCCAGCTTGGCTCAGTTGCTAGCCCTCTTGCTCTGAGTTGGAACACTGTAGATTCAAGGCCCCATTCCGGGGGCTTCAACATGCTGACCCTCACATGAAGCGCTAAGTTAGGGCTGCATTGCTGAAGTCACCATTCTGTTAAATGTTGACTGAAGGCCTGGTTTATCTTACTTGTTCAAGGGGATAGAAAAGATTGTGTTGCGCTATTCAGGGAATAGCCTTAAAATGTTAAATCGCAATTCTTCAGTGCCAGTGCGTGTTTTAAATAAACTGTTGCTACACAGAATGCAGCTTGTGACATGCAAATGCATATTTCAATGTGAACAGAGAGGAGCCTCAGGCTTGTATCCAGTGAATGGAGATTCCACCTTTTGTGTAGTTGCCCTTGACTCTGTTGCTCTGGAATATCTAATCTTTTATCTGTGTGGTTGGTGGCTTCTAGCCCTTGTCTTGTGGTGTTTGTGTTGGGTGGAAGTGTTATTGACAGACATTAGGCCAGATTCAAATGCCTCAACTTTGAAGAATTGCTCCTTCAGTATTAACTGTTTCGTTAAGCTGTTACAATTCTGTCAATTATCCTACAACCAGAGACTTTTTTTCCAACCATGCTTCACTGAATAACTGCAATGTGGCACTAAGACACTTACACGTTTTTAAAAATCGCTAAGTGCAAATGAAGTATTTTGGCCAAGTGTTTCCACCACAAGCACCAATTGGTGATCTGGGTGCAGGTTGTGCTAGTTTTTGGAAGCGTTTGCTCGAGGTTCTGCTCAAACTCATTCACCCATCACCAAATGTAAAATAAACGCAAAATACTGCAGATGCTGGAGATCTGAAATAAAAACAGAAAATGCTGGGAAAACTCAGCAGGTCTGGCCAGCATCTGTGGAGAGAGAAGCAGAGTTAATGTTTGACGTCCAATATGACTCTTCTTCGGAATTTTCAAAGTTCTGAAGAAGAGTCTTATTGGACTCGAAACATTAATCACATGTAAAACCTGCCATGAACTACCACAATTAGGCCTTTTGAGAACACCATTTTTGTTTTGGAATTGAAAAAATCCCTTGCTATATTTAAGAGTGGTAACCCAGTGCAGTTTGATTCATAACAGCTGAAAATAGCTTCATCACAAAAATAAAAGTATTTTCACTCAGATTGCCTAGCCCACTCCTCTGTTAGTCAGCGGACTTCAAAGAACTGAAAATGGTTTTTAGAAATCTATACTAAATTTAGGAACTATATTGGTGTACACTAGCCAGTTCATTCACAAATTAAAAAGTTATACTCAAAAGCTTTTAAAAAAGGTGCCTAACCACTGCCCTTGCACCTAAAACAAACAGTTTAATTTTACAATTCTCCTCAGAGGCCCATAAATTGGCGTCATTGGTGGAAACTTGCTGTAGTAATTAACTCCAGCTGGGGGCAGGGTCAGGTTTGTGGCGGGGGTCAGCTCCCAACACAATGATTTTTTAAAACCAAAAGGACCGCGGAAAAATCAAAAAGATCTTTCAAACAGGCAATCACGAAATTCGATAAGCATCGAAGGTCATTTGCGGTTGAAGTTTGCGCTGGTTTGGCTGATTCCAATTGAATTGTAGCTGGGAATACCTGAAACTTTGGTCCCAAACTTCCATTTTCTGACCTGACAAACATAAGATTGCAAAGGAGAAGTTAGCCGGAACATTCTGCATACGGCAACACAGATATCTTACAGGTACCCTAGGAACAGGAGTAGGCCACTCAACTTCTGCTCTGTCATTCAGATGGATCATGGCTGATCTGCACAACAACTCCATTTACCAGCCTTTGCTCCATCTCCCTTGTTATCCTGACATTAACAAAAATCAGTCGCTTGATAGCCCAGAGCTTGAACAGAGAGACATGCTGCTGAAGGTTTTCTTCTTGCGCTCATCAAGACCAACACCAAGAATGTCTCATTTCAAATTATCGCAACAATTTATACTACACAAGGACAGGGTGCTGATTGGTTGGCAAGCCGACTTTGATTGGCCAGGTGTCGCTATGGAGAAATTCACAGATTCATACACAGGAGACCAATCTCTGCAAACAAAAGGAATATGTTCAGGCCTTGCGCATTTTTTGAATTACCCGGGAGCTTGGGGAGCCTATAGTTCCTCGTTGCTCTCACCATGGCAAAGCAAATCAGCGTCGATTTGCCAACCAATCAGCACCCTTTTCTCATGTAGTATAAACTGTTGTGATGGTTTGAAATTTAGCATTTTTTTGTTTGTCCTGATGAGTGCTAGACGAAAAGTTTTAACAACATGTCTCTTTAAGCCAATAGAAAACCATCAATTATAATCTTTAAAGTTTCAACTAATCCAGGGCCTTTTGGGTAGGGGGAGCAGAGGGCCGACGGTGGGGAGTGGGGGGTGGGGGCGATGCAGTGGGAGGATGACACATAAGTGCAGGAGGGTGGGACTATTTGGATAGCTCTTCCAAAGAGCTGCCACAAACATATTTGGCTGAATAACTTCCTTCCGTGCCTCTGATTTTGCTCTCAAATGGCTTGGCTGTAATTTTAACCTTTGGTCTGGATTCCCCGGCCATAGGAAATATTACTTTTTGTATGGGTACCCTACAATCATTTGGCCATTTTAAATACCTCGATCAGGTCATCCCCTCAACCTTCTAAACTCAAGTGAACGCCACCCAGCCCATGCTGCTTAAACCACATCAGGTAGGAGCCAAATGAACCTTTTTGTGAGAATCAGGTTTGCCTTGAATCTCTGAACAGGATTGCACTGGAATTAACCAGTCAGATTAGAGAGGAGAACAGTGGGAGGAGAACGTCCAAGAACTAATCGTGTCAGCTGCACTTTTGGTAAACAAGATACGCAAGTGGCAAACACACTTTAATTTAATTACTTCAGAAATGAATCAGTGCCATAATCTGATAATATCACATGCCTTAGGGGCAAGTGCTGAAGGTAAATATATGTCCCTTCCGATCTTCAAAGCAGTTTAAGTGGCAAATAGCAACTGAATCGTATTATTAAACCGCTCTGCAGCGAAGCCTCCCAAACATCATCTTCAAAGGGACAAGGAGACAATACAGTTTTCGACAAAACAATATTTCAATGGATGGTTTTGATGCTACTGCAGAATATTTAATGAACAGCGACGAAATTCAATGTTCAAGGCAACATGGAGATCAGCTGCACCCCGTCAGTCACTCCCAATTTATTCAGCGTCAGTATCTCTTAGCTCTCTGTTGATTGCTTGAGTTATAACAACCACCTGCATTCAGAGGACGCCTTTTAATGCAGTAAAACATCCCAAACGCCTCAAATTGAATGTTCTCAGGCAAAATGTGACACCGAGCCAGTTGAGGTGACATTAGGACAGGGAGCACCTTAAAAGGAGGATAGAGAAGTGGAGAAGATTAGGGAGGAAATCCAGAGCTTAGGGTCCAGAAAAACTGAGGCAGAGGGAATTGTGAATGTGGAGGAACAGTGTTCCCTGAAGGCGTAGGGAGGAACAAGGCTACAGAGGAATTTGAAAACAAGGATAAGAATTTTAAATTTGAGAAGTACCAGACTGGGAGTCAAGGTAGGTCAGCGAATGAAGGAGTGATGAGTGAGTGGGTACTTGCTGCGTGAGTGGTGGAGTTTTTGCATAAGGTAAATTGCATTCAATATGTAAAATTATATTTCAAATTTGATTGCTTAGCTGTTATCAGTCTTCTTTAAATGATGGTGTGCACAGATAGAAAGCTCTGAATTCCAAGTCGAGTTGGATGCACTCAAGCAAAACAGCAGTGGGGGATGCAAGAACTCTGTTTTAAGGAAGGTATTAACAAACTATTTAGCCCAGATCATCACTCTTGATCCTGACCCTGTTTCGGTTACTAATTGTCAAGACACCCACTCACTTCCTCGGCAGAATCTCCCAAACCTGTGGCTTCCACCACTTACACAGGGCAGCAGGCACATTGACACCCGATCGCCCCCAAGTCACACGCTGTTCTTAATGAAAAATATATCCCCATCCCTTCATCATTGTTGGGTCAAAATCCTGGAACTCCGTACCTAACAGCACTGTGGAAGCACCTTTACCCAAAGGGACTGCAGTGCCTCAAAGAAAAGACTCACCCACCCACCTTCTCAAAGAAGGGTGGGCAATAAATGCTGGCATTGCCAGAGACACACTCGTCCAGAGAATAAATATAAAAATATACAAGGACAGGATCAGTTATGCTGCCACTCATGGTTAAATACCATAACGCCCTGGGGTAAACTGACTCCAACTACCAGCGTAAAAACCAATTTATCTGGTCATATATCTCATTGCTGTTTGTGGGATCTTGCAGTGCACAAATTGGCTGCCATGTTTCCTACATTACAGCAGTGACTACATGACAAAAGTACTTCAATGGCTGTAAATATAAAATATTTGTCAGAGCCTGCAAACAGCTTCTCTGCTCGTCCATAAATAGTACAATGGGATCTTTTAGTCCCACCTGAGAGAGCAAAAGGGCCTCGGTTTAACATCCCACCCAAAAGGCGGCACATCGGACAGTGCTACACTCTCTCAGTACTGCACTGAGTGTCGGCTTTGATTTCAGACCCAAGTCTCTAGAGTAGGATCTGGAACCGTGACCTTCTGGCTCAGAGTGGCACCGTTTTTAAAAGAAGAGGTGTCCAAGATGTAGGGGTTGGAACCAGTGTCTTCTCCCATCACAAGAAATATTGTGGGAGTTCAATCCACAAACTTCTGACTCAATATCAAAGTGCAATGCAGGACAATTTAAACTGATACACCAGCATTTGTGTAATTCACATCTTGTGAAATATGCCTCACATTGCTGCAATATCAAACCTGTATCCTTCAGTACCTTACTCCCACATTATGCAGTCGGCTAGAACTGCAGAAGGGAACACGACAGGGGGAAGATATTCAGTCTATTTAATCTGTGCTTTTTTTTTCCCCCTCACATAATCCAAAACCAATCCCACTAATCCTCTTTTCTTTCTCCATAGTCCAGTGGCTTCCTTCCACTGCTGCAAATGTTTCTCTGCTGTTTTCTTAAAAGATGCAGTGGTCTCTGACCATGAGAACAAAAGAAATAGGAGCAGGAGTAGACCATATGGCCCCTTGAGCGGGCTCCAACACAATCATTCAGTTATGGCCAATCTTCTGCCTCAACTCCAATATCCTGCCCGCTCCCTATATCCTTCGATTCCCTGACAGGTCAAAAATCTGTTGATCTCAGTCTTGAATATATTCAATGATGGAGCAACCACAACCCTCTGGGGTAGAGAATTCCACAGATTCACAGACCTCCGAGTCAAGACATTTCTGCTCATTTCAGTCCTAAATGATCTGACTCTTTATCCCGAGACTGTACCCAGTGTTCGAGATTTGGCAGCCAGGACAACCTCTCTGTCTACCTTCCCTTCAGAATCTAGCCTAGTTCAATGGGATCACCTCTCATTCTTCTGAACTCTAGGGGATATAGACCCAATTTACTCAGGCCCTCATTGTAAGACAACCCTCTTGGCTCAGGGGCCAAACTAGTGGATCTGGAAACCAAGACTGTGCACAGCACTCCAGATGTGGTCTCACCAATGCCCTGTACAACTGTCACAAGACATCCTTGTTCTTGTACTCCAATCCCCTTGCAATAAAGGCCAACATGCCATGTGCCTTCCTAGTTGCTTGTTGTACCTGCACGCTAACTTTCTGCATTCCTTGTATGAGAATATGCATGTCTCTGCCTCTACGACATTTTTTGGCCATGTTTTAATAATCATTTTTATAAAGATATCTCTTATTCTAACCCCTCTTCTCACTCTTTTAAGTGACAACTTGAAGTTACTGACTCCTCACTACTAACTCCCCAGCCAGAGGAGATGGTCTTTCCCTATTCACCCTATCAAAATCCTCCCTAATTTTAAAGGGGGAGGTGATGGCACAGTGATATTGTCGCTGGAATAATAATCGAGAGACCCAGGGTAATGCCCTGGGGACCCGGGTTTGAATCCCACCATGGCAGATGGTGAAATTTGAATTCAGTAAAAATCTGGAATTAAAAGTCTATGAAGCCATTGTCATAAAAACCCATCTGGTTCACTTTAGGGAAGGAAATCTGCCATCCTTACCTGGTCTGGCCTACATGTGACTCCAGACCCGCAGTAATGTGGCCTAGCAAGCCACTCAGAGCCATCGAATCGAAACAAATGGAGAGCTGTCCTATCGACTAGTCAAGCAACAGCCTGACATAGTCATACTCATGAAATCATACCTTACAGATAATGTCCCAGACACCACCCTCACCATCCCTGGGCATGTCCTGTCCCACTGGCAGGACAGACCCAGCAGAGGTGGCGGCACAGTGGTATACACTTGGGAGGGAGTTGCCCTAGAAGCCCTCAACATTGACTCCGGACTCCATGAAGTCTCATGGCATCAGGTCAAACATGGGCAAGGAAACCTCCTGCTGATTACCATGTACTCCCCTCCCTCAGCTGATGAATCAGTTCTCCTCCATGTTGAACATCACTGGGAGGAAGCACTGAGGGTGGCAAGGGTGCAGAATGTACTCTGGGTGGGGGACTTCAGTGTCCATCACCAAGAGTGGCTAGATGGCACCACTACTGACTGTGCTGGCCGAGTCCTAAATGATATAGGTGCTAGACTGGGTCTGCAGCAAGTGATGAGGGAACCAAAAAGAGGGAAAACATCCTCACCAACTTGCCTGCTGCAGATGCATCTGTCCATTACAGAATCGGTAGGAGTGACCACCGCACAGTGCTTGTGGGGACGAAGTCCTGCCTTCACATTGAGGATACCCTCCATCGTGTTGTGTGGCACTACCACCGTGTTAAATGGGATAGATTTTGAACAGATCTAGCAACTCAAGACTGGGCATCCATGAGGCGCTGTGGGCCATCAGCAGCAGCAGAATTGTACTCGAACACAAAATGTAACCTCATGGCCCGGCATATCCCCCACTCTACCATTAGCATCAAGCCAGGGGATCAACCCTGGTTCAGTGAAGAATGGAGAGCACGCCAGGAGCAGCACCAGGCATACCTAAAAATGAGGTGTCAACCTGGTGATGCTACAACACAGGACTACTTGCATGTCAAACAGCATAAGCAGCAAGTGATAGACAGAGCTAAACGATGCCACAACCAACGGATCAGATCTAAGCTCTGCAGTCCTGCCAAATCCAGTCATGAATGGTGGTGGACAATTAAACAACTCACTGGAGGAGGAGGCTCCACAACTATCCCCATCCTCAATGATGGGGCCCAGCACATCAGTGCAAAAGATAAGGCTGAAACATTTGCTACAATGTTCAGCCAGAAGTGCTGGGTGGATGATCCATCTCAGCCTCCTCCAGAGGTCCCCAGCATCACAGGTGCCAGTCTCCAGCCAATTCAATTCACTCCGCTTGATATCAAGAAATGGCTGAAGGCACTGGATACTGCAAAGGCTATGGGCCCTGACAATATTCCGGTAATAGTACTGAAGACTTGTGCTCCAGAACTTTCTGCGCCCCTAGCCAAGCTGTTCCAGTACAGCTACAACAGTAGCATCTACTCGGCAATGTGGAAAATTGTCCAGGTACATCCCGTACACAAAAAGCAGGACAAATCCAACCAGGCCAATTGCCGCCCCATCAGTCGACTCTCAATCATCAGTAAAGTAATGGAAGAGGTCATCAACAGTGCTATCAAGTGGCACTTGCTTAACAATTACCTGCTCACTGATGCTCAGTTTGAGTTTCTGCCAGAGCCATTCAGCTCCTGACCTCATTACATCCTTGGTTCAAAAATGGACAAAACAGCTGAACTCCAGAGGTGAGGTGAGAGTGACTGCCCTTGACATCAAGGCCGTCTTTGACCAAGTGTGGCATCAAGGAGCCCGAGCAAAACTGGAGTCAATGGGAACCAGAGAGAAAACTCTCCACTGGTTGGAGTCATACCTAGCATGAAGGAAGATGGTCTTGGTTGTTGAAGGTCAGTCATCTCAGCTCCAGGGCATCACTGCAGGAGTTCCTCAGGATAGTGTCCTTGGCCCAACCATCTTCAGCTGCTTCATCAATGACCGTCCTTCCAACATAAGGTCCGAAGTGGGGAATGTTCACAATGTTCAGCATCATTCGCAGCTCTTCAGATACTAAAGCAGTCCATGTCCAAATGCAGCAAGACCTGGACAATATCCAGGCTTGGGCTGACAAGTGGCAAATAATATTCGCACCACACAAGTGTCAGGCAATGACCATCTCCAACAAGAGAGAATCTAACCATCGCCCCTTGATGTTCAATGGCATCACCATCACTGAATCCCCCACTATCAACATCCTGGGGGCTACTATTGACCCAGAAACTGAACTGGACTAGCCATATAAACATTGTGGCTACAAGAGCAGGTCAGAGGCTAGGAATCCTGTGATGAGTAGCTCATCTCCTGACTCCCCAAAGCCTGTCCACCATCTAAAAAGCACAAATCAAGAGTGTGATGGAATACTCTCCAGTTGCCTGGATTAGTGCAGCTCCCACAACACTCCAGAAGCTTGACACCACCCAGGACAAAGTAGCCCACTTGATTGGCACCCCATCCAAAAACATTAACTCCCTCCATCACCGGCACACAGTAGCAGCAGTGTGTACCATCTACAAGATTCACCAAGGCTCCTTAGGCAGCACCTTCCAAACCCACGACCACTACCATCTAAAAGGACAAGGCCAGCAGATACATGGGAACACCACCGCCTGGAAGATCCCCTCCAAGTTACTCACCACCCTGCCTTGGAATTATATCATCATTCCTTCACTGTCGCTGAGTCAAAATCCTGGAACTCCCTTCCTAACAGCTCTGTGGGTGTACCTACACCACATGGACTGCAGCGGTTCGAGAAGGCAGCTCACCACCACCTTCTCAAGGGCAATTAGAGATGGGCAATAAATGCTGGCCCAGCCAGCGAAGCCCACATCCTGCGAATGAATTTAAAAAGACTGTATACTCTCCAGACTGAAGCTCGGTTTAAATGGATCAAAGCCCTAATTCTAAAGCAGGGGCTTTTCCGAGAGTTCATATCATGTTGACAGTGTCTGAAAATGTTGCAAAACCCTGCAGAGAACACAGGGGAATTTTCAGAGTGTCACAAGACATCATTAAAAACTCCGCACCATAACTGGATGGGACTTTAACATACTGTAATGGCCAATCACCTGCAAGCTTCAACAAGATTAACCACAAGGGAAACCTTCTTGTCATAAAACAATGTTGAGTATGTTGGATTTCATTATGAGCAGCGCATACAATGCTAAAAATACATTAACCCATTGTTTTTCATGCTTAGCATTAATAAATGAATTAGTCTCTCTTTGAGGAAAATAGTCTCTGGAATGTGATATGTTACAGGTATTAACAGGGGACATTTCTGCCTGGACAAAGCATTTTGACCATACTGCACCCACCCTCCCCCCTCATTGTTAAGAGTTTCTAGGCAATTAATCCAGCAACAGTACAGACCTCACAATCTCCTTGAACCAGGGCTGGGGCTCCCACATCACCTCCAACACCAAAGATGCCTCCAAGATGCACAGTTTCCCATTTCACAATGCACACTTCCTTTCTCCTTAACTTTCTGAAGTCCAAGTAGAGTTCTGGACACTGCTGCCAGGGCTCGGGAGGTTTTGCTGACACCACTCGGACATTGGGGCATTCAACCTCCAATTATCAATCCTCTCACTTGCAGTGACCAAACTTCATTTAACAATCCTTCGTTGTGTAAGTATGGTCAAAGCTGCACTGAATTTTCCTTCTTACTCCTCGCAGATTCCAACTAACTTCAACCTCAGCTCACTGAATTCAAGACTTGTCAAAAAGTCTTTTGTTCTCCAGAATCTCCAAACTCCTTGTACTGCCATCCCCTTCCCAACAAGCTGATCAGTACAGTACAGTACAGATTTCCTATGCTGAGGTTAGCTTTTACCAGACCAGCACAGTACTGATTCAGTGTGAGATAATCTGAGGCTCTGATGTGATTAGAACAAGAAAAATCCCAAAAAGATTGTAGCTCATTAAAAACAGAGCTCAGAATTGGATAAACTCTTGAAACTAAAACCCATTGCTCTGAGGACTGTTCTCTTCATCTGAAGATAATGTAAACCAGTCATATGTTACACGTTAGGATGACTGACCTAGCACATCGAGCTCACTCTTTCTACATGCCAGACAGCATCTTGTGCCCTCCCCCTTAGTGAGTTTGATAGTGGGGGGGTGCATTTAATTAGGTGGGAGAGAGGTGGGTGGGAGAGAGGTGGGTGGGAGAGAGGTGGGTGGGAGAGAGGTGGGTGGGAGAGAGGTGGGTGGGACCCTGGCATCTTCCTGCCTCCACCCTGATTAAGCCTGTGGCAGGGAGGCCCGCGAATGGCCTTCCTACCCCGCTGCCCATTGAGGCCTTTAAGTGGGCAATCCATTTTCCTCTTCATTAAATTCAGCCCATTCATGGTGTTGTTATGATCCGGTTATGAACATTTTGTTTGAAGTAGATGAAGTTTGAAATCTACTTACGAAGAGAATAAAGCCATAAGTTTCCATGGTTTTAAACAAACAAAATAAACTTTACTATACAATGTCAGCAAAGTAAAACAATTTACAATATCTATCTTATATCCTAGCATCCAGAATTAACATGAGGTAAATTTGAATTAACAGGCAAACTATGGTCGAACACACCACACTGCACATTAAATGGCAGATGTGACCAAGACAGAGCACACGGATTTCCCAGCAACCCGCCCAGATGTCAGTGACCACTGTAAGCCACAAAATCTCATTAAAACTCTGCCTCCCTCACAAGGGATTTCAACTCCTCACTTTGGAAAATCTAGCCCCTGAATTTGAGCTCGGCAGACCTGGGCTGCCTCAATGACTGCTCACCTCCCAATGGTTCAACTTCTTCTCCTAAGACTGCGTTCCACGAAATTCACACAGATGCACTCCCGCCTCTAATTCCCAGCATACTTCTAACTCTTTCATAAACTGCTAGCTTCACTAAGCTGGCACTGCCCTTGAGTTTCCCTAAATCCAAAGCTGCACCAAGCTATAAATTGCTTCCAGGGCTTCTCCGACCCCTAACTGCCTGGCATAGAGCCAGTGGCCTTCCGTCACCTTCTCGGCTCCCCAGGACTTTTCCATCTGCCTCGAAGAGCTCCCAGAGCTTCTCTGTGAGCTGCAAACCACACGAGGTCCAAACCACAACCAATCCCCTGTCCCAGCAAACACACAGATAAATTGAAACCAGAGAACCTTAAGTTCCAACCATCTCCATGACGATGTAGCCTTTCAGGGTTCACCAAATGCTTTTAAACTAATTTAGCTCTAACAACCAAAACAAAACATCTCTTTGGACTGCACTTCTTTGCAAGCCGTGTAGACATCAGGTCTTAAGTTCGCCAGGTAAGTCAGCCCACCTGCTGTTTTATGGCTCCAGCTCCTCCAATCTGACTCTATTAGTAAACAAACATGAGTAACCTTCTAAGCTGCCATTTTCTTTTAGGTATTCTGGCAATCTCTAAAGCTCAGCATTGTAGCTATATTACTGTAGAAACACACTCTGGGAGGCTTCTTAGTCAAACGAAACAAACTTTATTTGTACGAGCACCTCCGGGGCTGCTTGTATCCAGCCAGCCCCTCATATGGCCATTTTATTCCTTGGAAATCCCTCCCTAGAATTTATTCCCTTGTGCTAGCCACACATCAGTTGAACAAATCACGTGACTCCTACTCGGTTGAACAGATCTTAAAGTAATAGTCATCACACTTCCCTTCATGACAATAATCTTCCCAAAACTAAACATTACCTCTAAAATATTAACATGAACTATGAACCAGATAGTCGTGACTGTGTACACTTGTTCCAATATAGATTAGTTGCATTAACTGCAACAAAATCCAGCTCCCATTCTTCTCTGTGGAAATCATTCCCATCTTCCTGTACTTAGTTGTCACTTTTCTTGCCAGCTAGTTTTGGTACCATTCAAACTTAACAGTAGGGTGAACAGTGGGAGATTCACATTCATCCCTTATAGGTCCTGTCTCGCCACTGCCCCCAATTTCTATTGTACCTTAAAGACATAACAACCAGCAGCTTAGTAGCAGGAAGCCGAGTTAAATTACTGTTATTGCCAAGTGCTCAGTTCCAGAAACTGCCTGCTCCCTGCTCTGCAATTATGCATCTGTAGATTGCACTGATCTTTATCTGTGAACCAATTTCTCCAAATTGGTACAGCGCACAATGCTTGAATTGTCTCCCTAGAGTCTAATATGCTGCAAGATTTAAATGCAGCGATTCACCAAATTGGGCAACAGGTTTGTACCGCCTATGAACTGTTTGCAAAATCCTAAACGTGATGAGGAACTAGTTCAACTTATTGCTATACCCGACGTAGGAAATCCACCCCGACTGGCAATATTCTGGCATCATCATTGGGTGATGCTTGAATTTAGAGACGATTACTAAGAGCAGCACTGGCAATCCACCTTTTGTTGTTGCGCCATGGTTTCCGTTGACTTCGTAAGTGACGTTGGTAAGTGATGTTGCCAAAGGGCCTCAGTTTTAATGGTGTGTTAGGTTTTACCCTGTTTTTCAGCAAATCAGAATTGCTTCATGCATTTGCAGCACAGATAATCTTAGCTCATGACTCCAAATATTGGCCATTCAGCTCCTCGAGCCAGTTACATCATGGTTGTTTATATCTCAACTCCATTTACTTGCCATTGCTTCATACTCCCTTAACTCCATTACCCAATGAAAATTTATCTATCTCTGTCCCAAAAACTCCAACTGACCCCAAGCATCCATAATCATTTAGGGAAGAGGGTTTTAGATTTCAACTACCCTTTGAGAGGGAAAAGTGCTTTTGCTGTTGCTCTAAAGCAAAGTACTTGCATTTCTCTAGCATCTTTCACAACCTCAGAGTGTCTCAAAGCGCTTTATACCCAATTAAGTACTTTTGAAATATTGCTGAATAGAGAGACATGATGTCGAAGATTTTTGTCTTCCACTCATCAGGACAAACGCAAGAACACCAAATTTCAAATGATCACAACAATTTACATTACAGGAGAAAAGGGTGCTGGTCGGTTGGAAAGTTGATTCTGATTGGACGTGGTGTTGCTATGAGGAAAGCAATATGAAGTACAGACTCCACAAGCTCCCTAGTAATTCAAAAAAGGTGCTAGGCTTGGACATAAATAGAAAGCATCTGTGGAGAGAGAAGCAGAGTTAATGCTTCGAGTCGATTATGACTCTTCTCTGGAACTGAAGGGAGGAAGAAATGAGTTGGATTTTGTGCTATTGAAAGGGGAAGGGAAGGGGAGGGAAGTAGAATGAAAGGAGAGGTGTGGGATAGGTTAGAGGCTGGGAGAGATTAAACAACAAAGATATCATGGAACAAAATGTGAAGGGAGTGCTCATAGTTGTAGCAAAGAAACAAAGCACTGATCCAGATTGAGTGTCAATGGCAAAATAATGAACAGCTCTGTCTGAAAGCAAAATCATGAAAACAAGATATAGGTTGGTATTTGGCAAAAAAAATGAATCAAAATGGAGGAGAGAGTTCATGGTCTGAAGTTGCTGAACTCAATATTCAGTCCGGAAGGCTGTTAAGTGCCTAATCGGAAGGCGAGGTGCTGTTCCTCCAGTTTGCGTTGGGCTTCATTGGAAAATGCAGTAGGCTGAGGACAGGAATGTGAGCATGAGAGCAAGGTGGTGAATTAAAATGCAAGCGACCACAAGACTGGGGTCATGCTTGCGGACTCAGCAGAGATGTTCCGCAAAGTGGTCACCCAGTGTGCATTGGGTCTCCCCAGTGTAGGGGGGACCGCATTGTGAGCGGTAAATACAGTAGACTAAATTGAAAGTAGTACAAGTAAATCGCTGCTTCACCTGGAAGGAGTGTTTGGGGCCTTGGACAGTCAGGAGTGGGGAGGTATAAGGGCAGGCATTACACCTCCTTTGATTGCATGGGTGACCACTTTGTTTGATTGATTATCTTAAATTAATTGTTAGTGTCGCTATTACTTTTGAAGCCTGTTGTAATGTGGAAAAGAAACATGGTAGCCAATAGCGCACAGCAAAATCCCACAAATAGCAACAAGATAAGTGACCAGACCATCTGTTATTCATGACGTTGTTGAGGGATAATGTTAACTGGGAGAGCTCCAGCCAAAATATTGACATTAATTGGCAGAGAGTTCCCTGAGGCAAAGCTTGCCTTCCTGATACCGGTGGAGATAGCTACAGCTTTGCTTTTATAGACATAGTCTTCGGATCTCACGCAGGTTCCATTCTTATGCCACCAGTGTGCCTTTGTGCTTTGCTCATCTCTGACAATAACTCAGATAGTTAGTGAAGATCCACCCTCATAGCCCTGTCCTCCTATTGCAGAAATATCCTGCTGGCATGGTCACTATGTGAAATATGTCACACAGCGATAAATCAAGTGCTGCAGGAAATACCTGGAGCAACTAGTGTTACAGGCAGACACTTCCACCCTGCCCTTATTTAAATTGACTGTGAATATGTTGCCACATGCTTAAAGCTCATTGCAAAGAATCTTGAGTTTTGCAGTTTTCTTTTATTATTGATTCATTCACAGGATGTGGGCGCTGCTGGCTAGATCAGCGTTTATTGTCCATCGCTAATCTCCCTTGAGAAGATGGCGAGCTGCCTTCTTGAGTCGCTATGGTCTGTGTGGTGAACGTATTCACACAGTGCTGTTGGAGAGGAGGTCCAGGATTTTGACCCACTGAAGATGAAGGAATGACAATATAATTCCAAGTCAGGATGGAGGCAACTTGTAGGTGGTGTTCCCATGCATCTGCTGCTTTTGTTCTTCTAGGTGGTAGAGTTCACAGGGTTGGAAGGCGTTGTCAAAGGAGGCTTGGCAAGTTACTGCAGTGCAACTTATAGATGGTACATATTGCTGCCATGGTTTGTCGATGATGGGAGAAATGAATGTTTAATGTGGTGGGCAGGGTGTCAATCAAGTGGGCTGCTTTGTCCTGGATGGTATCAAGCTTCTTGAGTGTTGTTGGAGCTGCACTCATCCAGGCAAGTGGGGAGTATTCCATCACACTCCTGACCTGTGCCTTGCAGATGGTGGACAGGCTTTGGGGAGTCAGGAGGTGAGTTACTCACCACAGAATTCCTAGCCTCTGACCTGCTCTTATAGCCACAGCATTAATATGACTAGTCCAGTTCAGTTTCTGGTCAACTGTAACCCCCCAGGATGTTGACGATGGGGGGGATTCAGCAATGATAACACTTGTTGAATGTCAATACACGTCAATGTTCGAGCATCGAACAAAAATATTGCTGGCATGACGACCAGATAAAGTATACAACTGCCTCCTCCCAATCTCTATTTCCTAATCTCTATTTCCTGTACAAGAATGTGACTGACATGTGCACAATCCCCATGATTAAGAGCTCAGCGTAGCACGACTGACGTTTGCTCCAGTGGCTGACTGCTTTCAGAGGATGACTGCCAAATTTGTGCATGACTTGAGGTAATGTCTCAACTGCAGACTGTAACCCTTTCACTAGCCAGCTAAAATGACCAATTACCAGGGACAAGGCAATCAGCAGGCCTAGAGGGACTTCAGTAAAGCGTCATAATGGGTACAAGCAACTTTCACAGTCTGTCCACTTGAATTGTGAAAAACACCACAATCATGGATTATATGTCAAGAAGGTGGTGAATTTCGAGAGCACTCTGAGCTGAACAGCACTGGGGTAGAGAACTGAGGGCTAAGGTCTGTCACTATATAACACTGGGATGGAGTACTGGTGGGGACAGGTCTGTCACTGTATAACACTGGGATACAGTACTGGTGGCTGCAGGTCGGTCACTGTATAACACTGGGGTACAGTACTGGTGGGGACAGGTCTGTCACTGTATAACACTGGGGTACAGTACTGGTGGGGACAGGTCTGTCACTGTATAACACTGGGATACAGTACTGGTGGGGACAGGTCTGTCACTGTATAACACTGGGGTACAGTGCTGGTGGGGACAGGTCTGTCACTGTATAACACTGGGATACAGTGCTGGTGGGTACAAATCTCACTGTATAACAATGGGACACAGTACTGGTGGGGACAGGTCTGTCACTGTATAACACTGGGGTACAGTACTGGTGGGGACAGGTCTGTCACTGTATAACACTGGGATACAGTACTGGTGGGGACAGGTCTGTCACTGTATAACACTGGGATACAGTACTGGTGGGGACAGGTCTGTCACTGTATAACACTGGGATACAGTACTGGTGGGGACAGGTCTGTCACTGTATAACACTGGGGTACAGTACTGGTGGGGACAGGTTTGTCACTGTTTCACACTGGGATACAGTGCTGGTGGGTACAAATCTCACTGTATAACAATGGGACACAGTACTGGTGGGGACAGGCCTGTTACTGTATAACACTGGGGTACAGTACTGGTGGGGACAGGTCTGTCACTGTATAACACTGGGGTACAGTACTGGTGGGGACAGGTCTGTTACTGTATAACACTGGGGTACAGCACTGGTGGGGACAGGTCTGTCACTGTGTAACACTGGGGTACAGTACTGGTGAGGACAGGTCTGCTACTGTATCACACTGGGGTACAGTTCTGGTGGGGACAGGTCTGTCACTGTGTAACACTGGGGTACAGTACTGGTGGGGACAGGTCTGTCACTGTATAACACTGGGGTACAGTACTGGTGGGGACAGGTCCGTTACTGTATAACACTGGGGTACAGTACTGGTGGGGACAGGTCTGTCACTGTATAACACTGGGATACAGTACTGGTGGGGACAGGTCTGTCACTGTATAACAGTAGGGTACAGTACTGGTGGGGACAGGTCTGTCACTGTATAACACTGGGGTACAGTACTGGTGGGGACAGGTCTGTCACTGTATAACACTGGGATACAGTGCTGGTGGGGACAGGTCTGTCACTGTATAACACTGGGGTACAGTACTGGTGGGGACAGGTCTGTCACTGTATAACACTGGGGTACAGTACTGGTGGGGACAGGTCTGTCACTGTATAACACTGGGATACAGTACTGGTGGGGTCAGGCCTGTTACTGTATAACACTGGGGTACAGTACTGGTGGGGACAGGTCTGTCACTGTATAACACTGGGGTACAGTACTGGTGGGGACAGGTCTCTCACTGTATAACACTGGGATACAGTACTGGTGGGGACAGGTCTGTCACTGTATAACACTGGGGTACAGTACTAGTGGGGACAGGTCTCTCACTGTATAACACTGGGATACAGTACTGGTGGGGACAGGTCTGTCACTGTATAACACTGGGGTACAGTACTGGTGGGGACAGGTCTGTTACTGATTAACGCTGGGATACAAAACTACAGAAGGGTCAGACACAGATTTAAGGCGATTGGCAAAAGAACCAACAGTGCCTTGAGGAAAATGTTTGTATGCAGCGTGTGGTTAGAATCTGGAATGCACTGCCTGACATGTGATGGAGGCAGATTCTATCATGGGTTTCAAAGGGAAATGTGATAAAAACCTGAAGAGAAAAGATCTGAAGGGCAAATTGGACTTGTGGAGAGTTGGCATACGCCTGACAGGGTGAATGGCCTCCTTCTGCTTTGTAACATATGGTTCTAGATTCTGCTACCCAGAGTGCTCAGACCAATTTTAACCCCCTGACACTCAGGTGGAGACCAGGTATTCCAGCACAAAGCAGGACCCTTGGTCCTTCATGGTTTTAGTACCACAGCATCTGCTGCATCTTGGCAAGAAAATAATAAATTTGTTCACAGACCTGCTGAAAGTTAACAACATATCAAGACTGGACGTCTGTAGTCAGCGCTTCCCATATTAATGAACAGAAGGTTTTTTGTACTCATTGAGTCACTGCTGGGATATTTGGGTGATGAAATTTAACATGGGCAGGGACCAAAAAAAAGGACAGTGTCGCATCTGTCACCTGTTACACATCCCTGCCCATATCCAGTTCCATTGCTTTCAGTGGAGCCCAATATTGGGGGTGTTGCATATTAGTTGTCCGTTGAGCTTCCACCCACATCCATCTCCAAGTTCACCTCTCAGCTATTTCCTTTAGATTTGGCACCTGGCAGTGGGGATCCATCATTCCCAGGTCAATGTGGATTGACGCTTTGTCCAACCCAACCTTGGGAAAGCACCCAGCACAGCATCAGTACAAATCTCTATCCACCACTCTCCTGTATTCTTGCTGAAAGAGGCTGCCAATTCATGCCAACCAGAGGGCACAGTTGCACCACGGAACATAAAGAATTAGGCCAAGGCTGCCAAACGCATTTCACACGTATCTGATGAATGGAGACTTTAATGTCTTTTGTCTGGTTTACACACCTCAGTCCCAGAGCTGAAATGCAGTAATGTCACTGCCTGGACAGTCACTTGCCCTCCCTTTTTTTTTAAACTTAGTCTTTCATGGGGTGTGGGCATCACTGACATTTGTTGCCCATCCCTAATTGCCCTTGAACCTTGTGGCTTGCTTGGCCATTTTAGTTAAGACCTATTGCTGTGGGTCTGGAGTCACATGTAGGCCAAGCCAGGTAAGGGTGGCAGATTTCCTTCCCTGAACCAGTGAACCAAATGGTGCAATCGATGATCGTTGTCATGACCATTACTGAGACTAATTTTCAATTCCAGATGTTATTAATTGAAATTTAAATTCCACCAGCTGCCGTGGTGGGCTTTGAACCCATGTCCCCCAGAGCATTAGGCTGGGCCTCTGGATTACTCGTCCAGTGACATTTCCACTACGCCACCATTTCCCCATGTTGCAAACATACAGAGATGTAATAATTAAAGCCTTTGATGTGTTGTCAAAGCTCTGACCTTCAAATAAGTCTGTTGGAAGACAGACAGAGGGAGACGCCTGCATGCATTAGGGTGGTATTTAGGGAAGGGAAGTCTGGCATCTATCAGCAACAGCTTTTTTATATAGTTACACTCAGAGGTGGAATTGTCATCTTTCTATGTAGGCTGCATGAAGTAGACAGAAATATGTCCCCAAAATAGAACAGGAGAAAGTGGGTCAAACAAAAAGGCTTACAACACTCAGCTGAGTACAGCCACGTCTGCATTTCTATCCTTTTTCGGTTCCCTACAAAGGCAGTCTTGAAGCATTTCAAACCTGCACAATGGTCATGTTCACACAATGTTAACAGGCACTTCATTCTTGACAAGGCTTTTTTTTTTGAATGAAACTGCCAGAAGCTTGCACTGAACGTTATATATACAATTATTATTGTCCTAACTTTCCCCAATGTTCTCCTCTCCTGGGCATCATACCGTGCTGGGGTAGACTCCACCGATGTCAACAAGTCCTTCGATCCTCACACCTATACTTCATCAGAGATGGCTCAGCATGAATGCCAGGCGGCTATTGAACTGTGAGGGCGGCAGAGTTGAGCTCAGTCCCCTTCCCACCTGGTACCCCTTTCCAGTGACCAGAAGCAGGGACACCGAGCTGGGTTTTGCTGGTGTGTTGAGACCTGTTGTAGCTTTCCAATTTCTGCTGCAAAGGAGGCCAATTGGCTCCCAGTTGGAACTACAGTTTGCACCTTGAACCTTTGTGACCTGCTTGGCTACATTTTATTTATTAATTACTCAAAGTTTAGATTTATTCTTAAAATTTCCTTACATTGAACTCAATTACAATTTCTGATTTTTTTTTTTAAAAAGTGCACTGATCACTGTTAAACTACTGCCTAAGAACCAAAGAGGGATTCAGCCATAGAAGTTATTTTCTGCCAGTCCTATTGCAGAGCTATAACATGTACCAAGATGGCATGGTGATCTATTTGATTAAGGAAGGGTTTCAGCCAGAACGGTTTGACTCTCTGTTAATGCAGAGACAACTGACTTAACTAGCTCCACAGTCAGGATGCTAAAATTTACCTTGGAGACCCTCAGTTTGTGGCAGGGGGGGGAACAAACAGCTATGGTCACCACTTTTGATCACCATCCAATTACTCCTGCTGGGAAGAGCATATGAATGTTGAATGAGGACAGGGTCAAGTTCCCAAGTCATTTCTGAGGGCCGAGAGAGAGAGAAAGAGAGAGAGAATTAATCTGGGGCAGAAAACGTGGTAGGTGATGTGTAAAGGAACAATCATTTGCCTTCATCTCTCCTGAGATTCAATGCTACGGGCATCATTCCATTATTTCTCATCAAGTTCAAATGATAAAATTCAAATATAATCCCTCTGTTCAAGAAGGGAGGGAGGCAGAAAACTGGAAACCATAGGCAGTTAGCTTGACGTCTGCTGTGGGGAAGGTGTTAGAATCGGTCATTAAACAGTTTACAGCTGGGCACTTGGAAAAACACAAGGTAATTGGAAGAGTCAGCATGGTTTTGTGAAAGGGAAATCATGTTTAACCAATTTACTGGAGTTCTTTGAAAGAGTAACATGTGCTGTGGACAAAGGGGGGGCCTGTAGATGTGCTGTACTTGGATTTCCAGAAGGCATTTGATAAGGTGCCACTTCAAGGGTTATTGCAGCAAATAGCATATTAGCCTGGATGGAGGAGTGACTGGCTGACAGAAAACAGAGTATGCATAAATGGGTCTTTGTCTGATTTGCAGGGTGCGACTAGTGGGGTCCCGCAGGGGTCTGTGCTGGGGCCTCAACTTTTTACAATTTACATCAATGACTTAGATGAGGGGACTGAAGCCTTGGTAAGTAAATTTGCAGATGACATAAAGATAGGTAGGAAAGCATATTGTGAAGAAGACACAAGGAATTTGCAGATGGATATTGATAGGTTAGTGATTGGGCAAAGATCTGGAAGATGGAGTATAATGTGGGAAAGTGCGAAGTTGTTCACTTTGGCAGGAAGAATTGAATAGCAAAGTATTACTTAAATAGAGAACGACTGCAGAATTCTGAGGTGCAGAGGGATCTATGTGTTCTCGTGCATGAGTTATAAAATGTTACTTTGCAGATACAGCAAGTAATTAAGAAGGCTAATGGAATGCTATCCTTTATTATGAGAGGAACTGAACATATAAGTAAGGATGTTATGCTTCAGTTATACAGGGCATTGGTGAGAGCACACCTTGAATACTGTGTGCAGTTTGGTCTCCTTATTTAAGGAAGGGTAAATGTTGTTGGGGGCAGTTCAAAGGAGGTTTACTGGACTGATAATTGGAGTGAGCGGGTTGTCTTATAAGGATAGGTTGGACAGACTGGGTTTGTTTCCACTGGAGTTGAGAAGAGCGAGGGGTGACTTGATTGAAGTATATAAGATCCTGAACGGCCTTGACAAGGTGGTTGTGGAAAGGATGTTTCCTCTTGTGGGTGAGTCCAGAACTAGGGGGGCACTGTTTTAAAATTAGGGGTCCCCCTTATAGGACAGAGGTGAGGAGAATTTTTTTTCTCTCAGAGGGTTGTGTGACTTTGGAACTCTCTGCCTCAGAAGGTGGTGGAGGCGCGGTCACTGAATATTTTTAAGACAGAGGTAGATAGATTCTTGTTAGACAAGGGAATCAAAGGTTAATTGGGGTAGATGGGAATGTGGAGCTCAAAACACAAACAGATCAACCATGATCTTATTGAATGGTGGAGCAAGCTCAAGAGGCCGAATGGCCTACTTCTGCTCCGATTTCATATGTTCACATGATGGTCTCAAGCAGAGTTCAATTCCCCAAATGCCCTATGGACATCATCAGGCTATCTGATTTACAGTGACTTAGTAAAGTGAATTCATTATATCATCTTCTAGAATTTTTGCCAATGTTTTGAAGGTTGAATTCTGCAATTTCACTAGGTTAGAGTTAGGCTCATTGGTTTATTATAAATTAAATACTTCAAATTTCCTTTTTTTAAAAAAAAATCACAGGGGAGTGCATTTAGTGGGTTGTGTTCCTGTCATTCTGTCCAAACCTCTGCAAAAACCACAAACCGGTGGCCTTGGCTAGCACCCTTCTTTGAAGTGGCTCACTTGACAAAAAAAAGCTTTGCTCACACCAATTGGCACCTCTAAAGATAATAAAGCAACCACTAACTAACATACATCAGAGAGTGAAGAGTTTGAGGCTCCCTGTCACTATGCATGTGGTCGGAGTTGAGACATGAAGTCCAATTTCCCCTGAAGCATAATTTACTCTTCATTAGCCACTGCTAATGAAGCAGCTGTAAGTCAGAGTGTGTTTATCAACATTACTGGATCAGCCAGTGATTCAGAGGCAGGGTGAGACTTATGGCAGGATTCACAGTAACAATCTAGTTTACAAAAGCCTATTTACTCAGCAAACAGAGACCTTTTAAACAAAGCGCTGCACCAAACAGTTCAGAGTCCATTTAAAAGGAGTCTCTGCGAACTACAGCAAACAGAACTCATGACCAAAACCGTAGCAGCAGCTCATGCTAAAAGCTGGATGATATCTCCAGCACAACACATTGAGTGGACTATCATCATATACAAATGACGTGTGTGAGTTCAATCCCAGTCATTTACTTCAGTCCAATCTCCTGACGTGATTGATGGGGAAATTGCCCCATCATCTCTATCCTGACCTCAAATAGTGGGGTTGCTATACGCAGCCTACAAATTAAGGGTGAATAACTGGAGCAGAGAGAGTGGGTTTTACAGGCTTGTTACAAAACAAGTTAATTGCTCTGAAAGTACCCTGCTGGGTCAGCACTATTTCTTTACACAGACTGTGGTTGACAGCAGGAGTGAGTTTCCAGAAAGGGTGATTAAAGCTCAGACACCAGATTCATTTCAGGATCAGCTGTCAACCATCAGTAAGATGACAACAACAACAAGCACTTGTTTTTAAGAAAGAAAAGACTTGCATTTATACTGCGCCTTTCACAGCCTTGGGACGTCCCAAAGCACTTTACAGCTAATGAAATACTTTTGAAGTGTAGTCACTGTAGGGGATGAATGGGTTAGGATGGACCAGAATGGTAAAGTGAGTTGAAATGCACTCATCCACAAAATCCCATATGATCAGTGTCTCAAATATCCTCTTATATTCAAACTCCTACTGCCCTGCTCCATGTGCCGATCCCTGTTTCGAACTGTGGGGAGTGTGTGAAGGTGGGCGTTTGGCTCTAAACCAGACAGCTCAGGGTTGGTAGGGCTCATCAGCCTTAACTGGCAGTATACCTTGGACAAGGTAACTCTGATTTCCAAACCCCCAGCTATGGGTTAACTAGCAAGGTGTACGTCAGCTGACAGTGTGGAAAATTACAAATCGTGCCAATGGAATGGGTGGTGATGTCAAGGATGGATGAGGCTCTTCAGCCTGCTCAGCAGCTCATCTAGGTGAAGGACAACTGCAAAGTCAAACCTGCATCCTTTCAGCTGCTATGCTTGTGGCACACAATTGCACCAGTGTGATAAGAGCTGCCTTGGATGAGGGAGTGGGAAAGGCTCTGCCTAAACTCCACCCACTTGAATATACACAACATACAGGTTGTTCAGAAAGTCATCATCAACCAAAACATCAGACTTCCAAGCCCTGTGGCAATGGGGACGTGATGACAGGGACAGGAACAGGTAGAGGATGCTTTTGGCAGTCTTCAGTCACAACCTTGTACATAGGCAGCCTCAAGGTGGTTCTCCACAGACCAGGGCCAATGTGGAGCTCCTATCCTCCTGAGACGACAGAGCAGACCCTTTCACGTGTTGCTCTGCTCTCCTCAATCTGGGCAAGAGGAAGAAAAGGAACCCTAAGCACAGCCTGCTCATCCTGCACCTGCCAGGTTACCGCTCCTGGCTGGTCATTCATTCACCACAGTCAAAATTTGAAGAACAAGACTGCTAGTTATCATATGAAGCTTGGTTCATGGAATGTCAGAACGTTTCTAAATAACAATACGAGATCAGAGCCAGAACAGCCCTCATAGCCAGAATGCTGGGCAGGTACAACATCGACATAGATGCCCTAATTGAAACGAGGCCTGCTGAAGAGTCTCAGCTTAAGGAAGTTAGTGCCGGCCACACATTCTATTGGATTGGCAAGTCCAAGGACCAGCCTTAGGTGTGAACTTTGTCAATCAATGTGAATTGGCTTGCAAGATTGACTCACTTCCTACGGGGATCAGTGGTCGACTAATGGTTCTTCATTTAAGTCTTGCCAGTAACCAGCATGTAACACTCATTAACACCGATGCCCCAACAATGACATATACAGATGAGGTCAAGGAAGCATCTATATAATGACGTCAGCAAGATAATTTGACAAACTCATTATTTTTGGTGATTTCAATGTCCAAGTGGGCACAGGCTGTGATACATGGAGAGGAGGTACTAGGGCACCACGGTATTGGTAGAGCAAACTCCAAAGGCCAGCTCCTTCTCTCTAAGTTTGACATAACCATCACAAACACAGTCTTCCAGTAACAGACAAACTGAAAACAATATGGATGCCCGCCAGATCCAAACGCTGGCACATGTTGGGCTACATTATTGTACGACAGAGACACCTCAGGGCTGCGCAGCCTACCCACTTCATCAGAGGTGCAGGATGCTGGTCTGACCATCCACTTGTCAGGAGTATTGAAGCCAAAATCTAATGCACTTCAACACAGGGTCAAGCCACAAAGGAAGCTTGATGTAACTGTTCTTAAAGACATGGCCAAGAGACAAGAACTGGAACACCAACTATCCAAAGGAATTGTTGATATCCTGGAGGACAATATTCCCATTGAAGGTTCCTGGGAAAAGTTAAAGGATGCTACTTACAGAGTGACAGCTGAGGTCCTAGGATTCATTTAACAGAAGTGCTTTGACTACTTCAACAACAAGAAGACATAGGCAAGCTTCTAGCCGAAGTGCATGACACTCACAGATCTTACATATCTGACAAGAAATCACCAGCAAAGAACACCGGATGCCATTATGCATTTGGCAGTAGACCAAACTGAGAGAGATGAAGATGGTGGGAAAACGAGGCTGGTGAGCTCCGAGCAGCTGCTGATAAAAATGGCCTGAAGGCTCTACATGCAATGATACCATAGAGTCGCTTCCACAGCGCCACGCTGTGGGCTCTCGATCCTTCTCAAGCAGGAACGACAAAGACCATAAAGCAGCTGGGAACTAATGGCATTTTTTTATTCATTCACGAGATGTGGGCTTCACTGCCTAGCCCAGCATTTATTGCCCATCCCTAGTTGCCCTTGAGAAGATGGTGGTGAGCTGCCTTCTTGAACCGCTGCAGTCCATGTGGTGTAGGTACATCCATAGTGCTGGTAGGAAGGGAGTTCCAGGATTTTGACCCAGCGACAGTGAAGGAACGGCGATATATTCCCAAGTCAGGATGGTGAGTGACTTGGAGGGGAATTTGCACTGGTGGTGTTCCCATGTCATTGTCCTTCTAGATGCTAGAGGTCGTGGGTTGGGAAGGTGCTGTCTAAAGATCCCACCTGAAGTAGTCAACTACAGAGGGACTGACATGGTTAGGAAACTCACTAGTCTCTCCTGCCTAATCTGGAACCAGGGTGCTGTACCCCAAGGCTACAAGGATATCTTCAGAACTTATCTCTACAAATGGAAAGGGAGCAAGTCCATCAATGACAATCATTGTGGAATATCACTTATTTCAATCAGCAGGAAATGTTTTTGCAAAGGTTATTTTCAATCAGATTGTCACTCAGCTCATTGACTCTGTATATCCAGAATCACAGTGTGGCTTCTGTGCAGGACAGGGAAAAGTGGATATGATCTTTGCATCACATCAAATTCAAGAAACGTCCCACAAACAAAATAGGAAACTCTATATGGTGTTCACTGCCCTGATCAAGGCCAGTGACACAGTAAACTGGAAAGGGCTGTGGAAGGTTCTGTACAAATGATGATCAGTGTCATCTGCTCCAGTTTTGTTTGCCATATGTTGTTGGCCATGCTCCAGTTTGCACACAAAGATCTTGACAGAGGAGTATACATTCAATTCAGGACAGAGCACAACCTCTTCAACTTGCAAAGGCTCAAGGCCGAACAGCTACTGAGCACGTCGTCTGGAGGACATCCAGCTGCTTGTTGATCACTTTGCCGAGCCTCCAAACATTTTGACCTGACGACAGGTCTGAAGAAGACAGGGGTCTTGTATCAATCTGCCCCTGGCCACGTGCTCCAAGGCCCCAGAGTCACTATTAACAACACACCCTCCCCATTCAGTACCCAAGTTTTGCTGTCTTGTGAGTATCCTCTCCAACAACACCACACTGAATGACAAAATCAACCATCGCCTTGCAAAAGCAAGCTCAGTGTTTGACAGGCTCATGCACAGTCTTTGGAAAGAGTGTGGAGTCTCAGAACAAAGATCAAAGTCTACCAGGCTGTGGTTCTTACATTACTTCTTTATGAGTGTGAGACTTGGACAAATTACCAGCATCACATAAAGCAACTAGAAGCATTCCATCCCTGCTGTCTGAGATCTATTTGCAACATCAGGTGGCAGGACAAAATACCCAACACCGAGGCCCTTGCAAAGTGCTGCATACCTGGCATCAAGAGCATGTTCATCAGAGCTCAGCTTTACTGGGTCGCTCATGTGGTTTGCATGAAGCATTCTCACATACCAAAGGCAGTATTCTACAGCACAGGAACCCACACGACAGGACATCCCAAACTTAGATATATAGACAATCTGAAAACCAACCTCAGCAACCAACCATGAGAGGGTCCCCCTTGTCCTCACTTATCACCCCACCAGCCTCCGCATTCAAAGGATCATCCTCCACCATTTCCGCCAACTCCAGCATGATGCCACCACCAAACACATCTTCCCTTCACCCCCCATGTCGGCATTCCGTCGGGACCGTTCCCTCCGTGACACCCTGGTCCACTCCTCCATCACCCCCTACCCTTCAAACCCCTCCCACGGCACCTTCCCATGCAACCGCAGAAGGTGCAACACCTGCCCCTTTACTTCCCCCCTCCTCACCATCCAAGGGCCCAAACACTCCTTTCAAGCGAAGCAGCATTTCACTTGCATTTCCCTCAATTTAGTCTACTGCATTCGTTGCTCCCAATGTGGTCTCCTCTACATTGGAGAAACCAAACGCAGACTGGGTGACCGCTTTGCGGAACACCTTCGGTCTGTCCGCAAGCATGACCCAGACCTCCCTGTCGCTTGCCATTTCAACACACCACCCTGCTCTCATGCCCACATGTCCGTCCTTGGCCTGCTGCATTGTTCCAGTGAAGCTCAACGCAAACTGGAGGAACAGCACCTCATCTTCCGATTTGGCACTTAACAGCCTTCCGGACTTAACATTGAGTTCAACAACTTCAGATCATGAACTCTCTCCTCCATCCCCGCCCCCTTTCCGATTCCCCCTTTTTTCTAATAATTTATATATTTTTTAAATATATTTTTCTTCTCCCACCTATTTCTATTATTATTTTAAAATTTATTTCCACCCATTGTTTCATCTCCACCTTTTAGCCTATTTCGATCCCTTCCCCCCCACCCCACCCCCACTAGGGCTATCTATACCTTGCTCATCCTGCTTTCTACCCTTAATGTCACCATTAGCACATTTCTTAGCTAATATCACCACCATCAACACCTCTTTGTCCTTTTGTCTATGACATCTTTGGCTATCTCCACCTATCACTGGCCCTCTATCCAGCTCTACCTGTCCCGCCCCCCTCAAAAAGTTTATATTTCACCTCATTTCTATTTTTCTTTAGTTCTGATGAAGAGTCATGCAGATTTGAAACGCTAACTGTGTTCCTCTTCACAGATGCTGTCAGACCTGCTGAGTTTTTCCAGCTATTTTTGTTTTTGTCTCAGAGCTTGCGAGCTGGATCCCTATATGTGGGGAAATAAAACAATCTTGGACCAACCCAAATGGAGAAGTCTCCGTCATCAAGCGATTTTGACATTTCAGGAGAACAGAGTCAAGTGCCTTTAGGACAAGTGAGTGCGGCACAAAGCCAATGTCTCCATCCTCCTTCCAACACTGACTTCATATGCAGTATTTGCAACCGATTATGCAAATCAAGACTTGGTCTAACATCACACATGAGACAATGTCATAGACTGTAACAAAAACAGAATTACCTGGAAAAACTCAGCTGGTCTGGCAGCATCGGCGGAGAAGAAATCAGTTAACGTTTCGAGCCTTCATGGCCCTTCGGCAGAACTGAAGCATAGTTAGGAGAAAGGAGAAATATAAACTGGTTTAAGGTGGGGGGGGGGTGGGGGAAGAGAGAAGTTGAGGGTGTGGTGATTGTGGAGATAAGCAAGCCGTGATAGGAGCAGATAATCAAAAGATGTCACAGACAAAAGGATCAAAGAGGTGTTGAAGGTGGTGATATTTGTCTAAGAAAAGTGCTAATTAAGAATGGAAAGACCCAAACCTCCCTGTCGCTTGCCATTTTAACACTCCACCCTGTTCTCTTGCCCACATGTCTGTCCTTGGCTTGCTGCATTGTTCCAGTGAAGCCCAACGCAAACTGGAGGAACAGCACCTCATCTTCCGACTAGGCACTTTACAGCCTTCCGGGCTGAATATTGAATTCAACAACTTTAGATCTTAAACTCCCCCTCCCCCCATCCCCACCCCGTTTCTCCCCCCCACCCCCCCTTTTTTTTCAATAATTTATATAGATTCTTCTTTCCCCACCTATTTCCATTATTTTTAAATCTAAAACTAAAACCTTGTTAGTCTGTCCACCCCACCCCCACTAGAGCTGTACTTTGAGTGTCCTGTCTTCCATTCTTAATTAGCACTTTCCTAACTATGCTTCAGTTCTGCCGAAGGGCCATGAAGGCTCGAAACGTTAACTGATTTCTTCTCCGCCGATGCTGCCAGACCAGCAGAGTTTTTCCAGGTAATTCTGTTTTTGTTTTGGATTTCCAGCATCCGCAGTAGCTTTTAGCTTTTTGTTTTTATCTCATAGTCTGTAAACTGTTTTGTTTTGCTAAACACTCACCCGTCGAGGTGACAGGAGAATCTGTCAATGCAGCAGCCAATTTGTGCACAGCAAGCTCCCACAAACAGCACTAAAATAGGCCAAATGGGCCAAAACCTTTCTTCATGGAGGCCGATCCTGCAAATTCTATAAACGGTTCATAACTAATTCTGTTTAAATAATGAAGTTGAGAGGCGATCTCTGAAAAGTGACAGCCAGGATGTTTTCCTTTTGCCTTTTTTTGAAGCTGAAAAACCTTTGAAATAACAAAACTGAAGATGGAGCCACAGTGGAAAGTGTACAAAGCATCCCCGAGAGCTCTGATTAACACGATCGCTTCATCAGAAGTGTAGCCGGGGCTAATTAGGCTTCATCGGAAATTTACATGTAGCTTCACACAATCCTCATTCACACAACAAAACAAATCACACAGTGGGGGAAGAGGTGGGGAACAAATGGTGCCTCTCGCTGCATTTAGTTAATGATTGCAGATTTCTCATCACAGCGCTGGAGCAGACAGTTTGGTATGGTGGAATCTTTACTCTTTGCTTGCTGTCCCTTTGGCATCACCTCTCAACCCCCGAGCCCCTCCCAAGTAACTTCCTCCACAGGCTGGGAAATCAGTTTGCGGCCTTCTTCACCGCAGGTGAGGATTGGATTTCTGAACCACCCCAGTTTTGCAGCTAAGTGCTCTTCAAGCCAATTTCAAATGTAACCAGAGCACATTCCACACAATGCCATCTGTACAGAGTGGGGGTGGGTGGGGGGGGAGGTGAGGGATTGTGGAAAAGAGAGAAAAACATGCATTTTCTATTGCACCTTTCACAACCACCAGATGTCTCAAAGCACTCCACAGCCAATGAAGTACTTATGAAGTGTCGTCATTGTTGTAATGTGTGATATGCATCAGCAGGGTCCCACAAACAGCAAAGTGATAAGGCCAGTTAATCTCGTTTTGTGATGTTGATTGAGGAACAAATATTGACTGGAACACCAGGGACCTCTTCTTCAAAATAATGGTGTGATTTTTTACATCCACTTGAGACAGTAGACAGAACCTCGGTTTAACGTCTCACCCGAAAGATGGCAGCTCTGACAGTGCAGCATTCCCTCAGTACTAGACTGGAATTGTCAGCCTTGATTTTTGTGCTCAAATCTTGGAGTCACACTGAACTCACAACCCTCTGGCTCAGAGGTGAGAGTGCTGCTCACTGAGTCATGTCTGCCACGTGAGGATCGAAGAGCTGGCGAGGTCAAAAGTACATTTTTGAAAGAAATGTTCTTATATTTACTGGTTTAAGTGAGTATTAACTATCATAAAGCTTTGTGGAAGTAATAAAAAGATTATTTTTTGAATTCATTCTCAGGGTGTGGCCATCATCCCCTGGCGAGTTTGACATTTATTGCCCATCCCTAGTTGCCCTTGAGAAGGTGGTGGTGAGCTGCCTTCATGAACGTCTGCAGTCCCTGTGGTGTGGGTACACCCACAGTGCTGTTAGGGAGGGAGTCCCAGGATTTTGACCCAGTGATGATGAACGAACGGCGATATATTTCCCAGTCAGGACGGTGCTCAACCTTCAGACCCTTGCAATGCAAAACAGCCCTGATGTGGAGCAGTGATTGTTTTATCACTCCCTCCCCACAGAAAAGGTTGGTTTTCACACACAGGTTAATTGGGATTGGGCGAACGGCCAACGCCCAAATTAATTTCCCAATCTGAAGCCGAGTGAGTTCTGGTGCAGTGCTTGGTCAAAAAGGCTGTATTGGTCCAGTCACTAACTGCAGAAGTTGCACCCAGCCTCTGTAACCGTAGGCAAAATATTACCTGTTTACGGAAGGAATTAGAATTCTTTGAAAAAACAAGTGCATTGCACAACTTGTCTGGGAGAACTGTGTCAAGGTGAAAAATGAGTCACTTCTTCAGTCCCAGAACACAAAAGCTCTGCTTGAGAGGAGGGGGTTTGCCAATCCATACACGGGCAAATGGAAAGGGTGGACTGAAACCCTGACCTTGCTGCAGGCACTGAAGAATGAGCTTGAACTGAATCACACTGTGATCAGGAACACAATTTACTGGCCAATAGCACACACACATACCACATTTAAACATGGAGGTGAAACGAGAATAAACTTCCAGAGACAGAGAGAGAGATAGAGAGAGAGAAAGATAGAGTGTGACAGAAGGCCAGAAATAGTGGCAATTAAGATAGAGAAACAGACAGAGAGAGAGAGAAAGAAGCAGGAAAACAGAGACAGAAGAACACACACACACAGCAAATGAAAGAGTGAAAGAATGAAAAGGAGGCAAAGAAAAGTAGAGGGAGAAGGATTGAGACAAAGACTGAGGCTGAAGGAGAAAGAAGCTCAAGTAACCTTTTCAACCATTTTTTCCTAAATTTATTCAATGACACCAGCAGACCCGTCACACAATTATTCATTTCAATTTTAAATCTCATTTCAAATTCTTTGATTGTTTGATCTTTTAAGAAACGTCCTATTTCCTCTTGGAGAGGGAGGGGGGGGAAAAAAATCAAAGAAACCTTAGGCCTATAATCCTCCGAGTCACACAATCAACATCCTGCCGCCAGCCGGGCCTCCCTCCAGCTATTTTTACATTCCACAGTAACCTTGATCCTTCAAGGGGACGTTGATTGGGAATAAACCCAAGACTCTTGCAATGTTTCACAAGGCACAGCCCGACAAAGGACAACTTCATTCGAAAGATTTTGTTGGCTGACTAACTGTTTCCAGTTTCTGAATAGCAAGCTCAAACTGCATCTTTGAAACTTGAGCTTCTCTCTCAATTCTGTGGTTGGAATGGTCGCTTTTGCAAATATCTGGGAGAACTGCCTGTGTTGTCTTTTTTGGTCGAGGTGAAAGAGCTGCTGAGAAAACCTTGCGCATCATGTAAGAGAATGCAATTCCTCCCTCCCAGCTCTAATTTACAGTAAAAAGGACTCTTTGCCAGGCAGGTATTTTAAGGAAGTATTTTTACATCTTTTTCTCCTCGTGATGCTGATTCCTTGCTGGAGTAGAGTGTCAGCGAGGTTGCTCAACATGGGTTGGCCTCCTGCCTGCAACCATCCTGCCCTCACACTTTCACACTTGGTCACCCGACATGTCCATCCTCAAGCACCACCTTCCCAGTGAAGCCCGTCAGCCAAGCAGCCATTTTCTCCTCCATCTCCAATACTTTTTATAAGCAACAAACAGGAGTGTTCAAATAAAATAGAAAAAATATACCTTTCTAATGCCCAATTGATTTTTCTCCAGGGTTGCTTGCCTGGAGTTGAATTTTCAATTCCTGGACACTCCAGTCCAATCCTGGTGCATTGCAAAGAAACAAAGACTTGCATTTACGTAGCACCTTTCACAACCTTAGGACCTCCCAAGATGCTTTACAGCCAGTGAAGTACTTTTGAAGCATAGTCACTGTGGTAATATAGAAAATGCACCAGCCATTTTTGTTTTACACAGCAAGCTCCCACAAACAGCAATGTGATAATGACCTGATAGTCTGTTTTTTGTGATGTTGGGATTCAGGGACACTGTGGATAACCGCCCCTGTTCTTCTTTGTGGCATGGGATCTTTTATGTCCACCTGAGGGAGCAGGCAGGCCCTCAGTTTAATGTGTCGTCTGAAAAGCAGCACATCCAACAGTCCAACACACCCTCAGCGCTGCACTGGAGACATCAGCCTATATTTTTGAGCTCAAATGGTACTTGAACCTGTAATCTTTTGACTCGGAGGTAACAGTGTCACCAACTGAGCCATAGCTACCATGGGTGGCAACCTTAAGTGTCCTCATTTGTGTCCAAGTCACCCTGTTAGCACAACTCCCAAGCCAATCCAAAGTTTCATTTGCGCTGATAGAATGGGCCACAAAATTATCCCTTATTTTCTTTCACCTCTGCCAGTTTTCTCCCTGCTTCACTTGAAGGCATTGTCTCTGAGCAGGACACAGTTCCAACGTGTGCGACAGTGCTCCACTCCCTCATCGAAGTGATCATTCTTCAGACACGAGTCATAGTCAGAGAGGAACAGCAGGATCATTTACTGGAAAGGGCATCATGGCAGAGTCCATTCTGTCCCGGCTCAATGTTCCTACCATCACACTTTCAACTTGAGCCTCTGGAGGAGGATTTGCCAGCTATTACTTTCTCCTTAACGCAAGGGTGCTGAGTTCAATTCTGCAGCCTTGCTGATGCTTGGGTGAAGATATGCCAATTCAACATGCACTAAGGGTCAAAGGTTTCTGGATCTATGGAGCAGTCCAAGGTTTTGCCCTTATAGGCCACACAGGTACTTTTTTTATTCATTCATGGGGTATGGGCATTGCTGGCTGGGCCAGCATTTATTGCCAAATCTACATATGTCCTTGAGAAGGTGGTGGTGAGCTGCCTTCTTGAGCCATTGCAGTCCATGTGGTGTAGGTACACCCACAGTGCTGTTAGGGAGGGAGTTCCAGGATTTTGACACAGTGACAGCAAAGGAACGGCGATATATTTCCAAGTCAGGATGGTGAGTGGCTTGGAGGGAAACTTCCAGGTGGTGGTGTTCCCATCTATCTGCTGCCCTTGTCCTTCTAGATGGTAGTGGTCGTGGGTTTGGGAGATTGCGGATTTTGGAAGATCCAACAGTCCCGCTCATTCGCAAATATCTCAAACTGTTGATGCTAACAGATCTTCCACACCTATGAGGCAACAACATTAAAAAATAAACATCTTCTCAAAACCTCCATGCCCACAACAAGCCCGCTTACCAGAGTGAGTGAGTTGCCTGTGCTTAGAGGGGCTGGATCGTCACTATTTGGGGGCCAGACATGGTCCGAGGAACCAGAGGCTGAACACCTTGCAAGGGTCCGCATCTCATCTGGCTGCTGGGATCCTTGCATGATAAAAAGACTCGCATTTCTGTAGTGCCTTTCACAACCACAAGATGTCATAAAGTGCTTTGCAGCCAGTGAAGTACTTGTGAAGTGTAGTCACTGTTGTTATGTGGGAAAAACAACAGCCCCAGAAACAGTAATGGGATAAATAGCGAGGTAATCTGTTTTTAAGTGATGTTGGTTGTGGGTTAACTGGGGATCGCTCCCTTGCTCTTCTTTGAAATGGTGCCATGGGATCCTTTAAAACCTCATTTTAATACCTCATCCAAGAGATGGCACCTCGGACAGTGCAGCACTCCCCAGGTACTAGGCTTTTGTGCTCAAGGCTCTAGGGTGGGACTTGAACCCATGACCATTTGAATCAGTGGTGAGACAGCTATCACTAATCATGGTTGAGTCCCAAGCATGAAATTCTCATGAAGACTGGGTCCAACGGGGAACAAAGGGATTGCAAAGACAAGTATGAGGAGAAGACAGAGAGAGTCATATGTCAGGCTGACAGCGACAATTTTACATGGAGCTTCCTCGTGTGCAGCTTATCTCTCTGAATAAACTGTCGCCATAAAGAGTAAGTTGAGGAATGGAAGGCAGAGATGCTCAACAACCATTGAAAGAATGTGGGCTGGTCTGTCTTTCGATTTACACCCCAAAGTACCGATAAAAAGGGACATCAAAATATAACAGATGTGGAGGTTACAGCTCTTGAGGGGGACAATAGGATTGTTCCGACTCACTGCCCGCACTGAGGTTAAGCCGTTATTATCTATGATGCATTTCCATCATTTTAGATGGGATTCATCAAGTTACAGCAGAAATTACTTTGACCTACTGAAGACCTGTATCACAAGCTGCCTCTCTGGATCATTTCACACACAATGTAATGTATGGCTCGCTCTGCACCCAGTGAACTGAACAGGGGAAGGGAGACTTTAATAAATGCATTCCTTAACAGTTTGATGCCTTCTGTTAAATTACAGTGGAAATTAATACCATTTTTAATGAGCAGAAGTGTGCTTATGTGGGGTTGGGGGATGGAGAGCAATGAAACGATTAGATTAATGGCTTTCGGTTGCCACACTGGATCCATACAACTACCCTGGAGCATCCCATGCTGACTGTTACCAAGGAAACACCATGCTGTTGAAAAGCACAATCTGTGGGGTGCTCCAACAAAGGACAACCAACTTGAAGGAAATGGACAATTGAGTGGAATACCAATAGAAATTGTTATACAATGGCACTCATAAGAGCTTGGTCAACAGGATAGTTACAAAGTGGCACTGGAGAGAGCCTGGTCAACAGGGATCATTACGGAATGGCTGGTGGCAGCCTGGGCCATAGGGGATTGTTACACTGGCACTGGAGAGAGCCTGGGCCATAGGGGATTGTTACTGAGTGGCACTGGTGAGAGCCTGGTCAACAGGCATTGTTACACTGGCACTGGTGGCAGCCTGATCTATAGGGATTGTTACACTGGCACTGGTGGGAACCTGGTCAATAGGGATTGTTACACTGACACTGGTGGGAACCTGATCTATAGGGATTGTTACACTGACACTGGTGGGAACCTGGTCAATAGGGATTGTTACACTGACACTGGTGGCAGCCTGATCTATAGGGATTGTTACACTGACACTGGTGGGAACCTGGTCAATAGGGATTGTTACACTGACACTGGTGGGAACCTGGTCAATAGGGATTGTTACACTGACACTGGTGGGAACCTGGTCAATAGGGATTGTTACACTGGCACTGGTGGGAACCTGATCTATAGGGATTGTTACACTGACACTGGTGGGAACCTAGTCAACAGGCATTGTTACACTGACACTGGTGGGAACCTGGTCAACAGGCATTGTTACACTGACACTGGTGGGAACCTGGTCAACAGGCATTGTTACACTGGCACTGGTGGCAGCCTGGTCAACAGGCATTGTTACACTGACACTGGTGGGAACCTGGTCAATAGGGATTGTTACACTGTCACTGGTGGGAACCTGGGCAATCGGGACTGTTACAGAGTCACACTGGTGGCGACCTGGGCAATTGAAACGGTTACAGAGTGGCTTGGCAAGAAGCTAGGTATATTTATCACTAAATGGTGGGAGAGGGTTGGGTGGGGGTGTCGATAGAGGAAGAGGTAAAGCTGTGTGTCAGGTAGATTAAATTATTGAGGTTGACAGTAATCACCGCACTTTCAAAAGAATGACAATACAGCCTAGGAACAAATGTGGGTCTCACCGGAATGAATGTTCCAGTTCAGTTACAAATATCCATCATACGCTGACTGAACCATTACCAACCAATCATTATGAATCTGTGTTTATAACTCAACAACATCAATTTTCAATTCAAAACCTCTTTAGGGAAAAAGAGGAAAGCTATTTTTTTCTTAGAAAAGGAAACCCTGTCAAATTTTATGAGCCGGGAACAATACTCCTACAGAATCTTTTCCTTCTTTCACTTCCTCTTCTCTCTTGATATTGTTGCCACTTACTGGCGTGTGGTCCCACTAACCCACCCTCCAGCACACCACAGGGCTATTCAACTGTGGTAGGATAAGTGTCATTGATTAAATTTGATTCCCCCCCAACCTGCGGTATAATTAGACTGCGACATGCAAATTAATTCAATCCCCATTTTAATGCCACCCAATGTAGGCTTATTTTCTTATTCCCAGTTATTAATTCCCAGTTCATTATTCTTATTTATGTCGCTAGTTAATCACGGACTCCCGTTTTACTCTGATTAGCATAAGTCATCACCATCGTCAGCCCCTCAAAACGAGGATGACATCTGCCAGACATTCACATATATACCATCCCCAAAAGACACACAAACGATCAAAAATATCGACAACAGAACATATTCACAGTGACAGTTAAAGATGGAAAAGAACTGACAATGGAATTCAGTGTTTCCTCAGCTTGACAACATAGCATTACTTTAAAAGCAGTTTGCTGCATTTTAATGGGGGTCCAATTTTTAAAAACAATAATTTCAGAATTACTACGAAGCAATGTTTCCCTTCTAATGGGCTGGGGAAAGATTTGACTGAATTGTATCTGTTCATTTTAAAAACACATTGCAAAGATCCATCTAGATGAGGTAAGGTCAGTTCATCAATCCCAGCAAAACCTCCACTACTGTGTTCAGGTGCCCCTTTGAACCTTTCCAGAATTTTGAGCTTCAGAAGATGATGCCATGCATTTGATAACATGGTAATGTGGATCCCACTGAAACACACCACTTACATTCCGTTCCCAAGACAACAAATGGAGAGGTTCTGTACACAGCACAGCCCGGTCCACACATATAAACTGCAGATAACAATTATTATCACACACCTCAGAGAAACATCAGGCAGATTTATCAAGGCTGTCGCGGGCCAGGGTGGGGGAGAGAATGCAGCATGTGTAAGTGCACATGTGTGCATACATCAGTTGTGTGTACACTTCATGTGAGAGGAAGATATAGCCTAGTTGTGATGCCCCCCATGGTCAAATAGCAACCAACATTCACACATGAAGATCAGCCACTTGGGTGACCGGTATCAGAGAGCGGCTGGTGTCTGTGGACACTTAACCCGAGGAAGTTGTCAATGCCCTCAGGACAGGAATCTGGCATAGAGATCAGATCTGAGTTTAATGATCATTATCTACAATCTGTGTGCAAGGTTAATGAGCTGAGTCGTACTTGGTGCTTTTCCACAAAATGCCTCACTGAAGACAACAAACAACCCTCGGGTGACAGACAGTCCTATGCGTATTGGCTTATTACTGCTCTCAGATAGCACTGGCCTTAAGATCCAGAGGCAGCAACAGTCTCCTTTAAAAGGTACTCTCCAACATGCTTTGGCTTCCCACCAATCGATCAGTCTTTGATTTCCCATACTAAAGAAGGGGGGACTTGCATTTATATAGCGCCTTTCATGGTCTCAGGGTGTCCCAAAGCACTTTTACAGCCAATAATGTATTTTTGAAGTGCAGGCAATATTGTAAATGTGGGAAATGTGGCAAGCAATTTATGCACAGCAAGCTCCCACAAACAAAAATGTGATAATGACCAGATAATCTGTTTATGTTTATGTGATGTCGATTGAGGAATACATAGTCATTTGGCAGGACAGAATTTGAGTATTGCTGAAAATAGAGACATGTCTAAGCTTATCGTCTTGCACTCATCAGAACACTCACAAGAATATGCATATAAGAATAAACATTGACCAGGACATGGAGGATAACTCGCCTGTTCTTCTTTGAAATAGTGACATGGGATATTTTGCATCCACCTGAGAGAGCAGACAAGGCCTCAGTTAATGGCTCATCTGAAAAACTCAGCTCCAAGAGTGCAGCACTTCCTCAGATAGCACTAGGCTGTCAGCCTGGATTCTCGTGCTCAAGTCCCTGAAGTGGGACTGAAAACCAACAGCCTTGTGACTCAGAGGCAAGAATGTTACCAGGTAAGCCACAGCTTGCACAGTTGACCAATGGAGTTCTCCATATCAACTTGCATTGGAAAAACAAATGCAAATAATAAAACACACCAAAACCAGCAATTCCTCAGATTATTATAGATGTGATTATGTTTCAACGGGAGAAGCAGTTTCATTAGGTACATCAGCGGGTAGATGTCAGCCAGCACACAGAGTCACAGAGGGGACACCCAGAATGAAAGTGAACCCGTGTGCACTGCAGGAATCCCTGCCTGCTGTCACGTTGCATGAGCCACCTCTGCATAAAAGCGGCGAGCCAAAAGTTCACTTAGTACCAGGTTGATTTGTTATCTTCTGTGGGAAAAGTGGTGATGCAGAATCCCTATTCCACTGTCTCCCAAGAGCGGACAATACCATTCATGCCTGGTGTGAAGGGCCTGTAGTGCTCACCAGGCCAACGTACATCATTGGCAAATCCTTAGAGCATTTCCCAAAAGTAGAAGACGGAAATATTACCTCCATATCGGAGTTAATCTCTCTCTCAAGGCTCCTGGGTAGAGGCTAAGAAAAAGACCACCACCTGACAGGTGATTTCCTCTCACTTAGCTCTAGCCTCCAACCTATCTCTTTACCCCAAACTCGGCCACTGTTTCTGTCTATCATCATTTTTTTTTGTGTCTATCTCTATTCCAATTCTGGCCTCTTGCCGATCCCCGAATTTCATCGTTCCACTATTGGCAGACAGGTCCTCAGCTGACTGGGTCCTAAGCTCTGGAACTCCCTCACTAAAAACCTCCGTCTTCTCCTTTAAGATGCTCCTTAAAACCCCCGTCTTTCAGCAAGCTGTTCCACGATCTCCTTACGTTGCCCGCTGCCAAATTTTGTTTGCTAACACTCCTGTGATGCGCTGTGGTGTTTTTACAATGACAAATGCAGGTTGTTGTTTTATTGACAGTTCCAAACTTTCCAGCAACTTTCCTCTCAGGTGACAGTTGCCGCGTCTTACACACTCTCCTTGCTTATTTACTATGTTGCAAAGTTCCCCACACCCTCTCCCACTTTAACACAGTCTTTCCTGGAGCCTCAAAACCGGAAACTTCCATCGTCCCATCTCTCCTTTTACATACAATCTTCCGCCTTTTAAAACTCAAGATGGGTGTCACCCAACAACCATTGCCTCAAATTTGCCTCGTTTAAACCTCAGCGATGCCCTGTCCTGTGGGCTTGGACCGCCTCCTCGATTTCGCAATAAAAAGTGCGAGAGGGACAAGTTCAAACTCAGCCAAGTGTTGCACTTTCATCCTCGACCATTTTTTAAAAAAGAAACACGCCTTTACACGGTTTCAGGTTCTCAAAGAACAGTGACTCACTTGCGGGGTAGTCCCAGAATGGACATTATGAAAGGCATTAGTCAAAATTAGACAGCCTGCAGTAGGACAGCTGACAAATCATTCACCCTCGAAAACTACCAAAACCATTCTACTTAGCTGTCGGTTCTTGTTTTTCATTCATGGGATGTGGGCGTCACTGACAAGATCAGCATTTGTTGTCTATCCCTAACTGCCCTTAACTGAATGGCTTGCTCGGACATTTCAGAGGGCAGTTGGGAGTCACCACATCGCGTGGGTCTGGAATCACATACAGGCCGGATCGGGTAAGGACAGCACAATTTCCTTCCCTCGGAAGCAAATCCGTGAGCAAGATGAATTTTCACGGTTGTCCGGGAGTTAAATGGCCGCCATTACTGATACTAGTTTTGTCATTCCAGGTTTATTTATTCGTAAATTCCACCAGCTGCTGTGGTGGGATTTGAACTTTTGTCTCCAGTTTTCTCAAACAGAACACTGAACCCCTCATGTTCAGGGCTGTTACAGGTCGGATGCCCAAAATCCAGCACCCTCAGGACCAAGATGGTGCCTGAGTTCTGGATTACCTGCCAGTGAAGCAGGCAGCTTTGTGTCTGCAGAACTAGGGGGAGGCTGGGGGCGTGGGCGAGGCAGACCTTGATGTGCTGCAATGGACTTGGGTCTGAGCTTCTGAACTAGAACACCACACAGTTCGACAGGAAAAGGATACTGAACTTCAGCACTTGTATAATAAGCAGTTACAAATCGGAACTTATTCTACAAATGCTGTAAAACTTTAGGGCCCATGTGATATGCTGTAATTTTCATTCCAATCATACAAAATGATAATGGCCATGGGCGTCCTTCCTTTTTTGGAGGGCTATGTAGAGATGTGTGTGTGTGTGGTGGGAATGAATGAACAAACAAACAAATGGGTGAATCACTGTTTCAGGAGCGGTGCCCAGAGAAAAACAACTGGTTTTTGGACAGTTGGATTTTGGGCAATGCACCTGTTACTTTGATTTTAGGCTCTTATTTTTCAGAATTCTGTATCCACAGAAGTGTTTATGTCAGAGAGCAGACCACTGAAGATACTGGCTCTGACTGAGGTACACGGTCGCTGGAGCATCAGCAACTCTCTGAGGTCTCAGCCCAAATGGCCATGTTTTCATATTGAGATGGCGAGTGCTGGCAGTCTACTGGAGTGACAGGGAATGAGTGTTCACAAAACAGAGCCCATTCCAGTTATCAAACAATGTCCACGTAAAGATACAGTCCTCATGTAGAGATGTCCGGGGCTGGTAATCCTGGCTGCTTGCCCCTCTCTCCCTATCCCACAGCCATTGAGATGCTCCACAGCCCTAATGAAGATCTAACTTGAGACCAAGTGAATCAACAGGCAGTGCATTCAACTAGCAGGCTTCTGACAGTGCTGTTTCTCACATCCACTAAAAGATGCCCTCTCTCCTCCCTCAGCTCACACCAACACCTTTCTTCCGTCAATATAGTGCATTTAACATCGTAAAATATCCCAAGAAATGTTATCGAACAAACTTGGCCAGAGATACATAAGGAGCTACCAGGACGTGTAAAGGAGGAGAAAAAGAGAGAGGGGGGGCAGAGGAATTTAGGGAGGAAATTCCTGAGCTTAGGACATTGAAGGCACAGCCTTTAATTGGGGCAGCTAAAATCAGAGATACACAAGAGGCCAGAGGAGCGCAGAGAATGCAAAGGGATGTAGGGTTACAGAGATAGGAAGGGGCAATGCTGAGGAAGGATTCGAATACGAACATGAGCATTTAAAATGGAAACATTGCTGGAAGGAGCCAATGTATGTTGCTGAGCATAGGAGCACAGCTCTGTATCTTGCTCCCTTCCCCTGCAAAACGTTTCTCAATGAACTAGATGTTGACACTTTTACTTCAGGAAGCAAGCTTGCTTATATAAAGCAGATAAACTCCAGTTTGGGGGAAAATGATAGCTCAGTGGTAATGTCACTCGATTTATAATCCAGAGGTCCAGCCTAATGCTCTGGGGAGACAGATTCAAATCCCACATTGGCAGCTGGTGGAATTTAAATTTGATTAACATATCTGGAATATAAAGCTAGTTTCAGTAATGGTGACCCTGAAACAATCATCGATTGTCGTAAAACCCCATCTGGTTCACTAGTGACCTTTAAGGAAGGAAATCTGCCATCCTTACTGGGTCTGGCCTACATGTGACTTCAGATCCACAGCAATGTGGTTGACTCTTATCTGTCCTCTGAAACGTTTAGTTCAAGGGCAATTAGGGATGGGCAACAAAAGCTGGCTTTGCCAGTGACACCCACATCCCATGAAAGAATAATGGAAAAAGCCCCCAATGATGAGGCCTCATTCTCTCAGGTTTTGCTGTGAAGTTAAACGCACCCCAGTGCAGAATGAAAGTCATGCAGAACCTACCCTCCAAATCGGGTGGTGTGCAAGCCTGCCCCATGAGCTGCCCTCCCAGTGGGACAGATTGAAAGGAAGGGTAGCAGCACTGAAAGGCTCAATAAGAGGCGCCTGATGAAAAAGTCAAAGGTGGAAGCAACGGCCTCTTGTACAGCTTCATCTTAGCAAAGGAAAAAACACATGTTTCAGAAGAGGACAGCTCTCCACCACTAGATTTTCAACGTTGTTGCCAAAAACATGTGTGACTGGCCTCCAAAGAGCAATAAACTCAAGTGGGCTGTGACGCCAGGCTTGCTGTTGAGCGCTGGAGGCCTTTCTATCAGCATGTGCTTATTTGTAGAGCTCATCGTTTCTAACCTGGGACTAAATCCAGCACAAACAGTACAAGTGTACCGATGTAACAAAACACCAGTGGTTGAGGGAGGACAGAGGGAAGAGGAATTATCGTGCACTGTACCTCTTCCCAATGCCCCACCTGCAATAACTGAGCTGGCTAAGGAATGGGGTATCTCGGCCTTACAGATTAGAAGGCCCATGATTCGGTTTCCTCAGCCTTGTATGTTAGCCATTCACAGCTGAGACAGTCAGAATATCTCAAGATACAGAAAAGGGCCATTCATGGTTGTGCCAGCTCTTTGAAATAGTGACTCACCTGGCCCACTCTGCCCTTAGCCCTATAAATTTTTCCTTCAATTATACTAATCTCTCCTTGTTTGTTTACTGTTTCTCTCCTTATCCCTGGGTTAGTGAAGGAACAGACAGGGTTCCTATGATGCCCATTCAATTAACCCCTCCCAGAATGTCAGGACACACTCACTGGGTGGGAACCAGGCCTAGCTTGACAACCGAGAGTCCCACTATCAAATCGGTTGCCAACATTCACCATCTAAGCTGACCCATCCAGAGGAACCACTTGAGAGAACTGTGGCCTCTATTGAACTGCACCCCAGCAAGAGAAGAGGCCTTCAAGAGAAAAAGGAGGGAAATGTGTATGTGTATGTGTATGTATCATTGTTATTATTAGAGTCAGCCTGATCCATACATGCAATAAATCCATTCATAAACAAGCTTGTTTGCATGATGTGCACAATACAGTATCTACACTGCAGGGAATCTTTAAAGCTGAGTAGCTCAGTCTGTGTGCTTTGTTGCTGAGTAACCCTTGCTGTACACCACTCACTGTTGAATATAGAGGATAGCCCGAATGCTAATTCAAGCTGCATCATAGAAAGTTTACATAAAGTAAGAAAGAAACATCTATAACAACAGCTTCCATCTATTCACTATAACATCCTAAGGTACCACACAGGTGTGTTATCAAACAAAACTCTACTGTCCGTGTACTAACTCACACCGAGTCCTGTTTGACCCTCACCCCTGTGATCTCTGACCTACGTTGGTCCCAGGTAAGCAGTGTCTCAATTTTAAAATTCTCATTTGTTTTCAGGTCCCTCTACAGCCTCACCCCTCTCCCTTTCTCTGTAAGCTTCTCTGGCCCACAACCCTCTGAGATATCTGCGCTCCTCCAGTTCTGGCCCCTTGGTGGGTATATCCAATTTTCATCGCTCCACCATTGGCAGCCATACATTCAGCTGCTATCGCTGCCCCCACTCCCCCCACCTCACATATCTCTCTACCTCTCTTCAGACTTTTATGACATGCCTTTTAAAACCTAACAACCTGTCTTAAGCTTTTGGTCATCTGCTCTAATATTTCTTTATGAAGCTCTATTATCAAAACACAGTTAGATAATCAAGTGTCAGCGGTGGCTCAGCTGCTAGCACTCTTACCTCTGAATCACAGGGTTCTGGGTTCAAGTCCCACTCCAGGGCTCAAGTACAAAAATAAAGGCTGACACTCCAGTGCAGTACTGAGGGACAGCTGCACTGTTGAAAGCGCCGTCCTTCTGGTGAGATGTGAACCAAGGCCTGACCTTCCTGCTCAGGTGGCTGTAAAAGATTCTATGATACTATTTCAAAAAAAGAGCAGGGAGCTCTCCAATGATGTCCTGACCAATATCAATCCCTCAATCAACATCACCAAACATCTGGTCATTATCACATTGCTGTTTGTGGGATCTTGCTGTGTTCCAATTGGCTGCTGCGTTTTCTACACCACAGCCGTCGACTACACTTCAGATGTGCTTCATTGGCTGTAAAAGTGCTATGGAAAAGAAAGGGGTCTTGGGTTTTACGAAGCTGCTTTGTAAACACAAGTTGTTGTGGTAGGTACAGTAATCACGAACATAGCGGCATTTGCATTTTCTGGTCTTTCCAGAGCCCAGACTCTAAAGCACTTAAACAGGAAGAGGCTAGTTGTAAACTAATAAATTGGTTTATTAAATATTGAACATGTGAATGAACAGAATACATTTTCACACATCAGTGTATCACCCCTCGTACCATTAGATAAGTTATTCCATCTATATCACCTTTTTAGGTGGAAACTCATTTACAAGTCAATCACCCTCAAGCTAAATCGGTGTTGTCCCTGGATTACCTGCAATATGGATTCCATCTCCCACGCTGGATCCTTTGCATCTCTCTGACTGACAAGGGCAAATTCTCCCTCGCCTAGCTCTGTCTGCTTTTCTTATCTGCATTAATTAATCTAAAATGGATATTCTAGCCACACCAAAAACAAGACAAGCTCATCTATATTTATGATCAGACATTTCCTTGAGGATATGATCATTTACTGACTGGGGAAATCAGTCCCCATTCTCGAAAAGCCAGCAATAAAATATATAAGTAAGCAAGTCATTGTTGTTGACATGTCTATGAAGGTAAAGCCATGATTTCGTCTCTAGATAGATCATTTATCTACGCTGGGTTGCCATTATTATTATATCAGATTGCTGGCTTTAATAATAACACCAAGTGTTATGTGACAGAAAAATATCTGAAAGGAAGAATCTACAACCATCGTGAGACCAGCTATGTTATATAGTGCAGAAACTTGGGCAGCATCGAGAGGAACAACGACTGGATACCAATGAGGTGCAGATGCTGAGATGGATGTGTGGAGTGACAGGACGGGATACAATCAGGAACCAGTGCTTCAGGGGGGGTCAGTGAAGCATCGAAGAAAGTAACCAAGAAAAGTCTGAAATGATATGGTCATCTGTTGCTGAAGGGGGGAAAGTGGTGAGGCGAGGGATGGAGATAGGACTGCCCAGAAGAGAGAGAAAAGGAAGTCCTAAGATCAGATGGAAAGATGCAGTAGCGACAGGCTTAAAGGCAGCAGGACTGGGAAAGGAACGAGTAACCAACAGAAGGAGATGAAGAAGGGTGAACAACCAGCAAATAAAATGGGAGAAGCTGAAAGAAGAGGATTATAGTAAAACTACAATAAAATTATAGTTCAAAGGTACTTCACAGGAGCGATATCCAAAAGAGTATAAAGGAGCTATTTAAAGAGATATTAGGACAGTTTTATAAAAGCTTGGTCAAAGAGTCAGGTTTAAGGAGTAACTTAAAAGATGGAGAGATGTTTATGGGGGCCATTACAGAACTTGGACTAAGGTAGCTGAAGGCACGGTCACCAATGATGAAGTACTGAGGATAGAATCGGAGGAGCTTAGATATCTCAGATGGGTGTGGAACTGGAGCAGGTTACTAAGATAGGGAGGCACAAGGTCATGGAGGGATTTGAAAACAAGGCTGAGAATTTTAAAATTGAGATGGTGCTGGACCAGGGACCACTGTAAGTCAGCAAGCACAGGAGAGATAGGCCCCAAGGTCTGGAATTCCCTCTTTAAACCTATTATGCTCATTCTCCTTCATTAAGGCGCTCCTTAAAACATACCTACACTCCTTAGAACCTACCTCTTGGACTAATCTTTTGGTCAACTCCCCTAATATCCTCTTATGAGGCTCAGTGTCAAATATTGTTTGATAAGGGCCTTGGGGGCATCTGATTACATTAAAGAAGTTATGTAAACACAAGTTGGTGTTGATGCAGAGAGAGAGAAAAGGAAATATTTCTGTCAGGCAAGCGTGAGTGTGGGAGACAGGAAGAGAAAGAGAGAGAGAGAGAGACCGTCAATGGGGAGTGAATTAGAGAGGCAGAGATTTTTTTTTTTTTTTTTTTTTTTGTAAAAATATACTTTATTCATAAAAATCTTCAATCACATTCAAAACCATTTCAAAAACAACATTACAAGGGTACAATCCAGGTTAAACTTTTACAAAATGTATCACCAGGTGCATCAGTACAAACAATATTACAGTCATTTACAGCCTTTCATTTTGATCTGTACAGCCCGAGGGGCTCTAAACAGTTCCCAGTCTCTCGGTGCGCTGTGGTAGAAAGGTCTTAGACAGCGACCCTTCCCCATTGCGCCTTTGCGGCAGCTGCCCCAAGCTTTAGTGCGTCCCTCAGCACGTAGTCCTGGACTTTGGATTGTGCCAGTCCGCAACAATCGGTCGGGGACAACTCTTTGTGCTGGAAGACCAACAAGTTTCGGGCAGACCAAAGCGCGTCTTTCACCGAGTTGATGATCCTCCAGCTGCAGTTGATGTTTGCTCTGGAATTGGTGATTCACCCTGACCAGACCTGCTCTGTGCCAGGCAGGAAGATCTCTGACAGCCTGGCGCTGCTCAGGGATACGATTGCCTATGTACAGGACAGGGGTGTGGATACCTGCCTCATCAGCTTGGATCAGGAGAAGGCCTTTGACAGAATATCGCACACCTACATGGGGGATGTGCTCTCCAAAATGGGGTTTGGGGAGGGAATTCGAAATTGGATCCAACTGCTCTACACTAACATCAGTAGCGCAGTCTCAATCAATGGGTGGGAAACAGATAGCTTTCCGATTAAATCTGGAGTCAGGCAGGGCTGCCCTCTCTCGCCTGTCCTTTTTGTGTGCTGCATAGAACCCTTTGCCGAGTCCATCAGGAAGGATCCGGGCATAAGAGGAGTGACGATCCCAGGCAGTGGAGGCACTCAGGTAAAAGCCTCCCTGTACATGGACGACGTCGCCGTCTTCTGCTCGGATCCGCTGTCGGTGCGCAGACTGATGCACGTCTGCGACCAGTTCGAACTGGCCTCGGGAGCCAAGGTAAATCGTGGGAAGAGCGAGGCCATGTTCTTTGGGAAGTGGGCTGACCGATCCTTTGTCCCCTTCACTGTCAGGGCTGACGGCCTGAAGGTGCTGGGGATATGGTTCGGAGGGACCGGGGCATGCGTTAGAAACTGGAAGGAGCGAGTGGCTATGGTGAAAAGGAAACTGGGCATGTGGGAGCGACGCTCCCTCTCCATTGCGGGTAAGAACCTGGTCATCAGGTGTGAGGTACTCTCGCTGTTGCTGTACGTGGCGCAGGTCTGGCCCATTCCACACTCCTGCGCGATGGCGATCACTCGAGCCATCTTCCGCTTTATCTGGAGGTCGAAAATGGATCGTGTCTGCAGGGACGCGATGTACAAGCCTCTAGATAAAGGGGGAAAAAACGTGCCCAACATCGCCCTCATACTGATGGCCACCTTTGTGTGCGGCTGCATCAAGCGGTGCGTAGACCCTCAGTACGCAAACACCAAGTGTCACTACGTGCTGAGGTTCTACCTGTCCCCGGTGTTGCGAAGGATGGGTCTGGCCACGCTGCCGCGGAACGCTCCAAGTAGTTGGACCGTGCCGTACCACCTGTCCCTGGTGGAAAAATTTATGCAGAAAAACACCTTTGACCACAAGTCCATCAGGCAGTGGTCAGCACGTAACGTCCTAGAGGCCCTGAGGGATAAGGAGAGGGTGGACCCTGTGGGATGGTTCCCCGAGCAGACTGTCAAAGTCATTTGGCAGAATGCCTCATCGCCAGAACTTTCCAACAAGCACCAAGACGTAGCTTGGCTGGTGGTGAGAAAGGCCCTCCCCGTCAGATCCTTCCTACACGCCAGGAGTCTCACCCCCTCTGCACGATGCCCTCGAGGTGGCTGTGGTGGGGAAGAGACCGTTGTTCACCTCCTTGTGGATTGTGCCTTTGCAAAGAAAGTCTGGAGAGAGATGCAGTGGTTGCTGTCGAGGTTCATCCCGAGCAGTTCTGTGACACAGGACTCTGTGCTCTACGGGCTGTTCCCAGGGACACACACCGAGAATTAGAGAGGCAGAGATGACTGGGCAACCACCATGTACAGCTCAGTCACATAGAGGTCTGATTAGACAGGGTGGGCGGTGCAGGTTTCCTTCCCTCAACCACTTTTACACCAAGCTGTCATTGTTATACTTATCTGCTCTTGGTCTGCGTCAACAGAAACAACAACTTGTATTTATTTTTTTTATTTTTTTTTGAGTAAGTGAACTTGTTTTTTTATTGATCCAAGTTTTCAGTCCTTTTATTCCTTCTCATTTGGTAGGTTCCGCCCATCTTCAAGATTCAATGTTGGGTCTTGAGTAGCACTTGTGCCAGTAAAGCAGTCACTTCACTGAAACCATCCCAATCCTGTCACCCAACAGTGGGCGGTGTTTGCACAGATGGAGGGACCTTCAATCCCATTCACCTCTTGCCCCAATCCCTTTGCATTCCCCCTCCCCCTCCCCTCCCCTCCCCTCCCATGTTGTGCCTTTAGATTAATGAAACTTCCTAAGGCACTGCACAAGAGCATCAGGAAACAAAGTATGATAGCAAGCCACAATAGGAGATATTAGGTCAGAGGTCCTAAAGCTTAGCATTTGGCCAAGCTTTAAGGAGGAAAGTGAAGTGGAGAGTCGGAGAGGTGTAGGGAGGGTACTGCAGGGCTTGGGGCTTAGGCACCTGAAGGCACAGCCACCAATGGTGGAGCAGATATAATTGGAAATGCACAAGAGAGGAGCACAAATATCTCGGAGGATGGTGGGGCTGGAGATTACAGAGATAGGGAAGGGCATGGCCATGGAGGAATTTGAAGGATGAGAATTTTAGAATCAAGACACTTCTTGACTGGGAGTCAGCGTAGGTCAGCAAGCACAGGGATGACAGGGGGATGGAACTGGCTGCGAGTTAGGACACGGTCAGCAGAGCTTTGGATAACCTCAAATTTACAGATGGTAGAATGTGGGAGAGCAGCCAGGAGCATATTGGAATAGTCAAGTCTAGAGGTGACAGAGACATCAATGAGGGCTTCAGCAGCTGTGACAGAAGCAAAGTCGGGTGATGTTATAGGGGTCAAAATAGGCCATAAATCTGCCACAGCGGGATTTGAGTACGACCTTAGGCTTTCTTCTGCAGTACCACAGAGTGGTTATAGCACAGAAAGAGGCCATTCGACCCATCGAGTCTGTGCCAGTTCTCTGCAACAGCAATTTAGCTGATCCCCTTCCCAGCTCTTTCCCCAGCACCCTACTTACCAACAGCACTCTTGCTGACAGTCAGGCATACAAGGAGAAATAAATTATCCCATTTTAGTAACTCTTCTGTCTTGTTGGAGGGCATTGGCAATTGGCACAGGGTAAATAACTACAGAACTACAAACCCATATTTCATTTCCTAGCTAATGAGTCCCTGTTGAGAGGGACTATTATCCTAAATCCGACTCCATTCTTTGTACATTTCAATTTCGTCCTCCCTTCAGTTGCATAGCGATTAATTTCAATGACCTGAAGGCAAAATTCAGGGAAATTAACCTATTCAGCGCTGATTATTATTTACAGTCTTCATGGGGGGCCAGTGTTTACTTGCATTAGTTTTCACCTTCTCTCCTGGTTTTGGCAGCCAAGTGGTCATACTTAAGAAGCAAGTGTAGGCTTGCCAACTGTGGAAGGTATCACAGCCTAGGCTAATAAAGACACACAGACACACACACACACACACACACGCACACAGACACACAGAAACACGCACACAGACACACAGGAACACGCACACAGACACACAGGAACACGCACACAGACACACAGGAACACGCACACACACAGACACACACAATTCAGCCTGTCAAGCCTGTTTCTCCCATTCAGTAACATGATGGATGATCAAAGTCCATTTATCTGCCTTAGCTCCATGTCCCTTGATAACATAAACATACTGATCTCAGTCTTGACAGCTCCAAGAGTCCCCTAGCATCAACAGCCTCTGGAAGAAAAGAATTCCAGATTTCCACTAGCTTTTCTGTGGACTAAGTGCTTCCCGATTTCCCCCCTCAATGACCAGGCTCTAACATTCCTGTGACCTCCCCTTGTTCTCAATTTTCCTACCAGAGAAAATAGTTTCCCCATTTCTTTCCTATAAAATCATTTCAACATTTTAAACACTTTGATCAGGCCACCCATCAATCTTCTAAACTCAAGGAAATACAAGCCAAGTTTTTACACTCTCTCATCAGATTTTAACCCTATGAGCCCTGGGATCATTCTAGTGAATTAGAGTCATCAAATCAGGTGCAGAGGACAAGCTGGAAGCTTCTTGTCTATATGGGACTCCACTACATTGGGTTGCATCCCTAATGTCATGAAGATGAAATGATGTGCACCTTGGACTAAATATTGATACATTCATGAAAATGGCAGAGCTGTGAGGCTATATCAGGGGAAGATGGTGGCAGAATGATAATGTTACTGGACTAGTGACCCTGAGGGCCAGGCTAATGTTCTGGGGACATCGGTTCAAATCCCACTATGGCAGCTGGTGGAATTTAAATTCAATTAATAAAATCTTGAATTAAAAAGCTAGTCTCAGTAATGGTAACCATGACACTATTGTCGATTGAAGGAAATCTGCCATCCCTGCCATCCTTACCTGGTCTGGCCTAAAGTGACTCCAAACCCACAGCAATGTGGTTGACTCTTAACTGCTCTCTGCAATACCCTAGCAAACAACACAGTTCAAGGGCAATTGGGGGTGGGCAACAAATGCTGGCCTTGCCAGTAATGCCCACATCCCATCAAAGAATTTGTTAAAAAATGTCAGAAAAGGTTGAAGTGCCTGGGGCTCTTTACTCTAGAAAGCAGAAAACTGACCTGATAAATGTTTAAGAGGATCTGAGACAGTTTAATGGGGTAGACAAAGAGGTGTTTCCACTTGTGGGAAATCCAAAACTGGGGGCCACAAATGTGAAATGGTTACTATTAAATCCAATAAGGAATTCAGGAGAAACTTCTTTATCCAGAGAGTGGTTAGAATGTAGAAATTGCCTCCCAAGAAATAGTTGAATGGCATAAGTGTGGAAGCAGAACACAACTCGCATTGGTTTTTGTTTTATTCATTCACTAGATGTGGACGTCGCTGGCTAGGTCAGCATTTATTGCCCATCCCTAATTAGCCTTGAGAAGATGGTGGTGAGCTGCCTTCTTGAACCGCTGCAGTCTCTGTGGTGTAGGTACACCCACAGTGCTGTTAGGGAGGGAGTTCCAGGATTTTGACCCAGCGACAGTGAAGGAACAGTAATATATTTCCAAGTCAGGATGGTGAGTGACTTGCAAGGGAACTTCCAGGTGGCGGTGTTCCCATGCATCTGCTGCCCTTGTCCTTCTGGGTGTTGTAGTTGTGGGTTTGGAATGTGCTGCCTAAGGACCTTGGTGAGTCCCTGCAGTGCATCTTATAGATGGTAGACACTGCTACCACTGTGCATCAATGGTGGAGGGAGTGAATGTTTGTGGAAGGGGTGCCAATCAAGCGGGCTGCTTTGTCCTGGATGGTGTCAAGCTTCATAAGTGCTGTTGGAGCTGCACTCATTCAGACAAGTGGAGAGTATTCCATCACACTCCTGACTTGTGCTTTGCAGATGGTAGATAGGCTTTGGGGAGTCAGGAGGTGAGTTACTCACTGCAAGATTCCTAGCCTCTGACCTGGTCTTGTAGCCACAGTATTTATATGACTAGCCCAGTTCAGTTTCTGGTCAATGGTAACCCCCAGGATGTTGATAGTGGGGGATTCAGCGATGGTAATGCCATTGAATGTCAAGAGGAGATGGTTAGATTCTCTCTCATTGGAGATGATCATTGCCTGGCACTTGTGTGGCGCAAATGTTACTTGTCACTTGTCAGTCCAAGTCTGGATATTGTCCAAGCCTTGCTGTATTTGGACATGGACTGCTTCGGCATCTGAGGAGTCGTGAATGGTGCTGAACATTGTGCAATCGTCAGCGAACATCCCGACTTCTGACCTTATGATGGAAGGAAGGTCATTGATGAAGCAGCTGGAGATGGTTGGGTCTCGTGTGTAGGATGGTTGGGCCTACTATTTTCTCTGAGTTTCTACTCGGGGAGAGGGCTTCAGTTCTGTTCCATTGATGCAGGAAGGGTTAAAGTGACTGGCGGGAGTTAATATGCTTTGAACGTTAAACCAAATAGGCACTAATCTGCAGTACTGTGGAAGCTATCCACCAGCTGCCTTGTCTCTCCCTTCAAGGCAATTATCAAGATTTCTTCTTCACAATAGACACCAGGTTTCTCAGGCGCACTTTAGAAAGCGCACTCATCACTGAGTAAGGCTCAAAGAGGCATTATAATTAAAATGCAGATGCATTGTAGGTATATGCAGCAGGGACTCAAAAGAGCTTCCTATTACTGAATTCAGCACCACCTGCAACTTGATGGCAATTAATTCTACATTCCTCCCTTCACTGTCGATTGCCGGAGTAATAAGCTGCAGAAAATACTGAATGAGGCACAGCTGCCACCAGTGCCTTTCAAAAGGGTCTCTACTTTTTTTCCAAAAAAAAAGAACACAAATGGCTTTCTCAGGCTTAAAATTCTGAACAGCAATGGCTCACAAAAGTGGCCAGTTGGCCGGTGTCAGTAGTTAAAGCCACAGTTTGGCAACAGAGAGCACAGATATGTCCGGAGCCCTCTGCTTCGTAGCAACAGTCATCTTACCCGCAGAGGGCAGGGAGGTTGGAGATCAGACATTCCCACAGATTCCCACAGTCAATCTGCTCCTCCAGGCAACCACCCAGAGAGCACAGTCGAGCGGGACAGCCTGTAACCTAATCACTTCTTCCTAGATACTTGGCTTTTAAATTTACTTTCAGCTTTGATGGTTTTTTTTTGTGCTACCCGTCCTTACTTGCACTGAAAAATCAGTGTGCGGGACTGTGCAAGCCAGACTGGTTAGAGGTGACAGGCTCCACTACTGCTACACTGCCTCACATTAAAACTCCTACTGCTTTGCAGAAAAAAATAGTGCGAAATCTCTCCAAAGGCCTTTGGCACGGTTCAGTAATTGGATTACCCAATGTCCAACTCTGCAGCCTTGGCTCATTCCTGGCTTAGGGGTTCAAGCCCCATTGCAGGGACTAGAGCAGGTAATTCAGAGGCGAGTCTTCAAGCCCCTGACTTGGGCCTGATCAGGTGTTTTTGAGGAAAATCTAGCGTCTCAAAGGAATATTGCTCAGGAAACCCCACCCCCTCTTGAGACTGATTTTTAACTACCACGAGGGTATGGTAAGGAGGTGAAAAATCATTACGCTCCTTTCAAAATTGAGGCCTTCCCCGTGTGTTTAGGCCTTCAATACCCTATCACGTCACTTACTTTCTATTCCTGTTATGCAAAATTTGCTGTAACTCGAGGGCTGTCAAGTGCTGAATGGTTAATAATGCCTGCAGCATGGTGAACACACAGACGGCTTCAGATGCCAAGGAGCTCAGCTGAATTCATAATCACCTGAGCTTGACATTACATCATTGCAATATGTACCGTTGACCTTCACAGTGCTGTGTGATGCAATGCCATCCCCAGCATCATTGGACAGCTGGCAACTTCAGCACCAAGAGTCACAGAAAAAGAACATGTCAGTCTGCAGAGGCCTTCCGACAGGAGCAGAGCTCCAGCTGCTGGCTCTGTGCCCGTTACTCTCGTCCACGGGGCTGGTAACCAGATTGGCACTGTGCCTCGTTGCACAGTGACACTTTCGCTACCTTAATTAGCTGCAGCTCTTACCAAAACATTCAGCCATTGGGAGACAACAAATGCAGAGCCACGGCTTTGTACCACAGACAGCTTTCAATCCTGATAACCACAGGCTGGTTTGTTTAAAAAAAACACAAGATACAACAGTGAGAGCTCAAAATCAAATAGAATCTGGTAATGGGCATACAAGGGCTTTGGCCTGTTTAATACTCCCTGCTTTCCTTTCAGCTCTCAAAGTAGTTAAATACAAATATATTTGGGCAAAACCAGGGCCTGAATTTTTGGCTCGTCGGGCACGCAGAATCTGCGGGTCTGGTGGCCCCCGACGGTCATCGACCCCCCGACTGCGATTTCCCGTAGGTTGGCCAATTAACTGCCAGCCAACGTGAAACGTGCGCTGAGAAAGCTCAGTACTGCCAGCGGGGGAGGGAAGAGGGCGGGTGCTGGTGAGCACTTCCAGTGAGGTCCCTGAAGGCAGACAGCTGCCTCAGGGAGCTGCAGACCACCACAGAATAAACAAAACAATACAAATGCTGCAAAATATGTCCATGCAGCACAATCAAGCGCCTGAAAGCATGCCTCATAAAAAATGGTCTCCAGATATCTCTCTTTATTTTGTTCCCCCACAGAGGTTTCATCCCGCCCTGGATCGAGGCTTCAGCAAAAATGTAAAGGCCGCCAGGCTGACTGGCCCGACCGCCAACTGTAAACGTGGACGGGCCACAAAAAGTCGCTTTCAATTGCCTCCTTATTGGGCTCAATTGCCTGCTTGTCGGCGGGCATGCTTCCAACTGCTGTGCGTGCCCTCCGAGCGAGATATCACACGAACGCGCCACACTCGCCCGATGTCATCTCGCGCTATTTCGCAGCCGGACTGGTCGGGCGCGTGCCCGCCCAGAGGGACATAAAACTCTGGCCCAGGCGGTTGTTTGACGGGTGTTTAATCAGAAGCTTCCTGTGGGGTTGGGTTGCACATCGTTCCCCAGTGACAGCGACCCGTCAGAAAGGCAAGATTCTTATGGAGTCTTTATCAAGATAGAATGAAAGGCCCTGGGGTTTACTTAAAGAGACCGTTCCTAATCACCTTGCTCAGTTTGGGGCTTTTAAACAGATGAGAAACATGAAATACGATGCATCAAAAGCAGGGCAACATAACAGCGTAAGTTTCCAACTAATTGGCGGAATACGGATATTTGTCTGTGATGCTGAACACGACTAAAGCAGAAGCCTCTTTGTTACATTGCCCGACACTATCTGTCTGAATGCAGAATTACCTCAGTAGGTTTCCAGCAGGATTTCTATACAATATACATGGCACACGTGTGAAATTGCCAATCTGCATTCCAGCCCCTACCCACCTGTGAACAGTGGTTGAAACTACCCAGTTACTCGATGATGGATTGAGAGCTTGCCAATCCTGGTTTGTGTCATTTTGAACTGTATGACAGGGTGAAGTAGCAGTCGGTTCAAGGTCCATTACCTAGGGTGATGGCAGGCAGCAATTTGAGATGATGCATAAGATGCCTCACAAAAGAAGCATATTTCACAATATAGGCTTCATTAATATGATATTGGAAAACCATCAAAGGGGAAACCACAATGAAGCACGTCTCTCATTAACAGTGTTTGAAGGGAACTATTTCGCCTGGTTGAGCGCTGGGCCCATTTTCTAAAGGCCTTAAGTTTAAATTCAAGCACGGTATGTTTCAAGCTTTTCATCCTTTACAAATGAACAAAATGAGCCCATAATTCAGGATGTGATGAGAAATTAGGAAGGTATGAGAACTGAGCTGTACTTTGCAGTATTTTTGCAATGAACAGGGATCAGGACCATGCCTAAAATTTCCAGCCTCCTCAGGAATTTCTCACTGTCCAACATCATCAATAAATAAACTTGGTGATAGCAACTTCGTCGTTGGCTGTCCCTTGATTCAAGGATGACGTCTACTCAGGGCCCCGGGTTTCTGCCATGGGCCTTTGTGTGACTAAACAGGCCAATTCTCACCCACAATGTCATGAAAACAATGGTTATTGTCACCTTGCTGTTTGCAGGACATTGCTGTGTGAGAATTGGCTGCTGTTTGCTATATTACAACAGTGACAACATTTCAAAAGCACTTAATTGGCTGTAAAGCACTTTGATATATCTGAAGGTGCATTATATAAATGTAAGTTCTTTCAAAAAGACAAATCATTTATATAGCGCCTTTCATGACCTCAGGATGTCCCACAGTGCTTTACAGCCAGTGAAGGACTTTTGAAGTGTAGTCAATGTTTAAATATAGGGACATAAATTTACTGACAAAAAGTTCCCACGAACAGCAACGAGATAATGACTTGGTAATCCGTTTGGTGTCAGCGATGTTGGTTAAGGGCAAATTTCCCTGCTCTTGTTTAAAGATGGGATCTTCTGCATGTATCGGACCCCCTATCCTGGATGCTCGGGACCAGACGTGTGCCGGATGTGGGGATTTTCGGATTTTGGGTCTTGCAGTGTCGATGCTGGAAATCGGAAATAAAACAGCCTTTCCTGCATTCTTCTGTTTTCATTTCTTATTAAAACACATGTTTTTTTCATAATCATCAATTCTGCTGAAGGTTTCCCCTGACATGTCATGACCTGTTTTACTCCCTGAACGGATGTTGACTGATCTGTGTACATAAAAAAAAAAGCTCATTGTAGTTCCCAGCACCCAGTTTTTGGGTCCTTCCAGATTTTGGGATGCTGGATAAGGGGTCTGGTATCTGTACATCCAGCTGAGAGCAAAAGGGTCTTGGTTTAAAGTCCCATCTGAAAGTTGGCACCTCCAACAGTGAAGCACTCCCTCAGTGCAACACTGAAGTCTCAGTCTAGATTTCTGTGCTCAAGTCTCCAGAGTGGGACTTGAACCCACAACCTTCTGACTCAGAGGTGAGCCACAACGGACGATAAAATTGACTTTGTAATTCATTCAAATTCAATCTTGGAACTGCAAATTATGAAAAGGAAAATAATAGCAGGAAAAAATTATTTCTTTTTAAAAGGGTGATAAAAGCAAGTCTGGGCTTATTGGATCAAAACCACCCAAGAAGGCTCCTAACCATTACAAGATTGGACATGGACTCACCAGCCTTCTGTAACACGAGTGATTAATAACCAGAACTCAGTGAAACAAACAAAGGTCAACTGTTGAAGGCAAACAGCGGTCTTCATTTCTGAAGCAAAAGTGTTGCTAATATTAGATACAAGGAAAGTGAAATTTTGAGGCAAAATTGATATTGCTGAAAAAAAAGAGACATGCTGTCAAAGTTTTTCGACTTGCACCCCTGAGGACGGATTCGCAAGAATACCAATTGTGAAGAGAACAACAATTCATACCGCATGAGAAGAGAGTGCTGATTGGTTGGCAAGTGGATTCTGATTGGTAGAGGCGTTGCCATGGAGATTCAATCAGGGAATGGTTAACTGCCAAGTTTTTGTTTAAATTCAAACTAGACAGGTCAACTCTGATTGGGAAATGAACCAGGGAATGGCTGACCCCCAAGCTTTTGTTTCGTTGAAAAAGACACAGTGCGTGGACATGCTCCTTCTATCTGCAAAGGACAGGATCCTGTGCATGAACAGATATAGCTTCTTAGCACACATAAGTGAGCCACATTGCGAGCCTGATTAATAATCTGCCTGGTTTGAATTTAAACAAAAGCTTGGCAGTTAACTGTTCTCTGGTGCATTCTCTATGGCAGCACCTCTACCAATCAGTGTCCACTTCACAACCAATCAGTGCTCTCTTCTCATGCAGTACAAATTGTTGTTCCCTTTTCTATTGGTATTCTTGTGATCTGTCCTGATGAGTGCAAGAAGAAAAGCTTTGACAGCATGTCTCTTTTTTCCAGCAATACTCAAGTTCTACAATATTGATACTGCATGAACACAAATCCTGCAGTCTGAGCACAAGTAAAAACAGTGAGTTGTCAAATAAACAACTTACAGCTCTCAAAACCTTCAGTCAGCTTGGCTACTGATCTTCAAACCCTTCTCCCATCGAAGCTGACACTCCAGTGAGGGACTGCTGTGAGGTGCTGTCCTGTGGCTGACATAGTTTGTTCAGATTGGAGTTACAGGTCCCAGGGCACTATTTGAACAGTATTTTTTTTTATTCATTCACGGGGTGTGGGCTTCGCTGGCTGGGCCAGCATTTATTGCCCATCCCTAGTTGCCCTTGAGAAGGTGGTGGTGAACTGCCCTCTTGAACCGCTGCAGTCCATGTGGTGTAGGTACACCCACAGTGCTGTTAGGAAGGGAGTTCCAGGATTTTGACCCAGCGACAGTGAAGGAACGGGGATATATTTCCAGGTCAGGATGGTGAGTTACTTGGAGGGGAACCTCCAGGTGGTGATGTTCCCATGTATCTGCTGCCCTTATCCTTCCAGGTGGTAATGGTCATTGGTTTGGAAGGTGCTGTCAAAAGAATCTTGGTGAATTCCTGCAGTGCATCTTGTAGATGGTACACACTGCTGCAACTGTGTGTCTGTGGTGGAGGGATTGAATGTTTGTGGATATGGTGCCAATCAAGCTGGCTACTTTGTCCTAGACGGTGTCCAGCTTCTTGAGTGTTGTGGGAGCTGCACGCATCCAGGCAAATGGGGAGTTTTCCATCACATTCCTGACTTGTGCCTTGTAGATGGTGGACAGGCTTTGGGGAGTCAGGTGGTGAGTTACTCGTCACAGGATTCCTAGCCTCTGATCTGCTCTTGTAGCCATAGTATTTACATGGCTAGTCCAGGTCAGTTTCTGGTCAATGGTAACCCCCAGCATTTTATTAGTGGGGGATTCAGTGATGGTAATGCTGTTGAACATCAAGGGATGATGGTTGGATTCTCTCATGTTGGAGATGGTCATTGTCTGGCACTTGTGTGGCGCGAATGTTACTTGCCACTTGTCAGCCCAAGCCTGGATATTGTCCAGGCCTTGCTGCATTTGGACATGAACTACTTCAGTATCTGAGGAGTCGCAAATGGTGCTGAACATTGTGCAATCATCAGCGAACATCCCCACTTCAGACCTTATGATGGAAGGAAGGTCATTGATGAAGCAGCTGAAGATGGTTGGGCCTAGGACATTACCCTGAGGAACTCCTGCAGTGATGTCCTAGAGCTGAGATGACTGACCTTCTACAACCACAACCATCTTCCTTTGTGCTAGGTATGACTCCAACTAGCGGAGAGTTTTCCCCCTGATTCCCATTGACTCCAGTTTTGCTTGAGCTCCTTAATGCCACACTCGGTCAAATACTGCCTTGATGTCGAGGGTATCACTTAGGCCCCTCAAACACCACCATCAAAACCTGATGAACTAGTCATGTCTCATTGCAGTTTGTGGGATTGTGCTGGGTGAAATGGGTGTTGCGTTTGTCTCAGTAAAAGTCATGAGTTTGCAAAGTAACTCACTTTATGAGTCACATGGAGATGTCTCTGAGGCACATGATGAGCTGTATATAACATTTTTCACTTTTCCACACCAAGATGGAATGAGAGATACAAGGAGTTATTAAAGTCAGTTATTAATAAGAGCTCTGGAGATGTTGATATCTGCCCAGCTTTGTGTCTTTCTGTCTAGGCATTTTCATTTCATTTTACAAACAGTAATTGCAATCTGTATATCAAAAATAATGCCGACTTTCTTTCCCTTTTATCTTGTAGAAAGCATCCATCTCTGAAAGGCTGTACTAAGCAGTGGATCATTTGTCTCAGTGCACAGCAGCACTCATTTCACGTCCTGACAATGTCAGAACTTACGTTCAGACTGCAGGCTTTGTGTTGATCAAGGCAAGAGGTGTCAGTGCTAGCAAATGGAACACCTTCTAATTTCGGGCACACACTGTCAGCATCACACATGTCGAACGTCACAGATAGTTCTGGTTGAGGAAGTCAATGAGTCCCCACACCCACTTCACTATCCCATGGTTTCATGAATAATTCCAAGATTTTTCCATCCAATACTCTTCCTTGGTTTATCTATTCCAATTGTCGATACTCTTTGTGAGAAGAAGAATTTCCTCATATCAGTCCTAAAGTTGTCGTTTATTGGTTTGAACTCAAGACCTCTTCTTCTACTCTCATAGGTTACTGTTAAGTTTACTCTGGATTTCCCTCTTTCAATCCTCTATTTTATAGGCCTCAAGAGATGTTATGTCAAACTTATAAAGAACCTTGGTTCAACCACACTTGGAATACTGGGCACAGTTCTGGCCTCCATACTACATAAGGGTTAGAGGCACTGGGAGAGGTGTGAAAGCGATTTACCAGAATTACACCCAAACTGAGAGGTTATAACTAATCAGGAAAGGCTGAAGAAGCTGGGACTCTTTTGTGAACATATGGATTAGGAGGAGAAATAGGCCATTCGGCCCTTCAAGCCTTCTCCGCCGTTCAATAAAATCATGGCTGATCTGCTTGTGACCTCAACTCCACATTCCCACCTACCCCGATAACCTTTATGTAACACATGTAACCCTTGTTAGTCAAGAATCTATCTACCTCTGCTGTAAAAATATTCAATGGCCCTGCCTCCACCACTCTCCAGGGAAGAGAGTTCCAAAGATTCACAACCCTCTAGAAAAGAGAAGGTTCAGAGATGAACTGATAAAGATTTTGAAAACCATGATGGGGTTTGATAGACATAGAGATGGTCTTTTCACTTGTGAGGATGTCCAAAATTTTGGAACATTAATATAAGAAATAGATTAACAAGCAAATCCAATAAGGAATCCTGGCGAAACATTTTTCCTGAGTAAGGTGTTGGAATGTGGAGCGACTGAGATGAATAATATAACTATTTAAATACTCGTTTGGTACTACAGAACTTGAGTATGCTGAAAAAAAAACGTTGAAGCTTTTCATCTTGCACTCATCAGGACACTTCACAAGATTACCAATATAAGGGGAAAACAACAATTTATACTGGATGTGAAGAGAGTGCTGATTGGTTGGCAAGAGAACTCTGATTGGTAGAGGCATTCCTTGACGTACTAGTTGAGAAATCTGCCAGGGTGTCCTCCAACGCAGTCTACCACAAGCCCACCTTCATTGGTCAATATACGCATTGGGATTCTTACAGTTCCACACGCTATAAGTAATCTTGTAAGTAGGGCCCGAGCCAGTTGCTCACCACGCAACCTTGATACTGAACTAGGGGACATCAAAGGCATCCTGCAGGATCATGGCAATCATGATCAGATTATTTCATGCTGTATATCACGCAAACTCATGGATGGGCCTAAGGCAGTCACTTTCGGCCCTGCAAAGTTCCCAGTCTACCTCAGATTACCCTGGAAGGACAAGGTAGCTCAAAAATTTGAGTAACAGGTGAAGCTAGCTGTTTCACACTGCTACTATGCAGTATCAACACGAGTGGTATTCACCACTAACAGGATGCTGCCGTCAAGCCAAAAAGACGTTCTGTCTATCACACTAATGATAGTGTGATAATGTGGTGTATGAATTTGAGTGCCAGTGGTACTGAGTGCTAGGTATGTAGGCCTTATGTCCCAAAGACTGGTGGATTGTATCAAACAGCATGTCCCAGCCACTGTTCGCAATGGGCAAGGTACAAACTGTACCCAACCAGCCCATGCTTGCAAAACTCAAAACACAGTGTCCAATATTAGATGTGATTCCACGATTGGACAACATTTGCTAAATAATCCTTAGTGTGCTAAAAATTACGCTGACAACCAATTTAAGATTGCTAGTTGGGCGCATTTGCGTGTACTGGAAGCTACATATATTAATACACAGGGCGCTGTTCTTTGCAGACAGAAAGAACATGTATAAACATTGCGCCTGTTTCAGCTAAACAAAATAAGTGACAGCCATTCGCTGACTCATTCCTCAGGGCAATGCCTTGACCAATCAGGGTCAAGCTACCTGGTTTAAATTTCAAACAATGCTTGGCAGTTAACTATCAGTCACCATCACTGGTGCATTCTCCATGGCAATGCCTCTACCAGAGTCCACTTGCCAACCAATCAGCACTCTCTTCACATACAGTATAAATTGTTGTTTTCCCCTTAAATTGGTATTCTTGCGAAGTGTCCTGATGAGTGCAAGACAAAAAGCTTCAACGTGTCTCTTTTGTCAGCAATAACTGTATTTAAGAGGAAGCTAGATAGGTGTACCTGAGGGAGAATGGAATAGAGTTTCCTGATAGGGTGTGATAAAGTAAGGTGGGCAGAGGCTTGTGTGGAGCATGAACACTGGCACAGACCAGTTGGGCTGAAGGGCCCATTTCCATGATGTATATTCAATGTAAGTTTGCCAAGGTCATCTCTCAAACACCTCTTTTCCAATTTGGAAAGCCCAGCTTTCTCCAGTCTTTCCTCATAAGTCAGATCTCAACACTAGGATTCAGCCTCATGACTTTTTCTGAACTGCCCCCAGTGCGTGAATGTTTTTGCTTGTGTTTTAGTGATCAGAACTGGACCTAGTATTCAAAGTGTGCCCTGGCCAGAGCGCTTAATGTTTGATCGTGGCTTTCTCACACTTGTATTCTAACACCTTGCCTAGCTAGCTCAACATCCCAGAGTAAAATTCCCTTTGCCTCAACAGTGGAACTCAGAACCCTCTTCTACAATGTGAAACTTCTGTACTTCCTACAAGAGCCACTCTGTAGCAGAGGTGTTGAACAAGGAGTGCTTTCATGTTATGGGCCAATACCTCGAGGATCTGCATTGAAATTAGAGTCAAACCTTGAGTAACCAGCTGAGAGGAAGGCAAGATCCCATCAGCCTTCTCTGGATTTGAAGCCTGGTTCCTGAGAGGAAAAGCTAGTGAGAACATTACCTCTCCTGTCTTTCCAGGGCAGTACGTGGTCTAGGAGGCACTACATGGATTGAAAAGGATCAAACCCAGGTCCTCAGCTTTTGTGGTTCAGCCCGTCTGGACCTAGGTTATCTGCAGTCTCCTCTTGCCACACTGCCAAGCTCTCCTCTGATAACTCCTGCCCAAGTATGGAGAGCCAGGACCACAGCAAGAGCAGGAAGGGGTGCTGTCTTTGCACTGCCCTCTCTTGCACACCACCAAATACTCCTCGCCAACAGGATAAATCGGCTCAACAACAACTTAGATTGATACTTAATGGAAGAAAACTACCCAAGGTGCTTCCCAGGAGGGTAATGAGGTAAAAATCAGCATCGAACCAAAGGAAGTGATATTGGAACAAGGGACCAAAAGCTTGTTCAAAGAGGTAGTTTTAAGGAGCTCGATGTCTCTCTGGAAAGAGAAAGGAGTTTGGTGTGAAGATGTGTAGTTTGGGTTTTCCTCTCTAAAAATGGGGAACAAAGTTTTTAGGCCCAATCCATATGGTCCTGTTCTTCAAAACTCTTAGGTCCCCAAGTTCCGAAATCTTCAATGCTCATCAGGGCATCCCCTACCTCACCCAAATGGAATTAAAAAAAAACAGCACATGCATCACCTCAAAAACTCCCAACCTCACATGTTACTTAATGAGCTCAGCAAATGGGGAGAACTATTTGTTTCATGTTGACCATTTGGCAAATTCTGGTTCAGTTAGCCAATGGTTACATTTTTTTTTTGGGTGAGTTATTCCATTCAGTTCCAGTGGAGCTCTGTGCCACAACTGGTTTAATGCTGCTTATGATATTTCTCATTAAAAACAAAGTGCCCATCACAGAGGCACATAGATTCCAAAAAAGAATTATTTCAATGCTAGCCAGATTATTAGATACTAATGAGACCCAAAATAGTCACTGCTTTTGAAGGATACATGCACAGTTCACATAACCATCTGCCAATTATTGTTACCCAAAAGATTAATATTAAGCGCAATTTAAACTATGCTATTAGCATAATCTAATTGCCTTTGAAAATCACAGAGACACAGCTCAGAGGATAGGCTTTGAAAGACCAGGACTTACATCAGCAACGCGTCGCAAAGCTAATCAGCCTTCCCTCCCAGGCAACCTGCAGGACCACTCGAAAACGAGCAATCTGGAGAGGACCTCAGCAGTCAGGCCATCAATGGTAACCACAACAATTTGTAACTCTTTTCAAGTCAAAACAATAAACTAAATTAACACAATAAGGGATAAATCAGGCACAGCCCCTAAGTCAGGTCAGCTGTAAAACCAAGGACAAAGTTTAAAGGAAACTTACAAACATTAAACCAAAATGTGATTAAAGGGGTCAACAAACCACCCCAGTCCCCGCGGTGCCCACCGGGCACGGAAGGCCTCGATGGTGCCAGCAGACACCGCGTGCTCCCTCTCCAGGGACACCCGGCCGCGAACGTAGCCGCGGAAGAGGGACAAACAATCGGGCGGGACTCCCCCCTCGATCGCCCGCTGCCTGGACTTGTTAATGGCCTACCTGGCCAAACAACAATTTGTATTTATACAGAGCCTTCAACATAGTAAAACATCCTAAGGTGCTTTGCAGCAAAGCAATCAAACAAAATTTGACACCAATACAAAGAAAATTACGCATTTATATAGCGCCACCTTTCATGACTTCCAACCACCAGTGAAGTAATTTTGACATCTTTGGCAGTCTCTTCTTGGCCTCCACCTATCACTGGCCCCCTATCGAGCTCTACCTGTCCGACCCACCCTCCTCTACTAGCTTATATTTCATCTCATTTCTATATGTCTTAATTCTGATGAAGGGTCATAAGGACTCAAAACGTTAACTGTGCTCCTCTCCGCAGATGCTGTCAGACCTGCTGAGTTTTTCCAGGTATTTTTGTTTTTGTTGTGTAAGTAATTTTTATTGAAGTGTATCCACTGTTGTGCTGTATGAAGCATAGCAGCCAACTTGCGCATGTTAAGGTCTCACAAACAGCAATGAGATAAATGACCGGATCAACTATTTTAGCGCAACTTTAATTGAGGGATAAATCAGCCAGGACGCCAGCGATAGCTCCCCTGGTGCCACTGAATCTTTCATGTCCACCCAAGAGGCACACGGTGTCTCGTTTTAATGTATCATCCGGAAGATGGCACCTCCAACAGTGTAGTGCTCCCTCAGTACTACACTAGAGGTCAGCCGAGATGGTGAACTCAAGTGTTGTGAGTGGGGCTTGAATGCCAGCCTTCTGACAAAGAGGCACTGCGACATAAGGAGACCAAATGCTTGGTTTAAAGATGCAGGTTCTAAGCAGCGTCTTTAATATGAAAGCTCTCTGTTCCCCATCTCCCTCCGAACAGAATCAACACAAACACAGTATCAGCTGTGGCTCAGCTGGTAGCACTCTTGCCTCAGAGTCACCAGCTATAGGTTCAAATCCCACTCCAGGGATTTGAGCAACAAAAATCCAAGGCTGACACTCCAGTGCAGTACTGTGGGAGTGCTGCACTGTCGGAGGTGCCTTCTTTTGGATCAGACATTGAACCTTGGCCTCAACTGCCCTCTCAGGTGACATAAATATCCCGCAACACTATTTTAAAGAAGAGTAGGGGAGTTATCCCTGGTGTCCTGGCCAATATTTATCCCTTAAATCAACATCACAAAAACAGCTGCTCTGGTCATTAACATGATGCTGTGTGACAATTGGCTGCTGCATTTCTTAAATTACAAGAGTGACTTCACTTCAAAAGTACATTGGGACAGCGGCTGGTTGTGAAAACTGCTACGTCAATGCAGGTCTTTCTCACTTTAACACTGTGCAGCGGGAGCCAGACATGTGCTTCTCTCTGCATTTCTTTAATGATTGCTGCTGTAAGCATCTAATTAAGCTTCCCCTATTTTGATTATGAGCACTGAATCACAAAGAGCCTTGCTCTGAATAAGACTTTGCCATTTATAACTGCGGGGTCAAATAAACAAACGCTTGGAATGAGGTTTTGGATGGGTAGTGTCTGTATCATAATGACTTAGTCCCTTGGGGACAGCTTTGAATTCAATTACAGGGGTTGAAAAGCCTTCTGTCGACAATAGCAGGTGGGGGAGGGGAAGGGAAGGGACACAAAGCAGAAGCTACAGGTCACAGGCCTACACGTATGTGCCAATGGGACCATGCTAATGACACTGCTCAAATAAAAAACCCTGGAATAGCCTTTTTGATTACAGGATTCTAGTGACAAACCTTAAGGAGTGAGTGGCCACCAATATGTACATTATACTTACAGTGAATGGGGTTAAGTTATAGCCCAAGAGGAAGGCTTTTAAAGTGGCGTTTGAGTGCAAAGGGAAAGGTGGAGTATTCAAACAACAGTGGCATGGTGGCTGAGGGAGCAGCCTTAGAAGTGGCAACATTTCAGATTCACAAGAATGGGTAACATTGTTCAGATAAGGTGCAGCGAGATGGCAAAAGGATCTGAAATGAAGAACAGGGGAAGTGGGTATTTAGCGAGTGGGGGTGGGGGGGGTCAAGGCTGCAATAAATTAGCAGGGGTGATGGGTACACATAGCTCATCTACACTGCTACCGTCAACTATCTCACTTTGCTGCTTGACATGAAATCAAGTTTTATTACATAACATGCAAATTAGGTTTGCTCTCGAATAGTGATGAGAGAGCAGCGAACTTGTAACCCTACCTGCTGACAGGGTACAGAACAGAAAAAAGGAACAGGAAACAATCCCAAACATGTCATGTAAAGGTACATGGAACCTGACAGTGTTTAACACCACATGGAGCCAGTCTGCTGTCAAACACAATGATAGGAAGGAAAGGATATTATTCTAGCATGCAACATGGAAACTAATAAAGTGCTTTACTTTGTATTGGTCTGTAGAGAGGACATGGTGATCCTGCTTCACTGCTAATTTATCCCACAGGCAGGAATAAGAGTTTCCCTTCCCCTGATAAAGCATTACAACATTGCAGTGAAATTAAAAATATAATTCAGTGCAGTGTGAATTAGCTTAGCAGTTTGATTCAGCCACTTCTTTAGAAAATCAAGGTGCAGCTGATGAGAATGCTCTGTAGGGTTGCCAACTGTGATTAAATGTATTCCTGGAGGCTCCACCACGTGACTTGCCCCCACGCTCCAGCCATTAGTCGGCCAGCACATCCACCCTTGTGACATGCGGCCTTCCTACCCCAATTGGAAAGCAAAAAGACTCATTCCCCAATTGGATGATGCTTGACTGTCAGCCAAACAGCTTCTTCTCCCCCCCAGTTTTTTATATTTTTATATCTGGTAAAGAGCAATGTTCAAAAGACGACAAAAAAATTAATCTTTTTAAATGTCCCGATGATTTTTCTCCAGGGTTGCACACAGCAGTGTCCTAGAGATTAACCTTCAATTCCTGGACACTCCAGGCCAAACCTGGAGGGTTGGCAACCCAAGCTGGGATTTTTTTGACTGGACTTCAACTGAAGAAAGACTTGCATTTACTGGTATATAGCACCTTTCCTGAGCTTAGGGTATCACAAAGCATGTTACAGCCAAGTACTTTTGAACTGCAGTCACTGTTAGGAAATGTAGCAGTCAATTTGTGCACAGCAAGCTCGCCCAAACAGCGCTGTGACAAATGATCTGATTTAGTGATGTTGGCTCAGAGATAAATATTGGCCAGGGCACTGGGGAGAACTCTCCTGCTATTTGCTGTGGAATCTCATGCATCCACTCGAGAGGGCAGACGGGACTCAGTTTAATGTCTCATTAGACAGCACTTCCGATAGTGCAGCACTCTCTCAATACTGCGCTGGAGTGCTGGTCTAGATTATGTGCTCCAGTCTCTGAAGTGGGCCATGAGTCCACAGCCTCCTCACTCAAACTGACACATCTTTGCTTCCCTTTCTAAGCAGTGCACAGCCCTGCCAGCCCTTGATCCCTGTGATCAGAGTATCAGTTGTTTGTACCTTCACCCTTCCCCTCTACTCCATTCAACTGTTGACAAAGGGCCTGCACCCCCCAACATCCACCCGACCGCATCTTGTCGAGAAGCTGATTACTGCCATTTTCTACTCTGGTTCAAATTCCATCATAACCATGCGCTTGCACATCAATGAGTTAAAACTCCCCCTCACAGCATTGACAACAATTGGAGTATGTCATCCCTGACAAAGGAAATGACGGAAGGCCACACAAATCACAAGCCCACATCCACATTAACATTCCCCTTCATTCATCAACCATAGTCTGAGAGCACTGGGGCAATCCAACAACCGGTCACTGCGAGAAGCCTGTTGAACATAAGACCATAAGGAATAGGAGCAGAAGCAGGCCATTCGGCCCCTTGAGCCTGCTCCGCCATTCAAAAGGATCACGGCCAATCTGACTGTGGCCTGAACCCCACTTTCCTGCCTGCCCCCATAACCCTTAATTAGATCAAAAATCAAATTCATGCTCGAATAAAGACCCAAGCCTCCGCTGCTCTTTGTGGGAGAGAATTCCAAATGTTAATGACCCTCTAGAGAGAAATACCCTCCTTGCCTCTCTTTCACATGGGAGCCCCCTTATTTTCAAACTGTGTCCCCGAATTCTGGACTCCAACCACCCCCCACCCCTCACCCAAGCCGCCCTGCACCCCTGCCGAAGGAGAAGCATCCTCTCAGCATCCAGCCCGTCAAGGCCCCCTGAGAACTTTAAGATAAAAGCAAAATACTGCGGATGCTGGAAATCTGAAACATAAACAGAAAATGCTGGAAAAGCTCAGCAGGTCTGACAGCGTCTGTGGAGAGAGAAACAGAGTTAACGTTTCGAGTCTGTAGGACTCTGAAAGCTCTGAAGAAGAGTCATACGGAGTGAGAATGTTAACTCAGTTTCTCTCTCCACAGATACTGCCAGACCTGCTGAGCTTTTCCAGCATTTTCTGTTTATGTTCCCTCAGAGCTTTATATGTCGAGTAGCTTGGTGACTATTTGGCATCCTTGCTCCATAGAAATATGGAACGGTCACAGCACAGATGGAGGCTATTCAGCCTGTCATGTCCATGCTAGCTCTTTGAGAGCGCAACTCAGGAAGCCATTTGCATTTAGGTCTGGATTCCATTTATATGACACCTTTCATAACCTCAGGTGTTTTACAGCGAGTGCAATATCTTTAAAGTGTAGCAATTGCTGTAAAATAGGAAACACACCAGCCAATTTGTGAACAAAAAGATCCCACAAACAGCAATATGATTGCAACCAGATAACATTTTTGTAGTGATCCTGATTGTGGGATAAATATTGGCCAGGACACCAGGGAGAATTCCCTTGTTTTATTTCATATAGTGCCAAGGCATCTTTTACATCCACCTGAGAAGGTAGCCTGAGACTTGGGTTAACATCTCATTCAAAAAGCAGCACCTTGACAGCGCAGCACTCCTTCAGCGCAGCACTCACGCAGCACGCCCTCAGCGTAGCACACCCTCAGCGCAGCACTCACATAGCACGCCCTCAGCGCAGCACACCCTCAGCGCAGCACACCCTCAGCGCAGCACTCACACAGCACACCCTCAGCGCAGCACTCACACAGCACGCCCTCAGCGTAGCACTCACACAGCACGCCCTCAGCGTAGCACTCACACAGCACGCCCTCAGCGTAGCACTCACACAGCACTCACACAGCACGCCCTCAGCGTAGCACTCACACAGCACTCACACAGCACGCCCTCAGCGTAGCACTCACACAGTACTCACACAGCACTCACACAGCACGCCCTCAGCGTAGCACTCACACAGCACTCACACAGCACGCCCTCAGCGCAGCACTCACACAGCACTCACACAGCACTCACACAGCACGCCCTCAGCATAGCACTCACACAGCACACCCTCAGCGTAGCACTCACGCAGCACGCCCTCAGCGCAGCACTCACACAGCACACCCTCAGCGTAGCACTCACGCAGCACGCCCTCAGCGCAGCACTCACACAGCACGCCCTCAGCGCAGCACTCAGGCAGCACGCCCTCAGAGCAGCACTCAGGCAGCACGCCCTCAGCGCAGCACTCAGGCAGCACGCCCTCAGCGCAGCACACCCTCAGCGCAGCACTCACACAGCACACCCTCAGCGCAGCACTCACACAGCACGCCTGCAGCGCAGCACTCACACAGCACGCCCGCAGCGCAGCACTCAGGCAGCACGCCCTCAGCGCAGCACTCAGGCAGCACGCCCTCAACGTAGCACTCAGGCAGCACACCCTCAGCGCAGCACACCCTCACACAGCACACCCTCAGCGCAGCATGCCCTCATGCAGCACGCCCTCACGCAGCACACCCTCACCGCAGCACTCACATAGCACACCCTCAGCGCAGCACTCACACAGCACACCCTCAGCGCAGCACTCACACAGCACACCCTCAGCGCAGCACACCCTCAGCGCAGCACACCCTCAGCGCAGCACTCACACAGCACGCCCTCAGCGCAGCACTCACACAGCACGCCCTCAGCGCAGCACTCAGGCAGCACACCCTCAACGTAGCACTCAGGCAGCACACCCTCAGCGCAGCACACCCTCACACAGCACACCCTCAGCGCAGCATGCCCTCATGCAGCACGCCCTCACGCAGCACACCCTCACCGCAGCACTCACATAGCACACCCTCAGCGCAGCACTCACACAGCACACCCTCAGCGCAGCACTCACACAGCACACCCTCAGCGCAGCACACCCTCAGCGCAGCACACCCTCAGCGCAGCACTCACACAGCACGCCCTCAGCGCAGCACTCACACAGCACGCCCTCAGCGTAGCACTCACGCAGCACGCCCTCAGCGTAGCACTCACGCAGCACGCCCTCAGCGTAGCACTCACGCAGCACGCCCTCAGCGTAGCACTCACGCAGCACGCCCTCAGCGTAGCACTCACGCAGCACGCCCTCAGCATAGCACTCACGCAGCACGCCCTCAGCGCAGCACTCACGCAGCACGCCCTCAGCGTAGCACTCACGCAGCACGCCCTCAGCGCAGCACACCCTCAGCGCAGCACTCACACAGCACACCCTCAGCGCAGCACTCACGCAGCACGCCCTCAGCGCAGCACTCACACAGCACACCCTCAGCGCAGCACTCACGCAGCACGCCCTCAGCGCAGCACTCAGGCAGCACGCCCTCAGCGCAGCACACCCTCAGCGCAGCACTCACACAGCACACCCTCAGCGCAGCACTCACACAGCACACCCTCATCGCAGCACGCCCTCAGCACAGCACGCCCTCAGCGCAGCACACCCTCAGCGCAGCACGCCCTCAGCGCAGCACGCCCTCAGCGCAGCACACCCCCAGCGCAGCACACCCGCAGCACGCCCTCAGCGCAGCACACCCTCAGCGCAGCACATCCTCAGCACGCCCGCAGCGCAGCAGCAGGCAACACGCCCTCAGCGCAGCACGCCCTCAGCGCAGCACACCCTCAGCGCAGCACACCCTCAGCACGCCCGCAGCGCAGCACTCAGGCAGCACGCCCTCAGCGCAGCACTCAGGCAGCACGCCCTCAGCGCAGCACTCAGGCAGCACGCCCTCAGCGCAGCACTCAGGCAGCACGCCCTCTGCGCAGCACTCAGGCAGCACACCCTCAGCGCAGCACTCACACAGCACGCCCTCAGCGCAGCACGCCCTCAGCGCAGCACACCCTCAGCGCAGCACTCACACAGCACACCCTCAGCACAGCACTCACGCAGCACAGCACTCACGCAGCACACCCTCAGCGCAGCACACCCTCAGCGCAGCACACCCTCAGCGCAGCACACCCTCAGCACGCCCGCAGCGCAGCACTCAGGCAGCACGCCCTCAGCGCAGCACACCCTCAGCGCAGCACACCCTCAGCACAGCACACCCTCAGCACAGCACACCCTCAGCGCAGCACACCCTCAGCACGCCCTCAGCGCAGCACACCCTCAGCGCAGCACACCCTCAGCACGCCCGCAGCGCAGCACTCAGGCAGCACGCCCTCAGCGCAGCACGCCCTCGGCGCAGCACTCAGGCAGCACGCCCTCAGCGCAGCACTCAGGCAGCACGCCCTCAGCGCAGCACTCAGGCAGCACGCCCTCAGCGCAGCACTCAGGCAGCACGCCCTCAGCGCAGCACACCCTCAGCGCAGCACTCACACAGCACGCCCTCAGCGCAGCACTCACACAGCACGCCCTCAGCGCAGCACACCCTCAGCGCAGCACTCACACAGCACGCCCTCAGCGCAGCACTCACACAGCACGCCCTCAGCGCAGCACACCCTCAGCGCAGCACTCACACAGCACGCCCTCAGCGCAGCACTCAGGCAGCACGCCCTCAGCGCAGCACACCCTCAGCGCAGCACTCACACAGCACGCCCTCAGCGCAGCACACCCTCAGCGCAGCACTCACACAGCACGCCCTCAGCGCAGCACTCAGGCAGCACACCCTCAGCGCAGCACACCCTCACACAGCACACCCTCAGCGCAGCATGCCCTCACGCAGCACGCCCTCATGCAGCACACCCTCACCGCAGCACAGCACTCACACAGCACACCCTCAGCGCAGCACTCACACAGCACAGCACTCACACAGCACAGCACTCACACAGCACAGCACTCACACAGCACAGCACTCACACAGCACACCCTCAGCGCAGCACTCACGCAGCACGCCCTCAGTGCAGCACTCACACAGCACACCCTCAGCGCAGCACTCAGGCAGCACGCCCTCAGTGCAGCACTCCCTCACGCAGCACTCACACAGCACACCCTCAGCACAGCACTCAAGCAGCACACCCTTAGTGCAGCACTCAGCACTCTAAGCCCTCAGCACACTAAGCCCTCAGTGCATTAAGCCCTCAGTGCACTAAGCCCTCAGTGCACTAAGCCCTCAGCGCACTAAGCCCTCAGCACACTAAGCCCTCAGTACACTAAGCCCTCAGCACACTAAGCCCTCAGCACACTAAGCCCTCAGCACACTAAGCCCTCAGTACACTAAGCCCTCAGCGCAGCACGCCCTCAGCGCAGCACGCCCTCAGCGCAGCACGCCCTCAGCGCAGCACGCCCTCAGCACACTAAGCCCTCAGCGCAGCACGCCCTCAGCACACTACTTGAGCACAGATTGTACGCTGAAGTCTCTGGAGTCTTGTGGCTTGAGCTGGTGAGCTCCTGATCCAAGAGGTGAGAGTGCAGCCACTGCTCACATGTGAATGATGGCCTCTTGGGAGAGATAATAGATGCTGACATAGAATCAAATCCCAACAGACATCAACAAGCTCAGGAGAGGGGGAGGGGATTGTTGAAAGAACAAACACATGGGGTTTTGATTGATTTAAATGACTTCCGCTGCTCCAGTTTGTTGAGGACAGACAGCAATGTGCCCGCTGCACAGATCCAGCAAGGACTGATTCCCTCAGCCTCAGCTCTAATGGCGTCAACACCACTTTGTATCCTGGATGCCAAAAGCAACAACAGCAAGAGCCATCTAAAACCAGGATCACCTCAGTCAATCACTCGCTAATGCTTCCGCTACAAGATTTAAGCAAGCAAGGAGGCACCAGGCCAGTTCGAGATATAGTGTCGTGTCAAAGGGAAACAGGCTGGAGGCAGGGGAAGAAACATCTGAAACCAAGCATTTTCTCTGCCCGTCAGAGCCAGAGGAAGGGGGCACACGCAGGCACACAACTGCAGACAGATGATATCAGTGCAGATGATGGATGTCCCACTTCATTTTGTATTCACACACTGTCAGAGGATGTGTGTGACCAGCTCCATATCACTCCATATCCATATCAGTCACTTATCATGACACTAGCTAAAGATGACTCAGGGTCCCGGGTTTTGAAATAGGGGCTGTGAGGGGACTCCCTGTGTTAGTCAGGGACTTCGATAATTTCATACTTCACATTTTCCCTGTGCTCATTGACTCATGTTACTTCTATCAATGTAAAATAATAACAGGGTTTTCTGTATGGTTTATCTTTGGTTAGTAAACACAATCTATTGAAGTTCAGGTAAGAGGGTTCCTGGGAGTGCGTCAATATTTACAGGGGGACCTGGGAGTGCATCAGTATTTACAGGAGGATCTGGGAGTGTGTCAGTATTTACAAGAAGATCTGGGAGTGCGTCAGTATTTACAGGAGGATCTGGGAGTGCGTCAGTATTTACAGGAAGATCTGGGAGTGCGTCAGTATTTACAGGAGGATCTGGGAGTGCGTCAGTATTTACAGGAGGATCTGGGAGTGCGTCAGTATTTACAGGGTGTCCCCGGTCGTGTGTCAGTATTTACAGGGGTATCTGGGAGTGTGTCAGTATTTACAGGGTGTCCCCGGTCGTGTGTCAGTATTTACAGGAGGATCTGGGAGTGCGTCAGTATTTACAGGGTGTCCCCGGTAGTGTGTCAGTATTTACAGGGGTATCTGGGAGTGTGTCAGTATTTACAGGGGAGGGTCCCCGGGGGAGTGTGTCAGTATTTACAGGGGGTCCCCGAGAGTGGGTCAGTATTTACAGGGGGTCCCCGGGGAGTGTGTCAGTAATTACAGGGGGTCCCCGAGAGTGTGTCAGTATTTACAGGGTGTCCCCGGGAGTGTGTCAGTATTTACAGGGGGTCCCCGGGGAGTGCGTCAGTATTTACAGGGTGTCCCCAGGAGTGTGTCAGTATTTACAGGGTGTCCCTGGGAGTGTGTCAGTATTTACAGGGTGTCCCCGGGAATGTGTCAGTGTTTACAGGGTGTCCCTGGGAGTGTGTCAGTATTTACAGGGTGTCCCTGGGAGTGTGTCAGTATTTACAGGGTGTCCCTGGGAGTGTGTCAGTATTTACAGGGTGTCCCCGGGAGTGTGTCAGTGTTTACAGGGTGTCCCCGGGAGTGTGTCAGTGTTTACAGGGTGTCCCCAGGAGTGTGTCAGTATTTACACGGTGTCCCCGGGAGTGTGTCAGTGTTTACAGGGTGTCCCCGGGAGTGTGTCAGTGTTTACAGGGTGTCCCCGGGAGTGTGTCAGTGTTTACAGGGTGTCCCCGGGAGTGTGTCAGTGTTTACAGGGTGTCCCCGGGAGTGTGTCAGTAATTACAGGGGGTCCCCGGGAGTGTGTCAGTGTTTACAGGGTGTCCCCGGGAGTGTGTCAGTATTTACAGGGTGTCCCCGGGAGTGTGTCAGTATTTACAGGGTGTCCCCGGGAGTGTGTCAGTATTTACACGGTGTCCCTGGGAGTGTGTCAGTATTTACAGGGTGTCCCTGGGAGTGTGTCAGTATTTACAGGGTGTCCCTGGGAGTGTGTCAGTGTTTACAGGGCGTCCCCGGGAGTGTGTCAGTGTTTACAGGGTGTCCCTGGGAGTGTGTCAGTATTTACAGGGGGTCCCCGGGAGTTTGTCAGTATTTACAGGGTGTCCCCGGGAGTGTGTCATTATTTACAGGGTGTCCCCAGGAGTGTGTCAGTGTTTACAGGGTGACCCCGGGAGTGTGTAATTATTTACAGGGTGACCCCGGGAGTGTGTAATTATTTACAGGGTGTCCCCGGGAGTGTGTCAGTATTTACAGGGTGACCCCGGGAGTGTGTTAGTGTTTACAGGGGGTCCCCGGGAGTGTGTCAGTATTTACAGGGTGTCCCCGGGAGTGTGTCAGTATTTACAGGGTGTCCCCGGGAGTGTGTCAGTATTTACAGGGTGTCCCCGGGAGTGTGTCAGTATTTACACGGTGTCCCTGGGAGTGTGTCAGTATTTACAGGGTGTCCCTGGGAGTGTGTCAGTATTTACAGGGTGTCCCTGGGAGTGTGTCAGTGTTTACAGGGCGTCCCCGGGAGTGTGTCAGTGTTTACAGGGTGTCCCCGGGAGTGTGTCAGTATTTACAGGGGGTCCCCGGGAGTTTGTCAGTATTTACAGGGTGTCCCCGGGAGTGTGTCATTATTTACAGGGTGTCCCCAGGAGTGTGTCAGTGTTTACAGGGTGACCCCGGGAGTGTGTAATTATTTACAGGGTGACCCCGGGAGTGTGTAATTATTTACAGGGTGTCCCCGGGAGTGTGTCAGTATTTACAGGGTGACCCCGGGAGTGTGTTAGTGTTTACAGGGGGTCCCCGGGAGTGTGTCAGTATTTACAGGGTGTCCCCGGGAGTGTGTCAGTATTTACAGGGTGTCCCCGGGAGTGTGTCATTATTTACAGAGTGTCCCCAGGAGTGTGTCAGTGTTTACAGGGTGACCCCGGGAGTGTGTAATTATTTACAGGGTGTCCCCAGGAGTGTGTCAGTATTTACAGGGGGTCCCCGGGAGTGTGTCAGTATTTACAGGGTGTCCACGGGAGTGTGTCATTATTTACAGGGGGTCCCCGGGAGTGTGTCAGTGTTTACAGGGTGTCCCTGGGAGTGTGTCAGTATTTACAGGGGGTCCCCGGGAGTGTGTCAGTGTTTACAGGGTTTCCCTGGGAGTGTGTCAGTGTTTACAGAGTGTCCCCAGGAGTGTGTCAGTGTTTACAGGGTGACCCCGGGAGTGTGTAATTATTTACAGGGTGTCCCCAGGAGTGTGTCAGTGTTTACAGGGTGACCCCGGGAGTGTGTAATTATTTACAGGGTGACCCCGGGAGTGTGTAATTATATGCTGACAGTCTTGTGATCCACTAATCCCAACTATGCACATGTCAATGTTGGTTGGGGGCAGGAGGAAGTTAATCTGCAGTGCTTCCTGCAGCAAGTGTTGTCAGGTGCAGCAGCTTGAGCTCCCAGTTTCGCAACTTGGGCAGCCTCCGGCATCACTGCCGTGCATCCGTGAAGTTGAGCGCTCCCTGGAGAGCACGATTATCGATGTGCTCACCCGCAGCTTAAGGGTGGGCAGGGAGAGAGGGCATGGGTGACCATCATACAGGCAAGTGGAAACAGGCAGCTCGTGCAGGAGTGCATCCCACTCTGCAACTGTTACTCAGTTCTGAACACTGTTGAGAGTGATGGTACATCTGGGGAGAGCAGCCAGAGCCAAGTCCATGGCACCACGGGTGGCTCAGCTATATAGAGGGGTACAAGGAAGAATAGAAGAACAATAAGTTATAGGTGATTCGATATTTATGGGAACAGACAGACGTTTCAGTGCCCTCCGATATGAATCCCGGATGGTGTGTTGCTTCCCTGATGCCAGGGACAAGGATGTCACTGAATGGCTGCAGAGCGTCCTGAGGTGGGAGGGTCAATCGCCAGTGCTCGTGGTACATTAGGTACGAGCGACATAGATAGAAAGAGGGATGTGGATCTGCAGTCAGGATTTAGGGAGCTAGGTAGGAAATTAGCAAGCAGGGCCTCAGAAGTAGTAATCTCCGGATTACCCCCTGCGCCATGCATAAGTGAGCATAAAAATAGGAGGACAAAGCGCATGAATGTGTGGCAGCAGAGATGATGCAGGAGGGAGGGCTTTACCTTCTTGGGGCATTCGGACCAGCTCTTGGGGGGTGGGGGTGATGGGACCGATACAGGCTGGACGGGTTGCCCCTGAATATAGCCAAGACTGAGTTCCTTGCAGACTGTTTTGCGAGTGTTATTGGGGAGGGTGGAAACTAACTTGGCAGGGGTGTGGGAACCAGAGGGAATTATCAGGGAAGAATACCAAGGTGTAAAGAATACCAGGAGAGATGGATAGCACTAGAGAAGGGAATAGTAAGTTATTAGGTGGGGTCAGAGTAAGGGAGAAAGTAACAAAGTGTAAATCAGAGTTAATGTGCGTGCATGTGAATGCACGGAGTGTGGTAAATAAGACAGGCACAGATTACCTTGTGGAAATGTGATGTGGCGATAACAAAGAGCTGGCTCAAAGGAGGGCAGGACTGGGTGTTAAATATCCCTGGATACAAGGCGTTCAGGAAAGATAGGAAAGGACGAAAAGGGGGAGGAGTAACAGTATTGATCAAGGAGAGTATTGCAGTGCTGGAAAGAGGATGTCTCAGAGGGGTCACTATTTGGCCACAGCTAAGGAATAAAAATGATGCAATCACATTGCTCAGGCCACCAACCAGTGGAAAGGAGGTAGAGGGAAAAATCTACAAGGAAATTACAGAGGTGCAAGAATTATAGAGTAGTCATAATGGGGGACTTTAATTATCTGAATATAGATGGGGATAGTGGTAACGCAAAGAGCAGAGAGGGGCAAGAGTTCCTGGAGTGTGTTCAGGACAGTTTTCTACAGCAGTATGTTTCCAGCCCAATGGGAAGGGAGGCACTGCTAGACCTCGTTCTTGGGAATGAGGTAGGCCAAGTTATCAAGTGTTAGGAAGAACATTTAGGGGACAGTGACCATTGTATCATAAGGGTTTGGTTGGATTGTTCTCTGTCCTTTTCCATAGCCAGAGTAAGAATAATTAACTGGGGGAAAGCCAACTTCAATGGGGTAAGAACTGATCTGGGCCAAATAAATTAGAACCAAAGTTTGGCAGGAAAAATGATAGCTGAACAATGGGCTACCTTCAAAGAGAGTTTGGGCAAAGTCAAAAGAGAAAGGTAGGGGAATAAATCCAGAGATCCCTGGATAACAAGAGAGATAGAGATTCAGATAAAGAAGAAAAAGTTTGCTTATGACAGATGTCAGGTGGATAATACAATGGAGAATCAGGCTCAATATAGAAGATTCAAAGGGGAAGTGTAAAAGCAAATAAGAGAAGCAAAGAGGAAGTATGAAAAGAGGCTGGCAGCTAACGTAAAAGAAAATCCCAAAGTCTTCTTTAGGCTTAGAAATAGTAAAAGAGTGATAAAAGGAGGAGTAGGACCAACTCAGGACCAAAAAGGGGATTTATGCATGAGGGCAGTGGGAATAGCTGAGGTGTTAAATGAACATTTTGCATCTGCCTTTACCAAGGAAGAAGATGCTAACCAGGCCATGGTGAAACAGGAGGAAATTAATACACTGGAAGGGCTTAAATTTGATAAACGAGGAGGTATCAGATAGGCTGGCTGTACTTAAAATTGATAAAGAACCTGGAAGAGGTGATGCATCCCAGGATGCTGAGTGTGGGAACTGCAGAGGCACTGGTCATAACTTTTCAGTTTTCCTTAGACTCAGGGTTGGTGCCAGAGGACTGGAGAATTTCAAATTTTACGCCTTTGTTCAAAAATGGGTGTATAGATAAGCCCAGCAAAGGCAGGTCAGTCAGTTTAACTTTCATGGTGGGGAAACCTCTTAAAACCAATCATTCATGACAAATTAATAGTCAAATGGCCAAATGCAGGTTAATTAGGGAAAGTCAGCATGGATTTGTTAAGAGAAAATCTTGTTTAACCATCTTGCTGGAGTTTTTTAAAAAAGTTAACAGAGAGGGTTGATGAGGGTAATGCAGCTGCTGTGGTGTACATGGACTTCCTAATGGCATTTGATACAGTGCCACACAACAGACTTGTGAGCAAAGATATAGCTCATTGAATAAAAGGGACAGTAACAACATGGATACACGATTGGCTGAGTGACAGGAAACAGAAAGTAGTAGTTAATGGGTGATTTACTGAAGGAAGGTGTGTCATAGAGTTCCCCAGGAGTCAGTGTTAGGACACTTGCTCTTCCCAAATGTATTAATGACCTAGACCTTGGTGTATAAGACATAGTTTTAAAAATTGCGGATGATACAAAGCTTGGAAGCATTTTGAACTGTGAGGAGGATAGTAGAGAACCCCAAAAGGATATAAGTAAGTTGGTGGAATGGGCAGACAAGTGGCAGATGAAGTTCAATGCAGAGAAGTGAAGTGATTCATTTTGGCAGGAAGAACATGGAGAGGTGATATAATTTAAGGGGTACAACATTAAAGGGGGTGCAGGAGCAGAAGGACCTGGGTTTATATGTGCATTGAAGGTGGCCAGACAGGTTCAGATAGCAGTTAATAAAGCATACAGTCTTCTAGGCTTTATTAATAGGGGAATAAAGTACAACAGCAAGGAGGATACATTGAACTTGTATAAGGCACAGGTTCGGCCTCGCTGGAGTATTGCGTTCAGTTCTGGGTGCCAAATTTTAGGAAGAATGTGAAAGCATTGGGGAGAATTTTTTTTATTCATTTACAGGATATGTGGGCATCACTGGCTGGGTCAGTATTTATTGCCCGTCCATAATTACCCTTAAGAAGGTGGTGGTGAGCTGCCTTCTTGAACCGCTACAGTCCCTGTGGTGTAGGTACACCCACAGTGCTGTTAGGGAAGGAGTTCCTGGATTTTGACCCAGCGACAGTGAAGGAATGGTGATATGTTTCCAAGCCAGGATGGTGAGTGACTTGGAGGGGAACTTCCAGGTGGTGGTGTTCCCATCTATCTGCAGCTCTTGTCCTTCTAGATGGTAGAGGTGGTGGGTTTGGAAGATGCTGTCTAAGGAGCCTTGGTGAGTTGCTGCAGTGCATCTTGTAGATGGTACACACTGCTGCCACTGTGCATCAGTGGTGGAGGGAGTGAATGTTTGTGGATGTGGTGCCAATCAAGCGGGCTGCTTTGTTCTGGTTGGTGTCAAGCTTCTTGAGCGTTGTTGGAGCTGCACTCATCCAGGCAAGTGGAGAATATTCCATCACACTCCTGACTTGTGCCTTGCAGATGGTGGGCAGGCTTTGGGGAGTCAGGAGGTGAGTTACTTGCCACAGGATTCCTAGTCTCTGACCTGCTCTTGTACCCACAGTATTTGTATGGCTAGTCCAGTTCAGTTTCTGGTCAATGGTAACTCCAGGATGTTGATAGTGGGAGATTCAGCAATGGTAATGCCATTGAATGTCATGGGGCGATGGTTAGATGGTCAATACCTGGCACTTGTGTGGCGTGAATGCTACTTGCCACTTTTCAGCCCAAGTCTGGATATTGTCCAGTCTTGCTGCATTTGGACATGGACTGCTTCAGTATCTGAGGAGAAGCGAATGATGGTGAACATTGTGCAATCATCAGTGAACATCCCCACTTCTGACCTTGTGTTGGAAGGAAAATCGCTGATGAAGCAGCTGAAGATGGTTGGGCCTAGGACACTACCCTGAGGAACTCCTGCAGTGATGTACTGAGACTGAGATGATTGACCTCCAACAACAACAACCACCCTCCTTTGTGCTAGGTATAACTCCAACCAGTGGAGAGTTTTCCCTGATTCCCATTGACTCCAGTTTTGCTCGGGCTCCTTGATGTCACACTCTGTCAAATGCGGCCTTGATGTCAAGGGCAGTCACTCTCACCTCACCTCGGGAGTTCAGCTCTTTTGTCCATGTTTGAACCAAGGCTGTAAAGGAGATCAGGAGCTGAGTGGCCCTGGCGGAACCCAAACTGGGCATCAGTGAGCAGGTTATTGCTAAGCAAATGGCACTTGATAGCACTGTTGATGACCCCTTCCATCACTTTACTGATGATCAAGGGTGACTGATGGGGTGGTAATTGGCTGGCTTGGATTTGTCCTGTTTTTTTTTGTGTGTATGGGACACATCTGGGCAATTTTCCACATAGCCAGGTAGATGCCAGTGTTATAGCTGTACTGGAACAGCTTGGCTAGGGGTGCGGCAAGCTCTGGAGCACAAGTCTTCAGTACTATTGCCGGAATATTGTCAGGGCCCATAGCCTTTGCAGTATCCAGTGCCTTCAGCCATTTCTTGATATCACATGGAGTGAATCGAATTGGCTGAAGACTGGCTTCTGTGATCCTGGCGACCTCTGGAGGAGGCCGAGATGAATCATCCACTCGGCACTTTTGGCTGAAGATTGTAGCAAATGCTTCAGCCTTATCTTTTGCACTGATGTGCTGGGCTCCTCCATCATTGAGGATGGAGATATTTGTGGACCCTTCTCCTCCAGTGAGTTGTTTAATTGTTCACCACCATTCACGACTGGATGTGGTAGGACTGCAGAGCTTAGATCTGATCCGTTGGTTGTGGAATCGCTTAGCTCTGTCTATTTACTTGCTGCTTATGCTGTTTGGCACGCAAGTAGTCCTGTGTTATAGCTTCACCAGTTTGACACCTCATTTTTTGGTATGCCTGGTGCTGCTCCTGGCATGACCTCTTGCACTCTTCATTGAACCAAGGTTGACCCCCTGGCTTGATGGTAATGGTGGAGTGGGGGATATGCCGGGCCATGAGGTTACAAATTGTGTTCCGAGTACAATTCTGCTGCTGCTAACAGCCCACAGCACCTCATGGATGCCCAGTCTTGAGTTGTTAGATCTGCTGAAATCTATTCCATTTACCATGGTGGTAGTGCCACACAACACGATGGAGGGTATCCTCAATGTGAAGACGGGGTCGAAAAGATTAATCAAAACGGTTCCAGGGATGAGGAACTTCAGTTATGAATATAGATTGGAGAAGTTAGGACTGTTCTCCTTGGAGAAGAGAAGGCGGAGAGGAGATTTGATAGAGGTGTTCAAAATCACGACGGGTCTGGACAGAGCAGATAGGGAGAAACTGTTCCCACTAGTGAGAGGATCGAGAACGAGAGGGCACCAATTTAAAGTAATTGATTAAAGAAGCAAAAGCAACAGGAAAAAACTTCACACAGTGAGTGGTTAAGGTCCGGATGTACTGCCTGAGAGGTGTGGTGGAGGCAGGTTCAATCGAGGCATTCAAATAGACTGTCATCTGAAAAGGTAGAATGTGCAGGGTTACGGGGAGAAGGCGGGGGAAGGGCACTAGGTGAACTGCTCATTCAGAGAGCCAGTGCAAACCAATGGGCTGAATGGCCTCCTGTGCTGTAAGAATTCTGCAGTTGTGAATAGCCTGTAAGCATTTGCCAACAAGATTTACACGCGGGTGTTGTGCCAGAGGCAACCAGCGGAGTGAACCAATGAAAAATTAAAAATTGTAAATTAACACAACTAACAATTAACTTACAAATGTTGCCTTGTGACCCGTTTGAGTAAACATCATAAGCCATTCAGCAGTTCATCATTATACGCCATAATTCAGGATTGTAAACCTACTATATGTTAACGCGCCACAGAAACGCTTTCAACAACACACAGATTTTCAATTAACTGCTTCGACAGATCATTAATTGTGTAAAACACTGCCAAACGTTCATTGCCGAGGAAGACCTGCAGGGCACAACAATCGCTCTTCAAGCAAGACAGAAGGTGTCTACTGGGACATAGTCCTCCAGAATAAAATACACAACAAATCACCAAACCACGTTCGCCTAAAGCAACACCGGAATTAGTGACATGTTGATGTAAATGGGATTGGTCTGCCCTAAGCATTGGAGGGTGTGTGGCCAATTAGTGACACCAAGAGAGGGCAGGATCAAGGAAGGAAGCAAATGGTCAGATGTATTCAGACTCTGTCCCCGGGGTTATTGTCAGCAAGACTTAACATGGAAATGGATCAGCTGGTGGCTTGTAGAGGGCTTAAAACAAAGGGTCTTCCAATATTCCGAAATTACTGATTGAAGGGTCAGGAGCTGCAGAAATGCAGAAGTGACAGGATTTCTTAAATACCTACCGCAGTTCCTGGTAACTGAGCCGTCAGTGGGATTCTAGTTCAGTAAAGGAGCTCGTTAATGAAAAAAGACTTGCATTTACACAGTGTCTTCATGACCTCGGGGTATTCCAAGCCTTTTACAGCCAAGGGAGCCTTTTTGAAGTGTAGTCTTGGTTTTAATGAGAGAGATCCTGGGCTCAAAATGGGCACAGGGTGATCCATGGAGGGATCTTTTTTGATTCATTTCGAGTTCTAGGCTTTCCAGGCAAGACCAGCATTTATTACCCATTCCTAATTGCCCTCGAGAAGATGATGGTGAGCTGCCTTCTTGGACTGTTGTACTCAGTGTGGTGTAGGAACACCCACAGTGCTGTTAAGGAAGGAGTTCCAGGTTCTGTTCCAGCAACAATGAAGGAACAGGAATATAATTCCCAGTCAAGATGATGTGTGACTTGGGAGGGGAACTTGCAGGTAGTGGTGTTCCCTTGCGTCTGCTCCCCTTGTCCTTCTAGGTGGTAGCGGTTGCAGGTTTGGAAGGTGCTTTCGCAGGAGCTTTGCCAAGTTGCTGCAGTGCATCTTGTAGATAGTACACACTGCTGCTTCTGCGGTAGAAGGAGTGAAGGTTGTCTAATGAGGAAAGGTTCAGCAGGTTGGACCTATACTCATTGAGGTTTAAAAGAATAAGAGATCATCTTATTGAAACATTAAATACTGAGGAGGCTTGACAGGCTAGGTGCTGAGAGGATGATTCCCCTTGTGGGGGAATCTAGAGCAAGGGAACAGAGTTTAAAAATAAGGGGTCTCCATTCAAGATGAAGATGAGGGAGAATTTCTTCCCTCAGAGGGTTGTTAGTCTTTAGAATTCTCAGAGTCATACGGACTCGTAACATTAACTGTGTTCCTCTCCGCAGATGCTGTCAGACCTGCTGAGTTTTTCCAGGTATTTGTATTTTTGTTTTTGTTTTAGAATTCTCTTCCCCAGAGAGCAGTGGAGGCGGGGCCATTGAATGTATTCAAGATTGAGTTAGGCAGATTTTTTTTGATCTACAAAGGGTTATGGGGACAGGCGGGAAAGTGATGTTATGGCTCTCAAGGTGCTGAAAATTTGGATTTATTTTAAAGTACCAGCCAGGGCCAGCAGCTAGGGCGCCAAAGCAAACACAGACAATCACAGCCTTACACAAAAGCTAAAAACTTGTACAAAGGGCTCAGCTGTAAATTTGCAATTAGGTAATGGGAGACACACGGGCGGGGACATGGGATAACTCGATCAAGAAATGGGGAAGGCCATTTCACATCGTCTGATAGCCTTGAATCACATCCAGTCAGCCCCTGCAAACCTTTTGTATAGAACAAATATACATTCTTTGCTATCTCCCGAAAGGACAATGCCCAGTCTCTGCACTGCAATTACTGTACAAGAGCACAATTATCAGGCCACCGGGGGGGTCATTGTGCTGTGGCCTTTGTCTAACTAATACTATTAAGTTGTAACTGATAGTAAAAGATATATAAACTCTGCTCATTTGAACCTCGGTGGAGAAGCGCCTGGATTGCCCAGCATTGCTCCCCGCATGTGTAATAAAGGAACCACTTAAATGTTGCATCTGGACTCCAAGTGTTGAAATTTTGTACCAGAGTATTCCACGGAACTTTCAGCTCCAGGATCAGCCATGATCTTATTGAATGGCGGAGCAGACTCGAGGGGCCAAATGGCCTACTCCTGCTCCTTTACTTCTGTAAAGAGCGAGACCTCAGTGAGCAGAGAGAGGCTGTAAAGAGCGAGACCTCAGTGAGCGGAGAGGGGCTGTAAAGAGCGAGACCTCAGTGAGCGGAGAGAGGCTGCAAAGAGCGAGACCTCAGTGAGCGGAGAGAGGCTGTAAACAGCGAGACCTCAGTGAGCAGAGAGAGGCTGTAAAGAGCGAGACCTCAGTGAGCAGAGCAGGGCTTAAATATAAGAAAATAGTCTTTTAATTATTTAATTAAAAACAAACAAAAAGTATGGCAAGGGAGTTTAGTCCCGTGTGTTGTACGGCCTGCAGCTTGTGGGAATTCTTAGACTCCTTGCAGTCGGGATGACCACATGTGCAGGAAGTGCCACCGGCTTGTCCAGCTTGAGCAATGGGTTTCGGAGCTTGAACGTCAGCTGGAGACACAGGTGTGCGTCCACGAGGCTGAGGGTTACGTGGATAGCACCTTTTAGATGTGGTCACTCCGCAGCTTAAGGAAGTGTAGTCAGAGAGGGAATGGGTGACCAACAATCAGAGGAAGGGAGGTAGTCAGGAAAGCCCCAGTGCATCTCACTCAAGAACCGTTTTTCCGTGTTGGAAAACGATGAGGGCGAAGGTTCCTCTGGAGAGTGCAGCCGGAGCCAAGTTCACAGCACCCTGGGTGGCTCAGCTGCACAAGCGGGGGGAGGAGTAAGAGTGCAAGAGCAATAGTGGTAGGAGACTCAGTAGTGAGGGGTGCAGGCAGAGGCATCTGCAGCCGTAGACGTGATGCCAGGATGGTGTGTTGCCTCCCTGGTGCCAGGGCCAAGGATGTCACAGAACGGCTGCCGGGCATTCTGAAGGGGGAGGGCCAACAGTCAGAGGTCATGGTTCATATTGGTACCAACGACATAGGTAGAAAGAGGGATGAGGTCCTGCAACAAGAATTTGGGGAGCTTGGTAGCAGATTAAAAAACAGGACCTCAAAAGTTGTAATCTCTGGATTACTCCCTGTGCCATGTTCTAGTGAGTATAGGAATAGGAGGGTAGAGAGGATGAATGCATGGCTGAAGGGGTGGTGCAGGAGGGAGGGCTTTAGTTTCCTGGATCACTGGGTCTGTTTCTGGGGAAGGTGGGACCTGTACAAGTTGAGCGGGTTGCACATGAACCAGAACGGGACCATCATCCTTGGGGGGAAGTTTGCTAGTTCTGTTGATTGGGGGGGTGGTTGCGGTGGGGTTTAAACTAATTTGGCAAAGGGATGGGATACAGAGTGGAGGTACAGTAGGGGTTGGTACACAGCCAAATATATAAGAGAAACTAAGTCAGTTTGGAAGGCAGAGCAAATATAGGCCTACTAAAGCTCATGAGAATAATGCGAGGCTGGATTGCATTTATTTTAAGGTAAAGAATCTTACAAGTAAGGCAGATGAATTGAGGGTGTTGATTAGCGGCAGGAGACAGAGAGTGATGGTCGAAGGTTGTTTTTGCGATTGGAAGCCTGTGATGAGTGATGTACCGCAGGGATCGGTGCTGGGACCCTTTCTGTTTGTAGTGCACATTAATGATTTAGACGTGAATATAGGAGGTATGATCAGTCAGTTCGCAGATGACATAAAAATTGGTGGTGTCGTAAATAATGAGGAGGAAAGCCTTAGATTACAGGACGAAACAGATGGGCTGGTAAGGTAGGCAGAGCAGTGGCAAATGAAATTTAATCCTGAGAACTGAGGTGATGCATTTTGGGAGGACTAACATGGCAAGGGAATACACAATGAATAGTAGGACTCTAGGACATACAGAGGATCAGAGGGACCATTGTCCATAGATCCCTGAAGGCAGCAGCACAGGTAGATAAGGTGGTTAAAAAGGCATATGGGATACTTGCCTTTATTAGCCGAGGCATAGAATATAAGAGCAGGAAGGTTATGTTGGAGCTGTATAAAATGCTAGTTAGGCCACAGCTGGAGCACTGTGTGCAGTTCTGGTCGCCACACTATAGGAAGGATGTGATTGCACTGGAGAGGGTGCAGAGGAGATTCATCAGGATGTTGTCTGAATTGGAGCGTTTCAGCTATGAAGAGAGACTAGATAGGCTGGGGTTGTTTTCCTTAGAACAGAGAAGGCTGAGGGGGGACCTGATAGAGATATACAAAATTATGAGGGGCATAGACAGGGTAGATAGGAAGAAGCTTTATCCCCTTAGTGGAGGGGTCAATAACCAGGGGGCATAGATTTAAGGTAAGGGGCAGGAGGTTTAGAGGGGATGTGAGAAAAAGAATTCTTCACCCAGAGGATGGTTGGAATCTGGAGCACACTGCCTGAGGGGGTGGTAGAGGCAGGAACCCTCACAACATTTAAGAAGTATTTAGATGAGCACTTGAAACGCCATAGCATACAGGGCTACGGGGCAAGTGCTGGAAAATGGGATTAGAATAGATAGGTGCTTGATGGCTGGTACAGACACGATGGGCTGAAGGGCCTGTTTCTGTGCTGTATAACTCTATGCTCCTAATTCTTCTTATCTTATATTTCAGGTAGTGGATTGAGTTCCAATCAAGCGGGCTGCTTTGTCCTGGATGGTGTCAAGTTTCTTGAGTGTTATTGGAGCTGCACTCATCCAGGCAAGTGGAGAGTATTCCATCACGCTCCTCGATTTGTGCCTGGAAAGGCTTTAGGGAGTAAGGAGATGAGTCACTTTTTGCAGGATTCCCAGCCTCCGACCTGCTCTTGTAGCCACAGTATTTATGTGGCTGGTCCAGTTCAGTTTCTGGTCAATGGTGACTCTCAGGGTGTTGATGTTGGGGTTTTAGTGCTGGTAATGCCAGTAAATGTCAAGGTAAGGTGATTAAATTCTCTCTTGTTGGAGATGGTTATTGCCTGGCATTTGTGTGGCACAAATACTGCTTGCCATCTACCAGCACAAGCCTGAGTGTTGTCCAGGTCTTGCTGCATGTGGTATGGTCTGCTTCATTAAAAGGGGTTTTAAATATGATAACAAAGTATGAACAACTTATTGCGCTGCCTGAACTAGCTGATATGTTTAACATGTCTTCAGCCTGTGTAATAGGCTCCGATGGTAATGCCAAATGGTTAGTGCTTTTGACCTGATATAGGGGTCTGCTCATGATACACGGTTATTATCAGATTATCTGATCATCATCACATTGCCATTTATGGGAGCTTGCTATGCGCAAATTGCCAGCTACGTTTCCATGCATTACAACAATGGCTACATTTCAAAAGTACTTCATTGGCAGTAAAACAAATGGGATGAATGGCGCTAAATAAATGCAAGTTCTTTCTTTCTGTTTGAGTGGTACGAATTATACTGACCTTCATCCAAATGTCACAACAGGGCTTTAGAGCGCATTCATTTTCACATCCATCAACTGTTGAAAGGTTCTGAGGACCATCGGGTGCCCTAACAGCATCCTAGCTCACACCAGAATGAGACCACTTTCTCTTTTATATTCCACATCCCTCCCTGCTCCCCAACATGTTGTACTGACTGCCCCTTGCCAGTAATGTAGTAGTGCAGCTACAGGTTACCCCTTTGGCCCATTCACTACACAGAGATCCTGCGTAAAGTACACGTAGATGCTGCGTGATACCAGGGTATGGTGTGGTGCATGCCCCTGCTGAATAGCTTGCCAGCATTCACTCAATGCTGATGGGTGAAAAGCGATGTCTGGAGGACAGGGTAACGTGCTATATAAAGACAAGCTCCTTCTTGTATGAGGCACACTGACAGGAGATGCAGCTCCAGACTAATACTGATTTGGATATTAAAGTCATAGGGCAGAATTTTGCCGTCGGTGAGCAGGGGGCGGGGCCCGCTCGCCAACACGTAAAATGACACGGGATGATGTCGGGCGGAACCCCTGACTGAAAATTTAAATTTTCAGGAAGGTGGGGGCGCAGCAAAATCAGCTGTGGACCCACCGACCTGGCAATGGCCAATTGAGGCCATTGACAGGATCATTTAAACAATTAAAGGACCTGCCCGTCCAACCTAAAGGTTGTCGGGCAGGCCAGGAGCCCCGGTGGGGAATAGAGAAAACATGAAACCTCATCTACTGGCGGGATGAGGTTTCATGTAGGGATTTAAAAAGTTTAATAAAGTTTTAGTGTAATTAATGAACATGTCACATGAGGGGGACATGTTAAGGATTTTTTTTCTATTTTTAGCATTTTAAGTGTCAGCGATCTCCCTGAGGCTGCACTTAGCCTCAGGGAGATGTGTGCTCTGTCGTGCACATGTGTGAAAGAGCGCACTCTTGCTTTTGGGGAACCCCCCCCTCCCGCACAGGGAGCGCATAGCGCTTCCCGCTGGACGTCACGCTGGGCGGGCTTTAATTGGCCAGCCCACATAAAATGGCGGCGTGGCCTGCTTCTCCGGCGGGGATCGACTCCCCGCCCACCAGAGATTGGGTCGGGCCCGCCCGACCAACAGGCAGAAAATTCTGCCCCATAGTGTTTGCCATGTGAAGTGTTGTGGCTTCACCCATTAACTGACTGGCTCTAAACTCCACTTTTCTTTTTTTTTCATTTTATGCTTTAAAGGTCAAGATGTATCTATCAATTTTCTCACATTTAACCTTTGTGGTGTTGTGAGACAGACAAAGACTGAAGTGAGGAGAAAAAAGAACAGAAGGAAAGAACCTGGGCTGCAAAACACTTACCGAAAGTGTGTTACACAGTGACTACCAAGCTGCTTTCCTCCAGAGAATATTCCAATCTCACTCACAAGTCGTCAGGCCTGGTGACTACTTCTCTTGGACTAATATTGAACTATTTACTTCCGCAGAAGTGGGAGCAAGTATTCAATGTCACGTCCATCAATATTTTGTTGTTTCACAACATGAAAGGACCTCTCAAAGCACACCACTCAAAAGGACTATTATGCTACAGAAGGGTCATATACTTGCAAACTGAAGAAACAAGGCATGAACCATTTTCATCCCTGAGGGATTGAGAACAACAGCATCTTGCATTTATATAGCGCCTTTAAAGTAGCAAAATGTCCCACCAAGGTGCCTGACAGGAGAATTGTTAAATTTTGACACCAATAACCAATATGGAGATATGAGGGCAGGTGGCCAAAGGTTTTGTCAAAGAGGGAGGTTCTAAGGGGTGTTTTAAAAGGGGAAAGAAAGGTGGAGAGGTTTATGAAGGGAATTCCAGAGGCCTAGGCTGTTGAGAAGGCACAGCCGCCAAAGGTGTAACGATTAAAATTATGGATACTCAAGAAGCCAGAATTGGCTCAGAGGTTTTGTGGTGTTTGTAGAGCTGGAGGCGATTACAAAGCTGTGGAGGTGCGAGACTGTGGAGGGATTTGAAAACAAGGATGAGAATTTTAAAATTGAGGCACAGTGTAACCGGGAGCCAGTGTAGGTCATCGAGCACAGAGGCGATGGATGAATGGAACTTGGTGAGAGTTAGGACATGGGCGGAGTTTCCGATGATCTCACGTTTATGGAGGACAGAACATGTGAAGCTGAACAGGCGATTTCATGTTAAAGCAAAACTGAACAATATGAAGTAACACCACAGTCATATTATCAGAAGAAAAAAAAATCAGACTTTCAAGGTTAATTCAGACAGAGTTCTAAACTAAGTGCTCCGAATGAGGACAAGGTGAAACAGGCTGGGTTTGAACACTGCAATTCAGTCAGCAAAGACCCAAGGTTTCCCAGCATGAACTTTGGCACTGTTAACTGCAATCATACTGGGGACTGCCGGAGGTTGTGACACCAAGTTCAAAGGGCAATCCTGAGCATTACGCTAAAGGGATTGTGCTCATTAATAATGAATGCCTCAGTTCACTGGCAATCAGCAACATGTACAAGATAGCATCCTACACCCGGAATACATCCAAATAATGCATTCTGCAACTGACTAATAGACTCAAAGACACTGGTGTTAGCTGCCACTCAGCAGCAGCACTCTCATCTCTGAGCGAGAGGCTGTAGGTTCAAGACTCACTCTGGAGACTTGAGCACTTAATCCAGGCTGCGCTTTAGTACAATACTGAGGGAACACTGTACTGAGGGATGAGATGTTGAACTGAAACACCATCTAACCTCTCGGGACGCAAGCGATCCCATAGCACTGTTTTGAAGAAGTAGAGGGGGGGATTTCTCCCAGGCACCGTGGTCAACATTTACCCCTAAGCTAACGACTGGTCTTATCATTAGCACATTGTTATTTGTGAGAACTTGCTTTGTGCAAATTTTCTGCTGTGTTCCTACATTACAACAGTGACTGCTCTTCATTGATACTACACTGACTGCAAAGTGCCTTAGGGCTTCCTGAGGTGATGAACTATATTATATAAATCTTTCCCTCTTTTTCCATCGTCAGACAGCAAGACTGCTTTTTAAAAAGCTCAAGACAGTTATGATTAAAACTACAGTTATAATCAGTCCCAAACTAGTTGTCATGGCATAAGATAGGCACTAATGAATGCAATCAAGAACTCAGGAGGAACTTCTTCACTCATAATCGGTGAGAATGTGGAGCTTGCTACCACACGGTGTAGCTGGGGTGAATAGCATAGATGCATTTAAGGGAAATGTGGTTAAGTGCATAAGGGAGAAAGGAATAGCAAGTGATATGTGGGGTGGGAGAGAGTTCATGTGCAGCATAAACACCTCAGTTCTGCCGAAGGGCCATGAAGGCTCGAAACGTTAACTGATTTCTTCTCCGCCGATGCTGCCAGACCTGCTGAGTTTTTCCAGGTAATTCTGTTTTTGACTAGTATCAACCAGTTGGCCTTTTTCTGTGTGAGTGAGAGAGAAAGCGTGAAAGAGAGGGTGTGTGAGAGACAGGGGGTGAGAGAGAGACAGGGGGCGTGTGAGAGACAGAGTGAGAGAGAGCGTGTGAATGTGAGAGAGAGAATGAGAGAGAGAGAGAGAGTGTGTGAGGAAAGGAGAAATTTGGATAAAATAGTCAGTGCTAAGGGCATTAAGATACAGGATTAACTGAGTTAGCGAGTCAGATAGTAAAAAGGAATAGAGTTCACTTACACAAAATGACAATCCATTATTTCTATGTCCATGGGTCACCTATTAAATATTATCCCAACTCTCTCACTGTCTCCATAGCGCTCCTTGCTTTAACGAAGGTGATTTATTAAATGGTGCCCGGCTTGGCCCATTTGGTGGCATTCTCGCCTCTGAGTCAGAGGTCGTGGGTTCAAGCTCCACTCCTAGGATTTGGCCACATTAGGCTCACATGTCAATACAGCTCCCTCAGTACGGCGCTGGTCGGAGGTGTTAAACAGCAGGCCTGCCTCCACTTATTCAGACAGCTGGAAGCCATCGATACATGGTATGATTTGGAAAAGAACAGGGGGCTTCTCCTAGTTTCTTGGCCGACTTTTATCTCAGCCAACATCATCGGAAAAACCTTGGATAATCCGGTCATCTGTCACCCATGCTGTTTCTGGGATCTACACAAACTGGCTGTCATGTTTACCTACATTAATACTCCTGAGCTTCAGTCAACAATCATTCAAAAGAACTTTGGTACATCAGAGGACAAAAGGGCACCGAACAAATATATACAATTTCTTTCAGGGAAAGGGGTTCACGGTAAAGCCAAGTTTGTCAATCTGGCTAACTGAGACAGCGATAACAAGGAGATAAAAACAAAATACTGCGGATGCTCGAAATCCAAAACAAAAACAGAATTATCTGGAAAAACTCAGCAGGTCTGACAGCATCTGCGGAGAGAGAAACAGAGTTAACATTTCGAGTCTGTGTGACTCTTTATCAGAGCTCTGAAGAGAGTCATACAGACTCGAAACGTTAACTCTGTTTCTCTCTCCGCAGATACTATCAGACCTGCTGAGTCTTTCCAGCATTTTCTGTTTTGGTTCTCCTGAAAGGGGTTCAATTCCACATGTTTCAAATCCAAAATCGTTCTTTTAAAATAACAAACCTAACTCGCATCTGCCGAAGGGTCGTGAGGATTCGAAACGTCAACTGTTTTCTTCTCCACCAATGCTGCCAGACCTGCTGAGTTTTTCCAGGTAATTCTGTTTTTGTTTTGGATTTCCAGCATCCGCAGTAGCTTTTAGCTTTTTGTTTCTAACTCGCCATGTCCTTGCTCTGCAGGGCTGGCTGGGAACTCAGCTCCCAACCCCCAACATGGAAATGTTGCTAGATGTCATCCTGTTACACTCTGAAACCACTGCCGATCCCTTCATGCATAATTTACATGCACAATAGGGGCAGGCACCAGGCAAGCACCTGAGGCAATGCTGAATCAGGGGTATCAAGTAGCTCCGAATCAGCTGTCCTACTTCTTTTCCTTATGGATTTGGACCATTAGTACCAGAGGCACAGGCAATCAGGGCAAGCTAAAGGTCAGATTCTTCTTTTTAAGCAGTCCCTCAGGTTGAAGGATGACTTGTGTCCACGCCAGTTCGATGGGTTCTGAAATGGCCGGTAAGTCCAGCACGCAATCGGCAGGACTTTGCCACACGCGGGGCAGGTGGTGCTTGGAGGGTGGAGTAGGAGGGTCGTCTGGAGGTTTGCACGCTTCCTCCGAGGCCTCAACTCCATGTCTGCACAATCCCAACAAAGTCTCTCGATGTGTTTCCCCAACAAGCCTTCGCCATTTGGATCGGTCACAGGTCAGGGTCTCCCATGAGTCAGTGGGGGTGTTGGACCTCTTCAGGAGTGTTTTGAGGACATCCCTGAAGCGTTTCCGCTGTCCGCCAGGAGTCTCCTGCAGTGCCCGATTTCCAACTGGAGCAGCTGCTTCAGGAGTCGGGAGTCAGGTGCCAGGCATAGTCAGCCCATAAACACTGAACCCATCCACACTTAAATGACAGCTTCCTTCCTTCCTCAAACAGTAGGCGCTCAAAGTGACTGAGCAGAAAAAAAGATACATCTCAGAAGGATATCAAGGTCTTGGAGGGGGCGCAGAGGATGTTGTCTAGGTACAGGGACGAGGGACTTCAGTCATGTGGATACTGGAGTTTTCTCCTTAGGAACAGGGAAGGTTAACATCTGAACAGGCCATTCATCTCCTTGAGTCTGCTCCACCATTTAATAAGATGATCTGTGTCCCAACTCCACCCACCTTGGTTCCATATCTCTTCACATCTTTGGCTAGCCAAAATCTATCAGTCAAGCTAAGGCTTAAAATGTTAATTAATCTTAAGGGTCTTATCTGGACTAATCATAAACTGAGCTGTTCAAATCATGAAGGGTTTTGATGGAGTAAATAAGGAGAAACTGTTTCTACAGACAGGAAAGTTGGTAACCAGATGTCCCAGGTTTAAGAGAATTGGCAAAGGAACCAGAGGGGGAGATGAGGACAGTTTATTTTTTTTATATAGTGAGCTATTCCAATCAGGAGTGCACTCTCTGAAATGGTGGTGGAAACAGATTCAATGGTAACTTTCAAAAGAGAATCGGATATATACTTGAAAAGGCAAAATCTGCAGGACTGTGGGAAAGGAAAAGAGTGGGGTTAGTTTGATAGTCTTTCAAAGAGCCAGCACCAACATATGGTTCAAATGGGCACCCTCTGTGCTTTAAGATTGTCTGAAAACAATAAAGTTGCCTTTCTTCTCTTCAACTCAGAACGCAGCAACTGCTAAACATCATCTTGCAATAGCATTTAAACTAAAGGAGTGCTTCTTAAGTTTTGTTATTTTCACAATAAGATGGCTATTGCAAGAATACTTTTGTCCCTTTATGGAAAAGAATAGCAGCAAGCTTGGAACACAAGAACACACGAGGGAAGCTTGTTCAGCTTGGCAAAGCCCACCCCTCCAGTACATTAGCTCTCCCAGACTGGCATCCAACTGTATTCCAAACTACTCAAAAAAAAAGTCTGCCTCAGTTACCTTGGCTGCTAGTGTAGAGAGGGTGGGGGAGGGAGGCTAATTGGAAATTAAATCAGGCAAGAGTATAAAACAGATGGTCAATCTGATCCAGTCAGCTGATTTAAATTTAAATCTGGTGCCTGCACACAATCCCAGCGCCCTGGCTCTGTACGCCAGTTGGCTATTCGACTATGTAGGGCATCACCACAGAACCCAGTCCTGCCCTCACCGGGTGCCCACGCACGTTTCCGGCAAGGGCTCACTGCACTTTCTCATCTCTAACCCAGGACTCTGCAGTCAACTGCATTAGTGCTACCACTGCCTGTTTTATGTCAGAAAACATAGAAACGGGTGGTATTTGAAATCTCCTCATTTGCATCCAGCAAATATGACAGAACTATGACCAACATCCCATTTTCACCCCAAGACAAGCTCGCTTCCTCTCAGCTTAATTTCACTTACATTCGCGTGTGGGTTAGTGAACTTAAATCAGGCCCTTCCAGTTTGCCAAGCTAGAGGCCCCAGATTGGTTGATTCCATGTCTATTTTGCATTAACATTCTTGATTTTTTTTCTTAAAAAGAAAAATTCCACTTGCTTCTTTCTCGTCCTCCAGAAGATAGGTTTTCAAAGTCGTTTGGTAGTACAGGACCTGAGCATCGATGAGACAAGACACATGTCGAAGCTTTTCATGTTGTACTCATCAGGACAATTCACAAGAATACCAAATGTCAAGGGAAAAACAATTCTTACTTCATAAGAGAATGCTGATTGATTGGCAAGTGGGCTCTGATTGGTAGAGGCATTGCCATGGAGAATGTACCAGTTAACTGATGACTGACAGTTACTGCCAAGCTTTGTTTAAATTCAAACCTGGCAGGTTGACTCTGATTGGTCAAGGCATTGCCCCGGGGAACGAATGAGAGAAAGGCTGTTGCCTATTTTGTTCTTGTCCCCTTTACATTTGGTATTCTTGCGAATAGTCCTGATGAGTGCAAGATGAAAAGCTTCAACAACATCTGTCTTTATTCAGCGACACTCAAGTTAGGTTTTCATAATGGGTTCGTGTCAGTGTTTCTAAGAAGGGCCAAGGAAAGTTTCAATCCCTGTGGGGAATCCCAGGACAGTGTCAACTTTTATGGGGGTTCCCCAGCAGAATGTCACCATTTGTGGGGAATCCCTGATAGAGTGTCACAGTTTGCGAATGTGGGGGAGTGGAGGAATCTGTGGCTAAGCAAATTGTGAGCACTATATGCTGCAGAGATAATAACAGAAAATGCTGGAGACCCTCGGCAGGTCAGGCAGCATCAGTGGAGCGAGAAACAGATCACTGATGAGAGGTCATTAGCCTGAAACGTCAACTCTGTTCCTGTCTCCACAGATGCTGTCCTGACCTGCCAAGCGCTTCCAGCATTTTCTGTTTTTATTCCAGGTTTCAAGCAAGTAGGTATTTTGCTGTTGGCTGGTGGAGAAAAGTTCTGTTTGAAATAAAAAGCAGTCAGCATATTGTCTAAAGTAAAGTTAGGAGTTGCATTACTGCACGCTAACGAAGTTTGCTGGACTCTTTCAATGGCAGGACAGTACCCCTTATAACACTGTGCACCCTGCTGAACAAACTCCAATCCACCACAATTCGTCTAAGTATTCAATTAAAATGTTGCACTGCCTCCTGTTACTTACTGTTGCCATGTAAGATAATCCATTACATTAATCATAAGCTCGTAACACTGATTCACAGCAGAAAGCCATTGTGTAAGCAATTCTGCTTGACGCTTGTGCTCAGCGCCCCAGCATAACGTAATGGGATACTGCTCAACATCATTTGTTTCTGGTCCTTAAACAAGTGATGGAAGAGTCGAGATTGCCTTGGACAAGCACTGCCGTCCCCATCTGTCAATCCAGCAGCACATCCCCCTGCCCCCACCCCCCTCAATGCCCCAGTTCCTACCCAACAACAGTCACCACGTTCGCTCAACTGAAAATACTAATTCTTGCTGGAGTTCACTTCAGCTGTAACGAGGGAACTCTCCAGCTCCTCATGCAAGTGGCTGACTCTTCACATAAAGAAAGGCCTGCTTTCCTATCGCACCTTTCATGACCTCGGGGTGTCCTAAAGTGATTTACAGTCAAATAAGTATGTTTTTGAAACAACAACAAAAAAGGCTGGAAAAACTCAGCAGGTCTGACAGCATCAGTGGAGAGAAAGACTGAGTTAACGTTTCGAGTCCGTATGACTCTTCTTCAGAGCTAAAGTAGAAATGTGGTGAAATTAATGCTGTTTAAGGGGGGGTGGGGCAGGTGGAGCTGGATAGAGGGCCAGTGATAGGTGGAGGCAAAGGAGCGATTACCAAAGATGTCATAAACAAAAGGTCAAAGGGGTGTTGATGGTGGTGGTACTGGCTAAAGGAGGTGCTAATGGCGACATTAAGGGTAGAAAGCAGAATGTGATAATAGCCGGACAAGGGTAAGCACTCTGGAAAGAACAACATGAGCACGTGACAGACGGCCCGAGAGGGGGGTGGGGTGGGGGGAGGGGACGGTGGTGGGGAAAAGGATCGAAAATAGGCTAAAAGGGGGGGATAAAACAATGAATAAAAATGAAAATAAATTTAAAAATAATAATAATAAAAATAAGTGGAAAGAAAATAATAAAAATTTAAAAAGAAAAATGAATATTGAAAAAAGGCGGGGAGGATGGAGGAGAGAGTTCATGATCTGAAGTTGTTGAACTCAGTGTTAAGCCCGGAAGGCTGTAAAGTGCCTAATCGGAAGATGAAGTAACCCTCTTGTGCTTCACTGGAAGGAGTGTGTTTTTATTGAAGTGTAGTCACTGTTGTAATGGTGAAAATGTGGCAGCCAGTTTTCACACAGCAAGCTCCCCCAAACAGCACTGTGATAATGACCTGTTAATCAGTATTTTTAAGTGATGTTGTTTGAGCCAGGACAGAAAGGAGCTTCTCCTCCCTGTGGTTCTTCAAATAGTACCATGGGTTTTTTTTCATCCAACAGACGAGGGCCTCGGCTTAATGTTTCATCTGAACAATAGCAACTGCAACAGTGCAGCACTCCCTTAATCCTGCTCTACACAGTCAGCCTAGATTTTGTGCTCAAGTTCCTGGTTTCGGACTTGAACCCACAACGTTCTGACTGAGAGCTAACAGTACTGCCACTAAGCCACAGCTGCTGCATGCAGGGTGGGAATCACCTCCAGACACATTCACCTTGTAGCAGGGGCCACAGGTTGGAGCAGTATTGGAAGCCTTGGCTGATTCCCTGCCCTTCCATCCTAGTCCAAAGGCACTGTGATTGATGCTGCATACACCAACTTCTGCTGACTTCTGTCAACTAATATAGAGCCAGTGGAGAATCAAACATGGGACATTCTGACCTGCATGGTTGACATCTGGATGCCCCACCTCCATCGGCATTGCTTGGACTCCAGACCTCAGCAAGCATTGGAAAGCACAGAATCATCAGAATTATACCAGAGCTTAAAGGGTTAAATGATGAGGTCGCTGCATAAACTTGGTCTGTGTTCCCTCAAAATTAGTAGATTAAGTGGTCCTCTGGTTGTGCTGTTTAAAATGATAGCAGGGTTTCATAGAGTGGATCCAAATTCCCCTAGTGGGAGAGTCTTTTCCCCTTTATTCTTTCAAGGGAAGTGGGTGTCACTGGCAAGGGCAGCATTTGTTGTCCATCCCCAAGTGGATTGCTAGGCCACTTCAGAGGGCAGTTAAGAGTCAACCACATTGCTGTAGGTCTGGAGTCACATGTAGGCCAGACCAGATCCTTAGCACATTAGTGAACCAGGTGGGTTTTTACCACAAACAATCATAGTTGTCATGATCACCATTACTGAGACTAGCTTTATAATTCCAGATTTATTAACTGAATTCAAATCTCACCAGCTGCTATGATGGGGTTTGAACCCAGAACATTAACCTGGGCCTCTGGATTACTAGTCCACTGACATTACCACCATGACAACATCTCACCCTAGCCCCCACAATCTTAAAATTAGAGTTGGGCTTTTTCAGAGTGAAATCGGGAAGCATTTTGTCACACAAAGAGTGGTGGAAATCTGGAACTCATTCCCCAAAAGGCTGGGGGCCAATTGAAAATGTCAAGTCTGTGACCATTAGGTTGTTGTTAGGTAAGGGTGCTGAGGGATATGGAGCAGGAGCTAATAGGGAATTAGGGCTGAACTATGCAAGATACCAGATTCCCCACCCAGTCCCTTAAAGAGCTGGGGCAGAGGGGGGCTTGCCTGCTGAGGGCAACATAGGCTACCTGCAGCCATTTAAAAAAATTCACTCACGGGATGTGGGCTTCGCTGGCTAGGTCAGCATTTATTGCCCATCCCTAATTGCCCTTGAGAAGGTGGTGGTGAGCTGCCTTCTTGAACCGCTGCAGTCCCTGTGGTGTAGGTACACCCACTGTGCTGTTAGGGAGGGACTTTCAGGATTTTGACCCAGCCACAGTGAAGAAGTTAGCGGCCAATTGGCTGTTAATAAGATGGAGGCGGGTTTCCATCCCTCAGGGACAGCTTCACCGGCCAACCAGAGACTGACAGCTCTCCGGCACCCCGGGACAGAGGTGTGTGGCATTGGATCGGGATTTCGGGTAAGTGTTTGGGGGTCTCGCCAGGTGCCAAACTGGCAGGCCCCAGCAAGGGGGTGAGAGGTCAATGGAGGGAAGGGGCGGACAACCAGGAGGGGGCGGGGTGGGGGTAGTACCTTGGGTGGCCCTCCAATCGATCCAGGGGACACGTAAAGGAAGAACACTCTGCCCTCCCACCACCGGCCCACCGAGGGAAACCTGCCAGGCTAGACGCTTTGCATGGGCCTCTCCCGCCGCTGGTTAAATCCTGGCGGCAGTGGCAGCCGGATGAGATTCTTGAGAGGGAATTAATTGCTCACTTAAGGGCCTCAATTGGCCCCACTGACAAGGGGGCTGCCCAACACCATCCCCGCCACAGGTATAATCGTGGTAGGGGCAGGGACAGGCAGGTAGGCAGTGGGCTGGATTTAACAGGCACCCTCCCCACCTTCAAACCCGCTGGCATGGGAGCATAAAATCCAGCCCCTGGAGCCATCACAGCACAGGAGGAGGCCATTCAGCCCATCAAGTGCAATGGATCTAATAGACTTGCTCAAGCAGCTGAATGACCTATTCCTGCTCCCATGTAATAAAGCATGAGAAGGGGTACCCTCACGGTACAGAACACTGAAACTGGGCACATTGCTTTATTAATGTTAAAATGACAGAGCCTCAGAATATCAACACTTCAGTGACTGCTTCACAACCAGATTTGTTCAGTATACTGGTATGAATCTTCAGTAGCAAGGATTGATAGCCATCGACTTCAATGCTATGCCAGCTCACCTTGTACTCGATGCTCTTAATGGATCAGAAATTGTCTCTTGCACCAGTGACTGATCTGTAATCACCAGAACTTGACCCCACTGTTTACAAAGCTTGATGAGTTTCTCCAGGCAGAAGCTAGGTTTATTTGGACCAAAGCCCTTATTTCAAAGCTGGGACTTCTCCCACATGTCGAAAGTGTCTGAAATGTTTCAAAATCCTAGGGAGAACACAGAGGAATTTCCACAGCAACATATGACTCAAGTAAAAAAAAACTCCTGACCAAAACTGATGGGACCTTAACCCCAGATTTCAACCAGATTAACCACTGTTTTATGACAACGAGGTTTCCGTTGACAATGGTGGACTATGTTAGATTTTATCAGCAGATTGCACAATGTTAAAAATACTTGAACCCATTGTTTTTTTCATGTCTAGCATTGAGAAATGGATCAGTCTCTCACTAAAGAGGAACAGTGACCAGATTTCTGGAATGTGATATATTACTGGCATTGACAGGCTAAACTGGTGCCTGGATAAAGCATTTTAGCATATTGCACCCTTCCCTCCCCCTCACTGTGCCTGGGAAATTCATCCAGCAACAGTTCAGGCCCCATCATCGATTTCAATCAACTCCCACACTTCCTCGATCGCTAAAGCCATAGGACGAATGAGCAACACAATGATGGTGGATCACCCACATGCCTTTGCTCAAATCTTCTCGATGAAGAACTTGAAGAGGGATCTGATTCTTGAGGTGGGCCCCACTTTAAAAAAATGCAAAACTCCTCGAGTTCAGGATGGTGTAAACAAAGAGCATGTTACAAAGAGTGTCTGACTCCTCCTCATCTTCTTTTACTCCTGTTTTTCCCTCTCCCTTGCCAATCATTTTTTCCCCCTTTCCTCATGCACTCTTTTATTGTGCTTCTCTCTCACTCCTCAAGACACAGAATTCCTGTGGCAACAGGGCATTCCCTGTCTGAGGAACGGCAGATAAGTTTATTAATCAGTTCAAATCCTTTTCACTCCTTTGCACGCTGACCTAACATTGCCTTCTGCTCCGGCAATGCCTCGATTTTAAAATTTTTGCTCTTGCTTTCTAACCCCTCCGTGGCCTGACTACTCCCAACTCTAACTTCCTCCAGCCTCACAAACCTCTGATATCTCTGCACTTTTCCTATTCTGGCCTCGCGCACGCTCGCCATTTTTATCAACCCAGCATTGTCGCCCATGCCTTCAGCCCTGAAACTCCGGAATTCTTTCCCAAAAGCATTCGCTTCTCTCTGCCCTTAGGACGCTCCTCACAGCCTAACTCTTTAACCACTCTTTGCTCACCTGTCCTAGTATCTCGTGTGGCTCAGTATCAAATTTTGTCTGATGATGCTTCTGAGGAGTGCCTAGGGACAGCTTAGGATGTTAAAGGTGCTATGTAAATGCAGGTTGTGGTTGGTTTAAAATAACAGATCACCAGAACATCGACACTTCACCCTTTCTTCTCTTTGCTTCTCGTTTTCCCTTTGCTCTGCTTCTCAACGTTGACCCGGGAGACTATGAGGAGTAGCACAGGGGTGGGTGGCGGAGGGGTTACCGGGGCAATGAGGAGGTTGAATGACTCTCTGGGTCATGTGGGGAGCAGGACTTCAAACACAAGAGCTGAAGACTGGGAATTCAAACAAAGCCAAACAGCAAGAGTCAAAACGGAGGTGCCAAACAGCCTCTTTGTGTTCTGCATCATTCTGATTCTAGCTGGGAGAACGGGTTGTTGAAATCACAACTGCAAGACTGTCTCGTGCTCAATAAGGAGGGGCTTTAGTAACAGATGTTGAAGCTGATGCTAGAAGCCTAGTTTTCTCTATCTTGACAGAAACTCTGTCCTTCATTTTTAGAACAGAAAAAGACTTGCATTTATTTATGTAGCAGCAGGACATCCTAACAGGCTGAAGTGAAGTGTGGTCACCATTGTAACATAAACGTGGCAGACAATTTGCCCACAGCAAGCTCCCACAAACAGCAATGTGATAATGACTAGGCGACCTGCTTTTTCTGTAATGTTGGTTAAGGGACAAATGCTAGCCACGACAGTGGGAAGAGCACCCCTGCCCTTCTTTGAATAGCGCTGTGAGATCTTTTAGGTCCACTGGTCCACTTAACATCTGATCCGAAAGACAGCATCTCTGACAGTGCAGCACTCCCTCAGTGCTGCACTGAGTGTTAGCCTAGATTATATGCTCAAGTCTCTGAAGTGGGGCTTGCACCCACAACCTCTGATTCAGAGGCATTAGTGCTGCCACTGTAGGCAGGTATTTGTACTGCCAGTCATATACCGCAGAGCAGGCAGGCTCAGAATAAAAATGGGGAACCTTGGTATTATAGAATCTCAAGTGACTGCTTAGCTTGGCATGCTGGTTTCAACCTCACCAAATTGTCTCACGATTAGAGATTCACAGATAATTGATCGAGGCCTTAGGGTGTGTAAAGTGTGCCCATTTTAAGCAATCAATTGGTTCCCTCAAGAGTTAAGTGTTGAAGATGCCAGATCTGCTTTTGACGTTGATTGCTGTGGACAGATTTTCTTTTTGCTGATCACAATACTCTCCTTGTGCTTATTCTGGGTGTGATTCAACACACAGATCTGGTGCAGCAATCCAATCAAGTTAATGCAATTTGTGGTTTGCATGCTCCAGCATTTCTCTGATGTGCAAGCAACTAACAGATTGCCTTCCATGGCAGAAGACACAAAAGATCTCCTCCCTTAAATCAAGAGCACCATTTTCAGTTTGTATTTCTGTAGGTAGCACTCTCACTCGTGTCAGAAGGTTTTGGGGGTTCCACAGACTTGAGCACATACCGAGGTTGACGCTCCAGTTTAGTGCTTAGACTGTGTTGTAATATGGGTCCTTTAGATGTCTCAATGATGAGATCTTGAGACTTGTATATTTAACAGGAACCCCTTATTGTTAACCTTTAACTATTTACAGGCCCCTGGTTACTGTTAGAGCTCTGAAGAAGATGCTACCAGGCCTGCTGAGTTTTTCCAGAATTTTCTGTTTTTATTATGGCTGACCTGATCTTGGCCTGAACTCCATTTTCCTGGATGTTCCCCCATTACCTTCAACCCCTGTTTAGTTCCATGTAACCTATTTCAGCTGCGAATATATTCAATGACTCAGTTCTCTGGGGTAGAGAATTCCAAAGAATCATGACCTTCTGAAAGAGGAAATTCCTTTCCCTCTTCCATCGGTGACCTCTCCTTCTGAAACCATGCCCTAGGTTAGATTCCCCGTGAGGGGAAATACCCTCTAAGCAACATCCTACAGAATTAATTTTTCCATTTGGTCTACTCAAACCCCAGGCTAAGACCACAGTAGGTTGCTCCCTGCTCTAAAAGCCCAATTTGGTTTCAATCAAAAGAGCAAATAATTGGGTTGTCAACTAAATTTAGCATCAACTGGCACAGAAGGTCAAATGTTTTTACACGTTTTAAATTGATGTCAAAATCTATTTTTGTTAAAACATTGGGTTCCTTATCTTCACACCATTGCTCTTCGTCTTCTTCTTAGACAGTCCCTCGGGGTTGCCCATGACTTGCTTCCGCACTAAAAATGAGTTCTCAGGTGACTGAATTGCTGACCTTGCGCTGGCTTGCAAAGCAAACGTGCTAACTGTTGAATGCTGGGTTTGATATCCAGCAGTCTCACAGCCATGGCTCCTTGTCACTGACCACCTCCTGCAGCTACTGACCACAAACTCGACTGCAAACGATGAGTCCTCCACCACCCCATTATACCCACACGCAAGCCTTATGCTGTTCAGAGTGCCGTCCTCCACTTTTTACTGAACCCATGTTCTGCCATTTCCTATTGCAAGGATAGCGGACAGAGGCTTGCATTTCCTGTGCCTCTCGCCTCTGTGAATAGTTCTTGCCTGACTCCAGGTTTTAATCACAATGTGCTGATGAGGCAGGAGGGCCACATTTTGGCCCCAGTAGAGAAGCGCCAATACAAAAGTACCTCACCTTCCAGTGAATTAGGTTGTGTGTATAGCCAATTGTCCCTCTCTAATGGAAAGCGATTCCTATGGTCCTTTGTGGACTATGGCTAATTACTTACTTTACATTGCTGTCAGATAGGGTTGCCAACTGTTGTTAAACATGTTCCTGGAGGTTTCATCACATGACTTGCCCCCGCGCTCCAACCGTTAGTCAGCCAACAAATTCATCCTTGTGACGTACTGCCTTCCTACCCCAATTGGAAAGCAAAAAGACTCATTCCCCAATTGGATGATGCTTGGCCATCAGCTAAACAGCGCTTTTTTCCCCCCATTTTCAATATTTTTATATCTGGTAAAGAGAAGAGTTCAAAGAAAATGACAAAAAGAAATTAATCTTTCCTAATATCCTGATGATTTTTTTTCCAGGGTTGCACACAGCAGTGTCCTGAAGATTGATCTTCAATTCCTGGAGACTCCGGGCCAATCCTGGAGGCTTGGCAACCCTACTGTCAGATACAGTGAAATACAATTCAGCAACAGCTGCATCAGTGGCCAAGAGTCAAGCTACTTAAGACATTAACCAGGCATCAAATAGTAATTCTTCTCTGTTTCATGTGGCCTTGCTCAGCCATAGGCCTGCCAAAACAGGCCGAATTATCTATATCTTCAGCTTGTGGTTGCAGAAAAACAAAGGGCCCACTTCACTGACTTATAACCTTTATAGGGCAGAGAGGACTCTGTTTGATGCAGTGTGTGTGTGCAACATTACATTGGAATTAGACTAAAAGTAAGGGTGGGGGGGGAGGGGTGGAAGAAAATGTCTTCCCTGCCTCCGTGAGTGAACTGTGAGGACCCAAATGACTGAAATATTATTGTTGAGGAGCCAAGGTGAAGGGTGAGAGTTCACAGTATAGATCATCAGCCAAGACATCGGACCAAGGAGACGATAAATAGAGAAAAGCAACTTGGAATTATATAGAGCCTTTCACCACCTCAGGACATCCTAAAGCACTTTACAACTGATGAGGTACTTTTGAAGGAGGAGTCACCATTATCGTGTAATTTGCACACAGCAAGCTCCCACAAACAGCAACATGAAGTGTTGATTAGCTGACAAAAGCTTGACTTTCAACAGCCTTGAGGTTATGGAGGAAGGTCAGGAGTTCCAGTTGTGTGTCTGTATTGACTAAATTGGGATAGATGCGTGAATCTTGTTTGAACTGCAGCAACTACTTTTCTTTATTCACCAAGGTCAGGGAGATTATGTACTAACCACACGTTGATGTTTAGGGCCAGGTTCGGCTCTGCTGTGCAATCTGATATGCGCAGGCCTTTCTTTTGTATAACAACCAGGCAGGCACTGTAGTTTCAGCAGTCACATCTCACCAATATTGTTGCCACTTCACCGAATCACAGGACTGTTACAGCACAGAAGTCAGCTCACCATGTCTGCACTGGCTCTCCAAAAGAGCAATTCATATAGTGCCATTCCCCTGCCTTCTCCCCGTAACCCTGCACATTCTTCCCTTTCAGATCACAGCTTAATTCCCTTTTGAATACCTCGATTGAACCAGCCTCACCACACTCTCAGTCAGGGCATTCCAGACCCCAACGACTCGCTCTGTGAAAAAGTTTTCCTTTTTTTTTCACCCCTTTACAGTCATTTGAAAGAGAAGAGGCCTGTTTACAGGCCTCAACAACCGAAAAATGGTTGCGCGGAAGTACAACAGAGACAAAAGTGCTTTCAGTTACTCATGACGTTAAGCCAGTCTTGGAAAACCTAATCCCGTCAATACTGAAGCCAACTGCTCTGTTGTGCGTTAGATTAGTGCAACTGTGAAAGCTAAGAGCTGCCAGACATTCCCTCGCTCACTGGAGAAATTCCAGACATATTTCAACGACAAAATCGGAAGCCATCTCATTGGGAGCCTACCCATATCACTTGACAACTGTAAGGTTACTTGTTCAGCTACATCACGAGGCAGCCTAGCCAATAATCGTCCATCAATTGGAGTATCTGGGCTGAGTCAGGGCACTGCCAAATTGAAATCAATCTTGTGTTAACTCTGATCCAACCAACAGATGAGCACAGGAATGCCGTGGTTATGTTACTGGACTAGTAATCCAGGTAACTGGAGTTCAAATCCCACCATGGCAGTTTGAGAATTTGAACCCAGCTTTAAATTAAACTGATCATTCAATGAAAAATTGCCATGAAGCCGACAGATTGTTGTAAAAACCCATCTAGTGCACTAATGTCCTTTCCAAAGGGAATTTGCTGTCCTTCCCTGAACTGGCTTATATGTGACTCCAGTCCCATACCAATGTCTAAAATGGCCTAGCTAGCCACTCAATTGTCCAGAGCAACTGCGATGGACAATAAATGCCAGCTTTGACAACACCCACCCCCCCAAGAATGAATACGACAAGAGCCTCACTGGAAGAGAGAGATCTCTGTTATGACCCTATAGCCAATTGCTATTGACAAAGATGTGCTCATAGGAATCAGAGATAAAGAAGGCTTCGTGATAATTCCAGGGTGAGCTGTGGCTCAGTGAGTCGCACTCTCATTTCTGAGTCAGAAGGTCATGAGTTCAAGTTCCATTGGGAGTTCAGAGACTTGAGCCCACAATCTAGGCTGCCACTCCAGTGGCACACTGAAGGACTGCTGCAGACCAAGAGTCTGCCAGTCTCTCCGATCCCTGGCTCCATTTTGAAGAGGAGCAGGGGAGTTCTTTCACTGCCCTGGACTATATTTATCCCTCAAACAATATCACATCGCTGTTTTGTTGGAACTTGCTGTGCAACACTGACCAAGCTTTGAGAAAAGTACTTTGCTTGACTAGATGCAATTAAAATGCATATGCTATCAACACACACACACACGCACACAGAATTTGGGTTCTATTGTCTGACAGCAGGAAATTGGTCTCAGTGGTGATGAAAGTCCACCATAGTAATCGCCGACCCCAACAAACATTGCATTATATCTCACACAAAGAGGCTTGCAAGTCCCAAGTGTCACAGAGGCCTGGCTGAAGGACTGCCCGACAATCCTTGTGACAATTTCAGAGCCAGCGTAGAGGAGGAATCACCGCTCCTCCAGTAGACACACAAAGCCCAAAAATCTGCTGGCCATCATGTAATAAAAGCTATTTGTAACAATAAAAAAAAATTTTTTAAAAATGAGGGACCCAGGAGAGAGAGTCGTCAGTCTGGCCCAGCAGAGCCCTCACTGAAATCTTCTTCCTCCTGTAAACTTTGGATAGGTAAGCCATCTGTCACCTAGCAAAGAACGAGAAAAAAAACCACAGTATCGCATAATATCCACAGGATTTCACAGCAGAATCAGTGACGGTAAATTCCTGCTAGATTTCGACTTAGACTGAATCTATTTTAGTCACACTGATTTCTACATTCAACCTATACAAGCCAGTGAAAAAGGAACAGACAATATCTTTTACTGTCCATACTGATTAAAGCGGCCTTTCTCTCTTATGTATGCATCCAAAACGCTGGGAACTTGTACCTTACTCTACACCACATTCCATTCACCCATCACCCATAAACTCATCGACCCTCATTGAGTTCCAGTCTTGGCAATGTTCCAATTCTAAATTTCTAATCCTCACGTTTAAATCTGTTTGTGGCCTCTCTTCCTCCCTATCTCTGTAGACTACACAAACGACTCTGGACTTTTGCCCACAGTTAGCAGCCATTCCTTCAGCTGTCAAGCCTCTGGAATTCCTCTATTCCTCTCCACCTTGAAGACTAGAGTCACTTTAGTCTCTTACATAATAGAATTATAGAACAATATAGGACAGAAGGAGGCCATTCAGCCCATCATGGCTGTGCCAGCTCTTTCAAACAGTTATCCAATTAGTCCCACAGCCCTGCACTTCCCTGTAACCCTACAAACCGTTACTTTTCAAGGATATATTCAACTCCCGTTTGAAAGTTCCCAGTGAACCTGCTTCCACAGCCCTTCCCAGCAGTGCATCCTAGATCAGTGAACCTGCTTCCATAGCCCTTTCCAGCAGTGCATCCTAGATCAGTGAGCCTGCTTCCACAGCCCTTCCCAGCAGTGCATCCTAGATCAGTGAACCTGCTTCCACAGCCCTTTCCAGCAGTGCATCCTAGATCAGTGAGCCTGCTTCCACAGCCCTTCCCAGCAGTGCATCCTAGATCAGTGAACCTGCTTCCACAGCCCTTTCCAGCAGTGCATCCTAGATCAGTGTTCATCAGTGCAAGGCCCACCAGCCAGTGACAGCTCCCGTCGACACTATGTGTGGCTCCCTGACAGGTGGAGCAGAGTTCCGGCACCACCAACCCAGGGCCTGGAGAGCAGAGTGAGGCGGGGAGGAGTGCCATAGTGCCATGGAGGAGAGGCTGGCTGTGAGGTCTATGGCCTCGGGAAGGAGGCTGGCTGCGAGGTTCAGGAGTGAGCCACTGAGCCCCAGGTTGTGAGAGTGGGTGTGTGTGTGTGTGAAGAGTGAGTGTGTGTGTGTGTGTGTGTGTGTGTGAGAGAGAGGGAGAGAGAGAGTGTGTGAGTGAGTGAGTGAGTGAGGTGTGTGGGAGAGACCCATTTGTATCCAGGAAATGGGCCGGCTCCTTCAGGAGTGAGCCGATCCTGACAGCGACCTCCACCCGGGGAGGCGCCACCTGGCATTTCGATGCAGTTGGCTACTGGATGTATTGAAGGGACAGCCACCATCACAGTCGGATGTGGTGTATAGGAGCACACCACCAGCTCACTGGGAGAGAGAAGCACATTCTGCAGGTAAATCCCTCACCCTAGCACTGAGGCACCGGCCAAGTCGGTCCACTACATTCCCCCAGAAAGAAGAATGTATTCTGCTTTCCGATTAATGTACTTTCTTCCTTTGTGCTATCGCAAGCAGGAGCCAATCAGGCACTGGCCTCTATTACATTAGTCGATGTGGCTCTCAAATTACAGGTTTTGTGCTAAAGTGGCCCTTGCTTAAAAAATAGTGGAGACCACTGTCCTAGATCATAAAAACTGGCTGCGTTAACATTTTCTCCTCTCTCCTGGGCTGTGGCGGTAACAACTCTCCAGGATCATTCCAGAATCTCTGGGGAAGATTAATCTCGCAGGCTATGCTGGAAGAAAACTCCTACAGGAATCAAAAATAAAGTGTGCATTCCTTTCAACGTTTTTTGAACGTTTTTGTTTATTAGCTGCAGAAACATTGGAGATGGCAGAAATCAGGCTGTTTGACTGACAGACAAGGATCATCCAATCGGGTTATGAGGAGCCTGTCACTTTCTGATTGGTGCGTGAAGGTAGCGAATGTGTCAGGTGACGGGGGTGTCGGGGGTGGAGCGGTTGGGGGCAGGAGCTCATTTGACAAACCATCCAAACAGTTGTCCACCCGTGGGGCAGCTTTGTTAATGAAATTGTTGAACGCAGAAAGACAGGCCACACTTTGCAAGAAATACGGTACAGGATACACCTGTCTATAAGGTGCAAGACTGCCACACTTTCTGATCAAAAAAAGTCAGCAGGAGAGTGGGATTATGCTCCCTACAGCAAGATCAACTTTCACAATATCGACTTTCATTCCCCAAATAGCAACTTTGTAGGAAATTTCTAATCATATATGTGAGATAAGGGGACAATTTCTTGAGGCAATGGGAATATATCCATTAGAGAAAGCGAGGAGGAAATTCAATAGCGGTCCTTAAAATTATGCAAAGTTTTAATACAGGTTCCTTTGTTTGGTGGGTCAGGGACGGCGAAGTTTAGAGTTCGACATTGTCACCAAGAATGCAGAGAGAGGTTGAAAAAGAGTTTCTTCACACACAGGGTTCTTGGAATACTGAATACTTTGCCACAGGGAGTAGCTGAGGCAGAAACAATTCCACCTATTGAGGGAAAGTTGGATAAATATATGATGGAAAGAAAAACGTAGGGAAGTGAAATTAGTTTTGCATTGGTCCAATATAGAGCCAGCATAGACATGATAGGCTGAATGGCCTCCTTTTGAACTGTAAATATCCATCACTCTGTGAGTACATACAATGAGCTTTGTTAGCTGTTTGCCGCTAATCAGTGTGATACGGAATCACTTCCGAGGGAAAAAATGCTTGTTGCCTCTTGTTTATAGTTTATAACATTACAGAAAGCAAGGCACAACCCTCTCTCCTCAAGAGAAAATTCACTTATGCTTTCAAGGATGATTTCTGATTGAAGTGAGCTTGTAGCCTAAGCAGGAGGGGTGAATACTTGTGACACATTCAGCAAGATTGGGCAGGCTGCAATATTGAACCATGTTCAGTTTGAGTCTAATACGCTGCATTTTTGCCACACTCAGGAAAACAAACCCATCAAGTGCATTATTTATTAGTTTGGGAGTGCCTACTTCGTAAAAGATTATTCAGACCAGCTTCTGACAGATGCAAACGTTAAATATTCTGAGAAATCTCCCCAAAAAGTGTACATTCAAAATCTTCCACACCGCACTGTTAAAAAAATCACTCAGTCTAGGTTACGTTAACACATTACCGTGAAAGACAATGACTGCCTAGTTAACCTGGAAGTTATGTGTAGTGGCCCTGTGCTTGCCAGCCTTAAAAGGAACTAGAATGAGTCTGTAACCTATGAACCCCCATGAGGTGAACTGAAGAATGTGCTGCACCCTTTCCCTCTCAGGTCTGGATGCCTCAGAGTCCCCAGCCTCCAGGTGAAAAGAACATAAGGCACTCTTGGTGTTTTTCCTCCCCCTTATTCACTACTACCCTCCACTTTCTCCCCAACCCTTCACTAAAGGTGACTCAGTCAGTCAACAGGGTCCCGAATCTTTGATAACACCATTTTCATCAGCTCATCAGGAGGTGTACAAAGGAAGCTCACCGTGTGAATCATCCAACTCTACACCAGCGAGAAAGTGTGTCCCTATTCCCAACTTCTCCAGCTCTGGCCCTCTCTGCTCATCATCACATTGCTCTCTGAGAGATCTTGATGCACATAAATTGGCTGCTGCATTTCCTACATTACAGCAGTCACCATACTTCAGTAATTCATTGGCTGTAAAGCACTTTGGGACATTCTGAGCTCTTGAAAGGTGCTATCTAAATGCAGGTCTCCCTATTTACACTCACAAGAAGCACGCTTTGAAAATTGGCCACAGCAATAATAATTACTCCTTAAAAGCTCTCAAAGGTAAATCCAATCAATATCAGCAGAAAAGAGAAGGGAGAGCAAATACTCAAAAACAATACTTTTAAAAAAGCACTGGAAATAATTTGCAAGTCAGTATCTGGAAGTGAATTACAGGTTAAAATTTCAACTTAAGATTCTTGATCAAAGTCCCTTTTCTAAGAGGTAACTACTGTAATGTCCACATCTCTTTTCACTTCTGGGAACCTGGTACAGCACATATTACAGCGCCATGGTCACTGAGCGTTGCTCCAGGCATCTTTGCTCAGTGCTCCTCTTTAACCCAACCCACACCTGAATGTCATTTTCCCTGGCACCATCTGTGGCCTATTCATCTGATGAGAACAGCTCTTTATTTCAAACTGCAGCCGCAGACAGAGGCTGCCTAATCCATGCACGGCATAAGGACAGAACATTTAAGAGGATGGAACGAGGCTTACAGCAACCCTCCTTTAAGCCAGGACACCGTCCCAAGTCTAAATTAAAACGCTTGGTTACTGGATTCTTCGGTTCCATTTTAAAATACGGTTTCTTAACATATCTGCCTTTATTTAATTCTTTTTAATCTTTGTCTTCAATTCAAATGCCACCCCCACCCTTTTCTTCCTTCTCCTCCCTGGACCTTTATCGGGGGTAATGCCCCACACTGCCGAGCTAGCTATTTTCTTTTTCATGAGTGAAATGCATTGGCTGCCAATGATCCCCAAGCTATCTGGCTGAGAGACTCCAATCTCAGTCAAGCCCTCATCCAATTTCCACATACGTGTACCTCTGGCAAGGACTTCCAGAGAGCAGGCAAGATCAGACTGTTCTGAACACAGGCACTGAGGCCAACTGTGATGTATCACCCCTGCCATTGTCTAGGCTCAGATCAAGGGGTGAAACCTCAAGTTTACACAAAGCAGCACCATTATTGCATGACTTTTATAAATCTGCTTAGTCCGGATTCCAAGATGTTGGCAGCCAAGAGCCAGTTTCCAATCATTTCCACTATTTGTCCCAGGTCCCTTATCTCAGTGGCTGACTTGTAAATCCAATTTCTCATGGGCAAGCAGCTTAAGGGAGCGGGATTTAGCAGCGCAAAAGCTGGGCTCTTGGAATTTGAATCAAACAGCAACGAGGGATTCTTCAACTTGGCTTCAATCACCCAGACTCACTAGGAATGCCTACGAGGAGGCTTTATGGCCTACAAGTGCCCCTCTGACAAATTACACTTCAAAACCCGCGGAGAACAGAGACCAGGAATATGCAGGCATCAGGGAACCGAAGAGATGGAAAACCTATAATATGATGTATATACTTGAAGACTAGAAATAAGAACTGTTGTGGCTTTAGGGGACAAAGGTGTGGCAGGAATATCAGAAACAAGGTTAAATCCAAAGGATGGAAGTTACTCTAATAGTCCAGGGTATGCAGTGTTCAACCAAAACAAGAAAAAGGAGCTGGCATAAGTCAGTGGCACCTGGTTAAGAGAAGCTATAGTATGAAGCACCGTGTCTAAATATCTCTATTGTTATAAGAAATCCAAGCCAACAATAAGGGTATGTTACTAACCAGCATGAAGGACAATATGCTCCATGAAAGAATCAAAAGGCCTTTTTTTCATTCTTTCATGGGATATGAGCATCAATGACTAGGGAAACATTTATTGCCCATCCCTAATTGCCCTTGAGAAGGTGGTGGTGAGCTGCCTTCTTGAACCGCTCCAGTCCCTATGGTGTTAGGGACAGTGCTGTTAGGAAGGGAGTTCCAGGATTTTGACCCAGCGACAGTGAAGGAACAGCGATATATTTCCAAGTCAGGATGGTGAGGGGTTGGAGGGGAACTTCCAGGTGGTGGTGTTCCCATGCATCTGCCACCCTTGTCCTTCTAGGTGGTAGAGATCGTGATTTTGGAAGGTGCTGTTGAAGGAGCCTTGGTGTGTCGCTACAGTGCATCTTGTAGATGGTACACACTACTGCTACTATGTGTCGGTGGTGGAGGGAGTGAATGTTTGTGGATGGGGTGCCAATCAAGCAGGCTGCTTTGTCCTGGATGGTGTCAGGCTTCTTGAGTGTTGTTGGAGCTGCGCTCATCCAGGCAAGTGGAGAGTATTCCATCAAAGCCGACTTGTGCCTTGTAGATGGTATGTATGAGAACAACAACATGCATTTATATAGTGTCGTTATCACAGTAAAGCATTCCAAGGTGCTTCACAGGAATGTTATTAGAAACAACTTGCCTCTAGGCCAAAGATGATGATATTAGGAGAGGGGACCAAAAATTTGATAGCAGAGGTAGGTTTTAGCATGTTAAATGGAGGACAGTAATGGAGAGTAAGAGAGGTTAAGAGAGGGGATAGCAAAGTGTAGGGTCCAATGGCTGAAAGGAAGAGAGATGGGGACATAACCCATACCAAAAACTTTGGGGGTGAGGGGTGTGACAGTCCATTCACAGACCCCACCCCACCCAACATGGTTACACTGTCTGTCCTTCTGAATTAAAAGAGTAGAATACAGGCATAAATAGGAGACTGCCATTGAATAACCAGTGTCATCCACTCTGGAGCAGTTGCTCTTGGCTATCTGGCAATAAAACCAGGATCAGTCATGCACTTAATGACCTCAGGGGATAAGCTCTCTCCCTGTGACAGCATCACAGACAAAGAATCTTGCTTCAAAATAAAAATAACAAAACACATATCTCTGAATAAACCTGCTCTACATAAGCTCTATGAAGGGGTAGATAGCGAGTATTGAGTAGACATATCGCAGCCTACACTGTGATAAGCCAATGCCACTAGGCAAATGCTTCAGAGCTGCATCCAACTTTCAAAAGGTTTCAGGTGAATCTGAGATTTATGGATTACAGAGCCAGATAGAATCAAGGCAATCATAGTTTTTTTTTCTCTGTTCTGCTTCCGAAACCCCAACAGATATGGAATATTCAAGAAAATCAAAACACGCCCCTCTTTTTTTAAGTGCCTTTTACAACATTAAAGGGGTTATATAAATGCAAGTTGTTTTTTTCCCCTGTAGGAATTATTTATGGCTCGCCATTCTGAAGTTAGGGATCCTGCAGCCATGAGACTGGTGGTTTCAACAGTCAGATTAATATGACTGATACACCCCAGACATTCCGTCCAGCTCATGGACCATACATATGCTTTTCAAATGACAAACTAGACTTGATTCCCTGTCTAAACTAATCAAAGTGTGAATGTCCAGCAGCTCCATAACAAGAACTGGAAAATCACTGAGGGTCCTATGAAAACCACTGAACAAGCATCAAAATGGAGGCATATTGGAGACATAGTAGAAATACCTTGCATTTATATAGTGCCTTTCATGACCTCAGAATGTCCCAAAGTGCTTTGCAGCCGACGAAATATTTTAGAAGTGTTGACACTGTTGTAGTATAAGAAATGCCAATTTTCACACAGCAAGTTCCACAAGCAGCAGTGTGATAACAATCAAATAATATGTTTTAGTGATGTTAGTTTAGGGATAAATATTGACCAGGGCACTTGCAGAACCTCCCTGCTTGCCTTGGAAATAATGCCACAGAATCTTTTATATCCACCTGAGAGATCGTACAGGGGCTCAGTTTAACATTTCGTCTGAAGGATGGCACCTCAAACTGTGCAGCACACCCTTAGTACTACACTGGAGTACTTAGTACTCCAGTACTACACTGGAGCCCAATGTTAGCTTCTATTGAACCTATCAGTCGACAAAAAGCAGATCCTTCATAGTGAAGTAGTCGTAAACCTTTGCTTTATGGCAAGCTCTGTCACTTTCCCTCTTACGTAAATAAAAGGGGGGAGGAGGGCAAACAGGGAACCCTGATCTAGCCATTACACTGATAAGGCTGAGTCAGCCATGCTATATTACAGCCCCAAGTTGATAAAACGCTAGTATGTCTGGGCAAAACTCACTTGCGCTACTTCAGCAAGCCCAGTAAGGATTTACTACTTAACAACCCTTGTTCACTGCTGAAGACCGACCTTTGAGCTCAGGTGGTGTTTGAATGCCATTTGGTCAGTGCAGGCAAACACACACACAGATGTTAGTTTGTGCAATGCATCTATGCGTGTTACAGACATGACAGTTTTGAATGATCAGAAGCCCCAGTCTTAGCTTGAATGCCTGCGTTTGATAGATTGCTGGAGAGCCCTAGATTTCCGCAGAGCTGCTGTCAAGCTCCATTCTTTAGTGAAACAACAGGAGGTGAAAGTTTATTGAGCAGCACTAAGCTATTCTCTGTTCTCTTGCCCTGCAGATGGACTGAAGTGTTTTGATACAAGCATTAATATTCAGTCAAACTCCCATGTATAAAATAGCATAAGTTAATTCTACATCCTGAAACAGTTTACAGAAACAGCTCCATGCATATAAAGCACAACAAACCACAACACACAGACCACATCCCATTCACCCCACTACATAGAATTACTGACTTGCATAAAAATACAATCCCTACAAAGTCACAAAGTTTATTTAGCGTATTGCTACTCACATGGTCTGGGAGGAAGAAAAATCAAGCTTAAATCTGCAAAGCACTTAATTTATCACTTCAAGTTAGCTCTAGCACCAATTGCTGACCTCTACATACCAGTGTTTCACCCAAGTTTTATACCGCTCAAACACCAGCCTGCATTAAATAAAATCACACTCGTTATCTTTTCAAAACTCCCACTGTAAAGGAAATTAGACACTTAAGAAGTTGAGGAATTCCTTTGCTAACTGGCCTCCTTCTATGCTGTCTGGGTCTTTGATTTGGATGTGTTCCCTCCCATTACAACCGACGTTGAGAAAGACGTTAGCTAGAAGTATACAGCTCCACATTTTAGTGCTCCGCACTTTAACTGCAAAGAGAATTCTTTGATCTATATTTACATTTTACTGGGAGCTTAGTAACAAAGCTATAATCTCCTTTTCTCGGGTTTTTAGTGCAGAGCAGAGTGCAGCCAATTTACTAATGAAACTTGGCGTCACTGAATTGTGACACCCTCATTCGACCTATCACCTCCAGCGATCATTAGCGAATATTGTGCATGTTTCTGTTTTGCTCCTCATGCCTGAGCCAGCTCTTTGAAAGCGCTATCCAATTCGTCTCACCTCCCCCCGCCCTTTCCCCATAACCCTACAAACATTCCCCCTTCAAACATTTGTCTAGTTCCCTTTTGGAAATTGTTACTGAGTCTGCTTCTACCACCCTTTCAGACAGTGCGTTCCAAGTCACAACAACTCACTGCATAATTCCACATCTCCCCCCCACCCCACCACATGGAGCCTTTATTCCTATTACCAATTATTTTAAATTTGCATCCATAATTAATGGCCCTTCTGCCACTGGAAATTGTGTAATTACTTTGTCAAAACCCTTCATGATTTGAAAATCTTTCCGTTGCCTTCTCTGCTTTAAGTAGAGAAACCCTAGCTTCACTAGACTCTCCATATAAGTGAAGTCCCTCACCCTGGTACCATTCTAGGAAACCTCTTCTGCACCCTTTCTAAGGCCTTGCCCAGAATTAAACACAAAACTCCATCCGAGGCCTAACCAGTGTTGTATAAAGGGTTAGCATAGCTTTTTTGCTTTTTTACTCTATGTCTCTATTTATAAAACCAAGGGTTCATATGCCTTTTTAATAGCTATCTAAACATGTCCTGCCACCTTCAAATATTTCTGTGCATTCATACTGCTGCACCATCCCCACCCCACTCTACCCCCCTCCCGCCAGGACATTCTGTTCCTGTACTCCCTTTCATGACACAAAGGTAGGTAGGAAAGTAAATTGTGAAGAGAACACAAGGACATAGACAAAGTGACATAGATAGGTTAAGTGAGTGAGCAAAGATCTGGCAAACAGAGTGTAACAGGGGCAAATGTGAAATTGTCCATTTTGGCAGGAGGGATAAAAAAGGAGCTTATTATCTAAATGGTGAGAAATTGCAGAGCTCTGAGATTCAGAGGGATCTGGGTGTCCTAGTCTGTGAATCACAAAAGGTTAGTATGCAGGTACAGCAAGTAATTAGGAAAGCTAATTGAATGTTGATGTTTATTGTGAAGGCAGTTGAATACAAAAATAGGGAGGTTATGCTCCAGTTGTACAGGACACTGGTGAGACCACATCTGGAATATTGTATACAGTATTGGTCTCCTTATTGAAGGAAGGATGAAAATGCGTTAAAGGCAGTTCAGAGAAGGTTTACTAGACTAATACGAGGAATGGGAGGGTTGTTTTATGAGGAAAGATTGGACAGGCTAAGCTTGTATCCACTGGAGTTCAGAAGAGTAAGAGGCAACTTGATTGAAACATATAAGGTCCTGAGGGGTCTTGACAGGGTGGATGTGGAGAATCTAGAACTAGTGGTCACTGTTTAAGACAGAGATGAGAAAAAATTTATTCTCTCAGAGGGTCATGAGTCTTCGGAACTCTCTTCCTCAATAGGCAATGGAAACAGAGTCTTTGAATGTTTTCAAGGCAGAACTAGATAGATTCTTAATAAATAGGTGGTTACAGTCAAATCTTATTGAATGGCGAAGCAGGCTTGAAGGGCCAAATGGCCTACTTCTGCTCCTAGCTTGTATGCTCATATTTTAATAGGTACTATTTAGTTTATATTGTCTTGCCTCAGCCTTCCCACCAATATAAATCACAGTACGCTTCTCTGTGTTAATTTCAATGAGAGTGTGTCTTCCCACTTCACCAGACTGTCAATGTTTCCCTGGAGTCTGTTACTATCCTCCTCACCATGTACCACATTTTCCAGTTCTATGTCTTTCTGCAAACTTTGAAACTATGCCCTGTGAACCCAGTCCAGGTCATTATCTCTTAGGGCTGAGATGAGGAGGAATTTCTTCACTCAGAGGATGCTAAATCTTTGGACTATCTACCCCAGAGGACTGGAGAGACTCAGTCATTGAGTATGTTTGTGTCAGAAATCGATAGTTTTCTAGATAGTAAAGACATCATCAGATATGGGAATAGTGTGGGAAAATGGCATTGAAGCAGATCAACTGTGATCTAGCTGATTGGTAGAGGGGCCAAATTGCCTACTCTTGCTCTTATTTCCTATGTTCCTATTCTATATCAAAAATGGCAGTAGTCCCAACACTAACCCCCTGTGAAACACCACTATATACTTCCCCCTAGTCTGATAAAGAACTGTTCACCATTACTCTGCTCTCTGTCGCTTCGTCAATTAGCTTCCGTGTAATCACTGGCCCTTTAATCCCTGCTGGTTACCATCAACAGCCTCCCTCAGCTAATGAATCAGTGCTCCTCCATGCTGAACACCACTTAGAAGAGGATAGCAAGGGCATAGAACATACTCTGGGGGTAATGGACACGGAGTCCCCAATCAAGAGTGGCTCAGTAGCATCTCAGAGAGTCAACACAAGGGATAAACTCATTCCATCTCATCTTCACCAATTTACCTATTGCATGTGCATCTGTCCATGACAGTACTGGTAGGAGTGACCACAGCACAAGCCCTGTGGAGACAAGTCCCATCTTCCCACCAAGGGCATCATCCATCATGTTGTGTGAGGCTAGCACTGAGGTGCTGTGGTCATTAGCAGTAGCAGAATCTTATTCCACTACAATCTATAACTTCACGGTTTAGTATATTCCTCACTCTACCATTACCATCAAGCCAAGGGATGAACCCTTGGTTCAGTGAAGAGCGGAGGACAGCATGCCAGGAGTAGCACCTGGCATACCTGAACATTAGATGCCAAACTACAACACAAGACTACTTGCATGCTAAACAGTGAAAGCAGCATGCAATAAACAGAGCTATACAATCCCACAACCAAACAGACCAAGCAAAGCTCTGGCACATCCAATCATGAATCATGGTGGGCAATTAAACAACTAACTGGAGGCTCCATGAGAATCCCCATTTCAATGATCAAAGAGCCCAGCACATCTGTGTAAAAGATAAGACTGAAGCATTTAAAACTGTCTCCAGCCAGGAGCACCGTGTGAATGATCCATCTCAGCCTCGCCCTGAGTTCTCCACCATCACAGATGCCAGTCTTTGACCTATTCAATTCACTCCACCTGATAAAGAAACGCTGGAGCGCATTGGACACCACAAAGGCTATGGGCCCCAACACTATCAATGGTTGAAGACACGTACTCCAGAACTGGCCGTGTCTCTAGCCGAGTTGTTCTGGTATGGCTTCTACACTGGCATCTACCCAACAATGTGAAAGATTGCCCAGCTATATCCTGTTGACAGAAAGGAAGACAAATCCTATCTGGCCAATTACCCACCCCCCAACTTCAGTCTACTCTCAATCGTTAACAAACTAACAAAAGTTGTCATCGACAGTGCTACCAAGCGGCACTTACACATCAATAACCTGATCACTGATGTTCGGTTTGGGATCCCCAAGCAGCTCAACACCACTTTCTCAAGGGCAATTAGTGATGGACGGTAATGCCAGCTGCAAGCATATACCCAAGGATTAATTCTTAAAAATCCAATTGTGGACTGCTAGAACCTGAGATTGTTTGACTGTTGAAAGTTCACGTGAATGTAATGCACAAGTTCGATAAAGCCGCCATTTAGCTTTACTGAAATTTCAGTGATAATTCAGTCATGCAGGAGTTAAGTTCACCAGTGTACATGAAATGTCTTGCATCGCTGCTCCAGGACAGGGGCTAGAGACTCAAAGAATGATTCTGACATTCACTTTCCTAGTATATAAAAAAATAAAGTTGCATTTATATAGCGCCATGACTTCATAACGTTCCAAAGAGTTTTACAGTCAATTAATTGTTTTTGAAGTGTAGTCACAGTTGTAATGGAGGAAACACAGCAGCCAATTTATGCACAGCAAGCTCCCACAAACAAGAGTGAGATAAACAACCAGATCACCTCTTTTAGGTGTTGGTTGAGGGATAAATTATAAGCCAGGACACTGAGAATAACACTGTTGAACTTCAAGTAGTGCCATGGGATCTTTTACGTCAAACCTTTTTTTTACTCTTCCACAGGACGTGGGTGTCACTGGCATTTGTTGCCCATCCCTAATTACCCTTGAACCGAGTGGATTACTAGGCCATTTCAGAGGGCAGTTAGGAGTCAACCACATTGCTGTGGATCTGGAGTCACATGTAGGCCAGACCAGGTAAGGATGGCAGATTTCCTTCCCTAAAGGACATTAGTGAACCAGATGGGTTTTTAAACAATTGATGATGATAGTTTCATGGTCACCGTTATGGACACTAGCTTTATATTCCAGATTTATTAACTGAATTTAAATTCCAGCAACTGTCGTGATGTGATTTGAACCCGTGTACCCAGAACCCTGGATCTCCGGATTACCAGTCCAGCGACATTACCACTACGCCACCGTCTTCCCCTTGAGGGCCGACTCAACTGGCAGACAGGAGCCTCGGTTTAACATCCCATCCAAAGAAGCTGCACCTCCAACAGTGCAGCCCTCCCTTGGGGCTGCACTGTCGCACATGCCTAGATTTTGTGCTCGGGTCTCTGGAGTGGAAACTGAACCCCGACTTTCAGACTCAGGGACGGGAGTGCTTCCAGCTGAGCCACAGCTGACATCCTGCCAGAATATTCAACAGTGAGCACAGTCCTGACAATGCAACAGTAGAAACAATCTGTGCCCGAGTTAGAGGAAATCAGCAGCTGGCAGCATGCCAACCTTTTGTGATAGCCAGCAACTGATGGAATGGGGAAATAATAAATGCAGTCAACTGGGCAGGCTCAAATCCCACATTCCCTGCTGACAATCATAAACTGCCTTTGATAGTGACTGTGGAGAAATCTCTGCACCAGACTGTATGACCAAAAAGGCCAAAGAAAGCACCGCCGGGAAAAGGAAATATAGAGAATGTGTTCAAAATGTTTTGAGTAATAAACACCATTTCACCACCAGTTGTGTTTTATTTAAACCCCTTCTCAACACAAGAGTAATGTACTGGAGCCGTAACACAATGTTGTGAGCAGAGACATTTCATTGCATCTCACCTAGTTCTGAATGGGAAGAGAGTGTGCTCACTCAGCCTCTTTTACCTGTTCTGCCATTCAATCAGCCAATCGAAGCTGAAGTGCGTTTTAGCTCCACCTGCCCACTTTGGTTCTGCAACCCTCAAAAATCTCGGTTCGGAAATTTTCAATCGGTTCCCAGCCTCCACGTCTTTTTAGGGAGGGGAATGAGAGCTGCAGCTTTCTCCTACCATTTGAGTGAAAAAGTGCTTCCTGAGTTGCTGCATCTGAACACCATTATCACAAAATTATTATTATTAAGTGGCCTGGCTTTAATTTGAAGATTATGACCCCTTGCTCTGGATTTCCAGAGGAAACAGTTTATCTTCCCTATTAAATCCATTTAATATTTTAAACACCTTGATTAGATCACCTCCTCAACCTTCTATCCAAACTCAAGGAAATACAAACCAAATTAATGTAACAATTCCTCATAATTTAACCCTTTAAGCCTTTTAAGTTCACTTTGCTGGGCGGGGGACTTAGTACTGCCCACTAAGGGATAGGCAACATATGTTGCATGACGGCAAATGAGTCACACCCCCCACCCAGAGTCACACACCCCCACTCCCACCCCCACCCATCCACCCAACAACCAGCTTTCGTGAGAAATCTGTCCCAAACCTCTCAACTGCCTTCTCACTGTGGCCGTGGCTGATGACTAGGACAAGGTTCGCTGTTTGAGTTGTAGATGCAGTTGGCGCTGGGTTCACAGCATTGGGAAATAAGAGCAAGCCCAGTCAAAAAAGACCAAAGCAGAAAGGTTATCGGGCAATGATGAATAAGACTCCTCAGTGAAAACATGAAAGATAATCAGTTACGGAGAGTTTCAAGTTCCAGCGCAATTTGGAAGGATTCACAACGTCAATATTTGAAAGACAATACAACTGGGAGATTCCCACAAGCATGATTCCAGGTGTTGAGCGGCACACTCAGAATTTGCAAGCTGGGATGCTTATTAATCCACCCCCTACACAGCAAACAGAAAAGATCAGTTAGACTCAGTATGAAACTGGAGAACAATTTAAAGATTTGTGCTCCGGCTGTTGTTTCTTTGAAAGGGGGGAGGTGGTGGGAGTATAAAAAGGTCTGTTCCCTGGAGAATTGAGGGTATAAGCAAATCAAGTGTCACCGTGCAAATGTTTTGTATAGAAAAATGCAACAAATTTGCTTGTAAAAGGCGCCAAGTTTCACATTACAAAAATAGCCCTGTCCAACACAAATCATATCCAGCCCCACCCCCAGTGCTAACCTACAAGAAACCCTTTGAAATCTAGCTCCTCTTCCTGGTGCACTCAGTAACAGCCCCTGCACACATTGCACACTGATCTACCCCAAGGGTCATTGTGACAGTGAGACTGTATGGAATGACCAAAATACATTAGTCTCTAAAAGCAGCAGACAAGCAACATATACCAGTACCAATATATAATGTCTTTCATGACCTCAGCATATCCCAAAGTCCCAAGACAGCCAATGACATTTTTTTTCTGAAGTTTAATGTAGGGAAACTGTTTGTGCACAACAGGATTGTCCAAACAGTAATGGGATAACAACCAGCAAATCTGTTTTAGTGATGTTGTTCGAGAGAGAAATGTTTGCCAGAACCCTGGGGAGAATAACTCTGCTTTTGCTGAACGCATGTTAATACGCCTGAAACAAAAAATAGTTTCAATGACTGAAAACTAAAAAGTGCTCACCTATCATTCACTAACTTGGACTTCAAACTAAGAGTAGACCTTAGTGGTTCTATTTAAGGCAATAAGCTATTTTCTGTTAATAAACAATTCCAACCTCCATTCTTTAAAACCCTGAAGGCTGCCACATCAACGCAACATCAGCATTGCCATTATTCATCACAGTCAACCAGCATTTAAATAACTAATTGTCCCACAAGCTACACAATTCAGAGTTGCTGAATCTGAATACCATCAATCCAATAATCAGGGCATAACAAAATTATTATTCAGCTCCAGAATGGGAGGAAATTGCATGCATTAGGCCAGAGGGATTGCAATGAAATTCCTCAGTTGCTTAACTTAACCACCCAGTGTTAATGATTTGAGCTATAAAATGCAAATACTTAATAGCCCTGGCAAGGCAGGCACTGCACTCCATCCATCACCAGAGGGATCCTTTATTAATTCAGATAATGTGCATCATTTTTGCATTGCAGGAGTGGTCTGCACCTCTAAGGAAACCCACTGTCATTTTGAACCATCATTGTGTAACGCTGCTGATTGTAGGTTGTTTCATCCAAGTGGTTGAGTTTGAGCTGAGACAGAGTAGAGGATATTCAGCTTGACATTCCAAGTTGGTTAATTCAGCATCTATATCACATGGTTCAATGCAGCAACATTAAGGGAAAAGAGCATCCTGGTATGACTGAAAATACAATGAACATGTATAACACAATCTCTGTATTTGTCAGTGTCTGAAGTAAAACTAAACCTAATTAGTTATAACCTGTAGCACACCAGATGATTTAACTTAGGAGTTTGGTATTTGTACATCACAGCTTATTTGCAACTGCTTAATACTGTTGTGTGTGAGTCAGAGCACTGAGAGCATTTTGAGACAATTTTCTCTCTTCCCCTTGGCATTGATGCTTGCTGCACTACAGCTCCACGGACTGTTACCTCCTCTCTGATATCTTATCTTAGTACCTCAATCTTCTTGGCTAACACATGACTGCTGGCAATCCATTCAGTCATGAGGGGCATTGCAACTTCACCCAATTCTGTGCTTATCCTACATCCTTTAATCAGGCACTTTCCAGTAAGAATTGCCCAATAGCCATCAAGAGTGAAGCCCTGGCCAGTTACAATGCCACTCACTGCCAGCCAGCCAACTTCTGCCAACTCTGCACAGGCCAGTCTAGGAGGTTGAAACAAAAATAGAAAATGCTGGTTTCTTTTACAAAAAACTTCTTTTTTCTCTCTCCACAGATGCTGTCAGACCTGCTGAGTTTTTCCAGCATTTTCTATTTTTGTTTCAGATTTCCAGCATCCGCAATATTTTTGCTTTTATCTCAGTCTAGAAGGTTCCTAGTAATAGAGCTCACTCACTCACTGAATTGTTGGGGATCTGAGGTAATGTCATGTTTAAGTTTGGAAATGTGGGGCTAATCATTGCAACAGTGATTTAGTGTGACACAATGCAATGGGTATCCATTTCAATAACTCCAACCTTTCCGAAGCTTATTAGGAAATGACGAACAGGAGTGGGCCACTTAGCTCGAGTCTGTTGTGTGTTATAAATAACAGTTAACTGTTAACTGTATAATCCTTTCGTTAACTGTGTCCTGTACAATCAAATTTAGAAGGGCTTGGTGAACATAGTAAAAAGAAAAAGACTCGCTTTGTGTGTACACTGCTTTGGGATCACAGGATGTTCCAAAGTGTTTTAAAGCCAACAAAATACTTTTGAAGAGTAGTCACTGTTGTCATGTGGAAATGCAGCAGCCAATTTGCACACAGTAAGTTCCAACAAACAGCAGTGAGGTATTGGACCTGATGATCTATTTTAAGTGATGTTCATTAAGGAATAACTACCAGGCAAAACACTGGGGATAATTCCACTGCTATCTTTGAACAGTGCTATGGAATCTTTTACAATCACCCGAGACAGCAAACGAAGTCTCAGCTTAACATCTTGTCTAAAAACTAGCACTTCCAATAGTGCAGCACTTCCCCAAGACTGCATTGTAGCGTCAGCCTAATTATGTACTCAAAGTCTCTGGAGTGAGATTTGGACCCACAACCTTCTGATGCAGAGGAGACATTGTCTCCAACTAAGCCAGGATTTCATGATAGTTTATTTTCAATATTTTCGTTACCACATCTGCCTGAACATTGCACACATCTGTTTTTTTAAAACGTTGAACCAAGACAAAACTACGGAGACAACATCATTTATTAAAGGCTTGAAATCCACTTGACCAAGGACACTCCCTCTCCCACCAAACCGTTCTAAACCCATCTCCCAACATAAACTGTACAATATAAACCATAAACAAGTTTACTCAGCAAAGCATTTTACTTGTCAGAAAGTGCAGTTAAGTCCAAGAGATGCCCCTACTCCTCTCAATGGAAATGCAGTGCATTTCTGGACTGTTCGATCCGAGGGACCTTCCAGGATTTCTGCTTGTTTGAGCCTCACAGCAGATTTGGATTTATCTCAGGACAGAACAGTAACTTGGCAGAAACAGCCAGTCTGTTCCTATACTGCAGCTAATGCTGCAGGAACTACTGTTTTTATCCAATTAGTACAATTCCTTAGTCATACATCAGCACGGCTATCAACTTGTGCCTCTCAAGAAAAAAACATAGCTGAACTGAAGAATTCAATCCTTAAAACACAGGTGAAAATTCCATGCAATAAAACAAGAGTTGTTCAGTCACTGCTAACCAGTGGGCTTGAGAATGCATTCCCTGTGGAACCAACAACCAGTAAGAATGTCCTCTGCTCAGTGCATCCCTCACTCAATACCCTGACCTTAGCCAGAGCAAGGCATTCACACACATAGGTAACCGGGGCGGGGGGCCGGGGAGGACACACATAAATCAGAGTCAAGAGGGGTTTTGGATTCCTGATGGGAAATGATTTCCCCCCCTCCTCAATTGGTGGAAATCACATCACTGCAGTCAGTGAGGCAGGATGAGATTAGGACTCTATCACGATGCCCTCCTTGGTCAAACAGCCCAATGACCAACACCACCTCAAGCTCATGTATTCAGAGCAGCCACTTTGGCAAGGGTACCTAAAAGGAAGGTTGGCAATATATGTGAAACTGTACCCCAATGAAAGATAACTGGGAAAGGAGAGAGAAGGGGAGTGTTGGAGAAGATGGGAGAGCAGGGTGGGGGGGGAAGGGGTTAAATGAATTGGGCCAACTGCAAGTAACCCAAATTATACAGAAGCATAACACATATTTATCCAAGGGTGAATCATTCTGCCTGAATCCTACAACAGAAGGGTCAACACTGACACGAACAAACAGCTCTATATTTAACCCCAACTCTATTTCAATTTACCCTCACCCCTGTGAATGTTTACAATCATTGCAATACCTCTCCCCGGGCACATTACAGTCCAGCCCCATTGGCACCGCTTGCGTGAGGCTGATCGCTCGCTCCCCTCCCCAGCCCCAGCCCCAGCTCCCCTTACCCGAGAGCTCGTCGGGTTCCAGCCCGCTGTCCGTGTCGATCCCGGCCAGCACGAAGTAGTCGGCGAAGCGGCAGGATCCCGAGCTGGAGCTGGTCATGTTAGCGGCGTCTCTGCTGCTGCTGCTGGGCGCTGGGGGTGAGCTCCGCTCGGCTCATTCTCTCTCCGCCTTGCCCATGGCAGAAGCTCCCCTCCTAGGGAAGGGAAGCGAGTTCCAGTGCTTTTCTCTGCCCTCGGCTGGACTGTATCCTGACGGAGCTGCTGTGCCCCGGTCCCTGTGTGCTCCTGTCTGTTGCTGTAATGCTGCCCTGAGCTCTGCTCTCACTCTCCCGGCTCAGTCTGACTCTACACTGTATCCTCTCCTCTCCTCTCTCCCTCCCTCTCTGCTCGATAACCCCACACTGACGCACTGCGGGCGCCACTTTCAAACCAGCCTCTCTGCCTTTGTTTTTTTTAAAAATTCACTGCGTATTAAAATATATTAGGTTTCAGCCGTGGTTCACCCTCACTGAGGGTTGCCAACTTTCCAGGATTGCCCTAGAGTCCACAGGGATTGAAGATTTGCTTCAGGGCACCCTGACCCCTGAAAAAAAAATCACAGGGGAACTTAATTTTTCCAACATTTGTTTTGAACAAATGTGTTTTTTTAGGGTGTGATAATATTGGATTTGAGAATAAAACATGGTCGAGAAATTTCCAGTTGCATGCATGGGGTGGTGAGGATAGACTGGGGTGAAGAGATGTTGGAGGCAGGCTGTGGTGTAATGAAAACCTTCAGGAATTCACCCAAACCCACAGAGCTGGCAATACTGTGTTCACCCCTGAGTCAGGTGGGCATGGGTTAGAGCCCCACTTCAGAGACTTAAGGCCAAAATCCAGACTGACACTCCAGGTACAATACTGTGCCGGACTGCTGCACTATCAGGGGACAATATTTAACCCTCAACCAACATCAGAAAAGACATGGAATATCTTCTTATTGATTTGCTGTTTCTGAGGCCTTGCTGTGTGTAAATTGCCTGTTGCGATTTCAGATTTCCGCTTCTTGCATTTTTTAATCTTTTACTTTGGGACTCGTAGCTAATAGTATTCTCACTGCAATGGAAACTTGCATTTATTTAGTACCTTTAACAGAGAAAACCTCCTCAAAGAGAAATAAACAGAGGAATCTGAGACGGATGGCAAAGGGTCAAAGAGGTTGGGGGTTAAGGAGGAGGTGAAGTGGTGGAGGGGTTGGGGAGGAAATTCCAGAGGATGGGGCCTAGGCAACTTGTGTCAGAGTCACCAATGGTGGGGCAAAGGGAAGGGAAGAGGCTGAAGTTGCTGACTGGAGGGACGGCAAACTCACGGGGGTGGGGAGGGGGGTACAGCTAATGGGAGCACAGAGATAGAGAGGGACAAGAAAGGATTTGAACACAAGGGTGCAAAGGTTAGCATTGGTGTGAAGTATTTTCACCTTTGCATGGGCATTAAATGTGTTTAGAGTAAATTAAGTGTGAAGACCCATACTGACTCGAATGTGATGGAAAGCGAGACTCCCTTTGTTATGAGTCAGTTGCAGTCTGCTTTAAACTATTGTCATGGGTCAGATCATATTCTAACTCTGGACTGTGTATCAGCTGTGGCTCAGTGGTAGCATTCTCACCTCAGAATCAGAGGTTGTGAGTTTGAATCTCACTACAAAGACTTAACCACATGTCCTAGTCTGACACTCCACTGCTGTTTTGAGGAGGTCCTGCCTACTACCTCAGGTAGATGTAACAGACCCCATGATACTAGTTTTGGAGAACAGTAGTGGAGTTTCCCCAGTATCCTAACAAATATTTATCCCTCAGCCAAACAGGTTATCTGGCCATTATCTCATGGTTGTTTGTGGGAACTTGCTGTCCAGAAATTGGCTGCCACATTTCCTACAGTACAACAGTGGCTATATTTCAAAAAGTGTTAGCTGCAAAGTGTTTTGGGACATACTGAGGTTGTGGAAGATGCACTTTAAATGCAAGCTTTTCTTTCTTTATGATTCAACATCACTTTTTCAGTCCGTTTAACATGTTATTCTCTTTAAAGCACATTGGACTAAGTGTGGCTAGGTCTGTGACATTTATAGCTTCATAAACGATGAACTGCCCGACCTGAATATTCAGTGTGTCCTTGAGTACACTGAGCAAAACTTGTCTGGGCATTTGGTATTTGTGAACCCTGTCCGGTGCTATTTTGTTTCTTCTTTTGTCTTTAATGAGTGTGACTAACTTATTCTTGCGACTCAGGTTCTCGCCTTGTGCATCACTCTGCTGAAAGATATTTGACTTGAGTTCATGTGTACCATTATGAGTGTCAAGTTTTGTAATCAGGCCTGCAACATGCAGTAAAAGAAAGAGAGAGATTAGCTTTTCAAAGCAATATTCTGATTGCAAATGGTTGTTGAAGTGTCAAAAACAGTGGGTCCCTTTGGCACGTAGAACATTGATACAACCACTAGGTAGGAAACAGACATGTTTCAGCAACATTAAACATAGACTGGATATTGGAGATATAACATGTTCAAGCACCAGCATGTAATGAGGATCTTGCATTTGTATAGCACCTTTCACATCCTCAGGACATTCCAAATGATTCACAGCCAAGGAAGTACTTGTGAAGTGTAGTCATTGTGGTTATGTAGGCAGATACAGCACCGATTAATCAGCTAAATGACTGATTAATCTGTTTTTGGTGGCGTTAGGGGTCAATGTTGGACTAGCTATTCAACCCCACTTTTCCAGTTGTGCCACAGGATTTTTTTTTACCTCCCACTGAAAGCTAACAATAATATCAGCTATGGGGCATTGATTCTGGCCTTTTCCTACTCTCCCAAACTCCCAATACTGATTGCAAACATCCATTGTTGGGAAATGTCAAGCACTCCCCTGTTGAGAAGAAGGGAAAAATCACAGAGATAGACATCTGCAGATGACTCTCCCTTTAAGAGGCAGGCCCTAATCCATCAATTATCTCAACGAGGCTGGTGAGTTGGATAGTTTAGGGAAAAGGAATTGGTGAAATATAAAATAACGTAGAATTAAAAAGGGAATCTTATTCCTATGTAATTAGTGTCTGAGAATGACGTGGGCCATATCGTGGTGACGAGGGATTGAAGACATTGCATTCCTCACACTCTGTTCTCAATACCCACAGCAGAGTATGTGCTGAGTTAGCTGGATGCACTCCTGGGTTGCGCAGGGTGGAGGAGGCATGGAGAAGGGTGGGGGTGGAGGGTGAATCAGAGAGGGTTCCATTCCGAATCACTGCCCAGTGACCAATGCTGGAAAGTATACATGTGGGATCCTTGGGAATCATCCTAAGCTGTGGTGCCCCCTCTGGCTGATTAGCCTCCTGATACTCACTTTATTGGGCTCATAGCTGAAGGATGGTTACTAGGGCAAGATATACAAGACCTGCCCTGTGGAACCAAACCCCTGCAAGTGCCAACATCTTTGAGAGAGGAGGAGTGGTAGAGCCAGTTTTAGGCACACATGCTGTGTCACTGAGGGAGCTCTCCATGCAAAGGGTTTCCCAGCCTGCCAATAAGCATTGCATCTATAGACTTGACACTATTGGATGCTGCTGTTACTGAGAACAGATTGGTTTCTGCACAGTCTCAAAGCAAGAGATTTGTGGGATAAGTGAAACCTTAAACAACATGCATGCCAGTCATGGCTCAGTTGGTATCTCACTTCTGAGCTTGATGGTCATGGGTTCATCACCATGAACCAGAAAATTGAGCACAAAATCTGGGTTGACACTCCAGTGTAGTACGGAGAGAGTGCTGCTTTATTGGAGGTGCCATTTTTTGGATGAAACATTAAACCAAGGCCATGTCTGCCCTGGCATGATTGGAAGAAGAACAACCAATCTTTCAACCAAAATCATTAAAAACAGATTATCTAGCCACTGTCACATTGCTTTTGTGGGAGCTTGCTGTGCACAAATTGGCTGTCACGTTTCCTACATCACAACGGTAACTACACTTCAAAAGTACAAAAGTCTCATTCAAATATGCAAAATTGTTACAGGGCTCGACAGGGTAGATGCAGGAAGCATGTTTCCTGGCTGTGGGGTCTAGAACCAGGGGATACAGTTTCAGAATAAGGGGTAGGCCATTTAGGACTGAGATGAGGAGGAATTTCTTCACTCAGAGGGTGGTGAATCTTGGGAATTCTCTGCCCCAGAGGGTTGTGGAGGCTCAGTCATTGAGTATGTGCAAGACTGGGATCAATAGATTTCTACATAGTAAAAACATCAAAGGATAAGGGATCGTGCAGGAAAGTGGTGTTGAGATAGAAGATCAGCCATAATCCCATTGAATGGTGGAGTGGGCTCACCATTCATTGGAGATGTTCCGAGATCAAGTGTTTGCTAGAAAGTACAGATGAGCTGGATTGCACATTTGTTTCAAGGCTCATGGCTTCTGTTGTACTGATTACCTCTGTATGTTGGGTCTCAGAGTAAATCAATAAATTATAGAAACTTTAAAAATAGCACTATATAAGTGCCAGTCTTATTTATAGCAGACTTAGGTAGGGAAACAAGAGCAACTTTTTCATGCTTTTCTTGAGTTTGTGGGTATCCAACTCTTGAAAACTGTGCAAGCAAAACAGAAAATGCTGGAATTACACTGGAGTTTAGGCAGCATCCATGGAGACAGAAACAGAGTTAACATTTTTGATCATTCTCTCTCAGCAGATGCTTCTGAGTATTGCCAGCATTTTCTGTTTTTATTTCAAATGTCCAGAATCCACAGTACTTGTGGTTTCTGTCTTAGTAACTGTAGCTTCAATACAGACTTGAGTGGGTACCAGAAGAGCTGACACATAGCAAACACAGATCAGCAGGGCCCATTCATATGTGTGTCAGCAGAAGGGCTTGGGCTAGCTGTGAGAGTGCGTGATATCAGATGTCACACAGGCACAAGTGTGACAGAGCAAAGCAAAAGGGCAAGGACTAGGTACCTGTGTGTAAGAGATCTAGGATCAGCAGCAGATGTGCGAGAGAGAACACCACAAAAAAAAACTATTGTGGAGAGTGGCCTAAAAGCATTGATGTCACAAATTAAAGTGCAGTTGCACTGTTGATAGTTCTCTGAGGAAGGGAGGATGGGGAAGGATGGTTGCACATACTCTGCAGCCCTAACAAACTGGCTGCTACACCCACCTAGCCGCACCATCAATGGATGATGCCATCACTCACCAGATGACCCAGATGTTCTTCCATCTGTTAAGTCATTGGGGATGGCTGGCAGCTGAGGGACAGCAAAGCTGCAGAGGCCAAGGAGCAATATAAAAGCAACTTAAAAATAGAGATTAAAAGGGCCCAGGATCAGGTGTGAGAGAAATAGAGCCCAGAAGGGAAAGGGCCAGCTGTATGAGGGAGCAGAACATGGATCAGATGGCAGACAGAAAGGAAACATACATATGGACGAGAAAGGATATTTAGCCTATCTCAGCTCATTGAATCAAAAAGACACAAGAGAGATGCCTCTCCAACCAATTGATTATCAAATGATTCCCAGAGCATTCACCTTTACTCCCCTATCTTGGAAGTCTTTTCTTTGTATTCATCACCCTATTGTACTCATGTCTCAGTTGGTAGCACTCTCGCCTCTGCATTCACACCCCACTCCAAAAACTTGAGTAATCCAGGCTACCATTGCAGGACATTACTGAGGGAGGAGCTCTCTTCCAAATGAGAAGTTAAACTGAGGCCCAGTCTGCTCCCTCAGGTGAATGCAGACGATACCATGGCACTATTTGAAGAAGAGCAGGGGAGTTCTCCGCAGTGTCTTGGCCAATATTTATCTCTCAACCAACTCTTTAAAAAGAGATTATCTGGCCAATCTCACATTGCTCTTTGTGAGATCTTGCTTGTGTAATCATTTGCTATAACTGTGACCGCAGGTCCAAAGTACTTCATTGGCTATAAAGATGCTTCAGGATGTCCTGAAATTGTGAAAAGCCTAGAGAAATGCAAGTTCCTCCTCTTGTGGGAAGAGCCTGCTGACATCAGTCCTAAAATGTGCTTCTATAGCACTAATTTGAACTTTGGTCCACTTCTCCTACTCATGAAATCTAATTTAAAGATTTGCCTTCTCATTTCCTCTGACTACCTTCCATATAGTCCTGTACCTCCACAAGATCAGCTCTCAGATTCCTTTATTCCAGGCTGAGTCCTGGTTTCTTTAGTTCTTCAATGTAATTCAGACCCTTGATGCACTCTCCTCCTGTGCAAGATAAAAACAATTCTCTATCCCAACTTCCCAGAGAGATTTTCATTGTCCCTATGTTGAGTCACCCTTTTGGTCACAGTGAACAATGTCAATCTGCAATTGTAGATGTTGTAAAGGATGTAGTTTATCTCGCTCTTAGGTTCCAGCCCTCTCCTTTACATTTGCCCTCAGCAGCCTGCTCCTCATAAAACCAAAACTTGACCTTTCTGTCCTTGCAAACTATCGTCTCATCTCCAACCTCCCTCTCCTCTCCAAATCCTTGAATATGTTCTCAGCCCTAAATCCATGCCCATCTTTTCCAGAACTCCACATATGAAACCTTCCAATCAGGTTTCTGCCTCTGCCACAGTTTCGAAACAGCTCTTATTAAAGTCACAAATAACTTCCTATGTGACTTTGACAAAGGTAAAACATTTCTCCTTGTCGTTCACAACCTGTCTTCAGCTTTTGACACAGTTGAGCACACCATTCTCCTCCAACATCGCTCTACTGCTGTCCATCTGGGACTGCACTTGCTTGTTAACCATTCTTATCTATCTAATCATAGCCAGAGAATCACAATGGCTTCTCTTCCCTACTCCCACACTGTTACTTCTGGTATCCCCCAATATCCTCGGCCCCTTCTATTTCTCACTTATATACAGCCCTTTTCAACATTTTCTGAACACATGTATGCTAACCACACCCAGATCCACTTCACCACAACCTATCTTGAGCCTGGAATTGAGGAATTCGAGAGTTGATCTTCTGAATATACAGGGTTATATGTAAGAAATCAAGTGAAATGAGACAATAAATCTTTAAATTGTCAGGCTGCCAGTTCAACATTCAGTACTGGATGTGCAGAAATTTCCCCCAATTAAATATTGGGAAGACTGAAGCCATTAATTGTCTTCAGTCCCTGCTCCAAACTCCGTTCCTTGGACACTGACAGCCTGGCAACTGCCTAAGGTTGAACCAGGCTACGCACAACCTTGGTGTCATATTTTACAGGAGATGAGCTTCTGTCCAGATATCCCCACCATCATAAAGACTGCCTATTACCACCTCTGTAACATTGCCTGGCTCTGCTACTGAAACCCTTTTTGTTACTTCTTTCATGGGATCTGGGCATTGCTGGCAAGGCCAACATTGGTTGCCCACTCCTAATTGCCCTTGAACTAAATGCCTTGCCAGGCCATTTCAGAAGGCAGTTAAGTTAAGGGTCAGCCACATTGCTGTGGGTCTGGAGTCACACATAGGCCAGACCAAGTAAGGACAGCAGATTTCCTTCCCTAAAGGACATTAGTGAACCAGATGGGTTTTTACAACAATCAATGATAATTTCATGGTCACCATTATTGAGACTGACTTTCAATACCAGATTTCTTCATTTATTTTAAATTCCAGTTGCCATAGCAGGATTCAAACCCATTCCCCCAGAGCATTAGCCTGGGCTTCTGGATTACTAGTCCAGTGACATTACCACTCTGCCACCATCTCCTACATCAGCCATAGCTTTATTTTCCCTAGATATGATTATTCCAGTGAACACATGGCTAGCCACAAACATCCTACCCTCCATAAACTTGAGATCATCTGCTGCCGATGTCCTATCTCATACCAGGTTCTGTTTATCCATCACTCCTCTGCTTGCTGACCTACACTGGCTCCTGGTTAAGTAATGCCTCCATTTTAAAATTCTCATCCTTACTTCCAAATCCCTCCATAGCCTCACCCCTCTCTACCTCTGTAACCTTCACTGTCGCTGGGCCAAAATCCTGGAACTCCCTCCCTAACAGCACTGTGGGTGTACCTACACCACATGGACTGCAGCAGTTCAATAAGCAACTCACCACCATTTTCTCAAGGGAAATTAAGGATAGGGATGGGCAATAAATGCTGGCCCGGCCAGCGACACCCACATCCCAGGAATGAATAGATTAAAAAAATGCCAGTGTACATCCCTCTGAGATATGTACTCCTCTAACTCTGGCCTCTTGAGCACCCTCAATTTTTTCTGTCCTTCATAGCCGTGCCTTCAGCTGCCTATGGCTGAAGCTCTGGAATTCCCTCCTTACAACCTCTCTGTCTCTATGCCTCTCTTTCCTCCTTTAAGATGCCCCCCTCTTAACACAAACCATTTTTCCCAAGCTTTTGGTCACTACATCTCCATATGTAGTTCGGTGTCAAATTTTGTTCTTCCTGTGGCGTGCCTTTGGAGAATTTTATTATGCTGAGGGCGCTATACAAATATAACTTTGTGTTGTTGAGAAAGCAGTTTGAGAGCGAGAAACATAAATCAGCACATCATTACACACTGTTCAAAACAGCTTGTGACCAAAGATCTGGAGAGGAGTGACCAATAGATTGGTTTTCACCCTGTCAGAAGTGCAGGGCTCCCACATGCGTTGGAACTACAGCTGCGATCAAGGTCGAGGATTGCTGTACACGTTGACATCAGGGGTGAGGGTTCAAGAAATGACTCCATTAAACTCCTGTAACTGATAACAGAGATTAACGTTGATCAAGTACAACCATCCCATTGGACCATTTGTATTTGAAAAGCAAGTTGCATCAGTTGTGTGTACGTCTGAGTACAAACCAATCAAACCAAAATCATTTGCATGTAGCACAATTTATAAAAACAGCTGCACTAAAAAAGCCACCAGATAGTGTAAATGTTATTGAAAGGACAGTGCAGTGCACATTTTAACAGGAAACAAAACTACACCCTGTTCATTGCCCATTACTTCTGCTGGTTATTTTTTTAATGTGCAAGTTGCAGGTGCAAGTTTCAGTTTACTTGTTGACCAGCTGTTCACTGAATATGCTCCTTATTAATGTCAGATGTCCAGATATTCTTTGCCATGGTTTTTAATCCTCCCTCCCACCTTCTTCCTTTGCGGCCATTACCTATTAAGGCAATGGCTCCTTGCTAGGATCCAGTTTCTATAGCTGGTACTCTTCTGATGACTTGACCAAGTGGCCATTCTTCATGTGTGAGCGTGAGGGGGTAGAAAGATTTGCATTTATACACAGGAGGCCCCAAAGTGCTTTGCAGCCAAATCAGTACTTTTTGAACTGTAGTCGCTGGTGATATGTAAGAAAACATGGCCACCAATTTGTGCACAGCAAGATTGCACAAACAGCGATGTGATAATGGCCATGTCACCTGTTTAGTGACAGTTGAATGATAGTCATTGGATTGTGCAGCTCCCCTTCTTCTAATAGTGTTGGGGGACCATTTACGTCTACCTGAGAGGGCAAGAAGGGGCCCTGATCAGTTTAATGGTCAGTTCATCTGAAAGATTACACCCCCAGCGGTGCAGGACTCCTTCAATACTGCACTAGAGTGTTAACCTCAAACATGTGTTCAAAATCTCCATGGTGGCTTGTGAACCCATAATCTCTGCCCCAAGAGGTGAGAGCATTACCCACTGAGCCAGGGCTGACATCTATTTCACTAGTCTATTGCAGAATATCCTTGCTTTCCTCCCTTCCAGTACGAGGGTTAGGGTCTGGAATGCACTGCCTGAGAGTGTGGTGGAGGCAGGTTTAAACGAGGCATTCAAAAGGGAATGAGACTGTTACCTGGAAAGGAAAAATGTGCAAGGTTATGGGGAGAAGGCAGGAGAATGCCGGAAGTGAATTGCTTTTTTGGAGTGCCACCACAGACATGATGGGCCAAATGGCCTCCTCCTGTGCTGTAACAACCCTGTGATGTATGATACCTGAGTGCTGTCACTGGCAGATCAATCTGGGGTGAGCAACAAGGTGCAAATTCTGGCGTATGAGCCCTGGCAGAAGTATTTGCCCATTTAGAGGCAGAACCATTGTGTAGAGCACTGGCAGGCAGTGGGGAGAATAAATGTAGTTGGACACAGAAGTTGTGTACACATGGTTTATTTCTGCTCCATGCTCACAGGGAGGGAGGCAGCAGTGTTTGTTGCTGAAGGGGGTTTCTCTGAAGTGTACAGGCGGAGGGAGGGAGGGAGGGGGGGTATTTGCAGCTGGGCTGGGCTGGGGCTGTGCTGTCTGTCTGAGTGGGGGCACAGAGCCTCCTGCAGCAGTTATGCTCCTTGCCAGACTGGCCAGCCCTGCAGTGCGGAGCCGGCTCCCTCTCATTAACCTGCGCTTTTCCCAGCAGCTCACTGGACCTTCGGCGCTCGACCTGAGGACGTTCATCGCCTGCAACACGGAGCCGGTGAGAGAGCACCTAACCCCGGAGATCAGCCTGTGGCTGCTCACTCCGCGGTGCCGCTTCTGGAGCCAGCCAGCCGAACTGTGGCCCTTCAGCGACCCCTACTGGGCGATCTACTGGCCGGGAGGACAGGCACTGTCCAGGTACTGTCCCTCCCACACTGCATGATCTGCTTGCATTTGTGTCGATATAACAATCATTACACTTCAGGTATAATTAATTCGCACTTTGGGACGTCCTGAGGATTCAAAATATGGAACATTTGAATCCAAAATTCTCATAAGGTTCTGATCTTTCAATTGAAACTTTGGTCCAAGCCCTTCCGAATTCAATTGTCCAAATGCCCTCCCTTCCTCTCCTGAAGGCGGGGGGGTACAGTTACTTGGCAATTTTACTTTGCATTACAGCCCAGTGTTGAACAAGTTGTTCCTGCCCAACACAACCCTCCCCCCCCACCACAAATTACTTAATTTATAAAAAGTTGTAAAAGTACATTACATAACAATTCAGAACATTGCATGAAGTGCAATACAGATCAGTTTCTATCAATATAGTACATACACTTGCTTACAGGTTATATTTAAATTGTGTTTTTATATTTCATTCTATATGTCATTCTTTAAGAGCATATATCCCGAGGGAGTTTACACAGGTACCAGCCACTTCTGATGCCCAACACACATTCTTATCCCGAAAATATACTTTATTCATCAAATTTGTAAAAGTACATTACAAAATATTTTGATTTGAAAATTACAGAAAGTGCAATAATATTCAACTTTTCTCCATACAGCATGTTCTATCCTGCAGGCACCTCAATACAATTGTAATGTTCTCGATATTTACATTCATGTCAGGCTTACAGCTCCCAGGGCAAAACATTTCAAATTGAATATTACAAAAAGTGCAATATAATTCAACTTCAACTTTTCACCATGCTGCACGTTCCACTGTGAGGTGCTTCAACACAATTTCAATACTCTTGATATTCACAATATTAACACACACGGCACTTTCTCAAATGGACCACTGGCTAACAGTCTTGAAGCTCCATCAATTTTCTCCCCTCTTAGGATACAAGACAACTTTTAACTTCACCCTGACTCAGGTTAGGTATCTCAGCACCACCTTAGGTTTGAATCCGAGTCACATTCTGTTTTACAATGCTCAGTGTGAAGCACCTAGACACATTTTATTACCTTAAAGGCACAGTATCAGTACAAGTGGTTGTTGGTGAAACTCTCCCACTCCTATGGTTCAGCAGGTTTATCAGCTGTTTTGAGCACCCACATTTGACATCTTAAAGAACCAATAACATGGTGGAATTATGATAGATACCATTTTGATACAGTTACTGGTTGCCTGTGCGTATAGGCTGCATCCAAAATATGAGTTCTCCCCCAGAAAAAAAATATTGCTAACTTACGTATAGTCTGCACTCACAATTCAAACTGATTTTCTGGCTTTTAAGAAATGTGGCCCTCTACAGGTCAGTTTAATAAAAGGTTGCAAATGCTATTAAAATTCATCATCACTTGCCCATTCCTTTCATGATAAAAATGAGGATTACCCCCCCTCTTTTCCAGAAACCAAAATAAAATGAAATAGTGCTGCTTAAAATGTGGACAGCTATACATGTATTACTAATACTGAAACATCTGATGCTGAACTATTTAAGCTGTAGAACAATTTACAGCTGTTTTATTTGTATCTCGCCATTTTTCCAAGCCATTGTTTCGCACCTGTAAATCCAATTGAGCAAATGGTAGTGGAGGTGTCCACATATTTGTATGAGAAAGTATAGTTGCGATCATGTGGGGTGGAGAGGTATTTTGAAAATGGGAATACCTGCAAAGTTGGAATGCCTTCCCAAAAACAGCCAAAGGTTCCTCATCTGAGGTGTGATCTTATGGTGGGCATAATATATTGCTGTATTATCTGTAAATACCTGTGAAGAGCTAGGAACTAATTAGCTATGTGTAGGGGGGCCACATTCCATGGCTACACTAGAGATTGATGTGATGTGTAACAGAACCAGTCCTTCTTGTGTACAAAACTGCATGTCAAGTTAAATAGTTCTGATCGTTCCTAACTTAAAGTTTCATTATTACCAACATCAGGGACCCAAAAGGCAATAAGAACACATGACATTGGGATTGCTACACCTGGATCAACACAGGGCAGGACTGGGTACTAAATATTCCTGGATAAGGAGTGTTCAGACATAATTAGGAAGGAAAGAAAAGAGGAGGGGTGGCTGTATTGATTAAGGAGAATATTACAGAGCTGGAGAGAGGAGATGCCCTCGAGAGTATTTGCACCACACAAGTGCTAGGCAGTCACCATCTCCAACAAGAGAAAATCTAACCATCGTCCCTTGATATTCAATGGCATTATCATCACTGAACATCAACATCTTTGGAGTTACCATTGACCAGAAACTGAACTGGACTAGCCATATAAATACTGTGGCTCCAAGAGCAGGTCAGAGTCTGAGAATTCTGAGGCAAGTAACTCACCTCCTGACTCCCCAAAGCCTGTCCACCATCTACAAGGCACAAGTCAGGACTGTGATGGAATACTCCCCACTTGCCTGGATGAGTGCGGCTTTAACAATGCTCAAGAAGCTCAACACCATCTAGGACAAAGCAGCCCACTTGATTGGCACCTTATCCACCAACTTAAATGTTCAGTCCCTCCACCACCAATGCATACAGCAGTGTGTACCATCTATAAGATGAGCTGCAGCAACTCACCAAGGCTCCTTCAACAGCATCTTCCAAACCCGCGACCTCTATCACCTAGAAGGACAAGGGCAGCAGGTGCATGGGAACACCACCTCCTTCAAATTCCATTCCAAGACGCTCACCATCCTGATTTGGAACTATATTACCATTCCTTCAACGTCACTGGGTCAACATCCTGGAGCTTGCTTCCGCTATGGGTGTCCTTGCACCACCTTCTCAAGTGCAATTAGGGATGGGCAACAAATGCTGGCCTAGCCAGCAACACCCACATCCCATGAAAGAATAAAAAAAAAGAGGGGTCAAGGACAGAATCAATTTGGTTAGAGTTAAGAAACAGTAGAGGTACCATTGCACTATTGGATCTATTCTATAGGCCGCCAACTGGTAGCAAAGATATAGAGGAGCAAATTTTCAGTGAAATTACAGAAAGTTGCAATAACAATGGAATAGTGATAATGGGGAGTTTTAATTGTCCTAATATAAATTGGGATAGTAATAGTGTGAAGAGCAGCAAAGCCAGGGCTCCCTAGATGACAAAGGAGACAAAGAGTAAGATGAAGCAGAAAATGGGGCCAGTATGACAGATGTCAAGTTGATAAAACAAATGAGAACCTGGTTGAATATAGAAAGTTCAGAGGGGAAGTGAGAAAGGAAATAAAATGGGCAAAGACAGAATAGGAGACGGAACTGGCAACTCGCCTGGAAGGAACTCCAGAACTCTTCAAGAGGCTTTTAAATAGTAAAAAGGTTGTAAGAGGAGGGGTGGGGCTGATTAGGGACCAAAAAGGGGATCCATGCATTGAGGCGGAAGACATGTCTGAGGTATCAAATAAGTACTTTGCAAATGTCTTTACCAAGGAAGAAGATGCTACCAAAGCCATTGTGAAAGAAGAGGTAGTTTTTTAAAAATTCATTTATGGGATGTGGGCATTGCTGGCGAGGCCAGCATTTATTGCCCATCCCTAATTGCTTTTGGGAAGATGGCGGTGAGCTGCCTTCTTGAACTGCAGCAGTCCTTTTGGTGTAGGTACACCCACAGCACTGTTAGGAAGGGAGTTCCAGGATTTTGACCCAGCGACAGTGAAGGAACGGCGATATATTTCCAAGTCAGGATGGTGAGTGGCTTGAGGGGAACTTCCAGGTGGTGGTGTTCCCATGTGACTGCTGCCATTGTCCTTCTAGATGTTAGTGGTCATGGGTTTGGAATGTGCTGTCAAAGGAGCCTTGGTGAATTCCTGCAGTGCATCTTGTATTTGGTACACTCTGCTGCTGCTGTGTGTCGGTGGTGGAAGGAGTGAATGTTTGTGGATATAGTGTCAATCAAGCGGGCTGCTTTGTCCTAGATGGTGTCCAGCTTCTTGAGTGTTGTGGGAGCTGCAGTCATCCAGGCAAGTGGGGAATATTCCATCACACTCCTGACTTGTGCCTTGTAGATGATGGACAGGCTTTGGGGACTCAGGAGGTGAGTCACTTGCCACAGGATTCCTAGCCTCTGACCTGCTCTTGTGGCCATAGTATTTATATGGCTCGCCCAGTTCAGTTTCTGGTCAATGGTAACCTCCAGGACGTTGATAGTGGGAGATTCAGTGATGGTAATGACATTCAATTTCAAGGGGTGATGGTTAGACTCTCTCTTGTTGGAGATGGTCATTGTCTGGCACTAATGTGGCATGAATGTTACTTGCCACTTGTCAGCCCAAGCCTGGATATTGTCCAGTTCTTGCTGCATTTGGACATGGACTGCTTCACTATCTGAGGAGTCGCGAATGGCGCTGAACATTGTGCAATCATTAGCGAACATCCCCACTTCTGACCTTATGATGGAAGGAAGGTCATTGATGAAGCAGCTGAAGATGGTTGGGCCTAGGACACTACCCTGAGGAACTCCTGCAGTGATGTCCTGGAGCTGAGATGATTGACCTCCAACAACCACAACCATCTTTCTTTGTGCTAGGTATGACGCCAACCTGCAGAGAATTTTCCCCCTGGCTCCAGTTTTGCTAGGGCTCCTTGATGCCACACTCGGTCAAATGCTGCCTTGATGTCAAGGGCAGTAATTCTCACCTCACCTCTGGAGTTCAGCTCTTTTGTCCATGTTTGAACCAAGGCTGTAATGAGGTCAGGAGTTCAATGGCTTTGGCGGAACCCAAACTAAGTGCCAGTGAGCAGGTTATTGCTAAGCAAGTGCCGCTTGATAGCACTGTTGATGACCCTTTCCATCACTTTATTGATGATTGAGAGTAGACTGATGGGGCAGGAATTGGCTGGGTTGGATTTGTCCTGCTTTTTGTGTACAGGGCATACCTGAGCAATTTCCCATGGTACCAGGGAGATGCCAGTGTTGTAGCAGTATTGGAATAGCTTGGCTAGGAGCATGGCAAATTCTGGAGCACAAGTCTTCAGTACTATTGCTGAAATATTGTCAGGACCCATAGTCTTTCAATATCCAGTGCCTTCAGCCGTTTCTTCATATCACAAGGAGTGAATCGAATTGGCTGAAGACTGGCATCTGTGCTGGGGACCTCCGGAGGAGGCTGAGATGGATCATCCACTCGGCACTTCTGGCTGAAGATTGTTGCAAATGTTTCAGCCATGTCTTTTGCACTGATGTGCTGGGCTCCCTCATCATTGAGAATGAGGATATTTGTAGAGCCCACAGCACCTCATGGATGCCCAGTCTTGAGTTGCTGGACATGTTCAAAATCTGTGGCACAGTGGTAGTGCCACACAACACGATGGACAGTATCCTCAATGTGAAGACGGGACTTCGCCTCCGCAAGGACTGTGTGGTGGTCACTCCTACTGACACTGTCATGGACAGATGCATCTGCGGCAGGCAGGTTGGTGAGGATGAGGTCAAGTAAGCTTTTCTGTCTTGCTGGTTCCCTCACTACCTGCCACAGACCCAGTTTAACAGCTACGTCATTTAGGACTCAGACAGCTTTGTCTGCAGTGGTGCTATCATGGTGATGGACATGGAAGACCCCACTGAGAGTACATTCTGCGCCCTTGTTCAACGTGGAGGAGCACTGATTCATCAGCTGAGGGGGATGGGAGGGTGGGTATGTGGTAATCGGCAGGAGGTTTCCTGATGCCATAAGACTTCATGTGGTCCAGCATCGATGTTGAGGACTCCCAGGGTAACCCACTCCTGACTGTATACCACTGTGCCAGGTCTGTCCTGCCAGTGGGACAGGACATACCCAGGGTTGGTGATAGTGGTGCCTGGGACATTGTCTGTAAGATATGATTCTATGAGTATGACAATGTTAGGTTGTTGCTTGACTAGTCTGTGAGACACCTCTCCCAATTTTGGACTTTGCAGGTTTGACAGGGCTGAGTTTGTCATCGTTGTTTCCAGTGGCTAGGTGAATGCCAGGTGGTCTGTCGGGTTTCATTCCTTATTGACTTTCTAGTGGTCTGATACAGCTGAGTGGCTTGCTAGGCTATTTCAGAGGGCAGTTAGGAGTTAACCACACTGCTGTGGGCCTGGAGTCACATGTAGACCAGGTAAGGACAGCAGACTTCCTTCTCTAAAGGACATTAGTGAACCAGATGGGTTTTTACGATAATCGACAATGGTTTCATGGTCATCATTAGACTTTTAATTCCAGATTTTCATTGAATTCAAATTCCACCACCTGCTATGATGGGATTCGAACCCCTGGATTACTAGTCTAGTGACAATATCACTACACCACCGCCTCCCCCCTAGAGATACTGGATGAGCTACAAAATTGATAAAAGGGAGATATTAGAAAAGCTAGGTGTACTCAGAAGTTGATAAGTCACCAGGACCGCATGGAATGCATCAAGCTTGCTGACAATGGAAAATTGTGGAGATGTTGGTTATAATCTTCCAGTCAGCCTTAGATACATGGGCAGTGTCAGAGGACTGGAGAATTGCAAATATTAAACCCTTGTTCAAAAAAGGGTGTAAGGATAAACCCAACAATTTCAGGCCTGTCAATTTAACTTCGGTGGTCAGAAAGCTTTTAGAAATGATAATCCGAGATAAAATTAACAGTCACCCAGGCAAATGCAGATTAATTAGGGGAACCAACATGGATCTGTCAAGGCAAATCATCTTTAATTAAATTGATTGAGTTTTTTGAAGAGGTAGCACAGAAGGTTGATGAGGGTAACGTGGTTAATGTAAGGTACCTGGACTTTGACAGGGCATTTGTTAAAAGTGCCATATAATAGGTAAACAGTGGGGTTCCCCAGGGGTCAATGCTATAACCACTGCTTTTCCTGATGTATATTAATGACCTCGACTTGGACATACAGAGCTCAGTTTCAAGATTTGAAATAACACAAAACTTGCAAGTATTGTGAACTGTGAGGAGGATAGTGATAGATTTCAAGGGAACATAGACAGGCTGGTGGAAGGGGCAGACACATGGCAGATGAAACTTAATGCAGAGAAGTATGAATTGATACATTTTGGTAGGAAGAATTAGAATAGACAAATTAAAATAAAGGGTGCAGAACAGAGAGACCTGGGGGTATATGTGCATAAATCAGGTAATGTAGCAGGGCAGGTTGAGAAAGTGGTGACAAAGGCATATGTGATCTGGGCTTTATAAATAAAGCCATAGAGTACAAAAGCAAAGAAGTTATAATGAACCTTTATAAAACAGTGGTTTGGTCTCAACTGGAGCATTGTGTTCAATTCTGGGCCCTGCACTTTAGGAATAATGCAAAGGCTTTAGAGAGGGTACAGACAAAGTTTACAAGAATGGTTCAAGGGATTAGTTATGTGGATAGATTGAAGAAGCTGGGGTTCTCCTTCTTAAAAAGTAGGTTGAAAGGAGATTTGATACAGGCATTTAAAACTATGAGGGGTCTGGACAAAGTATATATAGAGAAACTACTCCCTTTGGTAGAAGGGTCGAGGTGAATGGCAAAAGGACCAATGGCAAGATGAGGGAAACTATTTTTAGTTAGAATCTGGACTGTACTATCTGAGAGTGCAGTGGAGGCACTTTCAATTGGAACTTTGGAAAGAGAATTGGATAAGCACCTAAAGAGAACTAATTTACAGAGCTGCGGAGAAAAGGCAGGGGACTAGCTGTGTTGCTCTTGAGAGGTTGTCATAGGCACAATGGGCTGAATGGCCTCCTCCCGTGCTGTAAAATGATTATACCCTCAGGTCTATTTTCTTAACACAAGAAGCTCACAAGAATTCATGGTATCTGCACAATTTAATTCATTAATAAAAGTGTCAAAAGACTGAAGCTGATAACACCACTGAGGTTTACTTTTCTCCCTCTGCTGTGGGACTGAGTTTGTTTAAATGTCAACTTTGGAAGCCATTTTAATAAGCAACTGAAACAAGTTCAACAATTAGACCCTGAACATTGGAATTAGTATGTACTTTATATTACTTTGAATTAATTCCTTTGTCACTTGACTTACCGTGTTTGATGTACTTATACACAATAGATAAAAGTTACACTTAAGTCAACATCCTTTAAAGTCGCTAAATACTTTCTCACCAACACCTCAGAAGCCTAAAAGGACAATGGCAGCTGGAGCATGGGGATACCATCATGTCGAGATTCCCTTCGAACACACATCATCCTAACTTGGACATATATGTGTTGTGTCATCTTGGCTGGGTCAAAATCCTGGCATTCCCTATCTAACACTGTATTTGGAGCATCTTCATCACAAAGACAGGAGCAATTGAAGAAAAAGGTTCACGCTCACCTTCTGAAGATTAAGAAGGGCTGGCCAATAAATGCTGGCCTAGTCAGCATATCCCTTAACTCCTTTAAAATATATATATATATATATATATATATACTTAATTGCTCACCTCGCATTCTTATTCTTGCACGATCTAGTGCTCCACCACTACCTGTAACCACCAATGTTTCACCCTGGTGTTTTATAGCTCAAAATGTTCTCTCCAGACACATCCTGGAAGGATAGATCTGTGATTTTACTACTCTGTTTTTCAGTTCACAGTATATATCTCTCATTTAGCATACTGTCTGTGCCTCCTATATGTGTCACACTTACTTCCTGTAGTATTAACCCTGTCAGACTTAATTGATAATATCCCATGATATTGGAAGACAGCATTTCTGAGCAATGCCATGGGACATCTGCTAGTACAAAGATAAATTCTAAGTATGCAGCATTCTGCTTTATTGAAATGCTAGTGACAACACTAGACAAACAACATTTAACTCAGTAGTAGAATTGTTATATTGGGCAATAGATTGCAAAATAAACATGCCTGAAACATACTGCAACTCGAGAACAACATTGTTTTATTTAATCACTTAGCATTGAAACCCCGCTACCTATTTTCAAAACTTACTCTTAGATTGTGCCTTTATTGCCCTCTTGAAACCCATCCATTTCCTGCTTGACCTGTCCTTGTAAAGCTTTGTGAGTGGTTATGTTTATGTCAAGAACGCTTCATAACAGTAAAAATTGTAATGAGAAAATTAAGGAAGAATTGGACTTATATACCTTTCATGACCTCAGGATGTCCCAATGCAGTACTTTTAAGGTGTAATCACTGAAGTTCCCACACAAAAATAAGTAAATGGTCATCTGTTTTGAATTGATTGAGGAAAAAGGGCTAGTATTTCTATGGCAGCTTTTACAACCCTGGGATGTCCGAAAGCACTTTTACAACCAATGAAACATCTTTGAAGTGTAATCGCTGTTGTCATGTAGGTAACAGAGCAGTAAATTTGCACAAAGCAAGGCCCCACAAATAAGGTTATGATAATGACCAGAAAATCTGTTTTTGTGATGTTGATTGAGGGATAAATGTTGGTCCAGACACTGGATAACTCTCTACACATCTTTGAAATAGTACCATGGGGTCTTTTACTTCCATCTGGGAGGGCAGAATGGACTTCAGTTTAACGCCTCATGTGAAAAACAGCATCTCCACCAGTGCAGCACTCCCTCTGCACTGCACTGGAATGTCAGCCTTGACTTTATGCTCAGGTTCTGGACTAGGACTTGAACCTTCTGACTCAGATGAGAGTTCTACCAGCTGAGCTACAGCTGATACACAGAATAAATATTGACTTGGACACTGGAAGAACTCCTCTGGTCTTCTTAGGAATCTTTCAATGTTCACCTAAGAGTTCTGACAGGGCTTCAGTTTAATGTCTGCTCCAAGTGCAGGACTCCATCAGTACCAGATAGCCCCGAGAGTGTCAGCATAGATTTAATGTTCAATTCTCAAAAACCAGCTTGAACCCACAACTTTCTCATTCAGAGGCAAGAGTGCTACCACTTAGCCAAGGCCACAAGCAATCATATCATATGAACTGTCAAGAAAACAAGTAATTGTAATATTTTTCTTCTGTTAATAACCCTTTCATATTTCTTATGCACTGCTGTTGGGGGGTGTAAATATGGTAATTGGAATAAGAGTCAGAGTGACTGCAAGAGTCTAAAACCAACAGTAAGAAGTGGTTTTGATATGTTAATGATGAAGAGGAACTTCAATCAGAGTTTTACATAAAGCAATAACAGTATAGTAGTTTTGAATTAAGTTGTTTTAGTTCGTAGGGGGTATATGTAGGTTATAAAAAGGTGTAAGGAAATAAGGTAAAGATAGGCTGAGCTTATTTTTTTTAAAAACCTAGGAGCTAAAGTAAAGAAGATTCTAATCAAGTCTGGGAAGAAATCATTTCAAAAGAGACTGGTTGATACAATGTTTAGATCTCCCAGAAGACAGCAAGGTAGCTGGTCAGAACTCCCAGAAGATAGTGTGAACAAGGCCAAACCTGAAGACCCAGTTGCTGTCAGCGTCAGAGGACACCCCAAGGAAAGAAAGGCACTGTGTGAACATATGAACAAGGAGCAGGAGTAGGCCATTCAGCCCTCGAGCCTGCTCCACCATGTAATAAGATCATGGCTGATCTGATAGTAACCTGAAATCTGCATTTCACCTACCCTCGATAACCTATCACCCCCTTGCTTATCAAGGATCTAACCACTTCTGCCTTAAAAATATTCAAAGACTCTGCTTCCACCACCTTTTCAGGAAGAGAGTTCCAAAGACTCACGATCCTCTGAGTGAAAAAATTTCACCTCATCTCTGTTTAACTGGGCGACCCCTTATTTTTAAACAGTGACACCTAGTTCTAGGCTCTACTACAAGAGAAAACATCCTCTCCACATCCACCCTGTCAAGACCCCTCAGGATCTTACATGTTTCAATCAAATTGCCTCTTACTCTTCTAAACTCCAGCAGATACAAGGCTAGTCTGTCCAACCTTTCATCATAAGACAACCCACCCATTCCAGGTGTTAGTCTGGTAAACCTTCTCTGAATTGCTTCCAACGCATTTACATCTTTCCTTAAATACGGTGACCAATACTGTACACAGTACTCCGAATGTGGTCTCACTAGTGCCCTGTACAACTGAAGCATAACCTCCCTACTTTTGTATTCAATTCCCCTCGCAATAAATGATAACATTCTATTAGCTTTCCTAATTACTTGCATACAAGGCCTTTGTGATTCATGCACTAGGACGTCCAGATCCCTCTGCACCTCAGAGCTCTGCAATCTCACCGTTTAGATGACAAGCTTCCTTTTTATTCTTCCTGCCTAACTGGACAATTTCACATTTTCCCACATTGTACTCTGTTTGCCAAGTTTGCGGAAGACACAAAAATAGGTGGGAAGGCAATACACAAAGAGTCTACAGAGGGATATAGACAGGTTAACTGAGGGGCAAAAACTTGTCAGATGGAATATAATGTGGGGAGATGTGAGGTTGTGCACTTTGGCAAGAAGAATAGAAGAGCTGAATATTATTCAAATGCAGAAAGACTGCAGAAAGCTGCAGCACAGAGGGATTTTGGGACCCTCATGCATGAATCCCAAAAAGCTAGCATACAAGTTCAGCAGGTAATCGGGAAAGCAAATGGAATGATGGGCTTTATTTCAAAGGGAATGGAATATAACAGTAGGGAAGTCTTGTTAAAACTATACAAGTTAGACCACACCTAGAATACTGTGAACAGTTTTGGTCCCCTTATCTAAGGAAAGATGTACTGCCATTGGAGGCACTCCAGTGGAGGTTCACTAGGTTAATCCCAGGTATGGAAGGATTTTCTCATAAGGAGAGGTTGAGTAGGTTGGGGTAGTACTCATTGCAGTTTAGAAGAATGGGAGGCGACCTTATTGAAACATATAAGATTCTTAGGGGGCTTGACAGGGTAGATACTGAGAGGTTGTTTCCCGTCGTGGGGGAGTCTAGGACCAGAGGGCATAATCTCAGAGTAAAGGGTTGCTCATTTAAGACAGAGATGAGGAGGAATTTCTTCTCTCAGAGGGTAGTTAATTTGTGGAATTCTTTACCACAGAGGGCTGTAGAGACTGGGTCGTTAAGTATATTCAAGGCTGAGATTGACAGATTTTTAATTAATGAGGGAATCAAAGGTTATGGGGAAAAGACAGGAAAGTGGAGTTGAGGATTATCAGATCATCCATGATCTCATTGAATGGCCGAGCAGACTCGATGGCCGAATGGCCTACTTCTGCTGCTATGCCTTATGGCCCACTCACTATATGTTTGTAGCCTCCTTATGTTCTCTTCACAATTTGCTTTCCTACCTATCTTTGTGTCATTAGCAAATTTGGCAACCATCCCATCAATCCCTCCATCCAGCCCATTTATATAAATTGTAAACAGTTGAGGTCCCAGCACTGATCCCTGTAGCATGCCAATCAGTAATCTTGCCAACCTGAAAAAGTACCATTTATGCCTACTCTTTGCTTCCTGTTAGCCAGCCAATCTTCTGTCCATGCCAATATGTTACCCCCTACACCATGAGCTTTTATTTTCCACAGTAACCTTTGATGTTGCACTTTATCAAATGCCTTCTGGAAATCTAAGTATAGTACATCCACCAGTTCCCCTTTATCCACAGAACATGTTACTTCCTCAAAGAACTCCAATAAGTTGGTTAAACATGATTTCCCTTTTACAAAACCATGTTGACGCTGCATGATGACCTTGAGCTTATCCAAGTGCCCCGCGATAATTTCTTTAATAATAGCTTCTAACATTTCCCTGTGACAGATGTTAAGCTCAGGCCTGTAGTTTCCCACTTTCTGTCTCCCTGCCTTTTTGAATAATGGAGTTACATTTGCTATCTTCCAATCTAACGGGACCTTCCCTGAATCTAAGGAGTTTTGGAAAATTAAAACCAATGCACCAACTATCTCACTAGATACTTCTTTTAAGACCCTAGGATGAAGTCCATCAGGACCCGGGCTCTTGTCAGCTCACAGCTCCAACAATTTATTCAGTACCATTTCTCTGGTGACTGTAATTTTCCGGACTTCCTTCCCCACTTCCATTCCTGGTTTAGAGCTGCTTCTGGGATGTTTTTTGTATCTTCTATAATGAAAACTGATGCAGAATACCTGTTAAATTCATTTGCCATCTGCTTGTTTTCCATTATCAGTTCTCCAGACTCACTTTTTATAGGACCAAAGCTCACTTTGTTAACTCTTTTCTTTTTAAAATATTTATAAAAGCTCTTACTGTCTGTTTTAAAATATTTATAAAAGCTCTTACTGTTTTTATATTTCTGGCTAGTTTTCTCCCTCCTTATTAGTCTTTTAATCATTCTTTGCTGTTCCATATATCCTGTCCAATCTTTTGGCCTTCCACCTATCTTTGCACAATTATATGCTTTTTCTTTAAGTTTGATACTATCTTTAACCTTTCTAATTAAACACGGATGGTGTGTCCGTCCCTTGGACTTTTTCTTACTCATTGGAATGTATCTATTTTATGCATTCTAAAATATTCCCTTAAATATTAGCCACTGCATTTCTATTAGCCTATCCCTTAACCTAATTTGCCAATTCACTTTAAGCAGTTCAGCATTCATGCCCTCATAATTGCCCTTATTTAAGTTTAAAAACTTAGTCTCAGACCCACTCCTCTCTCCCTCAAACTGAATGTAAAATTCCATCATATTATGGTCGCTGCTACCTAGGGGCTCCTTCGCCATGAGATCATTAATTACTTCCATCTCATTGCACAATACAAGGTCTAGTATAGCTTGCTCTCTGGTTGGCTCCAGAACATGCTGTTCTAAGAAACTATCCCAAAAACATTCAATGTACTCCTCATCGAGGCTATCTTTGCCCACCTGACTTTTCCAGTCTATATGTAAATTAAAATCTCCCATGAATATCGCCGTGCCTTTTTGACAAGCTCAAATGATTTCTTCCTTTATGCTCAAGCCTACCATGTGGTTGCTGTTAGGGGGCCTGTATACAACTCCCACAAGTGACTTCTTGCCTTTACCATTCCTCATCTGTACCCAAACCATTTTCACACCCTGGTTTCCTGAACTTGGGTTATCCCTCTATATTGTGCTAATACCATCATTAATGATCAGAGCCACCCCTCCACCTTTTCCTCATGTCCTGTCCTTCCTAAATATTCTGCACCCTTCAATATTCAGGTCCCAATCCATGTCCTCCTGCAGCCATGTCTCCAGAATGGCTATCAGATCGTAATTATTTATTTCTATGTGTGCCCTCAGTTCATCTGTCTTGTTTCAAATGCCACGTGCATTCAGACAGGGCTTTTAGTTTTATCCTTTTATTCTTTTTTATAACCTCTAGCCTGTTCTGTTGATTTACTGTTAGATTTGTACTCTCTATCCCTCCCTGTCATGGTCTGTTTCTCATTTCCCTTAATAATACCTTTTTCTTTTGTCTTGTCTTTGCTCTTTGGTTTACCACATCTTCCCAAATTTGATCCCTTGCCCCCACAATTTAGTTTAAAACCCTGTCTACTTCCCTAGTTATGTGGCTCACAAGAACACTGGTCCCAGCACGGTTCGAGTGTAGACCGTCCCAATGGTACAGATCCCACTTTCCCCAGTACTGGTGCCAGTGCCCCATGAATCGGAACCCACTACTCCCATACCAGTCTTTGAGTCATACATTCACCTCGCTAATCTGATTTGTCCTATGTCAATTTGCACGATTCTGCTTCTTAATTTGGTGCCTAGGTCCTCATACTGACTATGAAGATCCTCCTTCTTTGTCCTGCCTATGTCGTTGGTACCAACATGGACCACAATGACTGGATCCTCCCCCCTCCCCCTCCCTGCAAGTTCCTCTCCAGCCCCGAGCATATGTCCCGCACCCTGGCACCAGGCAGGCAACACAGCCGCCTGGTCTCTCGCTCTTTGCTGCAGAAAATGGTGTCAATTCCTCTGACTATACTGTCCCCTACTATCACTACATTCCTTTTTGCACCCCCCCACTTGAATGGCTTCCTGTACCATGGTGCCAGGGCCAGTTAGCTCATCCACCCTGAAGCCCCCACTCTCATCCAAACAAGCTGAAAAATCCTCAAACTTGTTGTAAGATTGCGGAGGCTCACACTCCTGCGAGTCCCCTTACCTGCCTCACCTACAGTCACACTCTTCTGTCCCTGACCACTGACCAAATCAGAAGACCCTGTTCTAAGAGGTGTGACTGCCTCCTGGTACAAAGTATCCAGGTAACTTTCTCCCTCCCTGATGCGTCACATTTCTGTAGTGCAGCCTCCAGCTCATAAACTCTGAGCCGAAGCTGCTGAAACTTCAAACACTTACTGCAGACATATTTTCCCTCGATCAAACTGGCATCCAGGAGTTCCCACATGCTGCAGCTGTGACACATCACCTGTCCTGACATCCTTATTGCATTCTAATTAACTATTTAATTATTTTATTCAATTATATATTTGTTTTTATATATTTTATTAACCTTACCACCAGTTGCTAGACTATTTTGAACCTTAGGAATAGAATAAACCTTAGTCACTTACCAGATACTCATCAAGTAACTAGTTTCTTCTTCTGTAGCAGAGTCTGACCACTTCCTGACGGCTGAGAAAGTTAGAGAGCAGAAAGCAAAAGAGCACCTCTTTCCCTTCCTTCCCGAACTCCTTTAATTAGCCAACTCCCAGCACTCTATTCTAAGTCACACTTCTTGCAGTAAACTTTATCTACAGCACCTCTTTCCCCCTATGCGCCAAATTCCCAAATATACTTGCTCGGTCTCTGTCTCACTCAGGCCGAAGTCTCCACTCACTGATTGTGCGCCTCTTACTGTGGTAAAAATTACTGGAATTCTATAGATTTTGAAATCTATAAGGATAGTTGCTGAACAGAAAAGGGGACAGTTAGCTCTGAGGGTAAAATTAAGACCTTGTGGAACTGTTTTAAAGTAGTGTTTACTGTGTGAAGCCATTCTTGTGTTTAAGTGTAATTGTATTTTTTTCTCTCTATTTTCTTTTAATAAATGTTTACTTTACTATAAAGTCATAACAAGTCGTCGGGGACATCACTTCCTGATTTCAAAACCTCACCTCATATTATACAAATTGCAAAAAACGTTTTGGTAGCTGTTTCAAGTTTCCCTCTGAGATTTGGGCAGCTCAGCATTTACCATCAGCCATGCCATAATAAAATTGCATTCACTTTTTGATAATCCACACCCAACCCTTGAGTTCCATCCTGCTTCGATACCATCACAATAGGTGAACTTTAGGCTGTGGAGGAGGAAATACAAGTCTTGGGTCCTGATTGTTTGTCAGTGACCCAGTAGACAGTGTTGACGTTGGATGAGGACAGAATCAAGCTCAATTGAATAGCTTATCATTGCTCAAAGACATTAAGGATAGTAGGGAAAGGTCTCTTAGAGCCAGTGGCAGCTGTGGAAGACATTCCCTAAGAATGAATACGCCGTTGGAAAAGGAGAGAAGGCAATGGGAGAAAATTGTCATGTGATGACATGGTCATGCAGAGATACTAGGAGCCCAAGTTTCCTAACTCTCTTGTTCTAAACATTGTTCTTAGATACCTCCTGGATAATCCTGCAGTCACAAAGGCAAAGAAGGTGTTGGACTTGGGAAGTGGCTGCGGTGCCTCTGCCATTGCGGCTTCTATGAGTGGAGCCACACACGTTCTTGCCAATGACATTGACCCAAGTAAGCAGAAATGAACTGAAAAGAAATCAACTTGCAATTGTGTCTGTAGTCATAACTAAATCAGAAGTACAGTGTATAGAGAGCCTTGGGTTCAATTCCGATGCTGGGTCAATTGAAAGTTTCAAAATTGAGATCGATAGATTTTTGTTCATTAAGGATATCAAGGGATTTGGAGAAAACGTGGGTAAATTGAATTGAGCTATTAATCAGCTGTGAATGAAACGAAAGGCAGAGCAAGCTTGAGGAGCTGAACTCCTGTTCCTATATTCCTATGTTTTGTTAGGCACGGGTTTACAAATGCCAACTGCTCTGTACCTCACTATGATTCAGTCAAATCTTTACATGTGTACCTGGTCAGTGAGTGTTGGCAGATTATTTCACCATGACAGGCATCACCTTCAAGCTTGATTCTACCCAGTAGTCAGTGGTCTAGTAATAAAGACCAGGAAGGGATCTTGGATGATATTTTTTACTTCCTTTCCCGAGTTCAAGAGTGAAGTGGATAATTGCAGCACTTGAGCTGCTGTCACACCTGAAACCAGTTAATTTAGTAAGGATTGGAAATTGAACCCAAGATCTACTGGTCCCTATGGCTTAGTGCCACATGAAAGGACAAATTTAATCAGTGCTGAAGGCTTTCAAAATGACAGCATTCAAACAAACTTATAGACTGCACTCACTCTCTTAACCTTGAGAAACAAAGTAAATGTGGGCGTAACACGGTAGGGAGTCGTTGGAAATAAAACAATTTCCTATTAATAGTAACGAGGAATATGAAAGCACAGTAGGAGCCTGAATTCTATAAGGCATGAAGCATTTAGATATGTGGAGTATGAGGCCATTTGGGAGCTGTAGGAATTTGAAACAGTAAAAAAAGACAATTACATTCTTGGCAGGAATCCAGGGACAATTTTCGCATAACTTAGATTCTTAACTCAGAAACAAAATAAGTCTCTGCTGTTTCATTCATTGACTGACTGCAGGGCTCCTGTAATATTTGGTACAGTAACTGTTTTGTGTTTTTGAAATGTCTGGACCAGCTATGTAGGAATCTTAATATTATCAAGTATTTGCCACAATGCTCTTACCCTACTCCCTATCATCAATAGTTGATAATTCCCCTCTAAAATAACACTAGTTTCTCTAAACCTTAAATTAATTGAGAGAGTTTTTCAGAAGCAGTATGGTGGGCATTTTATTTTTTTGCTGGGATCACATACACATCACATCATCTCCTCCCATGCTATCTCATTTAGCAGGTCCACCCCATACCAGATTCTACAGCTGAAAAAATTGGGTGAACAGCTCAATTCCTGGTTACCACCCCATATTGCTCTGATCCGCTCTTAGACTCCACACACATTGCCAATGAACACTTACTGTCTGGGATTACAACAGTGTCCATTTAGGTGATGTACTGGAGGTGAAAAGACCCTTTTTATAAATCACCAAACCAAACTTTGGTCAGTGTTGTCCTACATAACTGAGGAATTTATTGATGATCCTGTTGAGCTAAATTGAACATGACCTTACTGCAAGTAAGGATGACTCAGGGTTTAGAAAACATTAATTACAGAGCAAGATGTTAAGTCCAAGGAGGTTAGATTATGCTTTCAGAATTAGATCCATAAGATCGTAAGACATAGGAGCAGAAATTAGGCCATTCGGCCCATCGAGTCTGCTCCGCCATTCAATCATGGCTGATAAGTTTCTCAACCCCATTCTCCCGCCTTCTCCCCGTAACCTTGGATCCCCTTACCAATCAAGAACATAACTATCTCGGTCTTAAATACACTCAATGACCTGGCCTCCACAGCTTTCTGTGGCAATGAATTCCATAGATTCACCACTCTCTGGCTAAAGAAGTTTCTCCTCATCTCTGTTCTAAAAGGTCTTCCCTTTACTCTGAGGCTGTGCCCTCGGGTCCTAGTCTCTCCTACTAATGGGAACATCTTCCCCACGTCCACTCTATCCAGGCCTTTCAGTATTCTGTAAGTTTCAATCAGATCCCCCCTCATCCTTCTAAACTCCATCGAGTATAGACCCAGAGTCCTCAAACGTTCCTCATATGTTAAGCCTTTCATTCCTGGGATCGTTCTCGTGAACCTCCTCTGGACCCTCTCCAGGGCCAGCACATCCTTCCTGAGATACGGGGCCCAAAATTGCTCACAATATTCTAAATGTGGTCTGACCAGAGCCTTGTATAACCTCAGCAGCACATCCCTGCTTTTATATTCTAGTCCTCTCGAAATAAATGCCAACATTGCATTTGTCTTCCTAACTACCGACTCAAGTTAACCTTAAGAGAATCCTGGACTAGGACTCCCAAGTCCCTTTGCACTCCAGACTTCTGAATTCTCTCCCCATTTAGAAAATAGTCTATGCCTCTATTCTTCCTACCAAAGTGCATGACCTCACACTTACCCACGTTGTATTCCATCTGCCACTTCTTTGCCCATTCTCCTAACCTGTCCAAATCCTTCTGCAGCCTCCCCGCCTCCTCAATACCACCTGTCCCCCCACCTATCTTTGTATCATCATCAAACTTAGCCAGGATGCCCTCAGTTCCTTCACCTAGATCATTAATGTATAAAGTGAAAAGTTGTGGTCCCAACACTGACCCCTGTGGAACTCCACTAGTCACCGGCCGCCATCCTGAGAAGGACCCCCTTATCCCCACTCTCTGCCTCCTGCCAGACAGCCAATCTTCTATCCATGCTAGTACCTTGCCTCTAACACCATGGGCTCTTATCCTACTGAGCAGCCTCCTGTGCGGCACCTTGTCAAAGGCCTTCTGGAAGTCCAAGTAGATAACATCCACTGGCTCTCCTTTGTCTAACCTGCTCGTTACCTCCTCAAAGAATTCTAACAGATTTGTCAGGCATGACCTCCCCTTGATGAAACCATGCTGACTTGGCCTGATTTTACCATGCACTTCCAAGTATTCTGAAATCTCATCCTTAATAATGGACTCTAAAATCTTTCCAACGACCGAGGTCAGGCTAATCGGCCTGTAATTTCCCGCCTTTTGCCTCACTCCCTTCTTAAACAGGGGGGTTACATTAGCGATTTTCCAGTCCTCTGGGACCCTCCCTGACTCCAGTGATTCCTGAAAGATCACCACTAACGCCTCCACTATCTCTTCAGCTATCTCCTTCAGAACTCTGGGATGTAATCCATCTGGTCCAGGTGATTTATCCACCTTCAGACCTTTCAGTTTTCCTAGCACCTTCTCCTTGGTAATGGCCACCATACTCACCTCTGCCCCCTGACTCTCTTGAACTTTGGGGATGTCACTCGTGTCTTCCACTGTGAAGACTGACGCAAAGTACCTATTCAGTTCCTCTGCCATTTCTTTGTTCCCCACTACTACTTCTCCAGCCTCATTTTCCAGCGGCCCAATGTCCACTTTTGCCTCTCTCTTACCCTTTATATATCTAAAAAAATATATATCTTGCAATCTTCTTTTATATAACTGGCTAGTTTACCCTTATATTTAATCTTCTCCCTCCTTATTTCTTTTTTAGTTGTCCTCTGTTGGTCTTTGTAGGCTTCCCAATCCCCTGGTTTCCCACTGCTCTTCACCGCATTGTATGCTTTCTCTTTAGCTTTTATGCTGTCCCTGACTCCCCTTTTCAGCCATGGTTGCCTCGTCCTCCCTTTAGTATGCTTCTTCTTCCTAGGGATGAATTTTTGCTGTGTCTCCCAAATTACTCCCAGAAACTCCTGCCATTGCTGTTCCACTGTCTTTCCTGCTAGGCTCATCTCCCAGTCAATTCTGGCCAGCTCCTCCCTCATGCCTCTGTAGTTGCCTTTATTCAACTGTAATACCGTTACATCTGATTCCAGCTTTTTCCTCTCGAATTGCAGGGTAAATTCTATCACATTATGGTCACTTCCTCCTACGGGTTCCTTCACCTTAAGCTCCCTTATCAAATCTGCCTCATTACACATCACTAAATCTAGAATTGCCTGTTCCCTAGTGGGCTCCACCACAAGCTGCTCCAAAAAGCCATCTCGTAGACATTCCACAAATTCCTTTTCTTGGGATCCACTACCAACCTGATTTTCCCAGTCTACCTGCATATTGAAATCCCCCATGATCACTGTAACCTTGCCTTTCTTACACACCTTTTCTATCTCCTGGTGTATCTTGTGCCCCACATCCTGACTACTGTTCAGAGGCCTGTACATAACTCCCATTATGGTTTTTTTACCTTTGTGGTTCCTCAACTCTACCCACACAGATTCTACATCATCTGACCCTACATCATTTCTTGCTATCGATTTAATTTCATTTCTTACTAACAAAGTAACCCCACCCCCTCTGCCAACCTGCCTATCTTTTCGATAGGATGTATATCCTTCGATATTTAGCTCCCAGTCCTGATCCCCTTGCAGCCATGTCTCCGTGATGCCCACCACATCATACCTGCCAATTTCAATCTGTGCCACAAGCTCATTTACCTTATTTCGTATACTGCGTGCATTCAGATACAACACCTTCAGTCCTGTATTTCCCGTCCCCTTTCTCATTGTCGTCCCTTTATCTGATGTGCTTGAAGTTAGATTCCTAGCCCTTTCCAAACACTCTGTCCTATTTTGTGTTCTGGAGACTTTAATAACCTCTCCTGGGCTCTCCTTTCTTTTCAGTTTTTTCATAATTTTCCACGAAGTTGAATCCACCCCCCCACACGCTAACCTGCTGCTTTGTTTCCCATTAGTCATACTTCTTGGAGTTTTACCCTTCCCTCCACCCCCACTTTCTAGTTTAAAGTCCTGTTGACCACCCTATTTACCCTTTTCGCTAGAACACTGGTCCCAGATCGGTTCAGGTGGAGACCGTCCCAACGGTACAGATCCCTCCTGTTCCAATACTGATGCCAGTGCCCCACAAAATGGAACCCCTCTTTCCCGCACCACTCCTTTAGCCATGTATTTACTTCCCTTATTCTCGCGTCCCTATGCCAATTTGTACGTGGCTCGGGTAGTAATCCGGAGATTAATACCCTTGAGGACCTGTTCTTTAATTTAGTTCCTAGTTCCTGATAATCCCCAAACAGGTCCTCTTTCCTAGTCTTACCTATGTTATTTGTTCCGATGTGGACCACAACAACTGGATCCTCCCCCTCCCTCTCCAATATCCTTTCAAGCCGGTCAGAGATGTCCCTCACCCTGGCACCGGGCAGGCAACATACCATTCGGGACTCACGATCCTGCTTACAAAGGAAGCTATCAATTCCCCTAATTATAGAATCCCCTACAACTACCACTTGTCTTTTTGCTCCCCCCTCTTGAATGGCCTCCTGTGCCACGGTGCCGTGGTCAGCTGGCTCATCCTCCCTACAGCCCTCTTCCTCATCCACACAGGGAGCAAGTACCTCGTACCTGTTGGACAAGGTCAAGAGCTGAGGCTCCTCTGTTCCTGAACACAGGATCCCTCTACCTGCCTCACTTGTAGTCACACCCTGCTGACCCTGACCACTGACCGGACTTGAGGTACTTAATCTACCGGGTGTGACCGCCTCCTGAAACAAAGCATCCAGGTAACTCTCCCCCTCCCGGATGTGCCGCAGCGTCCGGAGCTCGGACTCCAGCTCATAAATTCTGAGCCAGAGTTCCTCCAGCAACCAACACTTGCTGCAGATGTGGTCACTGCGGCTCGCAATGGGATCTGCCAGCTCCCACATCATACACCTACAGCACATCACCTGCCCAGCCATCTCGACTTAGTTATTTAATTTATTAATTAGCTTTGCAGTGTTTTTTTTTTTCAAATTTGGTGCAGATTTCCTACCAACCATTCAGGTCACAGCTTTCATGTGACGTCATTTTTTTAGTTCCACTAGGTCCTCACATCATAGCTGCAAAACAGTAGTGGTCATCCAGAGTGTGGGTGTACCATTCCTTGAAAGATCATTTACTCGAGGACTGAGGGCAAGAGTTGCAATCTTCGCCCACAATTTTCTTCCAGTATCTTCAGTATATCTGGTCTGACTGACTCCAGTTTTCACACTGTGTTTGAGTTGCCCTTTTTCTTCAGCTGAGATTTTTTTTCCAATGTGGTTGACAAGGCCTTCACCATACCTATCCCATATCTTATGCTTCTGCTGTCAACCTCACGCTCTACTGACATGGACAGGTCACTCTTCCATCACATGAGCTTCTGCATTTACCAATTTACCTTCCATCATTTCACCCACCACAATACAACCATACTTACCAAATATGCCTTTACCACGCCCTCCACCGCCTTTTCTGCATCCCAGAGGGGTCACCTCCTCTTGGATATCCTTATTATAAAAAACATGAAAGACCAACACATAAGGTAGCAATTAAGCCATCTTAGCCTCTTGAACTCCACCTTTGCATCCACCAGCTTCTTAAATAATTCCAGGGTTTTCACCTCTATTATTGTGCCCAGAAGTCCAGTGTGTGTGTTTCTTACTCTTGTTCTTCTGCCCCCTCTATTTCCAGCTACCCTTCTGTTGGCATTTTCCCATACAACTGTAGCAAATGTGACACCTGTTGATTTACCTCTTCCCACACTATTGTTCATAGCCTCAAACAGCCCTCCTGTAAGAGACTAGAGTCCATTGTAATCGCTGCTCACTGTGTAATGTCCTTTACGTACGAAGTGAAGATTGGGTAATATTTTTCTAGTCCCCCCCAATTTGCCCACAGGAATGATTCTGACCTCCCTGTGGCCACCTGTTTAACTCTACTTCCCAATCCTAATCTGGTTTTTCTGCATTTGGTCTCCCACAAACTCAATGCTGCCTTCAGAAACAGGCTCTCATTTTTTTCTCCCGGGCACGCTGTAGCCTTCCGATCTTTAAATTGATTTTAGCAAATTTAGACTTTAGCTACCTCTCTCTTTTCTTAGAAACAAAGGTGTTGGGGATGCATTTGGCAGTCCTGCCAGTTTCTAGAGGGTGGAAGGGAGGCATAGCGATGTTTTAAGAGTATGGACCATTTTGCAGAAGAGTTTCCTTTAGCAGACCAACCGTGTGTTTCCAACATTCCTTTTCTTTTTAATTCAGAATTCTACCATCAAATGTTATTTTCTCTTTATTTCTATTTTGTGTTTCCTGCACCTCAATTCTAGAATGTTTATTTTATGCCCTTCTTTTAAGTAATTTTTCAATGCCTCTCTTAATTACTCCTAATGTCCTTGCCATGATGAATGGCATGCCTATCAGTCACAGGTTTCACTTCCTCCCAACTTTTCAGAATACTTGTTGACTGGCCATTTAGCCTATTAAGTCTGTGACAGAAGTTAGCTCTCTTAGATCATGGACAGAATTTTGCCCTTGGCAGGTGGGCTCAGTGGGGAGCGGTTGGGAAACCGATCACCGCCTGTGATCGGCACCGCACTGCGATTTTGCGCTGGTGGGCCAATTAAGGCCCGCCCAGCCTGAAACGCGAGCGGGCCGAGCGTGAACTTTGCACTCATGCACGTGAGTGAACGCTGCATAATCTCCCCCTGAGGCACGGAGCTGCCTCAGGGAGATGAAGAGATATAAAAAATAAATAAAGAAAATAAAAATGTCATAAAACATGTCCCCTCATGAGACTCGGTCACATGAGCAGGGACACGTTATTAATGAAAAATTGAAGTTTTTATTTTATTTTTATTTGCTTCTGGAAACCTCATCCCGCCCGTGGATGAGGTTTCCAAAATAATGCAAGGGCCGCTTGGCCTTTTCGCCTGCCCACCAACTGTTAGGTTGGACAGGCAGTGAAAAATTTACGTTAATTGACTACTTAATGGCCTGAACAGGCCTTTTATTTGTCAGCAGGCGCACTGCCAGCTGCAGTGTGCACCTGCCAACCAAACTATCGTGCGACTGCGCATTGACGTCAGCCGACATCAACACGCATCATTTCACACTCAAGTGGGTGCACACCCACCCGCCGAGCGAAAATTTCTGCCCGCGTTCTTCTCACCCTCATCATACTTTGATCTGCTGAATCTTATTAAATTTACCAGTTTCCATTCTGACAATGGATCTTGAACCTAAACATTGCCTGTGATTTTTTTTCTCTTTAGCTGTTGTCGGACCTTGTTGTCTACTTTGAGCGTTTTCTATTTTAAATTACAGTTTTCTTTTGTTTTACCGTTGTGCGTCCACCTGTATAGTTGCCCTATTATCAACAGGCAATTCATTATTCAAGTGCTGCCTCTTGATCATCCTTAGACTCGCTTTATTCACAATTCTGCTCATTCTTTTGGTGCACTGCAATACAAAAATGCTAAATTGAACAACTTACATTTTCTCTGAGCATTTCATTGGGAAATATCACAAAGAGAAAAATAATTCAGTGTCAACATTCCTCAATACCCAACAGCTCAGAAGTAATTGTGACAGTTTTAGTTTATTTTACTGCAAACCATTTTGAAATAGTTGAAGTGGAAAATGGAAGCTGCTTTTTCTTACCAAACACAGAAACGTGTTATCTGCAGGAGTAGCCCAGGCTGCCTAATTAAGAATTTGGTCAAGGAGCTAATTGATTTGTACATGGTAAAGACATTTGCAGTCATTCAGAAACCAGAAGCTGGGAGCACAATGTTCATCAGCATTCTATATTACAATTCTTATTACTGTGTCTTTACTTATGGATGACTGATTTCTGATTTATGAGCCATGTACTGGAAAATTCTCTCATAGTCCATGGATAATCTAATATCTGTGATGTATTAAGATTCACTACATCCATATATTACTTTGCATGTGGTAGGTCTACAAGGACACAACCCAAATGGTATCCAGAGGTTGGTAATAACCAGGCTTTTAAAAAAAATCTTTTACCCCTTCTGATTCCTTTTCTTGTTTTTATTTAATGTTGGTTCCCTATTTTGTATCATTCTATGTATTAAGTAAATTGGACATAAATCTGACTAATAGTTTTAGCCTGTACCCATCGGTCTGATGAGACATTCCACATGATCCACAATAAACTGCAAAGTTTAGTCATGGTGTACTTCTTAGCTCTGGGCATGCAAACTAATACATATACCCATATACATACCATGTAAAGATCAGTGTCTCTCTTTATGGAAACTTCATTTTCATGGCGAGAAAACGTCCAAACTGTAATACTGATAACTAACTTTAATTAATCAAAGTGACTGCATGCAGCTGGCTTCAAGCAAGCTGTTAAGTAACTGATGAATGCCAGCATTCAGTGGTTTTGGGCACAAGTCAGGTCATGGATGACAGGTGCCAACTGGCCCATCACAATGAAAAGGCTGAGCCAATGGAAATCTGCCATTTAATCTGCAGCAGAGGTTAAGCCAATCACTCTCAGAAATAATAGTTTAGGGTGACAGTAAATAAAAATGTCACTCCTCATTCAGGCATAACAACCCAATGAAAAGCAAATTAAACAGGTTTGACTTTAAATTACGAACATTACAAAATGTAACACATAAAAGTGGGCAACCTGCCATACATCAATTAACCAAAATCTGCAATTTTTACCCAGCATAGAAACAGCTAGCATTCTTCTGGCAGAACGTTTTACCTTCTGAAGGATAAATAAACTTTTGCAGAACAGGAGATCAACCGAGGAAACAATTATTTGATGACCAAAGAATCTAGAAAAGTAGTTATTTGAACAGCCCAGTGAACAAGCTTAGTGAAAAAGATGACATAAGAACAAAAAAAATAGGAGCAGGATTAGACTACATGGCCCATCGAACCTGCTCCGCCATTTAATATGATGATGGCTGACCTTGTGCTTCAACTCCACTTCCCTGCCTGTTCCCCATATCCCTTGATTCCCTGAGACACCAAATATCTGTCTATCCCAGCCTTAAATGTATTCAATGATGGCGCATCCACAACCCTCTGGGATGGAGAATTCCTTTGAGTAAATTATTTCCCCTCATTTCAACCCTAAATGATTGGCCCCTTACCTAGAGTGATCACAAGAGTCAATGAAGGACGATCAGGAGTGTGTGTGACTGGTCCCTCTTGCTATATTTTGAGCTGCTGATAAATATTGAGCACAGCATGAAGCCTAGCTCAAGGAATGAAACAAAGTACTTGCATTTATACAGTACCTTTCATGAGTCAGGACATGCTAAAGTGCTCTACAGCCAAAAGTACTATGTTAAAGTGTAGTCACTGGTTTTTTTTTTATTCATTCATGGGATGTGGGTGTCGCTGGCTGGGCCAGGATTTATTGCCCATCCCTAATTGCCCTTGGGAAGGTGATGGTGTGCTGCCTTCTTGAATCGCTGCAGTCCATGTGGTGTAGGTACACCCAAGGTGCTGTTAGGGACTTCCAGGATTTTAACTCAGTGGCAGTGAAGGAACAGAGATATATTTCCAAGTCAGGATAGTGAGTGTTCCCATGTGTCTGCTGCCCTTATCCTTCCAGATGCTAGTGGTCAAGGGTTTGGAAGGTGCTATCAAAGGAGGCTTGAGAGTTCTTGCAGTGCATCTTCTAGATGGTACACACTGTTGCCACTGTGTGTCAATGGTGGAGGGAGTGAATGTTTGTGGATGGGGTGACAATCAAGCGGGCTGCTTTGTCCTGGATGGCGTTGGGTGTTGTTGGAGCTGTACTCATCCAGGCAAGTGTAATATGGTATAATATAGGAAAACACTGGAGCCAATTCACAGACAGCAGGCTCCCAAAACAGCAATGAGATAATGACCAGATAATCTGTTTTAGTGCTGTTGCTTGCAGGAGACAATTTTGACCAGGACTCTGGGGAAAACGCCCCTGCTCTTCTTCAAATCTTTTATGTCCACTTGAGAGGGCAGACAGGACCTCAGTTTAACATCTGATCAAAAGCTCAACAGGAAGATCCATATAAAACTGATTAAAGATAATGAATAAATAAAAAAGTGGTGAGGGTGGACAGCTGGGTTGGAGTGTGAAAACTAGAGCTCTCTTCCACCACCACCTTTTCAGTGAAATGCAGTTTCCATAGGGAGAACCGTACCTCCTACAATGAGAAGTTACACTATTATACAGGCTGTGAACACAAGTGGTTTGATACAGAATTAAAAATTACCCCACCACATTATTTCACACCAAACTTTGCACAAGGTGCCCACAATGTCTTTGTCTTAATATTAGGCTGATGAGTGTAGTCTCGTTGAGCAGTATTTATGTGGACCCTTCCACAGAAGGCATAGCCCATCGACAGTCCCAGGTTGTTACAAAGAAGAAAACAATTTCAGCAGAAATATCAGCAGAATATCAACAGACTGATTCGAGAACTTATTCCAAGCTTTTGAATGACAAAGTGATGGATTGATAGCCAATTCTAATGAACAGTAGTGAATCATCATTCGACCCTGCACCACATAACATCTGATTACTCATCTCCCTGTTTAAAATGAAAATCAAATGACTAAGCATTGGAATGCTCTCAGTATTTTAAAAGCAGAGCCGTGAACTGAATCGCAAGGAAATTGGATTAAAATATCCCTTTGAGCAGGCGGTAACCTGCTATTTTAGTTTTAGTATTATTTTTGTAATTTCCTCCCCCCTCAGCCATTCTCAAAATGCTTTCAGTTGGTTATTTACCAGTGAAAATGTTCTGGCTTTTTTTAAAAAAAAAACACAGCCAACGTTTTTATTCTTAACTTTGGCAAAGGACCCATCCTATAGGATTCATGGAGCATTTCTCCAAAGGTTAACAAAAATCTAGAACTCCTTCCCCCAAAAGGCTGTAAATGCTGGGGCAGTTGAAATTTTCAAAACTGAGACTGATTTTTCTGGTTGGTAAGAGGATAAAGACAAGTAACAGCAAATGGAGTTAAGGCATAGATCATCCATGATCTGACTGAATGGTGGAACAAGTTTGGAGGACTGAATGACCTTACGCACTATGTTGGAATCAGAGACATGCGGCAAAGGAGGCTGGCATTCAGCCCATCATATTGTGCTGGCTCTTTAAATGAGCGGTCATGCAGAGTCCCACATCCCTGCTTTTTGTCTGTAATCCTGTGATTCCTCATCAAGTACCTGTCTAACTCCCTTTTAAAATTATTTTAACTTCCACCAACTTCTCAGGGAGCGTTCTGGATTTAGATAAATATGGAAAAAAAATTCTTACCTCCCCCAGACCTTTTTCAAATGATTTTGAGTCCATGACCTCTAGTTATTGACTCAATCACTAAAGGGAATTGTTTTCCCCACTGTGTCAAAACCTCATCATCTTAAGGGCCTCTATTAGGTCACCTCTTTAACCTGCTCTGTTCTAAAAACAGCCCCAACCTTTCTAGCCTCTCCTATAATGGAAGTCCCTCACCTCGGGAACATCCTGGTTAACCTCCCATGTATCCTTCTAAGGCCTTCATATCTTTCATGAAGTGTGGTGCCCAGTATTGTCCACAATACTCCAGCCGAGGCCTAACTAGTGATTTATAAAGTTCTGGCCTGATCTCTTTGCTTTTATATTCTATTCCTTTATTCATAAACCCAAGTAACCAATGTGCTTTTTTTAACCACCTAGGATGTGTACAGGCACCAAGGTCTCTCTGCTCACTTATACTTTTCAAAATCGGCCATTTCTAGTATACTGCCATTCCATAGTAGTTCTCCCAAATTGCATCACTTAACACTTCTCCAATTTGGACACCATCTGCTATGCTTCTGAACGTTTCGCCATCCTATGGCATCCTGAAGCATATAACAATCCTCAACACTATCTACAACTTTGCCAAGTTTCATCCCATCTGCTGACTTTACAATGCTTCTTCCTGTATCCAGGTCTAGGTCGTTTATAAAAACTGCCAAGAATAATGGACTCAAAACTGGCCCTTTGAGAACACCACTGCAATCCACCTCCCAGCCTGAAAAACATCCATCCAACACCAACCTTTGCTTCTGGCCACTGAGCCAATTTTTATCCATACTGCCTATAATTCCATGATTTTGCAATCTTCTCGATAAGCTGATGTGGCATTATATCAAACGCTTTCCAGAAGTCCATATACGCATCTACTTCACTATCTAGATCAACCTTCTCAAAGAATTCAATCAAGTTAATCAGACATGATTTACCTTTAACGAATCCATCCTCCTTAATTAACCCATGCCTTTCTAAATGAAAATTTATCCCAATAGTGAAACCGTAAAAGTGGAAGGTTTTAAAAGGCTCAAGAAGAGGAAGGGTAGAGTAAGGGTATGTTAAAGACAAGGAAAGTTTAGGAATAGCACATAAACCAAAATTAAAACAAGAAAGGCTGCAAATGAAACAATGAGCTTAGAGGTTGGTGAGGAATCATGAGATGATGGCTTTTTTTGTATTCCATACAGAAGTGAGAGAAAATATTCAAAGAGCTGTCACAGATGTGGGAGCACATTCAAAACTGGGATAGAATTGGGCTTCATAGGAACATATTTTGATGGCTTGATTAACTGGTTTTATTTTGCTCTCCTACAGTTGCAGCAGTCTCCATAGGAATGAACTGCAAACTTAACAAAATACCCCCACTGCCAGTGGCAACGGAAAGTTTAATTGGAAAAATGGAAGAAAAATGGGATGTGATTCTTTTAGGTGACATGTTTTATGATGAAGAACTTGCTGCTGATCTTCACAATTGGCTGACAGAATACAAGAGGTTTCATGGATCAGAAATTCTGATTGGGGATCCTGGAAGAGCACAGTTCACAAGTTACAGAGCACAGAACTGGCTGCAGAAGGTCAGAGAGTATGAGCTTCCCGAAGCTACCAAAAAGGAGAATTATGGACTGACTTCTACCACCGTATGGAGATTTTTGCCATAGGACACAACCGGTATACTACTGGACAGGAGCGGGAATTCTGGATGCATTTAATCCACCAAAGACCTGGAATTGAAACTAGGACCTACAAGTCTGTAACATTTTGACACAGCTGTGGCTTACTCACATTGCATGTAGGACAGACCAGGTATGGTCTATCTTTCTTTCCTGATGTCAACCCACAAATTTACTGCAGTGGATTTTGAACTGCTTGTCCAGTACCATACCAACAACACTACGGTATCCTTCTAGCTCTTAAAAGAAAATGATTAATCAGTTGAACCCAGCAGCAGACAAAAACTCATTTGTACCAATATTTATTTGTACATTACAGCAAAACATAATGGGGATGGTAGTAATATATCATACATCACCATGTGCTACATTGCACATATACAAAGATTCTATACTGTACTCAATAATTAGATTGAATCAAAGTAAACATTTAATCGATAATTACCTGGTTACATAAATTTCACTGCAGAATTCTCAGAACAGCTGTTGCTAATGTATGGAAATTACAGAACACTGGTTGTTAATTAACAAATATTAAATGGTGGAAAAAAGAAGTAAATTCAGTAAACGGTCCACGTTACTTGTTTCATTTGGTTGGGGCAGGCTAACTGTTGCAGAGCTTCTCTTGAACGATCTAGAAGCAGAAATAAAACAGAACAAAGTTGAAGAGAACATTTACCAGAGCTTTAATCCTTCTCTGAATTTTCTTCCCCCCTTGAAGACGCTAAGTCTTGACGATTCAACAGCTGCCAGTAAGCCCTTCAGTATCTCACATAGGGAACTATTATTCACCTGAGCCTTTGCTACAAGTGCTAGCAGGTTCATTGGTCCTGGGAGGCATCAGTCGCACTCGATTATATTCTTGCTTCAGGTGCAGAAAAATCAGTGCGGCCTCCCATTCTCTACTTCCACCCAATGACAATAGCCATAAAGCACGCTTATGTTTGAACACCATTAGAGAACAGGCTGTGATTTCCCCATGGTAGATTATCCCTTCAGCATTTGCTAACAAGAGCAATCACTTGGGCAAGGGCGGGGGGGGCATTACTGCAGAGTCTGGTCCTGTGCTTACTCTGACCCCCATATATGTAATTTCTAGCAGAAGTGCTGGATAGCAAATCAGGAGGAGGCACCCGAGATGCTCTGGCCTGCCATCTCAGCACAGAACAGGGCCAAGCTGGAACCTTACTGCAAAGAACCTTACATGCAGCATTAGGCATGTCCCCACCAAGGCTTTCAACTCTTATTTCTTATTCAAGTTTGACTTTACAACAGCAGCAAAATTAAATGCACGAGAAAAGGATTGATCTTGCACACACTGACTCACCTGTGATAAGTGGGCAGCCGTGAAAAAGTAGAATGAAAACGTGGGGGCAGAAAATGAGCACACTTTCCACTGCTTCATCAGTTAAGTTCACACAGCGATCCATATGAATCTCCTGAAGAAAAGGCATCTGTATGTTAAACTACTTTGTAAAGTTGAAGTCCTAATACAAAAAAATGACCTGCATTCATCTAACACCTAGTCATTCCCTCAACAACATCTCAAAGCACTTCACATAAATTTTGATGAGGTGCAATGGTTATTGTTACATTGACAAATGCAGCAGCTATTTTAGCACACAGCAAGATTTAGCAAACTGCAATGGGATATCAGATTGTGCTTTCTTTCTGCTGGAGTTGGGAGGAATGTTGCTGAGGAAAATGTCCTGTTTTACAGAGAGTGCCGTGGGTATCCATGGTCCCCTCATCTGTCCAATTCAGGTGGCATAAACTGGAGAGAAGATCCAATGGATGCCATAATTGAGATTTGAAATATTGGAAGGAGTGTGGGATATAATAAAGCTCCTACTCTCATCCCGAACTGGAAAATTTCATCAACTTTGCTACTAATTTCCACCTTTCCCTCCCCTTCATGCTCCATCTCTAACTCTTCCTTTCTTGACTTGTCTCCATTTTTGGGATAAGCTACTGACCAATATCCACTATGAGTCCTCTGACTACCACAACCTAGACAGCACCTCCTCAACCCCCACCCAGGCTTCCTGTAAGGACTCTGCTCCATTCACCCCGCTTCTCTGCCTCTATTGCATCTGTCCTAACGATACCACCTTCCATACCAGTCCTTGTGATACGTTCTCCTTTTCTCTCAACCTCAGGATTGCCTGCTATCACGGTTGATGGCCCTCAACCATGTCTGCTCCATTTCCCTCACTTCTGCTCTCATTCCCTTCCTCCCAAAACCCACCTTACACCCCACCAGTCACAACACAAGAATGTTATACACATACTCTGTACAGTTTTTGAACCCATAGACGTCAATTATAGGAGAGAGATAGAGAATTCAGAATTCAACAAGGTTCAAACAAGGACTAGAGCTCAGCAATAGTCATGCAGAACTTACTTTTAATTTATGGGAACACACTCCATTCACCAATCCAATAACGCCAGCATCAGAAACCTGACAAGGTTAAGAACAGCAACACTCATCAAAATGAGAAACATAGTTGAAAACTAACTGCTGCTAAAAACTGTTTATTCTCCCTCAAATTTCTTTAGGTGGACTATTTTTGATATACATTCCTGCATGGGCTACTATATATAGTTTATCAGATAGGTTCTAGGTGCTCTTACTCTCGATGTCCTTTTGTGGTGCGTGGAAATTACTGCATAAACCAGCCTTTGATGTGGTTCTTAGTGACATCAAATGTGCATGGTCACTGAATTTTCTCCCCTCTCTGAATGTACAGAATCCTTATTGGGTACAGTTCCAGAGAGAGCAGTCACCATTCAGGACCTTAACTCAGTTTCCATTATTTATGTGTGAGCTTTGACATCTTAGAATTGGTAGGATTTTTGACCGTAGTGTGACTGCAGCCATGTCCAGTACTGATCTCACCTGATGTCCATCCACACAGGCCTTTACAGCAGGAATCATAACACTTGAAGTAAATTTGACAAACAGGATGTTTGTTTGTTTTACAGCATGAATCAAAGGGTATGAATCAGGAGTGTATTTGTTTGATTTTTCTACTCCAAGGACCCTAGGGCCAATTGTAGCACCCATACCACCGCTCAACTCCTATCTGCTAACTCTGCATAGATTGAACCTGGGACCTCTGCTGGTTTAAAAACAGAAAATGGTAGAAATACTCAGCAGGTCAGACAGCATCTGTGGAGTTGATGACATTTCATCAGGACTCTGCTGGCTTATTTGGGTCAGCAGTTCTATTAATAAATCTGATGATACTGGCAGAGCCTGTGCCCCAATTTCAAACCCACACATCTACTATTATCAGACATCATGCATCTAGCACACAACATCCTGTTTGTCAAATTTACTTCAAATGGCATGATTTTGGCATGTACAAATAGTACTTAGGGCTGCCAACACTGGCTTCACCATATCACTTCCTGCCCCCCAGTGGCCTGGGCCCTACACATCTGCCACTGATCACCCGAAAGGTTCATTCTCACAGGCAACTGGAAAGTGAACTGAATCTTTGCTGCCTGATCCTTGACTGTCAGTCAAACACGCTTCCTTCCTCTGACAAAGAGTCATATCAGACTTAAAATGTTAATTGTTTCTCGCTCCACAGATTCTGTCAAACCTGCTGAGCTTTTCCAGCATTTTCTGTTATTTCATCTTTCTTCCTCCATCTCTGATATTTTTCCAACTAATAAACGAGAGTGTTTTTAAAAAAAAAATGAAACAATTTTATTTCACTGCCCTATATTTCTCTTCTGGGTTTTTGCTTGTAGCAGTGTGTATGGGAGATTAATCTTTATTTCCTGGAGACTCCAGAAGTGCTGGCAACCCTAGTGATTTGCCTTGCAGGCCTGTCAATGAAACTGGATCTCTCTCCTCTCTCTTTGAGATATCAGATTAAAGATATCATCTTCTGGAATACTCAAAAAGTGGACAGGTGCCATCCTGGTTTAATAGATCTAGGATGAGGCAGCTGATTCACTTTCTCTATTTGAAGGTGACTATGCGAGCTGTGACAATCCACAAACTGGCTAATCCACTCCAATAAACATCTTCAATGCCTGTAGCTCGGTGACATTTTACAAGCTGAGAATTCATTTTGTTTTAAAGTACAACAATTAAACACAACTCATTCCCAAATTATTTCCATGCATGACAATGACCTTGCCATTAGATATGTCAATAGTAACTTCTCTGAATTTTAACAATACCTGTGGCAAAAGCTGCAAATACTACAACTGGCCTAAGGACCTTTTGGGTCCTTATACTAAATGTTGGGTTGGAGTGGGGAAAGAGAGTGGATCTCAGTCCATTTACAAGTTCTTGTTTATGAATATCAGAACAGAACAAGCTCAGCTGTGATACCATATTGACACAAACCATCTAGCCTCGTACATGGATAAGGGCCAAGTACCAGAGCCATGGAACCATACCACACCAACAGTCAGCAGCATTGAGAGAGAAACACAAAACAACATTAAAAACGCACTTTGAGCAATAAGTTGTGGTTAGTAATGTTATTTCTATCACTTACTGATACTCCTCCAAAACTGGATAAAATTAGCAAAGCTAACAGCGAAGGTAGACTTGTGATGGATTGTCAGTCTCACAAACACAGTTCTCTTATATGAAACTTTTAAATTACTACTCTGTTTGAAGAAGATTATGTAAATTGATCAGATCTCTATTAAGGAGACCCATTGTGCCCATTACCATATCAGTTCTAGAGTCATTGCCAGGTTGGTGAGCATCTGTCCAGAAATGTGGGCAAGGGGTTAATAGCAGATAGCTACAGTCCAAGATGCCTGGCAGCCCTCTATTTCAGCACTTCCAAAAAACTTAAGTAAAGCAGCATCCCCATTGTTCCTAGATCATGAACATAGCAATAAAATGGCAGTGTCAGAGCACATAGCAGAACAGCTAGGTGAAAAGAGAAAAGAGAAAGTAAAATAAGGGCTCAGAAATTAGTCTCAAAGTGCTGCCACAGATTTAAATGTATCCCAAGTGAGACTAAACAACTCTGCTGAGAACTGTGAATCAAATTCCAGATATTCTAGTCTGTACGATTTGAGACTAACAATTTATTCCTTAAAATAGATTGCCAGGCTGACATACTCCCAAGAGAGGAAAGTGTTGGGTTTCCTGAGACATCCTAACTTTTGTGGGATTGACTTCTACAAAGTTATTGTTTGACAGCAAATTATCTTCTGATATTTGTCTTTTTTTTTTGCTGGATTTATTTATTTATCTTGAAGCACTTCAGATTACTATTTTTTAAAATGAGGTGTTTGTGTTTACATTCTAACAGGACCGATCAATATGTGTATCTGAATGAAAGCATCATACTACATGAGTTCTTCCAGTGAAAACTGCTGATTCTGGAGAAATTAAGGGAAATCTGTATATCTGTCTGTAACTTTTTGCTCCAACTCTTCCTCGTCTAAAAGCAACGATGTCAGTTTAAAGGTAAAAATGAACATGTGTAAAAGGTGAAGAGCAGCTGTTTTTGAAGCATTAGAATTAAGTTACCTGACTGTCACAACAAGAAGCTACTTTTACACAGCACATATAATGTAAATTAAACGTTTCAATGTGCTTCACAGATGGACTTACGAAAAATAGATGCTGAGCCTGGAAAGGTGAGATTAACAGAAATCGTACAGGATAGAGATGGAGAGGCAGTATGATAACTAATGTTGACCTCTTCCCCCTCCCCCCCCCACAATTATCTTCCACTCCTGAAGGTGCTGACCCATGCTTTAGTAAAGTTCCATTGGCATCAATCACCTAATAACTTAGCCCAGGGTGACCACTGTGAACTAATCAGGATAGGAAGGAAAAACGGAGAGGCTAATGAGGAAATAAAACTTTCGAGTCATGCTTTGCTCTTCGGCAAACAAGAATCAACACTAAACTTTCACTGACTCATTCAGTAATGATCAACCTGGTGGGCCAAAAGAAACTGACTGCAAGGTTATTTATCCAGAACAGTGACTAAGTACAAGCAGTACATCTTATTCTTGCTAAATTACACTTTATGCATAAAAATAAATCCATTTAATTTATAGAAATGACCTTTAGTGTCACTTGGTGAGTGAACTGTCCTAAATTATCCATTAATCTTCCTTGTCTTTAATGGAGGGACAGGTTATGATTTTTATCCTTCTAAGGTGTTTTGCTGTTATGGTTTTTGAGGAATATTAGTTAATTATGTTCTGTAAGTGAACTTTATTTACCACACTATCAAATTAAATGGCTGCAGACTAACAAATAATTGACAAGGGTTCTCAGCTGCTTCACTGGGTTACCACAGTGAGTGGCTGAACTATAACAAGCAGGGTCCCTGGCTCTGTGCTGAGTTTGCGGATCTTAGCTTTAGTGCCAGAAAAGTGCGACAGTGTGTCCAAGTTAGGGAGGGGACCAACTGCCCAAGCATCTCCTATTGATTGCCCTTCAGTGACCCTTGCTGGATGTGTAGAGAATATTGGTTCATAGCAAGTTCAGGCTTTGCTCTGCTGTTCACCTGCCTTCCCTCATAGCTGATTAGCCCGCTGATACCCACTGTCGAGGATCACACATAAACATTGGTTATCAAGACAAAGTATTTAAGGCACCCAATATCCCAACAAGACAAGGGAAACCAGCAACCTGTTGCACATTTTAACTGTGGAACAAATAAGTAAACAAATTTAATAATTTAATTTTGGACAATTGCCCCCTGCAGCTTAGTGTATAACTGCATTACTAAGGAAACGTTGCAGATCCCATGTTCAGTTCTCGAGATAGCCGAGTCCAGATGAGACACGACAACATGCTTTGCTAGCCCTGGATTGGAGAACAGAGAGAACAGCCATGTTCCCTGATGGCCATCCCCTTACTCCTGTGTGTAAGGTACTCGTATGGGCAGAATCAGGTACAGTTGCAATGGCTGCACAGCTGAATTGCCTGCTGCCAAATGCTGTCCCAATGATACCTGTTCCAGCTGTTGACCATTTGCCTTCACCTCTGCTTTCCATTATTTCTTCCAATCTTCATAACTTGTCTTTTTTACATTAATTTTCATTCTGTAAGCTTTCACCACCTCATTCATTCTATTCGTTAGTATCTGTAGACCATCTGCTGTGCTAGCCTGGTCATCTGCAAATGTCACTATCTTCACCAACTTAGCTCCACCTTCTGTACTCTAGTGCTTCTTTTAAAATGGCTTCTCTACAGATGTTAAAGAGCAATGGTGATAGTAGACATCTTACCTTGCGCCCGATTAAACCAGGTTCAGTTTCACCAAACATTACCCTTTTGTAGCAGTCCGTCTGTGCCATGCACAGAGCTACAATCATTTAGGAGCACAGGACTGAGGAGCACAGGACTGAGGAGCACAGGACTGAGGAGCACAGGACTGAGGAGCACAGGACTGAGGAGCACAGGACTGAGGAGCACAGGACTGAGGAGCACAGGACTGAGGAGCACAGGACTGAGGAGCACAGGACTGAGGAGCACAGGACTGAGGAGCACAGGACTGAGGAGCACAGGACTGAGGAGCACAGGACTGAGGAGCACAGGACTGAGGAGCACAGGACTGAGGAGCACAGGACTGAGGAGCACAGGACTGAGGAGCACAGGACTGAGGAGCACAGGACTGAGGAGCACAGGACTGAGGAGCACAGGACTGAGGAGCACAGGACTGAGGAGCACAGGACTGAGGAGCACAGGACTGAGGAGCACAGGACTGAGGAGCACAGGACTGAGGAGCACAGGACTGAGGAGCACAGGACTGAGGAGCACAGGACTGAGGAGCACAGGACTGAGGAGCACAGGACTGAGGAGCACAGGACTGAGGAGCACAGGACTGAGGAGCACAGGACTGAGGAGCACAGGACTGAGGAGCACAGGACTGAGGAGCACAGGACTGAGGAGCACAGGACTGAGGAGCACAGGACTGAGGAGCACAGGACTGAGGAGCACAGGACTGAGGAGCACAGGACTGAGGAGCACAGGACTGAGGCCATTCAGCCCTTCGAGCCTGCTTCGCCATTCAAGATCATGGCTAATCTGGTTGTGGTCTCAACTTCATTTTGCTGTCTGCCCACCATAACCCTCGACTCTCTGGTCTATCAAAAATCTGTCTAACTCTGCCTTGAATAATTCAATGACCCAGCCTCCACTGTTTTCTGGGGAAGAGAATTTCACACACTAAAGACCCTTTGAGAGAAAATATTTCTCTTCAGCTCGGTCTTAAACGGTAGACCTCTTATTCTTAAACTGTCCCACAAGTGAAAACACCCTTCCGATATCTACTCTATCAAATTCCCTCAGGATCTTATATGTTTCGTTAAGATTACCTCTCATTTTTCTGAACTACAATGGGTATAAGCCCAATCTGTCCAACCTTTCTTCATAAGCCCCTCATCCCAGGAATGAGATGAGGGGCTTATCTTTGTTTATCTTTCCTGTCAACGCCGATCACCTGAAGCACTTTCAACAGCTTTTGCCAGTTCATCAGGTCAAAAGCCTTTTCATAATCCACAAAGCAGCTAAGTATAAACTTCTTGCCGGTATTCTACACTTCTTTCATTTAACGGTCTCATTACTGCCTCTCTAGGTCCGCCACCCTTTCTAAAGCTGAACTAATCACAGCTGATGTAATGGCTCACTTTGGCTTCCAAACTATTTGCTAGGATCTTTAACATTACCTTGGATGATTGTGTAATCCAAGTTAAAGTGCGATGATCTTCACATTTCATGGTATTTGCCTTGCTCTCCAATAGAACCATTTTTCTCCTCAAAAAAGTCTTCAGGCCGTTGTTCCTTAGTAAACATCTCTTTACACTTAATCAATTTTCTTGTTGCCTTCTCTCCAAGTTTTTAAAAATCATTTCTGCAGGGAGTCCATCACATCCTTCTGCTTTCCCTGGCTTTATATATGGCTCAAAACATTTCACACTCCAGAAGATCAGTGTTAAATCATCATGGAAAACGTTTTCATCTTTCTCTAGTTGTAGTTCTGCTGGTTTGCCATCTTTATCATACAGGTCATCTATTCTGATTTAAGTACCTGGGAAGCATCTTGTCAGAAGATGGTTACTGCCACAAAGAAATCAGAGCTAGAATAGCAATGGCAAAGAATGCATTCTCCAAACATAAAGAATCACTCAGCATAGGAACGAGTAAGAAAAGAGTCATCAATTTGGAGTGTCTTGTTGTCCGGGACTGAAACGTGGACCCTGAGAAAATCGGACATCCAAAGATTGGAAAGATGTGAATTTTGGTTCTGGGAAAGATTGGAGTGGGTCACTTGGAGAGAACACAAGAGCAAGGAAGAAGTTCTCAGGATAGTGGAGGAGGAAAGATCGCTCGTGAAGATCATCAGAAAAAGGCAACAAGGTTTAATTGGCCATATTCTAAGTCACGAGAACTTGCTGAAAGAGGTGACTGAAGGAAGATTAGAGGGCTGTAGACTAAGAGAGAAAGAGAACGATAACTTGAAATTGAAAATGGGAGGTTCATGTGAGCAACCGAAGAGGAAGGTGCAAGACAGTGCAGCGTGGAGAAATGAGCAGACAACCTGCCCTTAGGCAGATCAATAATATATATATACACACACATATATATTTTCATCCAGATTCAAAGAATGATCATTTGGACCCAAACAATATGGAACCAAACCAAAGCATCTCATCCACAGGACAGAAGGGGGAACAAAACAGAAGGAAGGTGGACAGAAAATACATGCATTTTTGTGAAGTAATAACATAAATGTTACAAAAAATATAAAAAAGCTCATAAAATGACTGTACCTTGGTAGCTGAAAAATCGACACTATACAAAAACTTGCAGTTCTTCCCCAGTGCATGTAAACTGGCATCTGTAACACCTAAGCAGCCACTAATGTTCACTACTTGTAGCAATCTACATTGTTGTGCAAGGGCTACAATTCCTTCATCCGAAACATTCCGGCATCTTCTGAGACACACTTCCGACAAGTAGGGACAAGATGAAGCAATAACCTTTAACCCTGTGGAATGCCATACAATCAGAGGTTTGGATGTCACAATGGTGTCACAATAACTCAGTGACAAGTCATTCAACATAAATTAACTATAACCTCTAATACTTCATGAAATGTCAAACCATAACAGTCTTTGCATAAAGTCTGCTTTATCATTCAAAAAGGCTTCATTTTTGTCTGGTTATGACTTGGGAGAGGGTGAGGAGAAAGCAGGAATCCAGATGGAGCAGAACACAAGAGATCGGAGAAGTAGCCCATATGGCCCTTCGAGCCTGCTCTGCCATTCAATATGATCATGGTTGATCTTTGGCCTGAACTCCACTTTTCCGCCCGCTCCCCATACCCTTTAATTCCCTGAGACAGCAAAAATCTGTCTATCCCAGCCTTAAATATATTCAACAATGGAGCACCCACAACTCTCTGGGGTAGAGAATTCCAAAGATTCACAACCCACTGAATGAAGAAAGTTCACCTCATCTCAGTCCTAACCGATCATCCCCTTTATCCTGAGACTGTGCCCCCATGTTTTAGATTCTCTATCCAGTGGAAACAACCTGTCAGTGTCTACCCTGTCAAGCCCCTTCAGAATCTTCAATGAGATCACCTCTCATTCTTCTAAACTCCAGAGAATATAGGCTCAATTTACTCAGCCTCTCAGCATAAGGACAATGGTCCCTGGAATGACAGCGATCTAGTGAGCCTTTGCTGTACCATCCTCAATGCAAGTATATCCTTCCTTAAATATGGAGACCAAAAGTGCGCACAAGTATTCCAACTGTAGCAAAACTTATTTATTCTTGTACTCCAATTCCCTCACAATAATGGCCAACATGCCATTTGCCATCTCAATTGCTTGCTGTATTCTTGCACATTAACTTTCTGAGCTCCTTGTACAAGCACACCCAAGTCTCTCTGAACATCAGCATTTACAAGTTTCACGACTTTTAAAAACTATTCTGCCTTTCTATTCTTATGACGAAAGTGAATAACCTCACACTTCCCCACATTATACTCCAACTACCATCTTGTTCCCAATCACTTAACCCATCTGTATCTCTTTGCAGCCTCTCTGTGTCCTCCTCACAACTTACTTTTCCACTGAGCTTCATATCATCAGCAAACTGAGATACATTACTCTCTGTCTCTTTGTCTGAATCACTACCTAAGAAAGGATATACTTGCCATAGAGGGAGTGCAGTGAAGGTTCACCAGACTGATTCCTGGGACGGCAGGATTGTAGTTTGAGGAGAGTTTGGGTCGACTAGGCCTGTTTTCACTGGAGTTTAGAAGAATGAGAAAGAATTTCATTGAAACGTATAAAATTCTGACAGGGCTGGACAGACTGGACGCAGGGATGATGTTTCCTCTGGCTGGGGTGGGGGATGCAGCAGTAGTGGGCGGAGGGATCTAGAACAAGGGGTCACAGTCTCAGGATATAGGGTAGGCCATTTAGGACTGAGATCAGGAGAAACTTCTTCATCCAGAGGGTGGTGAAACTGTGGAATTCTCCAGCACAGAAGGCTGTGGAGGCCAAGTCACTGAATATATTTAAGAAGGAAATTGATTCTTATACTCTAAACGCGTTAAGGGGCATGGGGAGAGAGCGGGAGTATGGCGTTGAGTTAGAGGATCGGCCATGATCATACTGAATGGCAGAGCAGGGTCAAGGGGCTGAATGGCCTACTCCTGCTCCTATTTTCTATGTTTCTATTAATACAGATTGTAAATAACTGAGGTTCCATCACTGATAGCCTGCCAGTACTGAAATAGCCCCACTTATGCCTACTCTGCTTCCTGTCCATTAACTAATTCTCTATCCATGAGCACTGTTGTGGATGGCGAGTGGAGTGAATCAGGAGCCCAGGGGAGAAGAGCACAGGGCTCTGGGGGCCGAGGCAGCAAGAGAACAACCTGGAGCCCAGACAAAAAGTTAGGACACTGTCAGTATTCACTTTGTATTGTGAACTCCACCCACACCCCACTTTCTACTCAATAAAATTGATATAACAATCCATGACCACACACAATGTCCCATCAAGTCACTCTATCCCAGTTTGATTGAGTGATTAGTAACAGTGGAGGTGCTCCCAGTTTTAGGTCAGCCCGTGATGCAATCCCCCTGTACATGTACTGAGCCAGCCAATGTCATCAGTATGCTCAAAAGCTACAGCTCCACAAATGACCTCATGTTCTTGTAAACGATCTGTGCCTCACTATGGGCCCATGAAGGACATAGAGGGTGATGCATGTTTAGAGGTGCACGATCACGTGTCATCTTTATTTTCACAGTTTCTAGCATGGTGAATCACATAATTCTTCTCTAAGGCCTACTCCATTATCTAGCCGAGTGGGAAGGCTATTGCTTTGTTCCACTAATACCTATACAGTTGCAGTCAAATAATCTATTGCAATGGCTTCTCTTCCCATCCCCGTACCATTAAGCTTGTGGATTTATCCTCGGCACCAGGCTATTTCTCTTGGCCCTTGGCAATATTATCCAAAGACATGATGCCAGGTTCCACACGTAGACAAACGACATCCAGCACTACCTCACCACCATTCTGTACCCCTGCACTGCAACTGAGAGCAGTTTGTGGCGGGGTGGAGGGGGCTGAAGACAATGGCTCCACACTATAGATCACTGAGCATTCTTAAGGATCCACTATCAGAAGTGCATGAATCTAGAAGTGTCAGTCTGGAACACAGTATGTCGATGGGCTATTTGTTAAAAACACGCTCATTAGCTTTATCCTTGAATATTTTGATACATCCGAGGGAAACTTAAAAGGAAGACAAGTATCTTGGCAATACTTTTTATTCAAATTGCTCCAAGTATTCTATATTCAAAAATACTTAAAATTATCATTGTGTACATCAGCTGGCATCATATTAGCTCAAGGTTGCTCTGAAACCATGTTGCTCTTTGAATTCAATAGTCGGGTTTAAATTCCTCCCTAGTGCTAACAGCAAGGAGCTGTCTACCAGTGAGGAAGAGGCGACACACTTGAACATTACCAGAGTGCTGGGAGCCTTTTATAATTTATAACATTCACGTCACCGATGATCTGTTCACAGGCTACTGTAAGCATTGGGGCATATGCAATTAGTCCATATATAGAAATGTGATGATTTCATTTCCACCTCTCATTATGCCTGACGATAGGAAGTTACACGTGCACTATTTTGTTTTTCTTTCAGCTAATTTAATTGCCCCTTGAAAAAAATTCTGGTCTTTCCAGAAGATGCTGAATGGTCGAAACAAAATTAATTGCCCTATTTCATCCTCAATGGCCACTGCATTCAAAATGAGCTCAAGGTCTAAAATACCTTCAGAGGTAATGGAAAGCTTGTAGTCGCTGGAATTCAAGTTGATTTCCCTGAGTTGGGTACAAATCTGAAGCATGATTAACCCATGATCTGTAATGTCACAGGCGCTGAGATCCAATTTCTGGAGTCCTGGATGCAACACCTGCACATAAAGCACCTACTGTCAGTATACAAGTTAACACTACATTGGAATAGAAATGTCTATCTGGCAACTGAAATTATCCAACAAAAGATGTGCTCGAAGCTGCTCGAGGTTGGACTGCAGAATTCTCGTGGGGGATGCAGCATAAGAAGTTATTCAGGCAGAATTTCGGTGGTGTGAGATAATGTTCCCTCTAATGCTGCAACCTGGAAGGTATCGCACAGATCTCTCACAGGTTTGCTTGTTACAGATAGCAAGCGTGCACAGCTGCTAGAAGTAGCACACATTGAAACAAACAAGCCTTGCACAAAATAATGATGTGAAGGAACACTGGTGCCAAAGTTAGTTTGGACACTTGGAGTGGCGGTTGGTAGGGGGTGAAATTGATTTCCCAAGGGAGGACAAAAATGATTGCTTCCCCTCCTCATCGCTACAGATTACTGGTGGGAAGTGTGCACACATGGATTTTGGGTGTGCACAAGATCAGGTTTTAGTGTGATGCCACATTCACCAAACACTTGTACAGCTGTCAGCACCCACTGTCGCGGTTCATAACCAGTGAACGGCACCCAGGGAAACTATTTCGGTTTTGGTGTCTCTAACAGAGATGAAGCTGGCACTAGCTTATTCATACTGGCTGGTTCTATTTAGTAATATGAAATCCTCCAATAGCAAAACTGTTATTAGAGGAAACTCGGTGCTAAAGCATGCATGGCAAGGGCAGTGGTAGCTGCTGCTGAGAATGGAATTCACTAAAAACTGCTCCCACATGATGTCAAGCATCTTTTCTGCTCACCTGATGCATGTTCTCATCTGTAATAATCCCATGAGCGCTCATGATTTTGATTAATTTGTCTTTCAGGTTTGGTGGTAACGTTTGTAGATCAGCAGCATACCGAGAAAGTGACTTTACTAGGGAGTAAATGCATCTAGAAAGGAAGGGAAACATCACCAGGCAAGATTATATCCAAAGAAAGCTGCATGACAAGGTGGGGGAAGGTGCAAGGGGTGGACAAGGGGAGCCAACAGAGGAGAGGGGGGTGGAGGAGGGGGAGGGGGGAAGAGGGAGACTGGGGGGGGGGGGGGGCGGAGGAGGAGGGGGGGGAGAGTTGGGAAGGAGGGGTACTTGGGGAGGATGGGGGAGTTGGGGGATGGGGAGTTGGAGGGGAGGGAGGAGTTGGTGGGGGGGTTGTTGGGGGAGAGGGGGGTGTTGGGGGAAAGGGGGAGCTGGCAGAGGAGGGGTATCTGGGGTGGGGGGGGAAGGAGGGGAGTGGGGGTATCTGAGGCAGATCTGGGGGTGGGGGAAGGAGTGGAGTGGGAGTACCTGGGGGTGGGAGGAGGGGAGTGGAGGTATCTGAGGGGGATCAGGGGGTGGGGGAAGGAGGGGAGTGGGGGTATCTGGGGGTGGGGGAAGGAGGGGAGTGGGGGTATCTGGGGGTGGGGGAAGGAGGGGAGTGGGGGTATCTGGGGGTGGGGGAAGGAGGGGAGTGGGGGTATCTGGGGGTGGGGGAAGGAGGGGAGTAGGGGTATCTGAGGGTGGGGAAAGGAGGGGAGTGAGGGTATCTGGGGGTGGGGGAAGGAGGGGAGTGGGGGTATCTGAGGGGGATCAGGGGGTGGGGGAAGGGAGGGAGTGGGAGTACCTGAGGGGTGTCTGGGGTGAGGGAAGGAGGGGAGTGGGGGTATCTGAGGGGGTGGGGGAAGGAGGGGAATGGGGGTATCTGGGGGTGGTGGAAGGAGGGGAGTGGGGGTATCTGAGGGTGGGGGAAGGAGGGGAGTGGGGGTACCTGAGGGGGATCACAGGGTGGGGGAAGGGAGGGAGTGGGAGTACCTGAGGGGTGTCTGGGGTGAGGGAAGGAGGGGAGTGGGGGTATCTGAGGGGGTGGGGGAAGGAGGGGAATGGGGGTATCTGGGGGTGGGGGAAGGAGGGAAGTGGGGGTATCTGAGGAGTATATGGGGGTGGGGGAAGGAGGGGAGTGGGGTTATCTGGGGGTGGTGGAAGGAGGGGAGTGGGGGTATCTGAGGGTGGGTGTAGGAGGGGAGTGGGGGTATCTGAGGGGGTTCTGAGGGTGGGGGAAGGAGGGGAGTGGAGGGAAGGAGGGGAGTGGGGTTATCTGGGGGTGGGGGGAAGGAGGGGAGTGGGGGTATCTGGGGATGGGGGGAAGGGAGTGGGGGTATCTAGGGTGGGGGGATCTTGGGGTGGGGAGGGGAGTGGGGGTGAGGGTATCTGGGGGTGGGGGGAGGGGAGTGGGGGTATCTGGGGGGTGGGGGTATCTGGGGGGGAAGGTGGGGAGTGGGGGTGGGGGTATCTGAGGGTGGGGAGTATCTGGAGGTGGGGGTATCTGGGGGTGGGGGAGGGTAATGGGGGTATGTGGGGGTGGGGGAGGGGGGTGAGGGTATCTGGTGGGGGGAGGGGTGTGGGGGTATGTGGGGGAGGGGGGTGAGGGTATCTGGTGGGGGGAGGGGTGTGGGGGTATGTGGGGGTGGGGATTTCTGGTGGGGGGAGGGGGTGGGGGAGGGGAGAGCGGGTATGTGGGGGGAGGGGAGTGGGGGTATCTGGGGGGAGGGTGGGGAGTGGGGGGGATCTGAGGGTGGGGAGTGGGGGTATCTGGGGGTGGGGGAGGGGGGGTATCTGGGGGTGGGGGAGGGGAGGGGGGGTATCTGGGGGTGGGGGCAGTGGGTGATGGAAAGGTTGCGGCTGTGCCTGGAGGGGCAGCGGACGGGGAATGGAGGAGAAGCGGGGCTAAGTGCTCGGGGACGGTGTGTACCGGGGCCGCGGGCTCTCGGTCACTTACAGATCGAGCAGCGAGAAGCGGAAAGCCGCATCCATCCCGCACCGACCGGTGGCTCAGTCACAATAACAAGTGGCGCAGGGGCAGCATGGGAAATGTAGTGCCAGGATCATGGG